>NC_064447.1:11437500-12160000 GCF_023343835.1 Lagopus muta
AAAAGTTTAAAATGGATTGGCGATGGCTGAAATTACTCTCCATGCTGTCACACTGCCAAAGCTGGACATCCTATTGAACAACTGGCAATCTACCAGAAACACAAAAACGTTAATACAGCCATTCCCAAACTTTGCAATCTTTTCTAATTCAACTTTGAAATTAATTCACATTTGTTTTCAGAGAAGTTGCCAAATCCTTTCCTCATGCTGTTTTGCAAAAGAGTGAAACGTCTGTGGCCTTTGCAGTGTTGTCTTAAATCTACTGCTGGGTTAGAAATGCTGCTTGAAAACTCCATGTAAACAGACACGACCAAATCTCTTTCACAGTTATCCTGCCCTGTCAGAAGCAGCAGTGGTACCAGTGATGACTAGCACATTTGATGCCTGGGCAATCTCTGCGATAACAGAAGTGACACATCATGTGATAAGCAACACAAGTGAGCCTGACGACTATTCTGGGATGGAGCCCACTCAGCGATTTGAAAGTGCAACATGGGGAGACAATCAGGCACTCCTCAGCTGACTTTCTTCTTCTTCCACGTCGGGTAACAATGGCAGCAAAATGACTTTTCAAATCACACAGAATATAGTTTGTGCAGGAAAATGAGAGGGGACAGACAAAAGCTATATTCCACAATATTATGGTTTGCTGAGCAGTTTTGGCAAAAGCGGAATTGTTTTACTTACCCTCTGCCACCTGGCTTCTCCTGGAAAATGGCAGAGAGCAAGTAGGAAATTGGGCAGAGATAAAAGACGCCGCACAGTGCTTTTCTGTCATTTTCCCATGCATATGTATGATTTTAGGTCTTTCTTACCCTGGACAGGAGCCAAAGGCTCGTAGACTACTCGATAACCCTGCAGGACTCCATTTGCTGCTGTCGGCTCGCCCCAAGACACATTGAGTGTCGTGGAAGTGATTTCGGAGAACGCCAAGAAGCTGGGAGCACTGGGTGCTGAAAGGATTACAAATGGATTGAATTGCAGCAGGCGTAGTCAATCTGATATACATATATATTATAAAACACTGTGTTTTTTTGCCCAGTCTAAATCTAAAGGAGCCAAAGAATGGGATTTATGAATTGTATCAAAATTTCCAGTAATCAATCAAAACCACAGATTGTCTTCCCTAAGAAAAGCAGCCACTCTGCTGCAAAACTGGGTCTCAGCAGCAAGCAAGGAGACACAACAGAAGGAGAAGACTCTCACAGGAGCACTAAGTTTGGCCTTTGCTCTCCATCTTGCTGCTGACTATCAGAAAGCTTGCAGTGTTTTACTGTTTGCTCTCCCCTTGTCATGGTTAGTGGAGATGCACTGCAGAGGCTAAGGTTTCTCGAGCTAACTCCCTCACTAGAACAGGGCCAAAGGGCAGCAGAGCACTAAGAGAGCGTGCAGCCCCAGTGCTCGTGTGCTCCTCGTGGCAGCCACATATAGCTCAGTCTGATGGTAGGGCTTCAACACGAGGGGTTGCACAAAGCATCCCTCTTCTCACAGGACTGCTCAGGAATTTCTAGGCGCTGCTAACAAGTTCAGATTTTCAGATCTGATAGCAGAGGCCCCAAAGAGACCCCCAGAGTTGCATCCTGGATCGACCTGCAAAGGGGTCGGTCGTTCTGACCATCTGTTCCAGCTCCATCTCTCTGCTCCCCTTCCCACATTGCTGCATTTTTGATCCTTTCCCCTCAGCCAACACAACATAACGACCCAGCTGAAAGCTAACTCTACACAGCAGTGCCCTCCTGCATGCCCCACACCATTTGCTACCAGCAACCATCAGACCTGTGCTCTGAGGTGGTCACATACCAGCCTGGTGTGTCCTGCCCGTTGAGGGTCTGCTCCTGGGGCCGTCCCCTGCTGCATTGAAGGCAGAGATGCAGACCAGATATCGTGTGTGGCTGGTCAGGTTTTTGAGGCGGACTGTTGTCTCAGGGAGGAAAAGGACCTTCACTTTCTCTGTGTCATTCTGGACGTCACTCTCCCAATAATAAATCTGTTGGAAACAGTGAGATGTTTTAGCTCCCAAACATCCCAGCATTGCAGCCGTACAGATCAGCAGGATGGAGCAGCCTTGCTCTGGACTCTCTGGTAAATGTTTCACTCTTCTCCATGTGCCTGATCTTTTCTTTTTCTTTGGCAAATTACACCGAGTCCAATGGCCATGCAGTTGAGTACATCATTCAAAAATAGAGCACAGGCTGAAGAATGTGGCCTGATGACAGCAGATCTGAGCTGCCAGAAACTCTGCGAGGAGAGGTCAGTCTTTTAATTCTCCCTGAAATGCTAGCTGCCTGTCAGCACTGGCACCCTGAGATGATGCTCCCATCATTCACTTCCCTGTGCACACAACTGTGCCACCATTTTTGTTCAAAGGACAGACAAGAAAATGCCTTTCTGAAGAGGGAATGAAGATTTTCCCTGAAATTCCTCGCATTACCCTTCTCCATTCTCCCTTGCACAATTTTTATCCTGATCCCATAAAATTAGGATTGGAGAAGACGATTCCAAGAGAGAAGTGGTGCCAGCCCTACTTATTGGACAGGCCTGGCAGTGTGTGCATTACAACAAGCCAAAGCAAGCCAGAAAATGGAGAGAATGAGCCAAGGCAAGACTCTACCTTGGCTCTACAAGGCAAGCTGTTAGAGCCATCTATATACATAGAAAAGAAAAAGAACATGAATTGATATATAAGGTTGCTTGCTACTGCCAAGAAGGGATGCCAGATTATTCACAATGGCTTGACTTTTCTTCACTTATGGGTCTAAATTCATGGAGAGAGGCAGAGCCAGACACTGAAGACAAGCCAAGCTCCAGTGTTT
This sequence comes from Lagopus muta, assembly GCF_023343835.1. Lineage (NCBI taxonomy): Eukaryota > Metazoa > Chordata > Aves > Galliformes > Phasianidae > Lagopus > Lagopus muta. The sequence goes on from NC_064447.1 coordinate 11,440,314, forward strand.
GTAGACTTGCCCATTTCCACTCTCTGAGGGTCCATTCTCATGCTGGAGAAGCTAAACAACATGCCTCTGCAACGTGCTCGTCTCATATAAACCAAATGCAATTAATGCTATGATTTAATTTTGTTAAAGTTAGGGAAATGAAATAATTCTTCTGAAATCTCACCTGGCTTCTAGTTTGGAGAAAGTTGTGCTTTTCCTAATGCCTTTGGAACAGTCGATAGATGGAAAACAGTTAGCTTCCTCCAGAACATTCCTTGCCCAAAGATTTTCTGTGTTGGTTGCTTTTGGAGCAGATAAGTTGCCCACGTAAGCGTAGCTGCCTCCCTATCTGCATGCCCTCTCTCCCCATGCTTTCCTTTCTCTTTCCCTGCAAATAGCAATGTGCTTTTCCCTTTCTTCCCTCTTCCCCCCATCTCATTTCTTCTGATTTTGGAACACACAGCCATTTCCATACTCAGGCCGAATACTGCCTTAATTTGCCTTGTGCAGTGAGGGCAGCTGTAGTTGTAGAGCCATCTCACAAGTAATAGAAAAGCCAAGCAAGACAAATGAAACCAGGAGAGAAATAGAAGCATTGCCTTGTAGCCTTGTATGTTCCCATTTTGGCTGTCGGCAGGAGGTGGGTCCCAGGTGAGCTCCAGCTGGCTTGCAGAAAGGGAGTTTACTTGGATGTTCTGTGGGGCCATCGCTGGTGCTGGAGAGAAAGGAAGACAGAAGAATTAATAGTGACAAGCAGAACTAGTTCATATCCAGGCTGCAATTTTCCATTTGCGGAAGGGCCGAGGACAGACTGTTTATGCCGTGAGTCAGCTCACAGAGCCAGCCCTGGAGGTATCCATATTGCTGGGAAGTCTCAGGTATAAAGCAAGAGCATGCAGAGACTGAGAAGCTCCTGAGCCTCCGGAGGTGATATTCTGTGTCACACAGACCGGGTTAGACATTGAATAAACTCAATCCTGTCAGCAGCTTTGGGAAATAAAAGAGAATTTTTTCTTTATTCTGTGGTAATGTTTCAGGCTTGCCTTTGGCAGCATCATGGTGCTCCAGAGCAACCCGTCTTGAAAGCAACTGTGGGGAGCAGCACAGCCCCCTGCCCCTCCAGCACAGCACCTTGCCCCACCAGTCCACTTTGGACTCAGTGGCACAGCTTTGTATCAGCCCCTTTCCAAGGACCAAGGTACATCAGCCCATATCTAGTTGGGTACCAATCAATCTGCCTCACATTTTCTGTATGACAAAATGGCTTAGCTTGCTACTCATTGACTCTGATCTCGTATCACACACATGCACACAGCAGACCCCTTAAGCCTCTGATGACACTTCTTTGCATCGTGCTCTGCAAGAAAACCAATCTTTGGCTTCCTTCAAGTATAGAATCATAGAATCATAGAATCACCAAGGTTGGAAAAGACCTAAAAGATCATCCAGTCCAACTGTTCACCTATTCCCAATAGCTCCCACTAAACCATGTCCCTCAACAAGGGACAAATACAAACCCAAGTACACCTGGGTCACACCAGCTCTCCTTTCTGTCAGGATGCAACCTCGTGCTGGTGGATTTTCTTAGCCAAACAGCACGTGTTCTATTTACAGAAGAGATGCCCAAGCACATCCTGTTCCAACTCCAGAAGCAGGAAGGGAAAGGCAGGGCAAAGGGCACGCTTCTCCACAGCCTTCACCCTCACCCTGAGAAAGCAGCCTCTTTTCTCTCTGCCCGTGTATGGGCCATAAATAGAAGTGCTAAAACATTCACCACTCGAGTAAGATAGCTCCAGTTATCTGTTCTTCTGGAGACTTCCTTCTTTAGAGAATGACCTTCATAAGTCACACTTTTCTACCAATACTCCCTCCCCCCAGAGTTATAAAATAAAATAGTAATTAACACCCACTCAGCCTGACACCAACTATTTATTTTGTTCTAACTGTGTGGTTTCCATATTATCACTGCCCACCCTGCCGTTAATGGAAATGTTAATAACCAGCGCCAGGTTGTTGTGACAGATGCTTGGGCTCATTATCAGAAATTCTTATTTACCGCTCCATTAAACGACAGAATCGCACAAAAAAAAACAATTCAATCAAAACTAACTGGAGGAATTTTAACAGCCACATTAATAATCCAAAACATAAATAAAGTTAATGTCTTTTGCATGTTTGCCACTGGCAACTCTATTGCAAAATTATTGCTGTACAATTAAAACGTGAAAGGTAAAATTGTAAATAGCCATTATCCCGGGTGAAAACTATTTGTTCCTTACACCTTTTGTTTCCTTTTCGGCTGTGCATGGCAGGGGGTGGTGATGACCAACTGTACAGCACAGCAGCCACACACTGCCTGGTTGCAGGGGTGCTGCTGCCTGATGCTGCTGTTGCACCTCTGCTCTCCAGGGCACTGCCTGCACTCAACACAGCACAGTGCTGCTCTGCCAAGGGCCCCTCCAAGCATCTCAGGGTTTTGAGACCTTCACTGCACACATCACAGCAGTGGGGCCAAAGCGATCGCACAATACAAACCTGGAAATATATCTCGGGGATTTGCAGATGATGACATGCTCAGAGAAAAGGGAATATGTACAATCACAGAAGAAAACGGATTGCTTTAGCAGTGTGTTTTCTCTTCTGGATAGTGACAGTACTGGCTGCCCTGAGCTGACAGCTTCAAAGTGCTCTCAACACTGAGGTCTGAAGTGATGACTGTGATAGCATTTTTCTCTGGATCCTATGTGCCAGCCTGGAACAATTGCTGCTTCCGAGCTGTGACCATTAGAAGAGTTGGTGTGTTCAGCCTGCTGCCACAAAAACACCATCTTTTCCTCAAATCCTTTATATAGAGCATGTCTAAGAAACAAAGTGGTTAAAAACTGCCAGCGATCACTCTCCGCTGACACCCGCACTGCTGGAGCTGCACTTCTGCTGGCGCAGAGGTGGAAAATTTGATGGGAGGGGAAAAATAAAAAATGATAACTGCGTGAAAAAGGCATTTCAGCACCGCAGAGCCTCGACGAGATGCAAATTGTGTTTGGTTTTGTGCCCCGCGAGTCTGTCCCTCTGTTCAACTTTCAAAGGCTGACGTGCACAGGTTGGCAGTGAGGGACAGCAGCACTGTGCTGCTCATGCTTGCTGTGGCTCTGAGCACATAGCACATCTTCCCACATGGGTAAAAGGCAATACTTTAAACAAGAGGAAACACAACCCTGAAGAGTTTACCTGCTTGGAACCCTGAGCCATTTGCCAAACGTGTGGACAGCCTGTGCCAATAAAATGAATGCATTTCAAATGCGAATTCAAAAGCCTTTTACCTTATAGGAATGCGGTTTGAGATTACTGAGCTCTGAATTCTTTTTTTTCATGGCTGTTGAAACCACTAATATATAAAAGCAAGGTTAAAGCCGCATACCTCATGCTGCTTCAGGTGTTAGTGACATTATCAGCTACAGCAGGAGTGACATGGAGCCCGGAGGGCCCAAATTCAGGTCTTGGCAGGTGGAAAGCATTTCACTTTCCCTGAAAAAATGCATGTATTCATGAAGTCTAATTCCCTGCATGTATCCCGCTTTGTTATCTCACGCAGATATTTGCAAACATTTCTTTTCTTATCTGATCTCAATTCACCTTTAAGATTGTCTCCTTGACAGTCTCTCAGTCAAAAAGGAAGGAGAAAAGCCTGAGCGGGTTGTGCTGTAATTAGTAAAAGTAATAACAACAGCAACAACAACTGTAGGCTGGAATGATGGCAGGGTTGTGTAAAGACAATGAATCTATCTGGGAATGGAATGAGAGAGAGAGAAAAAATGAGTGCGTGGATAAAGTTACACATCGAAATCCACATTTAAATATATCACTGTCCTCATTTCTCAGTGGAACTGAGTGCCTCTGCTCGCTTTGCAGACAATTTGAGCTTGCAAATGCTCATAACCTTTAAAGAGAAGGTGCTTGAAATCCCCAGTGGCTCTGCACCAATCTCCACGCTCTGCTGAAGGTTCACCTTAGTTTTTCTCCCGCTTGCCTGGGATATTTGCTCTCTGGGCTGTGTGACACCGAGAGCTTTTTATCAATATGAAAGTACTATTCCTTTTCTTAGTGACTGTCGCCACGATGCTCTGTAGCACAGGTAGGCTACAAATCCCTGTGATTCATCAGGTAAACCTAATAGCTGTTTTTTATGAAGCATTCCTTGCTGCTCTTACAGCTGCTCAGATTTCCGGCTAGTGAAAGGTTTCCCCTTTACCGACTTTCTAATTATTTCTATAATGCCAATATTACGTTGAGGAATTTGTAGACAAGTCTGGGACATGATGTCCCTAGTACTCATGCCATTTAAACATACAAAAAAATACAACCATGGAGAAAAATGCAGTGAAAGAGACCAGAGATCTTCTATGTATCTTCTTGATCCTACAGTACCAAACAATCCCAAGCAAATTCCTGTTCTGTAAAGACCTCTGATCCTTTTCTGTGTAGCAAGCATTTTCCCTCCAGTTCATCAAAGCATGCTTTTGTGAATGTGCCTGCCTTTATTCCCTGGTAATCAATATATTTACATTTTGGTGTTAGCACCTAGAGGCCAGAATGTCATTGCACAATGTGTTGCATAAACACAGAACAAAGAGACAGCTCCAGGCCTAAAAGCCTCTAATCGGTATTTCTGCACACTGAAATGGAGGGTTGGCTGCAGCATGTTCTAGCACAACAGATGTAATCTCATCTACCTTCTCTCTGCAAGAGGGAAGACAGAGCAATATTCAGTGCAGCATATGCTCACAGTTAAAGCACGCACACGCGGCACCTCCCAGGTTTACACACAGGTTCCTGGCACACACAGCCCTGGAAAACTGAGCTGGAAAGGATTGGAGAAGGCTCAGACAATCCAGGTTCCCATGTCACGTTGGGCTCAGCTCTGCTGTCCAGATGTCTGTGTGATCCTGGCCACTGACCCCTTTCCAAATTCCACTGCCATCTCTACACAGAGCTGCCTATTGAAATAACCCTTACCATGTACTCTTGGGGTAGTTTTGCTTTCTCAATGCCTGGCATCAGCAGTCCTTGCTGCACTGGTTCTGTCCCAGAAGCAGGACACAAAGCATCCCTCCTTTTCCCTTTGCAGCCGTGCAGAGATAAGCAACTGTTACACGGAGTATTAAAAGCCAAATGCAAGAAAACAAACAGAAGGCCACAAGATAAAATATCAGAGACTGATTAGCACAATGGGCAAAGCCAAACACAAGAGATTTTCTCACAGTCTGGACTCAAAGAAGAAAGACGAGGATGGTCTCTCCCAAAAAAATGAACAAAGTGGTGGATTTGCAGATGTTTGCAGTTATTCCTTCCACCAAGGAAAAGCAGTGAGAGAGAAAAGGCATTCAGTGCTTATTGGCCATTTTCTTACAGTGCCTGTGAAGGAAAGGTGGGAGCAGGAACATTTCCTCTGTGCAGCAGTGCTCCGTGCCATCAGGAATGCTGTGTGAGCTATGCTGATTAGCTCAATAACAATTACTTAATTGTGCTTCAAAAGCAGCAACTGAAGCTGCTTTCCGCTGTGACAAAGCAGTGCAAGCTATATTTAGAACGTAAAAGATGTTTCCCACCAATTTCTGGCTGTTTTAAGCAAGGCTGCATTTTGTGATGAAAGTACACACATTTTTTTTCTGAGGGCTGCATGTTGTGGGGCTGCTCAGATGTATTTCACAAGCAGTAAGATGGGCAGATATACATTCAAAAGCATGCATACTGACACCCTTAATTCTCCAATACAGCCCTGGTTGCTGTCACTGGACCTCTCCTACTCAGGCACCAAAACTCAGCACTCTGCCTCTTACCAGCTTGGATAACCTGCTATGTGGTAGGAGCCTGAGGAAAGGAACAATCTGGTCTCTTCTACCTTGGAGAAGCCCAACCTCTACGGGAGAATGGCTGGAAACAGTCTGGTTCCAGTAGGGAGTAACTCTTCAGTGTGTGGAATTACAACTTGATTTACAAGACTGCATAGATCAGAGTCAGAGAAATGGGAACATTTCCTAGTGTATGGTGGACCAGTGGAAGCTGATATAAGACCAACCTTAAAAAACAACTTTCTCACCTTTGTGAAAGCTGATGGAAGGGGGATTCTAATTGCAGCCAAAAACAAAGATAAACAGACAAATGTACCTCGGTGGAAAAGAAGGGATAGACACTGCATCACATTTTTAAAGGTATTAAGGTCATGAAAAACCGTAAATAAAAGCAGATGCTATTGAAACCCAATGGTAACATGCCCAGGTTCTCTGCTTAGTGCTGGGCAGCTTTCCAGTATTGTCTAGGTGTATTCTCACCTTCTGGAGAGGTACAGAGAGGGATGCAGGTGGCTAAAGGAGGAGAGATCACATTCACCACACGTACTGGGAAAAAAAAACATTGAAATGAAACAAAGACATGGATAAAAGAAATGGATACTCATGGACTCAGACTAGAGGAGGTTATCTGCCAATGCCATTTTTTCAAACCAAGGAGGCAATCATGTTCTGAGGAAGTCTCTATGGATATGACTTATTCATGAAGAACCTTTATAAACTGGCAAGTGAATCAAGCAGAAGTAATTCTCATCCTCTCCTTCACCAGTGCAATGGTGAAAACACCAGTGCTATGATTACCAATCTTTTAACATGGAGATCAGCTTTCCAAACAAGCCACGTGCAATCCAGGATGCTCCTGAAGCAGATACAACCTGATGTAAAGAAGCCAGTGTGCTCACATTACAATGCCTAAAAGACGGTGGATGTCACAAAGCAGTACTGTGAAATAGAACCTGTAAACAAAAGTTACATATTTTGAACCTGAAGGCTGCAGTTTTACTTAGCTAATAAAAGCCTAAAATAGGCTATCACATTGCATACTGAGATTATCCATCATGAGACTGAGAACACCTGACCCAGAAGTAAAGCTCTTACAAAACTGTAAGACTGCTTCTGGAAAGGGCATACAGGTGGTTAAAGCAGGGAGGGGAAAATAATAAAGCAGGCTTTTGATTTGTATTTCTTTTGAATCAACAAGGATATGCTCACACACAGGCAGCCCATCAGTCAGCAGGGACAGACTCGTGAGCAAGAGCAGCAAGAGTTGCACGAACACACAGGTGTGAACCTACAGCTGAAATCCCTTCTCCATTACAAGGTAAATTAGGGATAGTTCCACTAAAGCTAATGGAGCTAACTCAGTGTGAGGCTTTATGAGCGAGAGCAGTGCCAGCTCTGATGAGTGCAGGACTCGTTCCCAGGAGTATGCATGAGGTGGTGAAGAGCTGAAGTGTTTGATAGCAGCCCCGCTCCTCTTTCACCTGCAGCAGGAGTGGGAGCAGCACTGCATGCGCAAGTAATGCTCTCAGCTCCTTCCAGAAGTCTGTCCATAGAGGGGCAACATTACCTGCTTCAGACCATCTCCCTGGGCCCCCTGATTCCCAAGAGCCCTCCTTCTCCGTTTTCAGGTACATTCCTCTCATTATAACTTATTAATTCCACATGTTAATATCATAATACCATAAGTTCATGGCAGCAGACAAAAGCACCCTCTTAATGTTCACTAACAGCAAGACCTACTGAAGCCTAATAAGCACCAACAACTCCTTATCCTCCACTAAAGTCATTAGAGCATGTCAAATAATCAGGCTGAATCTTCACCAGGTTTCCTTATACCAAATGTTATAAACTGTACCACAAAAAGTCTATGTGAGCAGGTGAGATCTGCCACTGAGATAACCTCTCACTGCTGTTTTTGAAATAAGTTGGGCAGTTGACCCCCACGAGAGTTTGATTTAGGATTACAGATTGCAGAGCTCGGGGAACCCCAGGGAGAACCTGCAAGACTGTGATCTCATGGTCCTGGGGAGTGAGAGTCTAAATTTACATCCATGCTTTGGAGTGAAAATTTTCTCGCTCATTTTGCAGTTACAGTGCCTGTGAATTCATTTCTGCTCTCTGTCCTATGCCACTGACATCTGGATTGCTGTGCCCAACGTGTTCTAGAATTATTGCTAATTAATATTAAAAATAGCAACTTTTTATGCTTTCCTTCCACAACAGGCAACCTGAAACACCTCCAGGGCCATGATTGATGATGGGTACAGCAAACAGATGTCAGAAAAGAAAATCAACTGTGTTTCTCCACAGCTGGCTTCACAGCAAAGCTGAGCAGAGGAGGCAACGCCAGAGGAGATGAGACCTGTAAAGAAAAGCCTATGACATTTTGCTCACATATCCCAGGATGAAGAAAAATAAGCAGAGAAGGACTGTGCAATTAGAAGGAGCACAGATCTGGCTGCAAATATCCTTTAATCAAAAACACTCCAGCTCCAGCCTGCTCGAATGTGAGTTATCAACCTGGGGCTTCCCCACTTCCTTACCAGGGCGATTTATGGTCCGTTTTACTTTACTACTGATGGCTCATGTTTTCGAAAGGAAGGTTAATTTCTTTGCTTTTAATGGAGTAGCTCTGCTGCTAGCGCAGTCAGGCTTTGCATACACGATCAGGCTTTCCATCCCTCTGCCCTCTGTGCAGGGATGCCCCCACACCAAGCTCTTCACGGGCCATGGAACACTGCAGCAGAACCACCAGCCGCCCATTTGTCCTACCACTCCCACTGCTGCTTGCACCAACTGCAGAACAAAGGCGAGAGTCCAGATGGTGAAGCTGAGAATGGATGGTTGTCTGTCTCAGGCTATGGTCAGTGCTGAAAATCGACATGAAATTGTTGGGGTTTGAGACAAAAGTTCATCATTTGGGCAAAACATCGCATGACAGTGGCAGTCCCACACCACCCACAACCGTAAGAGCAGTGGAAGAGCTAAGGAAGCTCAGATGATCAACATCTGATTTTATTTTTGCTTGGACAGAAACATCTTTCCTACACTGAGATGTGATAAAAAGAGGCAATTAAACCAGAGCTAAGCAGGAGCTGATGCACTGTATAAAGCATTGTGCTGTACCAAAGGCTGCTTATGACCAATATTAACAACTTAATGAGCTGTTAATGAGGCGCACATTCAGCTTTTACTTGCAGCATGAAAACATTGCAAATCATTTTAGGGAGCTTCTGGATAGTCAATGGAGAATTAAAGATGTCAAATAAGCCCATCAAATCTATGTCTCAATCTGGACACTGCTTTCCAATGCATTCGCTTAAAATTCCTTTTCCTCCATGGCAGAATAACTTGCTTTGACAGCAGTACTGCTCTCACTTAGACTTTGCTTCCTTCTGCCTTGACATTAGATTTCAGCCTCCAGAGAGCTGCAGGGATGTCTTTTTGACATATTGACATTAAGGACACTTCTTCCACAGACTCACACTGGCACGGTTACTTTCTGTTTTACCGTTATAAGATCAGCTACTGAGCTAAGTTACCAAATTTGGAAATTTAATTATGAAACCTTTGTGCTCATCTATAAACAAATTAAGATCTTAAAATTACCCTTTGAAAATAGCCAGTTGAAATAGGAAAGGGAGCTCAGGTCTATCCAGAAAATTCATGTCCATAATTCCCCAGCAGTGCTGCTCTACCAGTAACAAGCAACGACTAATGCTCTAATGTAGGCACACTTTAGTTTGTTATTTTTTACTGTTCTGTCATAGCCCTGCAGGATTAGATAATGCGACTGAGTGCTATCTATACTGCTATTACCACCAGTGGAGCTGAATTGATGGGAACAGCAAATCCACACTGGACTTGCTGCAATCAAGCCCCACATGGAAACCACGTATAAAGTGAGTCTGGAGGTTAAAATCCATCTTGAAACGGTGATGTGGTCTACTCAGTGGCTCTCTGAAAGAGAGTGCTGTTGGGATACACGGGATATAGCCATAATGGCTTACAGCAGTGCAAGAGAAGCCGAAAAGAGGCTTATTTTCTGCTGGCAGTGGGAAATGTCTCTTCATTTATTTTTTTTTCCACCCCATCGTCTTCCTATAGTTTTCCTTCCTTGCTCTGCTCTGACTTTACTCTGCTTTTTTTTTTCAGTATATGTTTGGTGAACTTGGCTTGGATCTTTAACCCCAAGCTCAGTGGAGAACTCATGTCTTAAGGAGCAGGGCACTGGGGGACAGGATGAAAACCCAGCATCATGCCCAGAGCAGGGCATTCCTGTTTGTTGCAACAGCGGATTCTTTACATTGAAGTTAAGGGAAAAAAGCAAATCTATGTTTGAAACAGCCAGCCATCCCCCAAAAGTGGCCTTTTGCTGATGTTTAGAAGAGTCAACCACTGAAAAGTAAATACTTTACTGTATCACAAGTGTGATGCTGTTAAAATGCCACGGGAGGTCAACCCCTTTATTTAAAGTGGGAGAAAATGAAGCCTGTGATTTATTGTACTAGTTTCCCTTGCCTCCCTCCCTCCCCTTTTGTTTATCAAGGGAAGATGCTGTCCCTAGGCTGACAGGTTTTAGACTACTGCAGTGTGAAATGGCCACAACAACCCTTCTCTGCCCTTCTCCAGTGGGGGCTGGGATGGAAATGCCCACCCAGCTCTTCCAGCCGTGCCAGCAGCGACGCACAGCTATCTGCATAGGCGCAGCCAGCCACAGAGGGACAGGGCACGTGTGTCCCAGACAGATAGGAGAAAACAGCCAAAGGGCCACAGCAGCCTGATTGAGGCTGCCAGCTTGAATGTGTTGAAATGTTGTCATTCCTCTTGTAGGTTGTTAACAAGGAGGCACGGGGGACTTCTCTGAGCAGCATCTTCTCAGCTCCATTGCGGGCAGAGAAGGAGAAACAGTTTCATGCTACAGGAAAGGGGGGCCCGAGGTAGTGCTGAGGGTCTCCCTTGTCCACAAAGCAACCTACAACTGGGAGGTGAGGCCACACAGGTTATACGTATAGCAAGCACACAAAACCCACAGAAAGAAGCAAAAACACTCACAGACAAAGCAGCCTTGTTCCGACGGCCTTCTCCAGCATTAGCAGGAGAGACAGAAAGGCACTGCCTGAGCACAAACAACCTGGTTGGAAGCGACACGAGTTCTTTGCTAGAAGCAGATCATAAAGGGACATTGGTCTCTGCTTCCCTGTGAGACTTGCCTCTCCTTAGCATGGCTCCTTTTTTGTCTTCTCTTCCGCAATTTAAAATCACTACTTTTGGTCGTGGAGCTTTCCAGATAGTTTCTGCTCCTTAACTGTAAAACACTGGCAACTCCAAGTGCAACTCTTGCTGTAACTGCAGGGCTGAGCCTCCATCCTTACTCCAGGAGTGGCTGCACAAAACTAACTTTGGGAGCTCCAGGAACAGCTGTGGAGCTGTGGACAGGTGGAAATAATTCTGATAACAGCAAGAAGAGGAATATTCACTTTGGCCTCTGTGAGCATTGCACCAAGGGGTAAATTCAAGTATCTGTATACGATAAGAGAAGAGAAGCTCAACTCTCTGTCCCAGCCCTGCCCCCTTCTAAGCTGAGGTTTCACTCTGATGAAAGCGAGATGGGCATTAAAACTGCATTCCTGAAAGACAACGTTAGCAACCATGGCAGCTTTACAGTGCAGGACTTCTAAGGAGAGGATCTCTGTCTGCCAGTGTTTTGTTCCTTCCCCTTCCCTTTGCAGAATGGGCTCTGAGAGATCATTATTAAAGAGAACAACAACAACAACAAACCAGCCTCATCAGTTCCTGTGAATTCTGAAGGTCACCAATGCCACCATCAGTTATAATGACATACATCACTCCCTCTTCAGACAAATGGACTTACAACCTATTTAAAGGCAAGTGTGTCTCAGAGCACTTCACCTCTTCTGCTACCTCCTCTCTATACATACACACTCTCCTCCAGCAGCAGCTGCTGGAAGAAATTATGAATTCCATTATTTTTCATCCAGAACAGCTTCGCAGTATATGAGAGAAACACTGGAGGCTGCAGGCTCGTTAGCACAGGATTTGTATTGCCACCTCCCATTTTATTCACCAGCCCAAATTAGGTGAAGCATGCCTGCCCCAAACCTGTGCTTTCTGTTTAATTAAAATGCAGGTGGTGGACTACCCTGAACTCCAGAGCCCATGGCACAATCAGACAGCGACAGTGACCCAGTAGAATAATGCTCTTGATGTAGGGGCTGCTCTAACAAAGCCTTAATTTCAGTCAAGCAGAACAGCACCTCTGGTAGCAGCTGCATTTAGGGCCAGGATGATGATCAGCACAGCTTCTTTCTGCCTTCCCAATCAAAGCCGGAGTCCCTGACAGCTGAACTGCTCAATGAATTAACCAGGCGAGAAGGGGACTTGCTGAGGGGCTGCAGCTCCCTTCTCATTGCTGCAAGTGGCAGCTTTCAATTTTTATTTTTATTTTTTTATTTTTTTGCTGTTTGTCAGGAGATGCATGTGGTTCTCTAATGAGCAGGGCAGCCAGATCTAAATAGGCAACTGCATGGATCTCCTCCACATAGGAGAGGGATGCAGGGGCTCAAGGCAGGTGAGGGAAGAGCTGGCTCCACTCAGACCCATAAGTGCAGCATAGGGATGGTTTATTCTCCACATCAGAGAACTTTGCAAACATGCAGACATAAAACCTTTACTGTTTCAGTGGATGGGACAAAACTATGCTATGAGAAAAAAGTTCTGCTCCACCTACTACAAAAAATACCAACCAAGCCAAACCCAAATCTGCCTGCATCCATCCCTTTAAATCACCTGGCATATCAACCCTGTTACTTGGGCCAGGAATCTCTACTTGCCCTTGGCCCAAGCCCATGAGAGCCGGCCACTTGGGACGCTGCCTTGGGTAAGACTCATTGGCTACTTGAGTTTGTATTGTAAAAATCCAGATACAATGATAGGAACATTTTCAGGTCTCACAAGAACAAAGGAAGGGTTTGGGATGCTTGTCTTCCCGCACTGTTTATCTGGCTGGGCTGTTTGCTGCTCCCATCCCACATGGCACACCAACCATCAATATGATTTCTGGATGTTTCATGCTGTATAAAACATGGCAGACTGCACAGAAATGGACATTTCCTCTGAAATGTTACCTAAAGCATTCTTATACCTAAAACCACCATATTCCCACAAAGATATGTGCTATATATTCCTTTTTACAACTGCAAGGAATCTTCTTTCACCTACTAGAATTACTGAGACCCTTACAGCACAACGAAGCACCATTTAGCAGTACTTGGACATAAATTATCCTTCAGGCTGGAGACTGGTCTGCTTCAGTCACTTTGTGTTCAGTGCTATGCTCATGTTGTCAGTGGTTTTTGTTTACTGCCAAGGTTTTCTCTACTATTTACATGGGTGTCCCATCATCAAAGCTAAGTGGACCCATTTTTTCCAGCTTGCTACTTATCCAACTCTACCATGGGTAAGAACATCAAGCAAACAATAACAACAAAAACTTGCATTTCCACAGCACACTTCAACTCGAAAGTGTCACAAATCAATTTAAAACCTAAATTGCAGCACCAGCTCCAATCACTTTGCTCACAGTATAAATCACAGCCAGCTCTGGAGGTGGAAGAGGCAGTTATATAACAAAGCATAATAACTTCACACTACAAGTGTGAAAATCTGCGGGAAGATCCTATGTTCATCACTTCTACTGCGTGAACCCAGATTGTCCCTAACCAGAGGTAGAGCCAGGATCCCTAAAAACCACACTGAGTCACGTTACAACCCCAAAAGCACCAGTCCTGCCTGTGCAAGAAAGCCTTAGAATAATTAAGGTTGGAAATGACCTCTGAGACCACCAAAGTCCAACTGTTGACCCATCCCCACTCTGACACAGAACAACATCCCTCAGTGCCACGTCTCAGCAGTTGTTGAATACCTCCAGGGATGGTGACCCCACCACTCCCTGGGCAGCATGGTTTCATCCCAAGTTTGGCCTCCTCCATTGCCCTGTTCCCTGTTGGAGCTGCAACGAAGATGAAGCGCTGTCTGGTTAACATACATGAGCACCACCACCCCTTTCTTCTCCCCACCTGATTTTCCATGCTCTGTGTATGTGTAGAAATGCGTTTGTTGGCTCAGTTTGCAGCAGGGAGGTATTTTGTTCTGAAACAAAAATCTATTTTGAAGTCAGATACAGTTGGCTTCACTTGGGGCTTCCTTTGCTGCAGCTACAGAAAGACATTGGAGCACCAGCATACTAGAAAACATGTAGGTATTGCCAGCTGTCTCCAAACCATGCGACCCTGATTAATTTATGACGTTTTCAAAGAAAGATAGTGAATGTCATACGTTATTTGAAATTCAAAGGTTAAGCAGTACTAAAAAAAAAAAGTGGGCTTTACTTACTTTCGAGCAATAGAATCTTCAGTGAATGACAAGAAATTGTATTAGCACTGAGTTTGCTAACTTTTACATCTTAGCCTTGAGACAGAAGAACAAAAGTGCAATCAGATCTGTTCCCAGCAGCAGACTGAACAACAGGAGGGAGCGTGTTGCCTATTCTTGTTCTAAGCTTCATAAGATGTTGCTGCGGAAATTGATACCATAACTAACAGCCATTTCAGCGCCAGCCTCTCTCCAGCTGGGGTCACCGTAAATCCTGCATCGCCACCGGGCTGAGGAGGAAGACATCAGCATCAGCTATTCCAGTCCTCCACTGGAGCCTTTGAGAGGAACAGGCTCAGCTGCAGGTTATCTCTGCTCCGCCAAATCACTTGTTTCACAAAGCATTCAGAGGAGTGCCTGCTTAACTCTCTTGTCCTGATGTCTGCCTCCGGCCTTCCAATGGAGGGATTTAAAATTGATCGGCAAGTTACACTTCATAAATGCAGCCTGAATTTATGCACCGCATCCATAATAAGTGGCAGCATGAGTAGTGATACTGCACCACAGCTTCTGCATGTGATGCAGAGGTAGAAGTCTGCATGTTCTTGAGAGTAATCTTCATCTGTGGCTCCAGAGCTAGCATTAAACTGGACACAATATCTTCTTGACTTCAAGAGCATAAAAATACAGCAAGATGTGGTGTACAGGCAATGCCTCTACACAGACAGCAATAAAATAAAAGAACCAGCTTCCCAAGTCTCCCTTGTTTTGTAGTTCTGTTTCTTTTCCCTTGTGGCTTTCCTATGCTCTACTTTCTACTTTAACTTGAGTCAATTTTTCCCTCAAGCTAATTTGGTATGACCAGTCATTCTCCTGCAACTCCAAAAAGGATTTTCTCTTTTTTCTTTCAAGTGCACCTTCTTCCCTTATTCCTGTGGACCAACTGGCTTTGTAAAGGCAAGAAGCTATTGGTGCCAGCCTATTCCAGGAGAGAATGCTACAGAAAACTGATAGTGATAATGATCCAGTCCTTTCCCAATATTTGAAGAATACCAGAACTTGTTGAAACTAAAAAATATATATAAGCCTGTTTTACCTACCTGCTTCACCCACAAACACTTCCACTGGCGTGCTGGTAGGGCTCTCACCAATGACATTATATGCTGTCATTAACACTTCATATCTCTTGTATTTCTTCAACTCTGAAAATGTAAATTATATTGCACATTATTATTCATAGTATATTACAGTATTGACCTGTCTTAATCTCTATCACTTCTTCATCAACACACTTTTCTCATGAAATACTGCCTTACAACAGTGCAGTGGTGTGCTATCTACTTCCACCCTTCCTCAACACATTTATCACAGTAGGGTCTGCACAATTATGAAAGATCTTTGCTACGAGATGACAGAATTTTCCAGTATTTTCACTGTGTCACTCCAGTAAGAAGGATCACACCTGATGATTAGCTAGCTAGGGGAATACCTCTGGGTCATTCCTGATGACAGGGAAAAGATGGGACTTTGAATGCTGAACACATGGGATCATTTTGATCTCTACTGGTAGGAATGAACACGGCTTCAAGCCTTCGCCTAGCCCCACAGACTTCCATCCAGGGGTCATTTGGCAGCTGCATGGCTTGAGAACGTCACTGCTGTGACAGGATCCAGAGGACAACCTGCAGCAGGGAAGCTGCAATCCCATTCAAAGTACTGCATGCATATCTTTCTCCCTCAACATGAACACGGTTTAAAGATCAATCCCAAAGAGAGGAGAATTTGAAGTGTGGGTTCCATTTGGACATGACAGAACCAATTTATTAGCTGACACAGAAACTATTTACAGATGAGGTAGGAGAATAAAAGCAGTGTGACAAAAAAGCAAGAAAACCCAATGGTATGGGGGCAATTAATAGATGTAAATGGGGATGGGTTAGAACCATGTCAATGTCACTGGGAAGGCAGCAACTGAGCAGTTTTGGACTTTGCCTTTTTATGATGGAAGAATCAATTGTAACAGAAATATTTATCATCTAAAATATTTAACAGTGAAATTAAAGTAAGAAAGAGATCAATAATATAAATAGCTGTATTTAAATGAGCTCAGAATTGATTAAGACATGCATGGCCAGGGTACAAATTTCTCCCTTTGCCAATAATTTTCTCTGTTATCTATGAATCACATTCTACCTTTCTCTCTGAGGCTGACAGAATGCTATCGGTTTGGTGAGGTTCAATAACTCTAATCATGCTGGTTCTTCAAGTTTTACTTCCATGGAAATATTTACAAGTGCCTTGCTCCTATGCCTGACTCAGAGCTCAGACTCGTTTCCTATTCTCGGGTATAGAGTAAACGATATCCAATATATCACTAACTTTTTGCCAGTCCATTAATAAATATTAAAAAAAATGTAAGATATATGGCTCTTGATTAGAATTTCAGTACTAGGCAGCTGGTACAGAGGAAGTTTAATTGCTGCCATGAAAAGCCACAAGGGACATTTTAGTGTTAACTGGATGTGGAAGAAAATGGAACATATGAGAGTTCATGCATGCAAGTTTCAGTGGGGATAGGGCTTCTTTTTTTTTTAGCCCAGCACAATCTGTGACTCAAAAGCCTTGGGCAAAACCTATCTAGTGAACCATCATCACCACAAAGCAACTTGCCTTTTAACTCTGTCGAATGCTATTTTATTCATTTCCAATTGAAAACACCTCTGGAGATGCATATAAATTCATTGGGCCCTCTCTAAATTGGCCTCATACTCTAAGGAATGCTCGAGCATTGCAGTGCTTGAATCGTAGGGCTAATGATGTGATACTGCTAAACTCAGATGGACTGCAAAATACGTAGCAAGCAAATCAAAATTCATTTAGCATCAGCAATGCTGGGTTGTTACAGTCAACTATGTTTTACCTTCCCAGCAGCCACAATTTTACAACCACTACCTACTTGCATCATCAATATCTATTGATGTAGAGAAAGCAAAGGCTTAAAGAAAAAGGAACTCTGGAAACCAGAATCATTAATTTGTGTTGATTTCTGCCAGATCCGCCGAGGACAACAAGAGGAGTTTGCCTGTATTGTATTTTGAACCATTAGAAAGAGTCTCATCTAAAGGCAATGTGCACTTACGTGTTAATTCATACGTCGTTAATGCAGAGCTGCTGTTCACTGTCTTGAAGCTGCTTTGGGCTATTCAGGGTAAGCAAAGCAGAAAGCTTGTTACAGTGCAAGGAAACAGTTATTGCAAATGATGTACAGCAGAGACAGAGGCAAATGATGCAGCACACACACACACAGTTTGAGCTTTAGGACTATACCTTGAAGGGCAATAAAACCACATCACTCTTGTAACACATCAAAAGCATCTCACTCACACGGGTTTTTTCATTTTCTCCTCAAACAGGGAATCATACAAATATGCAATAGAGAAATGTTCTGACTCTTAGATTAAACAGAATAAATGAGTGCAGAGGAAACAGTTTCTAGGGGAGAAACTAAACACTGTATAGCATTCTTATGTCTCAACATGCAAAATTTGAAACATGGAGAGCTGCAGGGTAAAGACTTGGAACGTGGGCCACAAAGAGCAAACACTTACAGTACGATAGGACCTGTTTCTTTAAATGCGTGTTAGATTCCCCACAGTTTCACTTACAGAATTCAACATTCCTGCTGTGAATGAACTGCAGTAATATGTTAAGCAGTGTAAAACTGCAGGTCAGTGAGGAACAAGGGTGCACTGAGGTGAGAACTGTCATATTATGAGGAGAGAGAGGGATATTTCTCTTACAATACTTGTCTCCAACCCTTTTTTTCCCCCTCTTGTCTCCCTGGAGAAGCAGAGCAAGGTGTTTTCTACTATACAGCCATTAGCAGCATTGCTGCAGGGCCAGCAAGAAGAGGGAAGAGAGGAAACCAGTAGGTATTACAAGCTTCCTAGCTTACAAGACCAGAGAGCATCCGAAGTCATTACTTTATGATGAGATACACAGCTCATCATTCAGCTTTTGCCTGGAAAAAAAATCCTTGTGCATGCCTGCACCTGGAGGAGCTGTACATGTCTTCTCTGGATTAACCTCTGTGCTCCCAGAGCCCTCACTCAGGTCTGACAATGTAAATGGAATCACAGATGGATGCTGATGCTGCATTAATACATTCACCTTTCCCACATTCACACAAAAATCTTTCTTGCTTTTATAGAAGCCATGTTTATGGATTCAGAGAAACATGGGAGATGCTGTAAGACATTAAAGTAGTCTTGGCATATTCTGCTGCTCATAGACTCTCGTCTTACTCTGAATATTCCACTGACATCAAACAGGACTAAAGTCAGTCCTGCTGTGAGCACCCCTCATTGCTGGGCCTGTATGGTTACTGAGCACTCGCATCTTTACCTTCCATCACCTTATTCTGCCTATTCTTTCTTTCTACCCTTTTTCTAAGCCTTTTTCACTTTTTTCTATTATTCACCTCCCTCTCTACCTTCCTTCCAAAAAAAATCCCAGCAACCACCAGAGCAAGCATGCACCTTCTTGCTCATTTTTGCTATTTTCTTCCAAAATAAGGACAAGCACTTCAAAATTTCACAAGTGCTATTTAAGATTTCTCCTCAGCTGTTTTCCTCTACTGCAAAAAGAAAAACAAAATGTCAATTATAAAAACTATTAGAAAACAGCAAGCTGAGGAAAATGAAATCTCTCTCCTTTTTGTCTGATGGCAGAAAATGTCTACTGGGGTAATTGTGGAGATGGCAGAAAGCAGGAAATCAGAGGGGACATGGAGGACAGAACATCGATTCAAGCACGCTAGCACAGATTAGAGTGCACCATCACAAGCGATGCTGATCAGACAGAGGCTATTAGCATTTTCCAGCATCTTCACCTTGACTGGGTGAAATCTAAATTATCTCCAGCACTTTGGGCATAATGGTGCGTTCTTTCCATAGGTAGGAGTGCACATAGCGTCTGGTATAAAGACATTCAGGGATAAGCATCTGAAACACAGGCTTACGTGTGAGCTCAGCTCTTAAAGCTGAGGGGTTCCTGACAGCTTTGGATTCGGTGGCAGACCCAGCATCGTAATCCAGCTCCCTGTAGTAGATCCGGTATCCCAACAGCAGCCCGTTCAGACTCTCTGCTTTGGGTGGCTGAAAAATGTTCATGTGAAGAATATTCTCATTAGGATGAGCATGGTAACTAGCACAAATTTGTGGGATGCAGAATACAAATAACAGATCACTGAAAACGCACGCTGATGGTCACCAACACCGCAAACCAGTGTTTCACTTCGGAAATGACAAAAGTAAATTATTTTGTCACAGACAGTGTCCTTAGTGGATGGATGTTCATAGAGCATTCTTCGTTTAAGAGTATTTACCTTTAGAGTAACCAAGAGCCATTTGAAAAGTAATGAACCATTCTGTGGTTCGTTAGGATGATGAAAATAGCTGCCAGAGCAGCTTCAGAGAGGAAGCACAGCACGATGAACTCCTGTGTGTAGCATTGGTTGAGGCCCATGGGAAAACCCAGATCTCCTCCATAGCAGCTTGAAGCAATAGAGGAAGTATGGCATTGAGCTGGCCCAAATACATGCTTTGTTCCTCTGCAACATGCTACTAGATGCTCAAAGACATCCAAAGGATTCTTCAGCAGCCCCTCACATCTTCAGATACAGACGTACAATCTATACACTGAAAGGAATTTTCTGTGCAAATGGCTTCTTTCAGTAAAGACAAGCAAAGGGATTCTTCATGTTTGGGAAAAAGTGACTTTCATGAATCTAATGCAGGCTACGAACTGTGGAGAAGAAAAGGTGCCCTGAGCCATTTATCTTCTAAAGATTCTTGTACCGAAACTTAAGGGGCTGAAAGGATAAATGAAAAGGATTTTAATGATGACCTTGCCTTTAATCCAGAAAGATTCCTAGCAGTTTTGAGAACTTTACTGCAGAAATCTTCAGTCCATCATTAAAAAATTAACCACTGGCATGATACTCTGTTACAGCACAAGGTAATACCATGTGTAATTCTAATGAAGAAAGTAAAAAGCATATTTTTTACAAGAAAGGAGGCAGATATTTGGTAATAACCTGACTCTGCTTCTTGAAATGACAAGAATCTTCCATTGCTTCCTTACAAAAGATGAAAGAAAGAGGGTGGTCCTGGCTCATTGTATGTAAAAGATTTTTCTTTGGGTAAGGACTAAAGAATTAAGTAGAAAGACTGTAGTTCAGGGGAGTCAAAAAAGAAAAGTATGCGATCCAGAGTTTATGAAAACTACCAAGCTACCACGAAAATGCTCCTGGAAGAAGCCTGCTTCTTTTGCAATTGTCCTGCCTGAAACCTGCTGAAAGCAATCTGAAAATTCCAAGTGCCTTGCTTTGTTTGCCCTCCTCCATCATGATGTTTCATACTGATTATACTACTCCATCCTTTGCAGAAGCTTTGGCTGTCTTTCATTACTGTTTAGCATTACAGACTGACCTAGGAACACAAGATTGTGAAAGTGAGAACCTTCAAGTTGGGCCCTCAGAAAACAATTCAAAGTCCTTTTCACAGTGAAAGCTCCACCAGAAAATGAGCTATTTTTTCTGCTTCCCAGGATTTTTTTGGAAAGCTACTCCACTGCTCGGCTGGTTAGAAACCTTCATTTAATTTCTCATCTAAATAATTCATAGTGAGTCTGTAACCATTTGATCCTCTGCTAACATTGCCTTTTGGATTACATTGTTCTTCTCCTTGTGGGGTCTTTACTCCTAGGCTGTATTTCAAAAAGAGCAACTATATCCCCTCTCAGACCCCATTCTAGAAGGTAATAAATCAACCTCTTGTCACAGAATCATAAAAAGGGTTGTGTTGGAAGTGACCTCAAGGATCATCAAGCTCCAACCCCCTTGCTGCACGCAGGGCCACCAACCTCCACATTTAATACCAGACCAGGCTGCCAGGAGCCCCATCCAACCTGGCCTTGAACACCTCCAGGAATGGTGCATCCACAGCCTCTCTGGGCAGCTGTTCCAGCACCTCACCACTCTCAGCCTTTTCTAGCCACAGGCCAGATCCCTTAAGCAAGGGACTAAACAAACAGACCCAAAGAAGTGACAGCTTTTTCCATCGCTCGAAATGTTCTCCTCTGCAAGATGCAGATGAGATATTACTTATTATAATCTTATGTAGCACTATTTTTTTTTTAATTAAAAAAAAATCCACAAAAGTTGGAAGTGGAAATCTTACATTCTTGAAAGGAAAACTCTACTGAAGCTGTTCCTCCTTGCTCTGCCACACAGCTGATAACAGACAGAGCTCCATGCCTCACTGTGGTATAACACTGATTGGTTGATAGTGGGCATTGTTTTCTTACACTTCCTTGCAATTCTCCATTTTTCCTCTTCTTCAAATTTAGGAGGAAAGCTCAGAAAATAAATGGCTTGAAATCTGTCTTTCTCCTTGCCATAGAAACGATGTTTCTTTCCTGAAAAGGGTACTCTGCTAAAAGGTCAGGTCTTCCCCTTCCTATCTGTCTCTCGCGGACAGAACACTGCTTTTGATGTAATGGATTATTTAGGGTTTTGTATGGAGGCCTGAGGGATCTGCTGAAACAGGTAAAATGATTATGAGTGGCAGCCCATAACATTGTACACGAGCAAGAGAAACAGTTTTGTGCTCTTGGAAGAAGAAAGAAAACAACGTAAGTTTGAATAATTGCTGTCTCTATGGCAGAAGCAGAACATACATAATCCTGATATTAACTATAACATCCTCCAGAACATTTGAAATAACCTTGCATTATTGATAGAGCAGACCTCAATGGAAATTACTTATTTTCCCCCTACTTTAAATTTAAAAATAATGGACTGATTGGACCAAGCAGCTGAAAGCACAGATAGTGCATCTAGAGTTTGTTCCGTGAATTATTAACACAGCTCAAAGTTAAAAATTTAGCTTTGCTTGGAAATCTACTCTCCCATTTAGCTTGACTGCTGTTTTCAGTTTACATTATTTCTTAAACACTGCTGTGAAACAACTTCTTAATTGGAGGCTATTGTGGGACTTGAAGATTTTTGTTTATTTGAAAAATACAGTGCGGCTGAATTACCGGGATCTATTAATATACATGTAGTAATGACATATAATCGCCCACAACTCCCCTGAGATGGCTCTGGCACAACAACCCCATTTCATTTTCATGAAATAAAAAGCATCCAATTACCTAAACAACCACCTATTTCACATTAACTACACACCAAATAATCAGTCAATTGGGGGAATGTTTATTTCCATGGTACGCCATGCCTCGCATCCTCCTTGTTGCCTTCCCTATACCTTCTCCTTCACCGTGGGCTTTATTTGGAGGTGGGGCAACAGATTTATATCTCGCCATAACTCCTTTGGTAAAACTGTTCAGCATGTCTTCTATTTGCTCAACAAGCTGTAAGCAATGATGTTACGTAGCGTTAAGCTGCGTGAACTTGGGCCAGCATCCCCTCAGTACAGCCAGGCATATTTTTAAAGTGCTGCTGCATAGCAATGAACAGACCCTCATACATATATTTTTTTCCAACATGCAAGGAGCCCCATCTGTACTGTAAACACGTTAGGCACATTTTTCACTATAATACAATCTGTCCAAAGCTATCTTTACTGTGTGCATGGGACATCATCTTGGGAGCGGGGTGGGCAGAGGCTTTCCAGAGCAGGTTATGGTTAACGTGCAGTACCCCACTGGGTTCCCTCTCTTAATGCTTACTCCACAAAAAGAAGCCTCAGGCAGTGGGTCACAAAATGTTCCAGCATCTCCCAGGAGGCCAGTTTTGGATGGGAAGATAAAGGAAGGCACAGGAAATGTGTGTATATAATGCAGACTCGGCACGAATGCTTTCATATCCAACTCAGAGATATTACAGAGAGTTGGAACTTGCTTTTCTTTTCTTTGAAGAAATCTTAGTTTTTTAGCCCTCAAAGAGCCAACAGAGCACGTGATGCTCCTCAAAGGTATGAACAGGATCTCAGGCACAGCATACACCTCTGATTACTTCAGCAGCTGAAGGAGCCAATGCACAATGTGAACAACAGAGCTTTTGATTACCTGATCTCTGCCAATGCTACACACCGGTAAATGCTCTCAGTGTAAAGATGCACCTCTACTGTTATCAATAAGAGGACAGGTGAATCTGTACAAACTGTAATCACAGGCATCTTGGCAGAAACTCTTCCCTCTCAAGCTTTCCTTCATGGGGCACAAAGCAAAGGCAACAGCCAGAAATTTCCATCACTGAAATAAATGCGCAGATCAGGAAAACAAGGAAGTCCTTCAACTTTACTACACTCCTTCCAGCTCAGAAAAACAGCCATTGCAATGAGCCATTAAGGCCAACAAGTCAATGCCAATGAGACACACCACGATTTTCTATTTTACCTACCTGCCACTGCACAAGGACAGATGAAGTGGTGTGGGGAGTGACCAGCACAGAACCGGGAGGCTCATCAGGAACTGAAGGAGGAAAAGAGGTAACCAAAGCAGTTAGACAACAGGAGAGAAATGGGAAGTTAATTCACCAAAATCTTCCATCCCAGTTCGTATGTGGTGGGTCTCAAAAGCAGTGCCGGGGATCTGAATATTGCAACCCAAGCAGAAGCCAGATGCTTCTCACTCATCCCTGCACTACCTTTGGCCTTGGCAACTTGAGGAGGAACGTGAGAAAAGCTCAGGGCATAAACCTGGAGAAAGCTGATAGCGGCAGCCGCTCATAAGCAGTAGGATACAAATTCACCAGGAAGTTAAACCAGCTGAATGCATGCTGTAAGGTGTGAGCAAATTGCTCCCAAATTTTCCATGGCATTTGTGGCACAGCTGGGGCAAGCCCACTGCTTTTGGGAGTCTGTGTCATGTATTCACAGATTATTGCAGTCAGGACAACTTGATTTACCATGGATTAACCCATTCCTGTGCTTATGGCCTGTAACACATCTGCACACTCTCCAGCAGCTCAAGTACAAAGGAGGGAATGCTTATCAGGAGCTGACAGCCCTCTGCAGCGCAATGCTCTGGTGGCAGCTGCAGGTTTGCTCAGCAGAATAAATGTTCACAGTTTGTTAAGGAGGTGAGAAGCTTTCACAGGGTTTCCCTCTTGCATTGTGAGGAAGCCAAGCACAATTCTGGATTCACGGTAGCTAAATTCCAAGAGAACCAAAAATGAAATTTTAAATTCCAAAACACCGAGTCAGTATTGCCTCAACCGTACAGCTTACAGCCTGCACCATACAGCAGCTATTGTTTGGGAAGCTGGAGAGCTGAAATGCCTTTAAGGGGCTGCTAGGCACATCTTTTCTTCAAGCATTACACAGGGTCTTGTTTAAACCAGGATACTCCTGAGATCTCCCCCTCTGGTCCTGTAATTTCAAGATCACATTCCTTAAACATTCTTTGGCAAATTTCTCTCCTATTTTCATATCTCAGAGTTACCAGCCACTCCTTGTGCTGTATTAAACACTAATTCTGGGCACTGTATATAGAAGTGTATCCCAACATTACCCTATTTCCCAGTCCAAGGGTAAATACAGATCCTTTGTCACACTTTGCAGAGTTCTTTTTCCCTCTGGTAGTCCCATTCAAGGCATTGGAGCTACTTCTGCATTCAAGCAGTGCCTTTCTACAATCAAGGAATTAGAAGCTGATCTCTAAGGCTAAAAATAAAAGCCTTGTCAATGTCATTCACAGTTTATTAGTCCTGATCTGCAGGATTAAATGCTCGTGTTTTCAGGAGCCTGGTGCTCTTTCTTACTTATACCTCAACAATTTTGCTGTATTGCAGACTGATGTGGATTGTGAGCGAAAACAATTGAAGAAACTTCTTCAAATGTATGCATGGTACTGCATTTATTTTTAATGATCTCTTGTAAATTATTCAATTTCTGCAAAGATAATGGTTAGTGCAGAGTTTGGAAGCCAATCAAAAGGAGTTTAATTCCATTTGGAGACTCCTGAAAGTATGATTCATTCAGAGTGCACAGCAGGACACTTAAGGCTGCCTGCTATTAATTCAACCCAATCTCATTACTACCTGTTATCAATCTCCCAGGAACAAACCCACACTTGATGTTGGAATTTTTACCCTGGTCACAGCAGAAAACACATTGCAGTGGATCCAGGGTCTCATCCAAGCACCCATCCCATGGCAGTGTCCCCACCCCATGCTCACCATCCTGCAGTGTTGTCACCGCCTCCGTCTCGGCACTGAAGTCGCTGTCCCCGATGTCGTTGGTCGCTTTCACACGCAGCTTGTAAGAGGTGAATGGGTTCAAGCTGTGGGATGGAAAAGTGAGGCCAAGGGGTGAAATCTCCATGCACCATCATAAGCTGCTTCCTAATGAGCCTTGACCTCTACAGATGGGGAGCCTGCCCAATGGCAAAAAAAGCCATTGGAATGGCTTCTCTTACCAGTGTCACCTCAGAGGTCACCATGAAGTGGTGCTGTTTGCACCTTCCCTGCCACTGGCATCCTCTCAGATTGATAGAACAAGGGGGAATTGTTTTAAACTAGAAAAGGGGAGATTTAGATTAGATGTGAGGGGGAAATGGTTTGCTCAGAGGGTGGTGAGGTGCCAGCACTGCTGACCAGAGCTGTGGTTACCCCATCCTTGGAGGTGCCCGAGGCCATGGATGGGCCTTGGGCACCCTAGTGGGGAGCAGTCAGCCTACACAGGGGTGGGGTTGTGGGGCTATGAGGTCCTTTCCACCCCAACCATTCAGGGATTCTCTGATCTTTAAGCCCCATTCCCACCCAACCGTCTAAGGTTCTACGACTCATAGCTGAATCCAAAAAAAACAGCCAGTAAGGTGCAGCCCATAGAGCAACCTCTGACTGCTGTGCTGCATGGGGATGCAAAAATTGGCTTTCATGGCAAAGCAGAAGCTTTGTCAAAGACATCCTCCAAACATCCCTGCTGCACAGACCAGGACAGGCACGGAGGATGTCGGTGACGTGGCTGGGC
Organism: Lagopus muta; assembly: GCF_023343835.1. Taxonomy (NCBI): domain Eukaryota; kingdom Metazoa; phylum Chordata; class Aves; order Galliformes; family Phasianidae; genus Lagopus; species Lagopus muta. The sequence goes on from NC_064447.1 coordinate 11,466,535, forward strand.
CAGCAGTGAGTCAGGATGCAGCAGGCTCCAGAATTCACACCACCTCCTTCTGACTAATCTTTTGGAGCACGCTGTACAATCAGTGCATTTTATTCCTCCTGAATCTTAAATTAATGTTATTACCTGGATTATTTAATAAAGTCAGTAACAACAGGTTCCCTGCAGCTCTTTTTATCAATGCAGTGCTCTAAGATATGCACAGAGCGATTTCCAGCTGACATAACCTCAGCAGAGATCCTTCTGGCGTGGCTTGGCAGGGTGGTGCGGGGGAGGCTGCCTTTAGTTCACAGGCAGAGACAAGAAATGCAGAGCTGTAAGTTATGGGGGATTTATCTGATTAATCGGAAGTGTCTAGCCACCAGCTGGCAGATGTAACACTGACTACAACCCAAGTAAAGCTACTTGTAAGGAATGATTAAATATCGAGGGATAATGCATTCTGATGGGCAGTGCTCTAGCATCACACACAGAGTGCTTTCCTGGACATTCAGGGGAAAACGCTTTTAGCCATAGGGGGAGAGGAATGTTTTCAGCAGTGCCACCCTATTAGAACACTGTTACTTATGGACAGCAACTTCAATAATTCGGATCATCTTTCTTGAAATAGAGATCTTCTCAGTAACGCTAACAAACCAAAAGGACTCGGCTGGTCTCCTTGATTTTAGAGGTTTTGACTGGAAAAATACTGGGTATAATTCATGGAGGATGTAATACTTGCAGGGTTAATGAATCAGGTTTATATTTATAATATAATTGTCAAGTTTTCTTTTTTTTGCTGCGCAGTCAGACCAAATGATCCCAACGTATTCGTATCTTTTGGCACATGAGCAGAGAGAGCAGCCATATGTCACAGCCACTGATGTTTTTATAACAGAGCTGAGAAATCTGAATCTGAATGCTCTGAATAGTGTATTCTGCAAAAGCTCATGGCCTTTTAGAGATAATCTGATTTGTACTAGCTGGTCAATAGAGTAAATGGACAGCAAAACAAGAACCTCCTCATAGACACTCAATTGCTTTTGTGGATGTTACAAGGACTTTAATTACAACAGAACTGCTGAGGAGATAATGAAGTCTGAATAACAAAGTTTAGACATTCTGATGCTATCTATAAACTTCAGTATGGAAAGTACAGATAAAAATGTTTCTTATTTCATCTGGAAAAGCTTATACAGAGATAATTGCAATGCAGCACCGAGAGTGGATTTTAGCATCAGCCACTACTGAAAGGATTTTTCACTAGCTGTGTTTTGCAGAGTACTGCATAGTTATGTTTGGTTTAGCCAGAGAAGCGCTGTTTTCCACGCAGAGCTTTCAGGAAGGGCCTCAGAAAGATGCATTGCAATTCAGCTGTAATTAGATTTATTGCATGACCTTCTGTGGATCTCTCAGCTGCTGTTCGTAACACCAACTCCAAAACGGAATCAGTGACGCTCCCTTAACCTGCCTCCCCCCAGAAGACTGAGCCTGAGTGATGCCTGCTTTGGCAAGCATCTGCCCTAAGTGGAAAGTGCAGGAATATATGCTAGGCTGGGATCATATGGTACCTCTCAATAATGCAGGACGTTGCCTCGTGGCTGATGGAAGAGGAGTAGGTTTGCCAGTCTCCATCGGGCAGCTCTCGCACTTGGACTGTAAAATATCGTATGGGTGACGATCCATCACTTCCAGGGACCCAATGCAACCGCAGGCTCCGCGATGACACGTCGGACTGGGGGGTGGTCAGCTGCTGGGGGGGGGCCGGGCGCTCTGCAATTGAAGCACAGTGTGGTACTGCCTTGAGAGGCTATTCAAGCTAATATAAAATGTGACAACATAATTGGATTTCCATAGTGGTAATGCCACAGGAGATTGAACTTTTGGATTCGTCCCGTGAAGTATAAAAGCCATCTCCACTCTTTTACCTTCTGCTGCAAAGATGAGCAGTAAAACTCATTCTTATTTCCCAGCGTAAAAGGTCATCACTGAACCTACACCCTTCTACCAGCAGATTTCAAACTCGCAAGGATCTTAACCTGGCAGGTTGAGAAGAAGTGTTAGGATCATCAGCCAAGCAAACCAGATAAGTCTTTAATGAAACCCAGGTGTGCTTCGAGCTGCAACAGTTCTTTGGCAGAATTTGCCTGTAAACTGGTTCACTTTTTAACCCCTGCTTACTGCTGGGTACCAGGGGACCGTGTGCTGTGTGCCACATGGCATTCGCTTCCACCAGCTGCTCCCTTGTCAGGGCATGAAGAAGAGAATGAAATGGGCTGGAACAGGCTGGTGTGTGGCAGTGTTCAAGCACACAACTTATGGCCCATCCCAAACTCCAGCACCAAACCTCTGGCAAGGATCAGGGACCATCAACAGCTCCTGCTGCTGCTCTTTCCAACCACACTTTGGGGATGAGGCAGAGATGGAGTTCAAGTACCTCCTCCATGTGCTTACAGGCACCTTCTCTGCTTCCCTTCCCACTTACTGCCCTTGAAGCTACAATGTCAAACCAGGCAGTGCCAATGCTGAAGGAGATCTCTCCAGAGCAATTAATAGCACACCTTTCAGATGAGGCAGGGAATGGTAATGCAGGTGTGAGCATGCCAGCCCCACTGCTTCCATATAGATCTCCTTTCCCGTCACTGTGTCTCTGCACTCCATTGATTTCAATAGAGAAACTCTATAGAGTGAGGAATAATTGTTTAATTGTTTATCATGAAGATTATTGATTCTGATTAAAATGTGTGGCATGTAATAAAGCAGAAATTGATTGGAGACACCACAGTGACTTGCTTTTGAGAAGCAATTCAATTCAACTTCATCAGTACTCGTTTCCATATAAGTGCACCCCTAACTGCATGATTCCTCCCCGCTCTGTATGGCGAGCACTTTGTTTTCCTGCCATCCTCCGGAACATTTCCTGTATGTTTTGGCATCTCTCTGCAGCATGATCTTGCTGACATCAGTGCCAAAAGATCTGTAAGCTATTAGCTGCAGGAATTCCTTGGTGCCAGCAGCCTGCGATCCAGAGCACAATGCAAAAGGTCAATGCCTTACAATGACAGGCTAAGACAGGTATTTGGGGTTATTTTATCAGAGGAAGTGAGTGTCATGTGGGGATTTAATACTGCTGATAAGCTTTAAGCAGTGTGCAGTTTTGGGCAGGTCAGATCTTGCCGTTGGTCTCCAGTGATTGGGTTTACTTCTGCTGCCAACGGGAGATCTTAAAATCTCCTGTGTTGCAAGATATACTTCCTGACTGTACGTACAAAGCCATTAGTGTGAAGAGTTTATTTATGGGAGTTTAGCCACGAGCAAATGCTCAGGTGAGCTGTTTGTGCAGGAATGTAAGGCTGGGCCATATGACTCAATGGATTCCTTTTAATTTCTTGCTACATTTACATCTCGTGGCTCTGTTCTGCCTGGGTCCCTGGTGCTGACTGTTCTGAAGGATATTCTGTAGACCCAGAGCACTACACAAGCACCTCTGGAGAATGCAGCTGCCATACAGCTTGGGATCTGTAAATCAGAGGTATCACTGTAAAATACAAAGATTTCTATTGGCAGTACACAGGGAATAAAAGGACACGAATGAGGGACCAATTTCAGTGATTTTCAAGGGAATTTTCATGCCTGCTTATCTCAGTATCAAGGACGACAAGGACATTAAATGCATTTTTATTAACGGAAAGTAAATATCTTCTCGCTCTAGAATATTTATTGTTATGTATACAAGTTCCAGGCTTGTTTGTTTATTTACTTGTTACCAGAATAGTTGCACTGGATAAATTTCTTTATCAATCCAGAATACTAATCGTGTTGATATAAGATTATGTATTTTTCTCTCTATACTTTACATACGGGATCACTACAGTTAACTCTCAATGCCTTGGGACTCGGATCCATAGCATGCACACAGACACAGTAGAGCCATCCATCAAAAAGAGAAAGAGTTCACTTTACATTAAGACTTGCCTATTCAAGATAACCCTAAAGCACTGATAGCAGCAAGGGATCATTGTTCCTGCAGTGGAGCTGGGAGTTCTGCCTTGAGCCATTGTGCACCCAGCAACAGCCTGGGAAATCTGAGCACATCCTATTGAAAAGGAGAGGCTCTGAGCTTTGAGGGCTTACTTTTATTGGGTGCAGAGGTTTTTTTTTTCTGAAACTTGCACATGTTGGACTTTAAACTTTCACTTCGACAACAATCAGACAAGGGTGGAAGAAACCTTGAGCTGATAAATCTGCTTGATAGACAGCATCTTTAGTAGAGGCACTTTTTGTGCTCCAGAGGTTCTTTCTCTGAGGACAGCACTGTTATGCATGGGAAAGCTGCACATGACCTGGAGAGTTGTGCTGGTAGGAATTTTAGCACCAATCACAAAGGACAAAAGTCAAAATGCACCCCACTGGTCTTCCCTGTTGGCGCTGAACATCAGGGCAATGCCTGCAATATTGTAGGTAAGTATCAAGGGAGATGTGAGCTAATAGCAAGGGAGATCCATGCTCTAGCACTGAATGATTTGGTAAAGTGTAGAAAAGATTCAAAATGAGAGACAACTTGGTAGTCACTTTTTAAGATCTAAAAGTAAATGTTATTTAAAGTATTACAATGCATGTCTTGGGCAAGAGCCAGGACCAGGCACACCTGCATACCCCAAAAGTAGCTGAAATAACTCTATGGAGGTTTGTTCTGGCTGCCTGCTGAGGTGTGCTTCTCACTGAACTGTGCTTTTTATAAATCACAGAAGTTGTGTGGCAGTGATTTTTGAGGGTCAACTTTTCATGAAGATGAATACAGAGGCAGCACCGTGGGTCAGAGAGGCACGTGGCACAGAACGCAGTGATGCACAAGGGAGTGATGCTGGTACCACTGTTGTGGTAGCTTTGACTGTCAGCTCAAGAGTCCAGATACGCACTTTGCATTGGAACACGGCAGCTGGAAGTGTAAGGAAAGTCTAAACTCCTGTTTTTTGCTAACACACCCTCTTTTGGCTCCGAATGAGAAATTAGTGTTCATGCACAAATAGAAAATGAGTTTTTTTCTGATAGCTCTGGAGATCCATTCTAAGAGTGGAGAACTGAGCCAAAGCATTAGAAACATGCAGTGATGCAGACCAGATACTTTAATAATTTGTATATGTCTTTTACATTTTGATGCTTTTGGTATCTAAGTGTCTACACTCATTCAAGTACATACAAGCTCTTGCTTTCTTCAAGTAGGCTCCCTGCGGAACAGAATTTGTTTAAGGATGCAGTGAACAACAGTTTTGTCCCTGATGCCAGAAGTAGAAAAATCCCAGACAATTCAAATACAAACATTCTGCTTGAGTATACAATGAGTGGCCAGAGGAATTGCTAACACATTGGGTCAGGACTTAGGTGCAATAGAGGAGCCACGTTAAGAAACTCTGCAAGATCTCCAGCTCTCCTTTTGTGTTCCCTAATCAATGCAATTCATCCATCACTTACATTCTTAAGATTTCAATCCTTCTAGAAAATGAGAGAGCTGAGGAAAAAAAAAAAAAAAGCCAAAAAACCCAGAAGCTTTGACTGCAGAAGGAGGCTGCATATGGCCAATACGGCATCTGATAGAAAAATCAATCCCCAACAGCCTGTCTGGTTAGAAGAACTGCCTCTCATAAAAGCCTGCCTTGCTCACCAGATTTCCAAAATCATGACGTTGCTATGGTTTAGGGCAGGGTTATGTTGTGAGAAGCAGGAGGTGTACAGGCTGCAGCCTGTAATTAAAATTCCTGTGAGCGCAGCACAGACTCAGAGGCATGCAATGGAAAGCACTCCAACCCGTGGCTGCAAGCGTTACCTCTTTTCTCTGTCGTGATCACTGTGGCTTCCAGAGGCTCTCCCCAGCCCTGCCGGGTCTTGGCAGATGTCCGGAAGATGTACGCTGACTCGGGGGTGAGGTCAGTAGCAGTGAACTGCCGGACTGTTGAGCCCACCTCCACCGTTGTGAACTTGTTGGGGCTGCTGCTGGCCAGCCGATATGCAATCTGATAGCCTGAAATCACGGCACCGACAGAAGAGAGTAGAGAGTTTAGGATTTTTTTCTAGCTGTAGCACCAGGACTATTAGCTTATTGTAATTACTTGTTTAACTGAGACCAGAACTAAGTAATTTGCTTCCTTTAGTGCTATAAAACTCTGCTATATGCCAGCCCTTCGCAGTCAGGCGCAGCACCTTATGGGGAAATTACACACTGCAGTGCACACAAGGGTCTGCTGGATGTTAGCTGCAGCAAAACAGATCTCGCTTTCCATCCTTCATCCCAACAAGACACAAAAACATTTAATCTTTCCTGAGCATACTGGTACCTCTTTGGAAAGGCAAAGGTACAGAGTCCATTACACACAGCAATGTGACAGCACTGGTTGGAGCTCCAAGTTTCTCAGCTGCAGAGGAGTTGGATTGCCCCAGCTGTGCAGCCCTCCTGCTGCTCCAGTTAACCCTTAACCCTGCTTTTTCCACTTTCTCTCAGTTCTCCTACTCCCCCATAAATGCATGGTGGATGCCAGGACTGACAATAAAAGCATCCTTCTGCTCTGCACTGTTGCAGTCCCTGTCTGCAGCCCAAGGAAGAAGCCTGCAAGCTGTGCGGTCTCACTTAAATCCTCCTGCACTCAATAATCAATGCTGTGGATGCCTGCAAATGATAGCCCCACTCCAACCTGCCTGCCTGATGATTATGAGCTTACGGTTTAACATACATTATTAATGATCTAACAGTGCAAAGGAAGGCTTCCAGAGCTCTCACGCATCACTAGCAACAACTGTCCCCCAAAGAGGGTCTGCCAAATGTTCAAAGCCATTCTGTACACCCAGCAATCAAATCAGGCTCTCACTTTTGGAGCTCCACATAACTTTCAGTCCAACTGCTAACTTCCAAAATCAATTAATACAGGACTGGTGTGGGGCTTTATTGCCCAAGCTGAATGCACTGTATGATTAAATGCTTCATGAAGCGATGCAGGGCAGCGGGTAACCAACACATCCAAATCAGAGCAGACGAAAACAAAACAGTCATGACATGACGCTGCCAACTCTCTGCTCATCTTTCAAAAGACAAAGGGGCATGCAGACACCTGAGGAGGTCTCTTTCTCTTGAAATTAATATCCCAGCTAAAGTTTGAACTCCCACCAAATTCTGGCTGTAACGAGAACAAGAGCCAAACCTGGTGTGCTTCATTCATAAAGGTCAGTGCATGGGAACTGGAGAATGTATCTTACCTGTGGCTATTACACAAAATCAATGACATTTATTCCTCACTGGGAACGTGTGACAATTGCCACATAACTGCTCACAGAAAAGATACAGAGTTCAAATGCTCTCCCCAATGAATGCCATACTTGTATGGTACGTAAGCAGTGAAATTTAATCAGGATACAGATAGTAATAATTTCAGTGTGCTGATTCTCATGGTACAGTGGATGAAGCCCCATCACTTCTTTGCCTTTTTTTGTTTTCTACAGCTGCTAGGAGATGTGGGGCAGCAGCTGTAGCTGCCTCCATGGAACAAACCTGATTGCACAGCCACTTCTGGGAGCGACCTGGCTCTCAGAGCACCAGGGTTCCAGCAAGCTATGGGTACAGCTGGACACAGGGCTGCTTCATGGCAGTGCCCCAGTACACAGTGGCTGCCCATATTTGAGATCGCACATTAGGAAGGGAAAGCTTCCAACACAGCAGGGTTAATTTTTGCCAAGGGTATCCAGCTATACACTGGGCATATCCCTACAGCATTTCCATGAGTGCATAATGATGCATTCCTAAAAAAAAACCTGATTTTCAGAGCTCCTGAAGCATGCTAAGCTGGCAACACAACCTTGAGGTCTTAGCCTTTGAACATCATACTTGTTCTCCTGCCAATGACCTCCTCTTACTCATTGCACCAACTTTCTCATTGCTGGCCCCATATGCCTCACTGCAGTATTGCTGTACCTTTAATACTCTACGTATTTTGATCTCAGAAAGTCCACAGAATGACAGACAGCAGTGGGGAGAATAAATGGATACATTATTATCTTTTTTTTTTTTTTTTTTTTTTTTTTTACAGATGTGCAGAATGCAGGAGTGAGAACCCTGGTGCAAGATCTCAATAAAGAGGAAAAAATAGTAAAAGAAAAGCTCTGAGGCAATTTCTACAGCAGCAGGGAAGATGAAGGGAGAAGCAACTAAGATGGCTAAAGAAGTTTGATAAAGGGACATAAGACGTAAGGAGTAAGACCTGCAGGGAAACTGAGAGCATTAAAAGAATAGGAAACTTGATTTATCTAGTTATTAAAAGATAAGTACGATATCTGGGACATATCATTGTCAAATGATTTTCTCTCTTTTCTAAACTATTGTAAAATATGAAGCGTAGCTAAAATGTAAGGAGGGAATAGAAAGATAACTATTTACTGCTAAATGGTGGCACCCACACTGGAAAGCCAATTACAAACATGCATGGAACAGGCAAAGAAACACACACTCATCTTTGCTTCTGTAACAACTTACAGCTGTGGATTCCATGACCGTAACCTGCAGCTTTGTGATGTTTTCTCCCATTGACCTGACTTGAAGGTGCGTGTCCAACCTGTGCATCTGAGCTCTTGTTGCTGCCCACAAACCCTGAGACGCGCTCTGTGTCTGAGTGTGATCCCCTACATCACCTTCCACTGTTAGACAATTGGGCAGCCAAGAGGCATTCTGCCATAAGCATCGTTGCTCTTTTTTTCAGAATGATGCAGAAGATGCAGTATTTAAGCGACAGTTTGGATAATAACTTGGGCTAACACAAGATGAAAAAGATGAAATTATGAAGTTGATGATCTTCGGCAACAAGAGAGAGAAGATAGGAAATGTTGGGCAAAATCAAAGGAGGCATATCAACAGAGATAGATGGAAAGAGTTCAAATGAATGTATGCTTGAGGTCTGCTGCATGGATGAAGCTTTCTTCCCCTATTTGATGACAGCAACACGATGTCACATATGCACTAGGTGAAAACCATATCAAAGGTGAAAGCAAAATCTTTAAAATGTGATCAGAGCAAACTTTTCCAGGGTAGGAGTATCTTACAGAAAGTTCACCAGCTGGATGCTCAGTCAGAAGAATGCACATTCTTCTCTTCATTTTTCTTTTTTCCCTACAAGCATTGGGTGTCCCAAATCTCTTGTCGTTCGGAGTTGTGAATCACCAGCCAAACTGCATAAAAAAGCCTTGAAAGATCATTTCCCCGGCGGTTTATTTATTCATTGAAACAAGGCTTATTTTTGCATTAGCGTCTCCTTAAATATTTTTTTGCACAACTGCGAGCAGTTTCATGAGCTACGCTTTCTGAACTCAATAAATGGCAACAGTCTGAACTGCCTGTTAAACGTTAGGTCACTAACGCAGCCACCAGATTCCCCAAAGCAAACAGGCAGGAAGATGACAACACCCCATGAATATAGAAGAGCTTTCAAGCTCATCACCATACAAAGCCCTTCAGAACTGACAGCACCCGCTCATGCAGGCCGCGGTGCAGCAGAGATACAAACACTTATTAATTTGTCACAGAACTTAGGAAGAGCCAAACGATACTGGGAGGTTACGGTCTGCCTAGTGGAGCAGCAATCCAGTTTGTTGATTTTACTGCTTATCTGTTTAAGGGCCAGCGAGTGTGCAAATGCAGCCCAGGATCAAAATATGCATTTGCAAACATGGATTACATCCAATTTCGGTTCTAATTCTCAGTGGAGTTCTTACACTCTTTTGCTGTAAGCTTCAGGTAAACGCTAAATGCAAGGATACCGTGAGGAATACTAACCAGCAAGCGTGGCTCAGCTCTTGGTACAGGCAAAGCTCACTGACAGAACTGCACATACACACATTAATGCATCGTTTTCCTTTAACAGTGTTTGAAGGAGCTACACTGGGTGCTGTTGATTGGAGTGCCAAAAAGAAGATGGAGTTAAGCCTCAAGCTGGTTACTGCAACGCTCCCAAAAGGAGAAGTGGAGATATCTAGCAGTCCTCCACAGTAAAATATTTAAACAAACAAACAAGCAGTTTTCCCTCTTGGTGTGCCAGTATTTCATCCTGTTAATCTCCCTCTGAAATGCTAGAACATATTTTGATGTAGATTACAAAAATGTTAGCTGCAAAGGTGCTTGCTTGTATACTCAGAGGACAAAGCCAGCAGAGCAGGAACATTAATTCAGAGGCTGGGAAAAGAAGTTGCTCTTGCAGAAAAAAAGTATTTTTTTCTTTGCAGCCCCAGTGCTGAATAGCAGAGCAGCCTGCAAAGTTATGTTAACTTGCTTTTTCCACTGATTCTACTTCACTGACCTTGGCTGTGGTGATTACAATGCTGTTTCAAAAGTTCATTGCAGCAATAAGATTTGAACATTGCACAAGAATGAAGGTAAACATGCAACCTTTAGTTACAACGCCACGCTGGTTTTTTAGCTATTTCTGAAGAACTCCTCACTTCCTTGAAAAGATCACAGAAATAACTCAGCGTGAGTAATTTTTCCTGTTTCTCTCTGACATCGGCAGTTAACTGCTTCCTCCATGAGCCTCAATTTTTCTGCTATCAAACAAAAAAAAGGAGGGAGAGCTGTTGAATAAAGACAATGAACCTCAAAGAGGTGGACTGGGGCAATTGGTAGGTAGAGCCCCCTGGGAAGGAATTCTATGGGAAAGAGGAATTCAGGTTAGCAGACTGTTCTAAAAGAGACAAAAATAAAGGTACAATGATCCCAATGCAGACAAAAGATGTTAAGAGCCCAATATGTTTGCATTCAGACCTCACTAACGCCTTCAAATTCAAAACTGAATTGTACTAAATGTTAAAACAGGATGGGTTGTTGAGGGGGTGTATAAATAGACAGCACTGGCACGTAGGGACAAAGTCAGAATAGCTACAGTGCAGGTGAGTTCGAACATAAAGGGGAAGGGCAACGAGAAAGGTTTTGGAAAGATATTCAAAATACAAGAGAGAGAAGGAGAGGTCAACTATTAGGAATAAAAGATGAGCTCAAGACAAGTGACACAGAAGAGCACAAGCTGACACCTCGGTTGCTTCACACAAAAAAGTTGATTATTAACTAGATACTTAACACAAATTAAAACTGACAACAATAGAAGGAGGGATGTAGGCTAGAATACAGAACAGGTTAACGAATATTTAGCTAAGCTAGATGTAATCAAGCCAGAAAGGCCTGATGAAATTTGCCCTGCAGTGCTATATAACTAGCAGGAGCCATCTCTAAATAATCAGTGATTATATTCAAGAACTTGTTGAGGATAGGTGACATCCCAGAATATTACCGAAGGGCAAACTGAATGCTTTATCTCATAAAATGGAGGAAGAAAGACCAAAGGAATTATGGACAAATCAAGCCAAAGTTTAATACCCAGAAAGACCCTGGAAAAAATATGAGTAAATATATAACCATCCACAGGGATAATAAATTGCCAGAGAACAGCTAATATGTATTTGTCTGGAACAAATAATAAATACCAAATAATCTGTTTTCTGCTTTGACAGTGTAATTGGCCAGGTGGGAAGAGTAGATATGATCCACATTGACTTTAAGTAAGGCTTTAATATGGTTCCAAGCAGCCCTGTCAGAAACAAGCTAGAGAGACAGAACCTAAGAAAAATATGGCACATTCTGCTGTGATCTCTTAAAAGAAAAAGTCAAAATGTTGTTAGCAATAGTTGGCTGAGAAATGGGTAGGATATATTAAGAAAGGTCTCACGAGAATAAGTCCCGAGTCTGTTTCTGTTCAATACTTTCATTAATGACCCGGTTGATGGAATTGCCATTCTGCTTGCAAACTTCAAAACTAAAACCAAATTGGGAGCGGTTCTGAGCCCTTTGGAGGACAAGATGGTAATTTAAAGTGATTCTGATAATGAGGAGAGTTGGTCTGGAATCAGAAAGCTGAAATTCAATAAAAATACATGCAGAGCATTGCACTTACAGAAAATAAAAAGCTTAATGTACTTGTAAAGAAGGATTGACCTGGAATTGTACTGCAGAAAAAAGGCAGGAATTAATAGCAGGTCATAAACTTACTTAGTTACAACAGCAGTGTTGCAAAAAAAGGCAAGGCAGTGCCAGGCACCCTGGGATGTGTGACTGGGAATGGACTGTGCAGGTCACAGGAGCCTGCAGTCTCCATGCTGAGCATTCTGTAAGGGAATACCCTTCCACCTTTCCTCCCAGCTCTGCATTTGTGTGATTTTGTTATCAGCACTGTGGCATTGACCACGAATTGAACAAGAAGTGGATGAATTGAACAAGGCACTGTGGGAAGCCCGAACAGAAGAGTTCTTATTCCACAGAACTTGAAACTTCAGCAAAAGATGCTGACCAAGTGCAGCAAGGTGAGACATCGAAACAGTGAGGGGCACCTAAATATCTTTAGTACTTTCTCATCGTGTGTACCAAATTATTTTTTTCCTCCTTAACCACATCCTGTGATTCAAATCCCAACCTCTACAGAGAGCAAGTTTATAAGACAACAGTTCCTTAAAACAAAAGCAACAAATCAAACCAACAAGGCAGCCTGGAAGCCAAGCTTCCTCGAGCGCCTTTGGATCTCATCTGATGCTTTCTCTGTGTCTCCAGGTGCCAGGATTAATCCACAAGAACCTTCAGAAACTGCACACCTCAGCAAAGACTCTGAGCTCTTGACTCAAGAGCTACACACAGCACCAGACCAGTCCTTTATCTAAAGGGATATTTATAGGGATAACCCTCACTCACCTGCTTCGACTACTACAAAATGTGCTCCACATCAGCACAGAACACAGGCAGAATCACTGTGTAAATATTAGATACATTAACTCAAGATGCATGAATGGATTCTTGCACTGTAAAGACCTTCAATGCTTTAGAAGTACAAGGAGCTGCTGGTGTGCTCTGGGTGCAATGGCAACCCAAGAGTTATCAGAGCAGGAAGGGTAAGGAGGTTTGTCATGAATTCCTGACGTGCCTTGCTGCCCCTGTTGCCTATGATAAAAAGCCAAGTGTGATTTAACACCTTGCAACCTGGCAGACAGTATTGGCTGGTGGAAGCAGCAAAATGGAAACACTCATGAAACTGAGAAGTCAGGGATGCATGGCAAGGAGGAGGAAAGGAAAGGAGGAGAAAATCCCACTCTGCCCTGCTGCAGCTCAACAGACTATATGTACAAATATAGACGGACAGATGAAAATTCAAGCACAGCATCAGGAATGCAGTGTAATCCTGACTTGGGAAAACACACACCGCGGAGCCTGGCAGAACTTCCCTTCTCACCGCAGGACTTATTTTCCTCTCTTTAGCCACAGGTTTGCTTAAGCGTGGTTTCTAACCCAACGTGCAAGCAGAATGAAAACCCAACAGCCGCAGCTCCTCTGCTCCCAACCCTTTCCTCCCAGCTCCTTACCCAGGATGATGCCGTTGGGCTCCTCTGGTGGCTGCCAGACGATGCGCACTGATGTCAGCCTCACTTCAGGGAACACCAGCCTGACGGGTGGCCCGGGGGCTGTAGGGGGACAGAGGTAGTGCCAGCAGGCACAGAGTGTCAGAGAGGTTACAAGTTTCCCAATTGCTTTGCACAGAAGGCAGCCAAGCTGTAGCTCACCAACAATAGATGGTTAGGAGCACCCATATGCATGCAAAAAGCATGGATTCTGAGGAATTCCATCCACAGGTGTTGGAATTGAATAATATCTCCTCTCTGTGGCCCCAGTGCTGGCCTTGAACTGCCTTCTGATTTTACACGTGCATTCTAAACACAGAGGGCTGAGGCAGTGAACCCAATGCACGCTGATGAAGACAGCTGGCAGCTGCAATGGCCATCCTGGGTTTGTGAGGTGAGGAGATGTTAATTCACACATTTGCATCTCCAAAATTTCCCCTTCGGCACAAATTCCACCTGCCTCACCCCTGATGATACATTTAATTAAGCGGAGCCCAGAGGAGACACAACATATTTATGTCAGGAGTACGGAGAAGGAAGAACAATTTGTATCATTTGCCAACAGGCACTTAAGGAGGGAACTGCTATAATGGGGTTATCTAAAACAAACAGTTTTAAATATTTCACATTATAGTCTGATGTGTACAGTTCTGTGACTGCTCTTTCATTCCCTGCAGAGTTCTGCTAATATTAACTTATCTTTGTTTCCTTTCAAAGTCACCACACAGGCTGAATGCTGACAAAATGGCTACAAAAATGCCTGGGAGTGACTGTTCCTGCTCTGTCCCATCCCTGTCCCCACAAAATCCCACCCCTATTGCCACTCGATCCCATCCCTGTCCTTATACGCTGCAGTAAATGCCACATTAAGCCAGGAGTCTGAATGTGTTTGCAACTCAACCAAACAGTTTTAATGAAGATCCTTGTAGATACGGATTTTTATTCAGTTTCCACTGGGAACATTTTGATGAGAAAAGATTTCTTTTTGTTTTTCTATTTTTCATTCATTGGGACTAATAAGCAGAAGCCTCTTACACAGACATTATCCATCATTTAATAGCAAAAAGGCAATGAAACTAAAAGCAACTGCAAAGCCAGAAATGCTTCAAGAGTTGAATTAAATTTCTGTCAAACTCCATCAGCAGGAACACTCTCACCCCACAGATGTGTTCAAACAGAACTGGGGTGAGGAAGGGGCTGCTCAGGGTCTCTCATCAAAACAAACTGCACTCCAGAGACCCTGAGCTCATGGGAATCACTGGAGGAGGCTACAGAGAGGGGCTGCTATGAACCCTTCATGGCTCAGTCCTTATTCTTTTGGAATCTCTCCTTCAGTCCAAGCAGACTCAGGTTTGTTTATTGCTTCCAATTGCAGTGCTTTTTGCTTAGAGCATGATTGAACATCAATTGGCATTTATAATTGGGCTCTAAAAATTGTCTACGGTAGAAATTTTCTACATGGAGCTTCAGAGGACAAATCATTTTAGATTTTTTCCTCTTCACCAACTGAGGGGAAAGAGGAAATGGGCAACTGGTTTTCTGCCAAATTCTCATCCTATGGCTGATGGAGCAGTGCTGTTATGCAGAGTAAGGATCAATTCCTTTAAGCTCAGAGTCAAAAAACAATCCAAACAACCTCAGTTTGGCCTTTCTATACACTTGCATCACTACAAAAAAGTGGTGTTATCATCAGGACTAATAAGGCCCTTATTCTGGTAACCAAAACACTTACCATCATCCTTGGTTCTTTCTATAACAGCAGGAGAGCTGGGGACTCCATCCCCAATGCGAGTGAACGCCAACACCCGGATCTCATAGAGCACATACTTGCGCAAGCCGGACAGCAGGCAGGACTGCGTGTGGTTACCTCTTACTGTTTGGATCCTTGGTTCAGAGTCTAAATCTTTTGCTTTGTAAAGTATCTGCAGAATAATGCGGAATAAATGCGTATGAATACAGAAAGAAAAAGTTATTACATGAGAATTGAAAAAGGGGCATGCATTTAAAATGTTCCTTTTCACGAGATATGGGATTAAATTCAGCGATCTACCCTTCCGAAACCAGCACGTTTCTGCTATCTCATCCTGTTGAGTTATGGACGATATTAACATCCCTCAGGTGAGCAATAAATAATAAATAGAAAAATGTAGCCAGGTAGTGCTTTAATAACAAAGTGAACATGAAGCTCCAGCTGCGTACCTTGTAACCCAGGATGAGACCATTTTGCTCTGACTCGGGGACTGCAGACCACGTCAAAAGAATCTGGGTTGAGCTCACGGCTTCAGCAGACACGTTCTCAGGAGGAGCAGAGGGAACTGGAATCAGAGACAAAAGAGGTAAGGCTTTCCAGGTGATGCTGTTCCACCTCCCTGTCTGCTTGGGATTGTTTTGGGATCCTTTGGAAGACTACCCTAATCCCAAAGCACTCAGATACACTCTAGACAATGCCTTCTTCTCTCGTATTCATTACACACCACCTTTACATTTCAGCTTACTTCACATTCTTTTACCAGTTCATGTAAGAAACACAATATTTGTAAAGAGCTTAACATTCACCACTAAGCACTGTCTACAGGCAGGCACTAAATACAGGCAGACATGAATAAACTTCAGGTTCTTTATGTTTGCAGTAATTAGAGTTTAGACTGCTGGACTTCTACAAAGTCTATCTCCCAGGTTTTTCTCTCCCGTACATCTTATTTCCCTATGCCAAAAATGAGAAATCTTTATGAATGGGAGTTTATCTTATAGTATGATCTGTTCTAACATGAAGTTTTATGCCACCCTGGCTTCCTATGTTGCTTGAAAGGAAATTATAGCATCTTGTCTAGAGTTAGCAATAATTCCAGCCACTGGATTGCACCCAGACCTCCCAGTTCAGTGAGAAGTGTTTTAACCTCAAAGCCTTTTGATTATGTGATGGTGCTTAACATTTGCAATACATCAATTATAGACAGATACATTAAGGCAAGGTGTATTTTCAGGGACTGATACGGTGTAAATGAAAGATATGCCTATTTCATTTATGTTGTAAAATTGGCTCTTATGAAACCAAGATCATTATTAGAATGGATGGCACAGGAACACTGTAATTTTCTGTTACTCAACAGAGGAGCAAACCTGCATTTTCTCATGCCATGAAAACTCAACCCAATGCAGAACCACCAGGCAACTGCAAGCTTTGGTGGGCAAGCTCAGTAGCTATGCAATGTTATGCAAGCAGAACCAGAGACTATTTTTAAGAGTTCACATTTTATGCTGCCCTTTTCCATTTTTTTTTCTTCCCTCATGGCATTTCCAACATCTGAAGTGTATAATCTCTCCTAAAGCGTGATACACCTGTCAGACCTTGAGAGAACATTCACCAAGTTATGTTACATGAGTACTCATGGACAGCAAGGCTTGATTAGGTCCTGAGTACATCGCAAAGCGGAGCACAAATCTCTGCCAAAAAGTAATGCTTCCCTGGCTGTCCGAATGAAAGAACAGATCAGCTGGTTTGAAGGCTAGCCCGAATCTCCTAGCAACATGAACAAGATAATGAGTATGACACCAGAATTAATATAAATGGAAAAATAAAATACACCAGCCCCCACCCCTGTGCACTCAAGGTTAGCCACAGAGATAGTCTTTTCTGAAACAATTTCCCTGTTACCAATTATTTGGGACACGAGAAGCAGGGCTCCATCACAAGCCATTGCAGCAGACTGAAATCTGATTTTTTTCCCCTCTAATGCTGAAATGCTCTTTTCTTTTTTTTTTTTTTCTTTTTTTAAATCTTCTAGATTTATCCCCCACAAGGATATAATTATGTTAAAGGAAAATAGATTGCCAGGAGCCATGAATGTCTTTGGATAGCTGCCACAACTTTATCTGTAGATCTTCACAAAGAGTTACTCCCACATGAATCACTTCTGGAGGGAGAAAGGGTGGAGGTGGGTCACGGGAAACCAGAACACAAAGAGGAAAGAAGCCCTTTCCAGCCACATTTATTTTTATTTTATCTGGTTTGAACCCTTTCAGGAGCAAAAGTTCCTTCATTTTACAAATATTTCTTTTCCCCTTTGATCAGCAGCCACCAGATATCCCAAATTCACAAAGGGTCAGGCTGCGGCCGGCTGGCCCTGCGTGCATAGCTGCTTTGAGGTGTTTGTGCCATCCTGCTGCTGGCAGGGGGATGCTGAAGCTCACAAAGGACAGAATGTCAGATGGGAAGGTTTATTAGCCCACACTCCTCTTAATCCCCAGCAACGGCCAGAACAATGTCCCCTCTCGCTGGGGAGGAATCTCAGCCCAGCACCTGAATGCAGACATCCTTGTACTCATCGTGTATTTCATTCTACGTTAATTTTCCAGTGCTTCTGTCATACTGGTGTTGAGAATTACGTTTTAGTATGGATGTATGAATTCAGGGTGTGCAACTGATATTACAGATTTTATTGTTGCCCGTCTCTTATCAGGCAACACAGTTTGATCGGCCCTTTAAAGAATGAATTGAAATGTAACATCCATTTATCCGACCCCTCTCCTCACTCAGGATATCCAGCTTCATAGTAATTATCGTCTGCTATGACCGATCAGTGACTTGAGTGAGGCGTATAATCCCTCTTTCCCCTGCAAACTCTGATGCTGTTTCCTTAACTGTCGCACTGAAGACTTTGCTGGAAGCTCCAAAGCAGAGTTCTCATTAGTAACCTCCAAGAACAGAGCAGAAGCCAAGCAACAGTGTCCAAAAAAAATATCTCAGAGCTTGAAAGAAATGAACTGGAAAGACCGAAACGAAATGATTAACTAATCCAGCAAAGTGCCAGCTGCACGATGTGCTTTAGAAGATCAAATATAGGAAGTTATAGAGTTACTGGTACTTTGCACTGGGACTTCAATAACAACTCAAGTTTTTTAGTTATCAGTGTTGACATCTACGATCACGCACCCTTTTTCTACATCTGATAAAACTGTATTTAATATACAGCAAATGATGCTGTTGCATGTCTTTAAGTGGACCCAAGGCAGCCTTCAATAAGCTAGTTTGTATTCTGGCATGCTAAAAAAGCTAGATATTGTGATGACATGGTTCTCTCCATTTTTTTGCAGCTCATTTTAGCTGAATACCCTTAATTGTTTTCTGAAAGTAAAAAGTAAGCTGGCATATGGTACATCTGACATCAATTAAGAAGTACAAGTTTGGAGCTAGGTTCATGGCAAAAGCAACATAGCTGCAGCACAGCATGGAAGCATTCTGCCTATAAAATTAGCTATCAGGGGCTCACTCTCAGCTTGTACAAACTGACAAATCTCTGCGGTGACATTGGGCCACATCTGAATTACCCAGCCATGCTTTATCACATGGTAACTTGCTTCATGAAGGTCAGGCTCTGACAAATCAAGGGACTGATTCTTGCCACATGCGTGAGCCTGTACTCATGTAGGAGCTCATTTTGTGAGGCAAGCACACACAGTCATGTAACTGAATGCCTGAAGATATCAAGGCACTGAGTGAGGTGTGTTTGGGATGAACTGTTTGAAAATAAGAGGGTTTATGTTTAAAACAAATCAGCCCCATCAAAGTTTCTCTACACATCGCAATTCTTCACACTTTCTTGCTTTCTCTTTATCATGCCCACTATCATTTACAGTGTACAGAGTGGAAACTGAGCTTGTTACTCTGCAGTTAACACCATAATGTTTAGGATATCTAAAGTACTTTGAAAGCATACATGCAATTTCTCTCATAATTCAAAAGCCAGTTCTAAAAAGTGCTTTGACCTCTTTCTCTGGGTATGGGTAATTTTTATCCATATTTTAACTCCATTTGGAGGTGCTTACAGGTTAAGTGCAGATTCCCTCTCACACAGCTTGCTGCTATGCCAGCGCTTTTTGTGTACTGCAAACCTAAAAAGATGCAACTAGAAGTCTGAGCCTTGGCTCGCTCTATTCAAGAAATCAGATGTTAGTATCAAAGAAAGTACATGAAAAAAAAAGCACACACAAATGAGTCCTTACGGCCCAGATCACAGCTTTGTATTTTCCTGATCCTGGTTTCAGCGTGCCTCGTATAATCAGTTTCAAGTCAACCCTCTTTTAATACTGCAAGAGGAAATGCCAAACACACACGTGTAACCTCTGATCTTTAGATGCTGAGCAAGAGCACTGTAATCCTAAGGTTTTATGAAATTGCTTAATCTTAGTATTTACTTCCTTTCAAAAGAAGTGTTTGAAGAGCAGTGGAAAGGAGAAAATGGAGAACGTGGTATCTTTTTATTATGACACAAAACACTTCAAAACTATTTTGTCTAGGTCACGCTATCTCTAACTCCAGTACAAACATGCCCTGTTTAAAATACCTCTGGCAATAGCTTTCCAATTACTCCTTCCCAAAAAGCATCACTTTAATGGAGTAGGATGACTTTGTCTAGCCTTCTTCTCAGCAGTTCAAAGGACAGTTACGTGAGGCAGCAGAGCAAATTGTGCACTCTGCACAGCTCTCACGCTTCATGCCAAATGATGCTGCGTGGTGCAGAGTGCGCACGCATGCTCGTATGTATCTATCAAGGTGGGGGCATGGATATAATTGAATTCCAAAACATTTTCATGAAGAAAAATGGAAAAAAAAATAGCAAGAAAAATATCAGCATTGGGCTTTGCATAAATACAAGTCACAATAGTACTTAACTTTTAAACCACGTGTGACACCTATTCTTTTATTCATCTGCAACATACATTTTAATTTCTCAGGTGCATGCAGGTTTGGGAATAGGTGATGTGGAAGCTAACAACCAGGGAGCAGCTTTTCAAGATCTGTTTTTACCGTTGCTGCTGTGCTAACAATAATTTACTGCTGCCCAAAGTTGTGAGTTTGCTGACACTGTCTGAAGTCTCTATGATAGTATGGATGAATCAGACAACGCAGTACCTGTGCTCTATGTCTGCGTGAAGGTTACGTCTACATAAAGGTTATGTCTACGCGAAGGTTATGTCTATATAACCTTCTGTACACAGTTTTAGAAGGTAGTTTTGAAAATGTGTCATCAAAAGCTCAAATAATTATCTCACTTCCATGTGGCTCATTATCCCTCTAAAATAATTTGTGCCCTTTTAGAAATATGTAGTGCTTGAAATTAAATTTCAGATAACCATGACTGCCAGAAAACCTGCCTCAGGCCAGGAGTGGATGGGGGAAGGGGAGAATGAGGGGCAATGAAGCTGTTAAGAAGGAAGAAGAGGCAGAGAAGGATGGACATGAGCTCCTTGTGTTGCCTGTGATGCTGCCAAACTGTGGCAGGAGCAGGAAGAGGTTGTTTTATTTGCTTTAAATAAACAAGGTTTAAACAAACCTTTCATGCAGGTTTATAGGTTTACGTATGAGAACATGAGAGGAGTAAAATTCTTAAATATATAAATAAGCTCCCTCAAACGTCTCCATATCTTTTCGCCTTCAGTGCACCCAGAAATTATTTGTTTTCTTTATGCTTTTGATTTAATGGGTCAACAAGAAAAAAAGCTGAACCAAAAAAGGCATCACATGCTGCAAATTCTCTGATTTGTCCTTCCCAGCCGACGTGGGGCTCTGACTCACCGGATTCCCGCGTCCGACCTCGCACCACTTCGCTCCATGGTCCTGCCCCAATGGCGTTGAAGGCCTGGATCTGCAGCTCATACTCCGTCCACTCCTCCAGGTCCTCGATGGTGCACTCCCTTTCCAGCCGGTCGTTGATGACCTTCAGCAGGGCAGAAGGCTGCAGATCCACGCGCCAGAACTTGATGCGGTACCCCACGGACTCTGGGTTGCCATTGTACTGCGTGTCAGGCAGGGGCTGGGGGAGAAATCCAAAGAAAAGCCCAATATTACAGCTCAGAGCACAGTGCCAGAGCTTTGCAAATGGCATACCAGGGCGGTCTGAATTTGTGTAAGGCCACAAGATGGCAAAAGAGATGGAAGGGCTGATTTACGTTTCATGGCCTCTAATTTCTGTGTTGTTTGAGATTTCAATTTTAACTTTAATTTCGTGCCACATCGATACGCAGACAGAACTATGCCACTTGCTGTGGGTGCATCACCAGAGATGAAACCAATGCAATATATTCAGGACTTTGTGATTAAATATGGAAATGAATGATAAATTGCTGAAGCATGTGACAAATTCATTTATCGTACTTTTTTTAAAATATATTTTTTTTTTACTGACTCTCTCCATGCTCATTTATCAGCAGAGATTTATTCCAGTATTCCAACTCCCCAAGCAATTTCAGAGATTAAAATATGAAATAATTAGCCTACTTCATGAAGTTTCAAGTTTTTCCTCATAAAACTAACTACACGATGCTACAGATGGCTGAGATTCAGTTCTGACTCACTGGCAAAGTTTGATATCCATTAACATTTCACAGCGCAGAAGACTATACCCTGCAGGCAAGCAGGGCTAAAAATGTGACCCCTGTTCTGTTGGAAGGAAGGAATTCCCAGCTCCCAGAGGGACACAGATTCACCTGTAGGTCTCGAGAAAGAGAGATTAAATGCTTTCAAATGCTGATGTTATCAAGCATGAAAAAGGTACACTGCGGCATTTTTAGCTGCGCTGTTGGCTTCTCCTGAACCCTGCACAGTTGGACTCACGAAAACCAGGTTTCCTAGATAGTACAGCAAGGAAACACAAGTCTAAAAGTTTTTGAAAACAACTTGGAGTTGATTTTGATGTAAGATATGTGGCCACCAAAGGTCTAAAAATGTGGGCATGGTGAAGCCATGAATGGGTCCTACTAGATAAGTGTCAAAGCTCTCCTATAGACACTGCTGTTCATTTGGTGGGATCCTGAGACTTTTCATGAGTGTCTACAGGTAAGATCTGTCAGTCTTTCAGGGTTCAGAACTCAGTCCTGTTCTTCAATAGCAAACTGGAATTATTCCCCACTGATGGGAGCAACCCCCTCTTGTCTCAGCCAGATTTTGTCTCCCAGCAGTAAGTTTATGCATTGAAATTTGAGTTTGTGCATGGAAAAGCTAACGTGTGGGCAAAAGAAAACCTGTGCTTCATCAGCTTCACACCACAGTAAACCCCAGAAAATCCTACCCAGGGAGAAATAAAACCATTCTGGAGCAAACTGATTGCCAAACAAGTCCCGGTGTGTGGTAAGTGAGACAGTCACAGGGGCGCAACGGTGTCACCAACCACTGCATCTTTGCAATTAATTCTTTATTTCTAGATTTTATCACATAACCCCACAGACTTTCCCACATCTATCTTCCTACAGGAGTGTAATGTGCAAACTTTGCCATCTTTGAACTGCTCAGTACCTGCAGAATGGCTGTCAATGGCCCCTGTGTACCTCCTGGGGACAGTTTTACTCAGCACAAACAACTGAGCCCCAGGAAACTGCAAATTGGCTCCAGCATTATATTTCTGTCCCACACATTGACCCAGACGGTGGAACTGGAGTCTCAGAAGCCAAGGTTTTACACACAGGCATATATTCCCCTGATGAAGTGGCAGAGGCAGTGGCAGTAGGCAATTTAAGTGATTAATAAGGCACTTAAGGTAAGTCTCAGATTTCCGACTATTCTGAAAAAAGGAAATAATTTTGCCGTCAGCCTCATGCTGAACGCGAGGGAAAAGCATTCCCAAGCTGCAGGCAGCTCCTAGGGACCGAGCTGCACCCCAGCTGCCAGCAGCTCCCCCCCTGCACCCATCCATCCCCATCTCACCACCCAGCGCATCCACAGGCTGCTCTCGCTGGCCGTGCGCACGCTCACGCTGCTGGGGGCCACGTCTGGAGGAGCTTGCAGGGTCTGGATGACACGTGAGGGCTGGCTCAGTGGGCTGGCACCCACCACGTTCACCTGCCGCATCCGGAACCTGAGGTGGAAGGGAGAGGCAGAGTGTGGGATCAACCCATGAGCCCCCTGGAGTGGGAGGGATGGGAAGGTACAGGGCGGGTAGAACTCAACAGCCTGCAAAGGTGGTTGTGTGCAGGTCCCTTTTGTATTCACGGCTGAATGGCTTGTGGTAACTGTGCTCAGATCCTCTCAGGTATTAGAAAAAATGAAAATGAAAATGAGATTAGCTTAGGGTCGATTAGAAACTTAGGTATTTGTGTGAGAAATTTATGTTAATTATGCCAAGTCTGATGAGCTTATGCTGGCAGTAAGTGATTTTCTTTTGCAGTGTTTATACAATACATCCAGAAAGGTATTAAAATATCAAACTTCAGATATTCTCATTCCCTGTCAATATAAAAAATATACCAGTGATAACATTTCCCCTCAATTACTGGTTGAAAGAAGCTGATTTATCCTCGCGCTGCGTTTTCAGCCTTCCTGCACAAGAAAGATTAAGTTATTTAATATGGATCTGGCTCTTTAAAAAATAACCTGTCTGCTTGAAACCATCTCTTCCACAATAGAAATCCCCACTGGGTCACAGAAGACTCAGAGAAATCTTTTTGCAGGAAGCACCAAATAATTAAGACATGCTGTTCATTTCAGATGCTCTCACCCTTCGTGGGCACAAGTACGGCCATTAGGGGTACCCAGCACATGACCTGCTCACATGAAGCACTGCATTTTTGGACCTAATGGCTGAGTTTGGGATAAGAGTGAGCTAGTCAACACGGCTGTGTTTGTTTATCTAATCTGATCAACCCTAGAAAAGGCACTACAGGAAACACACTGAACAAATGCATTGAACAAATATTGTCCTTGATTCTACTTCCAAACCATTGGCACAAAATGTAGAAAAGAAGCTGGCCAATAAAGATGGGTTCTCATAATTAGCTCTCACTATTTATTGCCTTGACGTGTAATGATTAAAGCTGATTATAGAACAATAAATACATTTGGCACTAACCTTCTGGATTTCCAAAAAGAAAATAAAATCATTCTATGTAAATGAAACTCAAAAGCTCATCCCTGTGTTGGTGCATGCCTGAGAGGAAACAGCCAGCCAAAATTCAAGGAACTGCATTAGCGTGTGAATGATGATGAAAAAAATCAGAGGGGGTCACCCCAGAAGTTAATAGGTACAGAAGGAAAATAAGCACAATACTCCAGAGAGACAAACGTAGTAACCAAACAAACCAAAAATTTCAATGTTTACAAAATAAATCCCAAACTCATCATATACTTCCTTATTGTTTGTTATCTCTAAGGCATTCCTCTATGCAGATGCTAGGTGTGCAAGTGATGCTTACTTACATGGACACTGAACACTGCGTTGTTGTACAACCTGCACTTCACATATGACACTCTCCATCTTTAAGGATTGGCTTTTTTTTCTTTTTGTAGAGGCCCTAACAAGCTATTTTATAAAGCATATTTCTGTTTGGACTGAATATCTCAAATTCTCAGATCTTGCCTGTGCGAAATCAACACATCATTTGCATTGCATTGATTTTAAAAATCCATCTCATTTAACTGGGGTGCACCCATGATGTAGATTCACCTCAATCAGCCTAAACCTTGCATATATCCATTAAGTTTAATTTGGGAAATTCTTATAAACAAAGATTTCATCTAATTGATGTTATCAAATTAAGCTAAATCAATAAAACGTTTAAGCTGGTGTAAATATGTAATTACAAGTTTGCACCAGTTTAACTACAATTGATTTGTCACTGATTGATGTTACAGTGGTGCACTCTTCAGATGAGGGAAGTCACAGGATATCAGTAACCCACAACAGCTCCTCACTGTGCACTTGGCTTCCCTTTTAACATTATG
Organism: Lagopus muta; assembly: GCF_023343835.1. Classification (NCBI taxonomy): domain Eukaryota; kingdom Metazoa; phylum Chordata; class Aves; order Galliformes; family Phasianidae; genus Lagopus; species Lagopus muta. Next base: position 11,491,685 of record NC_064447.1, read on the forward strand.
AACTGTATTGCATGTAAATTACAATTAACAGTATCAGACAAGTAATTTTAAGTATAAACTGTGGAAACAGTGAACCTTTTCCCTTTTGTTCAGATAACAAAATACAACCAGCTGTTCCTGATTAGGAAAGCTGTTCCACACTGCAACTTGCTATTCTTTTTTTTAATCATGCTGCAGCTAATTACCTGCTGTTCTTACCTGTAATGAGTGTAAGGAGTAAGGTTTGGTACCTCCAGCATCTGAGCATCAGGTTCATTGTCCACCTCGTGGAGACTCACCCACTCCTCTTCATCACCCAGTACTCCCACCTACACATGGGAAAGGTCAATACAAACACAAGTGTGTGTGTATATATGCATATATATGTAGATAATTACATGCACTCATTTTTTTTTTACAGTGTGTGCCTCCACTACCGAGGAAGAAAAAATACTTCTGAACACACAACATCCAGTTAATATTTACTTTCATATGAAAAAGCTCTAATAAGAGCATGGCCACATTAGCCAATTCTCCTTGTACTGCTGGGACTTCACTGGGATTCTCTGAGAGGATCTATTCCAGAAGAACACCGTGGGAGAGCTATTACCCAATTCAATCTCACTGCAACAATACGAAAGTATCAAGGAGTAATATAACAAAATGAAGAATAGCCTTGATAATAACTCACATGAACTGATGCATACTAAATAAGTCTCAATGGAGACAAATGCCACAGAAATGAAGACAGAGAAACAAGAACAAAGTCAAAGTACAGAAGTGTTTTAACCTCAGCTGCTGGGATGCACTTAGACCAGGCTCTTCCACGTGCAATGCTTTGTATTAATTAACCCCAGCACTCTGCTGAAAGTCAGGCCAACACAGTCCCTCAGCCACAGTACTGTTAGAAAGAACAAAAGTGATGGGAACTGAGAGCACTGCTTTCCATATAGATTGCTGGAGATGCAATGGAGTTGAACGAGGGCTTAAGGAGGAAACCAACAAGGCGTGAGAGGAAAGCCAGCGAGATGTGAGACCCTGGGAGACAGCAGTGCTGGTGTGCAGGGCTGTGTGCTGAACACTGTGGAAAGGGAGATGGATGAGAGCTGGTGGGTGGCTGAGTTTCACTCTGGAGTGTCACAAGAGCAGAGAGATGGGATCTCAGACAAGGCTCCCTGCTATAATTCCTTAGCACCATGCACTCTTACTCCAGTGCTTCAAACCTGCCATAAAGAAAGAGGGCAAATGTTATCACTCTGTTCTTTCACTGCAGCTCCGGGAAGATCCCACTTCATCAAATATCCCTCAGGATTGGACAAACATTCCAGTCAGCTGGCATTCCAGCTCCAACAACAGAAAATACTACTTGGGGAGAGCCATGAGCCTGGCCATATTTGAAGTCAGTTCCCTCACCCTACCTTGGTGTCCACAATTCTGTATTGAGGGATATTGGAGGGACAAAAGCAGCTATTCCCTTCAGCATCTATTTATGGACTTGATGTGCATGAAGGTGACTAATCCTTTTTGAAACCTACTGACACTACCTACTTCCACACACTGCTCTGGCAACAAATTTCAGAAGCTCACAACCTACTGTGAAAAGAGTAACCTTATTTAATCTTTTTAAAATAGATCACTTACGATATCTGCATACTAGTTACAGCCATAGACATTATCAAGGCAGTTGGTAGCAACACAGCCCAAACTATCTAGCAAATCCCAAGTATTTCAAACAGAAAATTAGGTTTCATTCACTTTCTTTTTTCTTTTTTTTTTCTTTTTTTTTCCCTCCAGGAGAAGCAGCCTGATTTATTTATAGATGTTTTAGTTCTTTGCTCACTCAGGAGTCAATGTGCTGCATATTTATGTTTGTGCATGAAGAAATGACACAAGGAAAATTAGGCCAAAGAAATAAGTTCTGCATTGCATTGTGAGAGGAAGCCTTGGTGATTATTCTAGCAGAGGACTGTTTCCATGCAGGAAGGTGCTTGCAAAGGTGTTGATTGGTCTTTGAGTACTGATGGGAATCAAATACACAGATACACACCAAAGATCTTATTAAAAAGATGTCAGTGTAAATTATGGACCTTTTGAAATTCCCAGACCCAACAGTGCTTCAGAAATGTTGGTAAAGTTCCTAGATAGAGAAGCTTAATGAAGCAGCTCAATGCAGGTCTGCCTGGGAACACAGAACTGCCCTAAAAAGAACACAGAGAACAAAGAGATGCTATAGATTATACAAATATCCTTTATAGAGAGGATTGATTTCAGTCACAGAAACACTGAAAACTTTTAATAAAAAGTTTGTGATTAATTCTGTAGAAAATGCTTTGTAGAATGCTTATTTTAACGAAATTCCTTGCTCTTAACAACATCAATTCAAAGTGCTGCAGTAATTGTACAGCAACCATCCACAGTGTTTTGGAGGCTGCAAATAATCTCCAGGAGTGCATTAGAGTTTTCTTTTTATATTCTAAGAACAATAAACCCTTGTAAAAATATTACCTGCATAGGGGAAAAAAAAAGAAAAAAAAAGACTGCAGGTTTCAATCGTTATGCAGCAGCAGGCAGATCATTAATCCACATTAAGGACCACATGGTTCAGACCCATAGGCCCAAAGGGCTGTAAACAATCAGCACTGACTCAAGCTTGAGAGGTGTCCAAAACCTCTGCCTGTTCTACAGACGTGCATTCACCAGCTGGCTGCAAAGGGGGGAATATTAAGGATCTTTTACTGTTTGAGAGCTGGTGAAAGCTCTGATGTGCCCAGGACTAAAGAAAGTCCCTCAGAAGCCATCCCAGGACACATCTTTCTAATTTTAAATGCATTCCCTGCTAGGAATGATGGGTACATCCTATAAGGAAATGGAAAGTGACAACTGAGTCGCTTCTACTGGCTGCCCTGAAGCTCAGGAGCCAGTAGGTAACAGGTGGCTGCTACCTGGTTCAGGAGCTGGGGAACATGGGGCACAGACAGTCCCAGTACACCTCTTTCAGGCTCATTCTCTGCTGAAAGGCTGTGATGGAGAAGTAGTAGAAGATATCAAGCACAGGCAGAGTTCTGTAATTCACTAAAACTTCTTAAATAGATGAGGAACTTGCTTTAGTTAGAATAATACCTTGCAATGTGCCAGGATCTGATGCCAGCACGTGGGCAACTTCAAGGGTCTGATCTGCTGCTGCAGTCAGTAGCACATTTGAGAGTGTGCTGCCTTTGTGGGGAGTTTTCCAAAGCAGGAGGGCACTCGGCTCGAGGGTAGCATGGTAAGCAGCATGGGGACTGCTGCGTGATTTCTGATCGTGCAGCCAAGCAATTCTAGGTGACTGTTAACTCAGTACAAGTTTCACTTATTTAGCAATTATCTCAGAAATGAGTCTTGGAAGAGAATCTTCACCGATGGGCTCCTATATTTTTAACTTCTCAAGGCATTTAGCAGGTTCCAAGTTTCAGGCTCTTGAAAGAAAAGGAAATTATTTTTTGCTGAAGAACTCTCATGTTAGATCAGAGGAAACATTTCTGTTTCAAAAATCAGAGTACAAAGGGATTCCCACAAGGCAAAAAAGAACTATGGGCAGTGGTTAGGATAAGAGAGTCCTATGGGGGGCTGCAGAGTCCCCAGTGAGCCAGTCTGCATTAAATAAAGTTAATTTGCAGGCTTATTTCTTACTGTTGGTTTTTGGATAGCAGTATCCTCAAACTTCAGAAAAGGATTATGCTTGTGGCAGATGCACACGTATTCATGTGTGCATTGTTTTAGGAGGCAGATGAGAACACCAACTGTTTTGCTGTTGCCATCGGCATAAAAACTCTTTAAGAAATGCACTCTGCATCTTAACAGTTCTCAGTATAATAGGGCCACGAGCCCCAGGAGATCAGCAGGAACTGCCACAATTAAAATACCTATCTCCACCGCATCGCTTCATATGATTCCCTATAACTATCAGCCACGTATAAATCCCCATCTCTAGGCTGTTACCAAGGCATTATGTTCAATAAAAGATCACATTCATTTATTATTACAGAAATGAGATGGTATAAAGCAATATTGGAAATGATGTCAGAACCTTTTACTTCTCTACGGACTAGTTTCTCCATTTCTAAAACTGGCAATTTTTATGAATTTTATCAATTGACTTAACATTGCCTGATGGGATGCACTCTGTAAGTGAAGTTGCAGAATTTCCACTTTAAAAAAATTTCAACAAAAAAAAATTGAACTTTGGAATGTCAAATCATTTGGCACAATCTTTCTTTTAAGACAGTAATGCTTCCAAAACTGTGAACAGTTATTAAGCACTAACAGCAGGACAGGGAAACACGATGTTTCTGCGCGTTACAGAAGTACCCTGTGTTCTGCTATAGTTCAAGATATGTCAGAGTTTTCATTATAGAGGTCTATAACTCAGGCATTTGAAATCACTTTGGGAGAAATTTGGTGCACAGGATGTCAGCCTGGGTGCCATTTTTTTTCCTACAAAATCCCTAAATCGATTCACCCATTTTTGATTTAAAGATTGGCAAAGTCATAATATTGTCAGGGCTTCAGACACTTTATTTACCAGCTCTGAAGAGAAAATGACACCAAGAGAATCACCTCGTACAATGGATGAGTCCTATCTGGGTCACTGAGAAACTACAGAACCCAACAAATTCATGGCGAAAGTGAAGTCCGTCCCAACTCACAGCTTTACAAGAGAACACAGTGAGGATGCTTTCAAGGTTTTTGTACTTTGAAACTCCCTTTTCCAATTCTGCTGCTGCTCGTGATAATATTATAAGGAAATCTGTCTTAAAACAGCAGAAAGGCATTAAGACAATCCTCAAAGTAAGCCCATGTACTCGTGGCTCTCTGACCTGTGCAACACCTGAATGCCACTTGTGAAGAGGTGCTGCAAATCTTCTGCTGTCTGCACAGTAATATTAATCACCAGAAAACAAATTAGGTGCAACAGAGGTCAAACCAACTTCTCTCATCAGCCACGGAAAGCCTTGTGTTGTGGCCTTACTCATACCAAGCAATAGCCATGACACTGCCATTTATGTTCTTCTCCAAACAGAACCTCAAGAAAAATAAGGGCAAAATAAACAGAATCTGCTGCAGCATAGAGAGGGTGCAAACATGAAACCATATTAAAGGATTCATAGTCATTCATCATTGCAAATTGCCAGAAAAATATGTCTGTAATATACACTCTGAATCTGAGAGTACAGGATGACTGCTGGTAATAGGAAGGATTTACTGAAACTCTTTGGGGATGAACATGTAGTCTGAGTGTCAGTGCCACAAGACCATTACTTTTGGACCTTCTGAACAAGTGTCTGCAAAACCTTTATATCGCATTTGACTCCCTTCTCTTTAGATTATACTGCATGTAATGGAAAAGCAATTTTAGAAATACTTTTTAAATGGCATTGGTGCTTTTTTGCAGCTTTTGGTTTGGAAATCCAGTTTGCTCCAGTCCTCTCAGTCTAAATGTGACGACAGAAGAGAAACTGCCGAAAAAAGATTTAAGAAATCCTTTCAGAAGTACAGAAAGTGGCTTTACTAGAAACACAGAAATGGGATTTTCAACGCTTGATATTTCAGTATCTACCAGCACTAACATCTTAAAGACCTGAGTCTCCTCTCATGTTCACTGACATAATTGAGAATTAGTTCCACAGTGGATCCCGTCAATTTACATCCCAGCACAAAAAGCAGAAGCCAAGGCCAGATGTAAAAAATTTCACATAAACTGGAATTCCCAGCTGTGTTTTCATTCAAACTGTTCATGAAGTATCAGACTTCAAAAATGGCACTTGGCCAAAATGGAACACTTGGAAGATTTTCTAGACCTGCCCTCACCAATAAAGTTTTGTGCCACATAAAGGAAGAAGAAAAACATGCTTGTGAGGACACAGAAATCTAGAGAAAGGGTGTAGCCCCAAGAGAGATGAAGGAGTAGGTGCAATATAAATGGGGTGTCCAATGCAAAACTACCAACCAGCTGTACAGAGGGAAACATGGACTGACATGCAGGACAGCACTTCATCATGGCGTAACTGTTTTGTGAAAGCTTGTACAACTTGGACAGACAGATATAAAACCCATGGAACCCAGCAGGGCAGGTCCAGGGCAGGATGGAGACATTCCTGCCCTCAACTCCTGCTCACATCACCATGCTCTCATCTCCTGCCCTGCATTGGGGCTCTTCTGATTGCACACAGCCTGTACAGAGAATAGATCTGTCTGAAACCCATTTCTTGGCAGGGTCAAGCCCTACAGCAGCTCCAGGTATGACAGGATAGAGAAGCTAGGAGCAAGAAAGTCTTGCTGGGAGTGATGGGGATGAAGTGAGGGGACAGGACAACCTGACCTCTTGGTTTAGCCTGGCTAATGGCGCTGTGAGATTGCGCTTCAAGAGAATAGAAAAGTTTGAATAAAGTGCTGGCAGAAAAGGACTGTGAACAAAGGATTATAGGCAGCTGTCATCCTGGAAACAGGATTTACTGTATCAGTAAGGAATCATCAATTTCTTTGCATAACTGAAAAGATTTCTTGTCAATCATGTGAGCAAGATTTTTTTTTTCTTCCAAGTATTAAATCCATTTGGAATAATGTTTCCTGCTGTGCCAAAGCTGAACAGTGTGGTGTGGCGCAAAGAAATGCTCAGACTCAGCATGACAGATTCTGCTGTAATTTTGGCTGTTGGAGCAAACACTGGCAGATCCAGGATCTACCAGAACCATCAGTCCCTTGACTTTACCAGCAGTGCATAAGATGCTGACAGGTGTTTGTGAACACTCATCTTTCCTTTCCCTCCCTGCACACCAAGAACCCTCCAATTGCTTTTGGTACTGACAGCTCTTGAAGGATGTGGATGAACACTGTAGCAATAATTACTGCCATTCTGAAGCATTCAAATTTGTTTAATTTCAGTGGCTTTTTGTAATTCTCGATTACAGCATTGAATTCCTACCAATACCAAAGAGGTGCTCAAACACATGATTCCCAAAGTCTGCCAAGCCACCATATTATAAAACTTCAGCGTTTAACTCTGCAATATGCAATAATGTGTATGTAAATTATTCAAAATGTACCAACTTGTTCACAACAGTCTCGTTATCAAGTGAAGTGATTGTATCAACATGTCTAAGTGGTGACGGTGATTTAAGAAGTCCAACATTTGGTCTTAAAAACAGATTATATTATTTATAAAGATCTGTGGGTGGAAAGGAAGAAGCAAAGCTCATCTGTCAGGAAAACAAATGAGGAATATGTAAGCCCTCCAAGGCATAATGGCAGCAGAAAGAGGAATATCATTTAAGGCTGATGAAGATGAGAATTCAGCCTATTCAAATCCAGAAGCCTGGACAGAAAACCTCAGGATATTCCCTTACAAAATGGCACAAATACAGCCAGTATCAAAATAATGACATCTTAACCGTTCACTGCAATTCTCCCTATACTTCTGTTCTATGAGATAATTTCTGGCTAACACCTGGTCTGAATATGAACCTATCAGGACACAAACTCAGGTTAGAAACCATTTCTAAAATAAATGGACCAAACTCTGGTGAATGAGTTGCTTGTGATGATCCTTTTCTGACTCTGTGAGAGCTCTCTGTCAGGGACATACCTGGCCTTCCACTATCCACTTGCAGATGGACGTTTTGCCATCATACCCTGGACGGAACTGAAGCGTGGCAGAGCGAGGGCTGATGTTGGAGATCACCAGGTTGGACGGAGCGCCTGGAAGTTCTGCAGAAAGAGAAACACACATGAGAGGTGGAAATATTCCTGGTACAAAGCACAGAAGCACAGGCTGGCAGTGTTTCAGCACAGAAAATACCTTTATAACAATTACTATAGAGAAAATAGCATTGGTTTTATTGTTGGGATTTTTTTTGGCAGAGTATTGAATACAACATTACAATTTCTGCTGCTCTGAGCATGCACTGCATTTTATGGATCAAAAAAAAATGAAGAGAGTCCCTCTACAGAACTGCAGCTACAAATTGGGAGTAACAGACAAAGCATGGTGGCTGGGGGAAGGCACTTCCGAGGCACCTAGTTCTGCTGCACTGCTTTTTGTCTAGAATTATAATCATTTTACCTCTTATGGTGTATGCAGCTTTAATACATTAACAATGGAAAAAGACTCCCAGGTTTTTGGGTAGTGGAACCATTTTATGCTTCTCATATTGATCTACAATAGATGGGCTTTATAAGCCATTTCTGATGGCTGCATAAAGCAAAATGATTTTTTTATTTTTTTATTTTTAATTTCTGCTGTAAATAAAGAGGGTGACCTTCTATGGGGAAAAATCTGTAGCTCCAATCAGATCGTTGCCTCACATCAGTCAAGCTTACAGCAGCATTTACATTTTTAATACTGCCTGAATTATCAACAAAAACAAGCCCAGGAAAGGGATTAAATATAGATTGTTCAGAATAAATTTCCAATAGTACCTGCAATCATAAGCAATGGAAATTAGTACAATAATCAGTAATCATTTGTAATGTTTTACTATGTGCAAATGCAGCAGGCAAAAATGGGCAGATTTTTGGCACGTAGTTTTGAGTATGCATGAATACACAATATTTCTTGATATTTACTTCACATTTGTGGGAGCTATGATCGATAAACCAACTCTGACCAAACAGGATAATGCTGTTATCTGGGTAACGACAGGCAGCATGGCATTGATCCAGCCTGCAACTTGTCACAATTACCTGTGATTAGGGGAAAGAAAGGCAAGCATACTTCAAGACACACAGAAAAGTTCAAAAACACCAGAAAAGGGAAAAAAATGGATTACCATCAGGGATGTACATTAACTGCTCCACTTTGAAAAGTTCTACTTGTACAGCCTATAAATTAACAGAAACTGCTGGTTGGAGGTTTGAAATGGCTTTTTAGTTTGCTTTGTGTACAGGATGAAGGAGAGTGCTGAGTTTTAAAATCCAAATGCAAAATGCTAAATCAAATAATGCACAGGGGCCCAAGTGGAAACTCAGACAATGCAGCAGAGGACTACTTTCCAAATCTTTCTCAGGCCACAGATGCCAAACGTTGCAAATAAGATTTCGGTTTCATTGTGCAAATGTCCTCTCACAGGTGACATAAGTTATACTACTTAAAATAGAAAAACCTTTCTCATTTAGCAGCATCCAAACTCTACTTTTCCCCAAAAGCAGCAATTTTTATTTAATCCAGTTACTTTCAGTTTCAGTTTCCTCTCAGTTTAATTTCATTTACTTACGTTACTTTGTAAATATCAAGAGCTTCCTTACTTTATCCACTTTATTGCTTTGTCTGTTCCTCCTGCAATTTCTACAACTTTAAAAAAAAAAAAAAAAGACAAAAAAAAAAAAAAAAAAAACCTTCTTTCACAAAAACCAACTTTCATTTTAATGTTTTAATGCCTTCTAAGAATTAGCTTCAAATTAGGCGGTAAAGACTTCTGATGCTGCATAAACAAACCCATACTTATCATAACTGAATCAAAGTCCCTCGTGACCCTTGGTGTGCATGTAAATCAGCCCATTTTAACCCCTTTCCGTGAAGTTTCACCAACCTGGAGGCACCCCAGATGAGATGGTGGAGGACGTGACCCACCCGCTCCCTTTCGCAGTCACAGCTGCCACCTCGATGGTGTACGTGGTGAGAGATGACAGCCCTGTGATCTTGTACTCCAGAGTTGTGTTGGTGAGCGTGCGGGTGAGCCGGGATTCGTTCCTGCCATACACCTCCCAGGAGAGCTGGTAGCCTGGAAAGCAATGACATGGCAGTCAGGGGCTGTGGCAGTGGTGGGATCTGGCTTTTCTCCTAAAGCACTGTTGTGCAATAACCCAGAGACTGGCACATGAATGCCTCTGTAAGGCATGCTTGTGTCACTGGTGCTATGGTACAGCTATGGAATGGTACTATGCATGGTTGGACTAGATGACCTCAGTGGTCTTGTCCAACATGGAATAGGCACCCCAGGAAGGTGGTTGGGTCACCATCCCTGGATTTGTTTAAAAACCATTTGGATGTGGCACTCAGGGATGTGATTTAGTGGAGGGTTGTTAAGGTAGTATGGTTAGGTTGTGATTGGACTTGATGATCTTTAATGTCTCCTCCAAAATGAGCGCCTCTATGATTCTATGATCCTACGATTCTGTGATGATGGAAACCTTTTATCTTATCTTATTCTTTACAAAAAAAAGAAAAAAAAATAGTTTTTTTAAAAAGAAGTTAAAATAAACATTGACTTAAATAACCAAGTATTTTGTAATACCGTTATTTCTGATAAGCACTGCCCATCAGATTACACACGGGGGCATGGAGTCGCAATGGAGTCTCTCCGTTTCTCTATGAATGCACAGTGCTTGCTGTGCAATGATTAGGAAACCCGAGGATAATCTCACAGAAAGGCAGACTTTCATTCTGTGAACTCTGCACAATGAATAGGAAGAAACACTGGAAAATAAAACATTTTCTCACCATCTAGAACACCTCATTAAAAATCTATATACACTGAGTAGGGCCACTTCTTTTCCAGGCTGAAGCCACCTTCACTGCTGTGTATCTGGAAATACTTACAAACCTAACAATGATGATCATGAAGAAACATGGTGGGAATCCTCTAGGAACCAGAAAAAACCCTACTCCCCACTGCTTGTTCCTCATACAAATCCTTTAGCAGGGTGAATCATTATCCTTTCTTTCAAAACCGTAGCGTAGCCAATCTATTGTCCAGGACTGCACTCACCTGAACCCCACATTATTCTTATATCATAACCAGGCTCTAAAACTCATTTCTTTTTATCGCTTTTATAACCATTTGCCTTCCAAGAACTTTTGAAACTTTCTACTGTCTGATTTGCTCAATTTTATCTCCAAATCTGCTTGTCCTCCTCCTGCCCAGTCCCACTTTATTCTCAGTTGAACCCACTTGAACCTTGCTGCACCAGTCTCCAGGGAGCGTGTCTGAAAAGTTTGCTTGATTGCAGCTTTCTTTGTGATTTGACTCAGGGGAAAAAAAGGAAAAAAAAAAAAAAAAAAATACCCATAGCTCTTGAATGCCTGTGAAATGGAAGTGAATGAAAAGGGCTAACAGAAAGGAACCCCGCTGAGAGAACCATGCACGAGGCAAGCTGGATAGAGAAACTCCCCACTGGGTTCCTGTTCACATCAGATAAGATGGGGAATTTAGACCAGTTGGGGTTGTTGGCTTTTTTTTATTATTTTTTTTTATTTTTTTAAACCTAAGCTGATTAACACATTGAAATAGCAAAATACCTTATGGTTTTGATCAACAAGGAAGCATCATCTCATGAACTACAAGCATGGTAAGACACTCATTTGTGAGAGCGTTTGAAAGGTGTGAGATGTTATCCTCCCTCGGGTGCTAGCTGCCATCACTGACAGAATTTCACATTAACATATTTGTATGAAAATGGACTCAGACTACTCACATCGTCATTAATTATGGTTCAGGTGAAAGGGCACTGATAAACAGCAGAGAGGTGATACTTCAACCATTTGAGCTACGTTGCAACCACCTGTCTGACAACACACTACCTGGGGGAAGGAGGAAAACTCCTGAACGCTCACCTGGAGTGAGCTCTAAGCAAGTGCCTGAAACGTCCCATCTGTTAAATGGGATTCAATAAAGTCAGTAATTTACCAGTATCTCAGAGACACTAGAATGACCTGATGCCTTTAGCTTGAGAATCATTTGCAGTGATCAGAATGTGTGTAGTACAGGCAAGATTATAACATGCGTGAAGATTTTGACAAATCTGTGGACTCTGTTGACTTTATGTGTTGTCTGTGTTGAACCCTGCACAAGGACCGGCAGAGGGAATCAAAGGGAACCATCCTAGAACAAAACAGAATGCATTTTTCAAAGAAAGAAACAGAATAAGCAATGAGCAGGGGACTTCTCATGCTCTCCCCATCCATTTGTTGCTTACAAGCAGCAAGAAGTTTCCTGCACTGCACATAAGGCAGTCGTGAATGATTGAGACATCTTCCCTCCCATTTCAATGAACTTTGCATATACATCAAATGTTGGTGATTATTCTTTGAACATTTTGTTTTCTCCCCTGTGACTGCAGGGATGAGCCCCAGCTTTCCTGCCCATTAGGCACATAGTCTCTATGTATTTATCTGCTGAAAAAATGTTCGCTGGGAAATATTTTTCAGCTTACATGCAAATTGAAGAAAAGACAAAGAGGCGGCATTTACTGCAGATATTTCAGTCCTGAAGTATGGATAAATTCTACTTGTATAAAAACAGCAAACACACGCATATATGCTGAGCTGACACAAAGCCAGATGTAATCATGCATAACTAAAACAGATGAAACAATGCTGAAGGAAAGGAACAACATTGAGCATCCCCCCAAGTAGCATTTAAGCCACGGTGACTGACAGATGGGCAGAACTTTGGGACATGTGGTTGGTAACAACGTGCTCTCTGTTCTGCCAGCAGCGTGCATGGGGAGCCCAGTGCTTCCCTTGGTGCCCACACACCAGGAGCAGCATGGTGCCATGGAGCTGCCCTGCACTGTGCCATCGCACCCATCAAAGCCATAAAATGCTGCCTAACAGAAACTAATGGCTGGAGGAGTTTCAGAAATAATTTTTCGTTGATCTGGAGTAAATTCTCTACCAGTGAGCAGTACACCCAATCACAAACTGTCCGTCTGCATCCAGGTCCTCATAAATCAGGGTTTGCTGAGGGAAAGGGGAAGATACTGAAATTTACAGCAAGAGTAATGGGCAATTTCCCAGAGCATGGTGGCTGCCAGCCCCCTCCTCTGTGTGCTCCTCCTCCCAGCGCTGCTGCATGCAACAAGAAGTGCCCGTAAAGGTTTCAATGAGCAGAAATGAAGAGGAAAAGCTCTCAGAACTCCATGTGGCCTTCTGCAACCCCCCGAGGTGCTCAGGGCCATGAACACTTCTGCTGCTTTTACAGTCTAAATGTAGTTTGCAACATTAAGGACATTTCTCTTTCCGAATAAACTTTGCTGGGCTTTTTTACATCAGCATTTCTTTGCGAACTCAAGTTCTTGAGTTCCTTCTTTCTAAAACAATTTGCCACAAGAATAATGCAGAATCATTTTGCTCCACCAAGTTTCAACCCACTCTGGTTGCAGATCATTTCTAGGAGCACAGTTCTGCAGCACTAAGAGTGCTGCTAACTGCAGCTTTGCATGGATGAATATTGCACCGTATTGCTTAGATAACTAGATTTGGATTTAGATACCTAAATTTAAGCACTCAGGCTTGAAGGCTTTGGACATCCTCACTGAATCAATACTGCTCTGCTTTCTGAAGTTATTAGTTTTTGATTCTGAACCACTTAAATCAATGCATATTTCAGGAAGCCTACTGAGCTATAAGGCATAAGAACATGTGCATAAAAAACTCACAGGTAATGTAAACATCATGCAAGTAATGTATATAAACAGTGCCTTAGAGATTCATAGAGTAAACATGGACAGAAGCAAGTCCAATCAAAATAACCAGCTCTGCTAAAGTGAAAATGTTTCATGAAATTGGGCTGGTACAATGCGGAGGGGCCAAAGAATCTCTTTGCTTTTCTTTTCTTTGTAATCCCCAAAAGCATTTACTTAAAAAAAATAGGTATACACATTTATTAAATTAAAAACAAAATATCAATGCTGTCAAAACAGAATATTCGGATCCACGCAAAGTGATCCCTTCCCAACTACGATTTTAGCTCATTTAAAATCTGAGAGTTTTCTTGCAATTCACAACCTTGAAATCCTTTGTTAGACAGAATGTCCATCCTGTGCAGAAGTAATAGTTTTCCATTTGAAAGCAACATTGCCTCTCTTGATAACAGCTAGAAATTTTATCCACTATTAATAGCTGCCTTTATGAAAAATAATGAAGTTGCTGATGTTACATCTACTTTGGCATGGAATAAATAGATAAATAGCAGGGAGCAGTCAGATGGCCAGCTCATCAAAGAAACAAGAGTTCTGAACTGCTGTGATGGTTTATACAGAATTAAGTAATGAATGCAAATTTTCTGTCCTGCAGTCCACAGCCAGGCCACTTGATCACAGATGAAGGATACTGCTGATTTCAGGGTTGGTCTTGATTGCAAATCTTAGCAATGCCAATTCAGATTTTGCAGCTGTAAATTCAACATAGGAAATCCCAACTTGCAAAGTTTCAGACTTTAAAGTGGCAGAGGTGGAGGTCACAGAAGATTTAACAACACCATCGACTCCATGGGGAGCTGATTTCTAATAAAGACTGCCTTTTCAGTGACCACAATCATGAGCTGCCAGTAATTGGACCCGTACTTTCTATAATGTGCCCTAGCTGACATTTCAATTACCCAAAAGATGAACCAGGAAACCGGTACTCGCAGCAGCCAGTTCTCCCTAAATGTTCTATTATGCAAACATTTTCTCATTGCAGTGATACATTCTACCCCACACACTGGAGGAAAAAAAAAAAGTAAAAAAAAAAATAATAGCAGCTGATACTTGCCTGTAATGATGCCATTTTTCTCTACAGGTTCTTGCCAGCTGACCTTGAGAGACGTGTCCAGAATCTCAGTGAAACTCAGGTGTCCCACAGCTCCTGGCTCTGGCAATCAGAAAAGGAAATCTGTTAACACGAGAAGCCCACTTACTTCTGATGTGATTCATGTGGCAAGGTTAGGGCTGGAGGACTGCAACATGGAGCTGGGACCAAGGGAAGCCTGCTGGAAACATCAGTGAGAACTGCAGGGGAGAGGGGAAGGATGGAAGGTGTTAAGAAGCACTCTGGCTATCATCACACAAATTATTTTATCTAGTCATCATCCCAACTGTGCAGAGAACTGAAGAGAGCAGCAGCGGGGGACTGCATGCAATGTGTTCTCTGTCTTTCTTCTTGATCTAATCTAATTAGAACAATCAAGCTGGCAATGTTGGAAGTGATTGCATTTGTTGTTTCCCCTCAACAGCATGTGGGTACCCGTGCTGCTCTGTGCAGCTTCCTTGGGGCTGTGCTCCCTTTGCCTGCATGGAGCCTTCAGCAGGAGAAGGTCAGAGCAAGGGCAGCCTCAAAACTTGGACAGAGTCTCTCAAAACATCTCTAAAAATGTCCAGCATAATGGCAACTATCTTCTGCAAAACGAATACAAGTGTGTGAAACTTTTAAAGGATTTTTATGATGTAGCTCAAGAGCTCTTAAAAATTTCAGCTCCCTAGTGTGCAATGAAAGAGCATAAAATGGAATGACTGTCAAGAATATGCCATCCTCCCTCAATTTTGATCTTCAAGGAAGACATCCTGACTGATTTTTGATCCAACTGCTGTTCTGTCTTCAATTGATGTACTGGAAAAAGGAGTTTTTGTTCACTTTATATTCGCTCTGCTTCTGTCATTGGATCCCTGCCTGAGTATCCTCCAGCTCCGCTGACATCAGTTGGCAATTTCTCGTCTGCAATTTCATATTTTGTTTCCTCTGTGCTTTAGTCCAGTTTCTCATTCCCCTCCAGCTACGATAAAGAAAGAAGCCTGCCAGTAGGTCGGCTGTGACCACATTTGCAATTCTGCAATCCTAGGGAGGAAAATTTCCAAATCCATTCTGCGATGTGTAGTAGTCAAAGCAGTACAGAAAAGTGCTGATCTGGTAGCGATCTCGGGAATACCCGAAGAGAGCACAGCAATTATGCACTATTCAGGAACACATATCTGCACACATGCAAGCCACATACTCACAAAGCTTTACTCCAATTAGCTCCTGCCATTGCGTTCCAGTTCTAATGCCATAATGAAAAGCAGGTGCAGGTTACACCAAGCCAGGACGCATCGCTTCTGACTGGATGTCACATTTTATTTGACCTACAGTTCATCAGCAAACAGATTTACTTGCGCTGTTTTTTAAAGGATTGCCCAACTTGGCTTTGCAGACACACAGAAAATGATCACCTGAGACCATGAATGACAGTCCTTTCAAACCTTTTTACTCACCACATAAATCCTGGAACAAGTTAGATTCAACGAGTCCTCCACAAAGATGCATTACGCCGTGCTACACTGAAGTTCTCAGTCATCACTAAAACATTTCTGAAGGACTCAGAATCAAAAAATGCTGCTCATCTCTAGTGCAGAAGCTCTGTGCAGCACAAGTCTGCATATACAACACATATACAACCAGTCTGACTGTCTGTCGTTCCGTGTACCATGATGGAAATTTCTAGTGTTTAAAGTTGTACATGATTCCAGCATCTCTCTGAAATATTCTCTGTGTCTGACTGTGCCCTTCTCATAATTTCATAAAGTTTCTAAGGCTCATTTCTCCCTTAGCAGAAATACTGTTTCTTTCCTCTTCCCAGCTGCTTAATTCCCATGAAATCTTAGGAGCCGCCCATCTTTGGCTTCCTGCAATTAACCACGGGATCAAAATGTTTTTGGAGGCAGAAAGACAGATGGATCTGAGACAGACAACCAACACATTAACACTGCCAAGGGCCTCATTTCCTTAAGAAAACAGGCAAAATGTTCATACTGCACATAAGAACCTAACACGTTTTTCTTTCCTCCGTGCCTTTTGCCTTGACTCCAGTTAAAAACATATCAGCTCATATTAATAGCTCATAAGATTTCTGGTGGTTGCACTGCTATCTGTGCAACCTTCTAGCAAGCAAAGGCTGCAGTCTAGAATCTGTTCCTGGGGCATACGGAGGAGGCAAACCACAAAATCAAAACCCATAGGAAAGTACTTAATTTTCTTCATAAACTTTCAAGAGTGTCTCATGAAAAAATGGATTAGCACTCTGAGCCTCACTTCTGTGAATGCTGCTGTTAATCAGATTTTCTTTACGGGAACAGTGACTAACCTAAAAGATCCCTGTTAAGGAGAAGTAGTATTTCTAAAAACAATATCTTAATGGCTGTGGCAGACATTTTTAAATTCTTCTTTGGATCTGTAAATGCGCAGCAGTGTTTGAGATGCTCTGTGAGAAGAAACCCTATCGAGAACCAAGATCACTGTGGACATATAGCTAGCTGTAAGTGCCATTGCAACTCAGCTGTCATCTGAACAGACGTGCTGGATGTGTTAACCACAGACATGTCTTGAACAAACATTTCCAGGAAGCCACAGAGGCTAAGACATTTTCTGATGCAGGAAACAGTCTACATGCAAAACTATTTAGCTAGTTTTCTTTCACTCTATGGATGTGACTTTAGTTTGCAGAGCAGAAGCTACTAAATCATCATGATGCTGGTTGTTTTACTTTATACAAATACTTGCAATATAGTATAGATATAGACATTTTCAGTATACTGAATAGCAGAAGGAAACAAACTTAAATAAATCATCGATTTCCACAGGAAGCCCTAGTGCTCAATTTCTCAGATCAATTCATAGTTATCTGGATACCTGAACATGGATTTAAGAGCATAAAGGTTCACAGACAAACGATGTATTGCATTAGCTGAACCACACCATGGAGATTTCAGCCTTTCATTTCCCAGCTGCACAAAAATGCACGTGGACAACCAGCTGAGGTCACTGTCTGATGGAGACTAACTTGACTACAAACCGCTTTGTCAACCTGAGGCCTGATTTTAAGCACCCAGATGTAGCAGTTCTTGCTTTTCTCTCCAACCAACCCAAACGTGAGCACTGAGATTCTCCACCAGTGCTGCCTACTCACTGTCTTCCAGCGTGCGCAGGAGCTGCGGTGCGCTGCGCGGCCCGTCGCCAGGGGTGGTGAAGCACAGGACTGATGTGTAGTAAGTGGTGTACTTCTTCAGGTTGGTGATGCAGCCACTGTGAACACCGTGGAAATCTGGAGCAATCGTGACCACCGTCACAGTCCCTGGAGCATCCACTGGCCATGCGAGGAGCTAGAGAATGTAAACGTGGATGAGCTCTCATTAGAAGATGTGGCCATGCAGAACTAGACAACTAGAGTGTGCTAGGCTGCCAAAACCATCTTAATCTGATTGTAAAAAACAAGCAGTGCTGTTCAACTACTGTCAGCTCTGACGCTGAACAGATGGACAGAACACTGTTACCATGATAACTGGAGGGATGTGTGTAATGCTTACTAGCAATAGGGGACATATCGATACTATAGAGATATTACAGCTCTCAATTTCTGCTACTGAACAAGGCCAAAATTATTGCAATTGCCTGTTTGTATGGCATGAGTCTTTTGTGTCCCTCTGAGCTGGACAATCCCTGCTGCTGAAAGAAAGATGCAAAGATGAAAGAAATGGAACTTTAGTGCTACTCTGAGATAAAAGCTTCATCTCAACACGGTGTTCCTTGAAAGATCCCACTGAGGGGAGAAATCCTCCTTCCCCTCCCACAGCCTTCAGCATCCCATAGACCAGCATTGCTAAGATGCAAATAATGTTTCAGTGCCTGATGATGTGGGGACAGCCACAAAAAGTCTTGGAACTACAGAAAGAATAGAACATGGCTTTAAGAAGGATTAGTACAGTTTTTTAGCACCTAAGTCTCAAAAGTGAGGCTCCTGATGAAATTTCTATGTATTTAAAGTAATGTGCTTGGCAAGCCATAGTTCTTCCAGGTTTCAGTCATGTCAGTGGCCCTGCTGGGTGATCACTGTTTCTTAGGGTAGAATATCTTGTCTGTAACTGCCTAAATGAGGACTTTAGAAGTTGATTTTTTGCAAATGACTTCAAAATGTTAAAACAATTTTTGAAATCACCTTAACAACTTCAGGGCCTAAAGCTTTAAAGTGCTTCAGAAATTTCTATTACGTCCAAAAATCCTTGTGGCTTATACAAGATGCTAAAATTCTATGCCTTACTCAGTATCTGTGTAAATCATGCTACTTGTATTGATTTCAGGCTCATAAACATGAATAGATGCCTGAAATTATTGAGCCATATTTAACACATTTCGCCAACATCTATTGGCTGATAATGAGACTATACTCCTTATAGTCAGAAAGCACAGTTAAAGCACTATAAGGAGTCATTTCGTTAGAAATATTTCATATTTGAAAGGTGCACTTTACTACTCCTTGAAATGCAAATAAATTTCAAAGAAAAGATAAAAAACGGATAATAGTTGATGGAATAGTAAGCTTTATTTTCTTTTCTAAATCACCTTTGTGGATTACAATTGGCATTAATAACTTTGAGGGACTGAACATTAGACTGAATATCATTGCACATTCTATAGAAAGCATGTGCAGGAAATAGAAGTCAACAATTTTGTTCATTAAAGGACAAAATGGGTTTAACCCTGAAGTAAAGCAAAGGCCTAGCTTTGGTACTGGTATGTATATATTATACAAAATAAACTGTGCAGTAAATTGTCACAGAACTGTTCTCACAGTCTTCGTGCTGCAATTCACAAACCCCGTGAGAAATTATAAAGCTGTTGCAATTTAATGCAATCAAAGAACTCCAAGTAAAGAGAAATTGTGATAATCTCAGAAACTTCTACTGAATGCTGACAGATACAAATCGGGATTTTGGTTATTTTATAAAATTGATAATTAAATTGAAATTTAAATTGGAGGTACCCAGGCGATGAGATTAAGGCTCTTCGTACTGAAGACGTGTTTGAATAAAACAAAGAATAAAAAGCTAAAAGATGGCTTCTCCAAATCTGACTGAGCTCACCACGCTTGCATTGGCACCAGATAATTACAGTGTGCTGCACTTCACTGACCCCCAAAGTGTGTTTGTTCATTCTCTACAGCCCAAGCAGAAGCCAGCTGCTTCTATTTCAGGATATACTTCTGCAGCCTAAATACCCTGCCAGTAACCTAGTCCTGAGAGCTGAAGCATACACTTTTACACGCACATGCTGCTTCAACTGGGGATTGTGCAACTATCACTATTCTGTATGAGAAATAATTTCCTTATGAGAAATGGGAAGAAGAATGTTAAAACACACCTGCATACATTTACCTCAGTTTCTCCATCACTTTGAAACATCTCAGAGAAGAATCAAGTCTTCTCGGGCTGCCCAGAGAGGCTGTGGATGCCCCATCCCTGGAGGTGTTCAAGGCCAGGATGGATGGGGTCCAGGGCAGCCTGGTCTAGTATTAGACATGGAGGTTGGTGGCCCTGAATGTGGCAGGGGGTTGGAGCTTCACAATCCTTGAGGTCCATTCCAACCCAAGTCGTTCTATGGTTCTATTACTCTGTTATTGTCAAACTCTAAAAATGCAGCCACAGTTCACAGCCTATCTTCAGAACTGCACATCCTCCTCAACTCAGCCAATATTCCCTCACTCAACAGCTACACCAAGCTTCCTTCTCCTGCTAACAAAATGTGCCCATCTTCTCTCGTCCTGCTCCGCCATCACTGCAAGATTCCTCTTTGTTCTTTCTAAGAATGTTTTTAAATGCTTCCTAAATTATATCCCCGCTGCTGAACTGCTGGAGGAGTTTCTATTAAGCAGTCCTTCCTGAGAGACAGAAATAAAGCACTCAGCTCCCTCCTTAGCAAACACTCCACTGGTGAAAGGACCCACAAGTGCTCCGTGAAGCACTCTCTGCTGTGCGCTGTTAATAGATATTGCCAGCTGCCCCATCAACAAGGACGTGTCGCGTCAACGCCGCTCCATCAAGCGTGATTAAAAATTTTACATTTCTACATCTCCAAAATCATCACAGTGGGAAAGTTAAGACAAATATTTGGTGTGACATCTTGGTTCCTAATTAAATGAATGGGAGTTTTGCACTAGAGTAGGTAGGAATCTCAGGGCTGATTTCAGTGGCACAGCGACATGCCTCCTTTGCTATTTGATATCAAACTGCTCTTTGGCTTTGGAAATTCTCCAGGTAAATGACAAAGGTATTAGAATGTCCAGCCTACGACATACTTTCTTCTCAGAACTCACATAAACCAGTGAAAATTATATTAGGAGAAACAACTGCTCAGTTCTCTCTTCGTTTTGCTTCTGTAAGATATCCCTTCATATATATATCGTCATCTAGGACGTTCATTGATTATCGGATTCAATTTCTATTTGTTATATACCACGACTGTTAAAGCAAACAAAGTTAAAGAAATCTTCCTTCTATTTACCTTGTATCCTTGGTTAATACCATTGATGAACTGCTGGGGTGGAGGGCTCCAGAGGAACTGGATGGTGGTGGAGTTCACGGCTTCCACCTGCACGTTTTGAGGCGGAGCTGTCGGCACTGCTCCCATCAGCAGAGAGGAAAAGTAAATTAAACAGAATGGCAGAGGGGTGAGGGAGCAAAAGAGAAAGATGAGCACAGAACCTATTCACTGCCACTTATGAGTCACAAAGTAATAACAACCTAGAGAAAAAGATGCACTTCTTGTGATAGGGAAACCAGCAATGATTTGGAAAGAGTGGTAATTGAGTTATTTCTCATGTTCTCTCAGAAATTCGTTCAAGGGGAGGGGTTGAAATGATTTCTGAACTTATTACTCCACAATGAGTTTCGCATAAAGACTTGAGACAGAAGCTAGGTAATGATAGGTGAACATCTCTCTTTCAATTATCCATGACTGCACAGAGAAATGAAGCTTCACCAAGAAATTTCTTGAGTCTTTTAATATCATGCAGGCTCAAACTAGCAAACACGGGATCAGCACAATCAAAATTCTAATTCTGAATTATAACCAGGTGACAGGATCTGTTTATTATTTATTGCTGCTTAAAAAATTAAGACGAGTCATACAACATGCAACAAAGATTTTTCTTGGGAATTGAAGATGTTTTCATGTTATCTTGGTAAGACAATCATTCATTATATTGAATTTATTAGATATAATCTGAACCAACGCAGCCTCAAATCCTCTAAAAGTTGTGCAAGCATTTCATGTCAAGTGTTTAATGAGCACATCTCTCCAACATGAAACAAAAAGCATGGAATGTAGAGGCATACTGGCTTCAAAAAACCCCACAACAACCCCACCTCAAAAAAACCCACAACCCCACCACATATTTTGCCATTTAACACAGCATCTCTTCAAATACCTTCCAGCCCATTCCTTCAACTCATTACTTTATGATGCCATTTCCGTAGTTCTCAGAGGAAGGAATACTAAGTCAGGACTATCTTGCCGAAACTATCAAGCTTGTAGGAAGTTTAATAAGCTGCTATTTGAGTATATATATATTAAAAAAAAAAAAGGACTAATATCCCTAGTATCCTTTGAATCCTAAAAAAATAAGTTTAATAAAGCTTCAAAAACATGGATATTGACAGCCACGTACATTTGTATTCTATGAAAGAGAAACTATCCACAAGTGGTTTTGAAGCTTGAAAACTTTGTTCCTTGTGCTTCCAAGGGAGAAATTCTACTGAAGCCCAATGACCCACACTTCTCAAAAGTGTCTGTAATTCCCACTGAGAAATGCTAGTTTGCTCCATACTTCTCAAAAACGGGTCACAAACTTTTAAAGCTTCAAAGTACCTTTGGAAGATATGCCTTTGTATGGAGGAGAAATGAAGACATTATCTTCAAAAATGTAAAAATGTCCCTTTGTCCACCAAAAGCTATACTTGTTTGAAGGAGACACAAAGGGCTGTTATTCTTAACTGGTGTACAAGGTATAGCAAGACTGCAGCCAACAGAGCTCGGACAGTGTACAACTATCAAAGACATCCACAGCTTAGAAATATCAACTCAGAAACCTGGAGAAATCCTTGAAGATGTCAGGTTTGAAAGAAGCCTAGAACATCCACTTCCATGCCCTATGACACTAAAACTCCTTGGTGACAACTGGTTTGACAATTTAGCCCTGCACATTTGTTTTATTTAACTTCAGAAATGGCATATTATTTGGAATTGTTTTGCCCTAATTTAAAGCTCGGTGTCACACTTTATGAACTATGCTTAATTATTGAGCGCTAAAAAACAAATTGATCTGATACTACTCTAATTTTTCATTAAAATGTGGGCCCTATTTCCTTTTTTGCCGTGTATCATAATTCCTTATATGCCTTTGGAAGGCTGTAATAATCTTATCAACCTGTGGACATCGTAAAGTTTTTGTACTTAAGTTATTCATCTGATCATCCAAAAATACAGCCATCTGTATTAAAGTCAATATAGAGTCATAATGAGTTGCATCGGCTTCATTCTCCTACTAATGTATTTTCACTTATTCATATTCTTTGATGAACCTGTTCATTACGAGAGCCACTAAATGTGCTTCAACTTGCTCATGTTCAATTATGATTATACAATCAATTGTATAATTGATAGTGTAAGAATTTAAAAAATCAAAATTCGTCCTTTCCTACATATTGGGATATTCTGACTGTGTAGCCACCAGAGATTTGTTATTGAAAAAGAAAAGTGAACAAGAAAGCTCTGAATTAGCTAGTTATCAGAAAGTCATCTGGATATCATCGCTAATTTCATCTCCTTCTGTCCTGAAGGGTAAATCAGCTGAGGATTCTTCCCTCAGCTCACTCCTCTTCCTTCTGTTGAACATGACCACTCTACTTTGCTACGCTGATCTTGTGATACAGAAAAACTATAGTTTATACCTCACCCCATAAGCTGTTAACCAAAAGCCCCACTCAAAGAAATACAGAACTTGGCAGTGGGAGGAAGATTCACTGATGGCCCTTAATGTAGCACACCATGCAAAAAGCTGGGTAAGCACCTTAGGATAGGTTTACTGCATTTTGGAAGTGTGTATAACCACATGAGTTAATTATTTCTTTTAACGAGTGAAATATCTTTCTTTCATTAGGAGGTAATTCTCTGAAATGAGAATAAATCATCACAGCACAAACAGAACCTGCTACGATAAGAGAAAGGATAAAAATCATGAGCAGAAAACCTGAATGCTTCAGAATGCTGGAAACCATGATTTATATTACAATTCATCTTCAGAATCTTCATTGAAGTATCAACATCTGCATTACAATGAACGTATTTAAAAGATGGAAAGAACATGGTCTATCTAATATGCATAAGCTTAATTATACTGCAGATGTGATATAATACATTTTTATATTTTAATCAGTAAAATATTGGCATTGTGACCTCAAATTTACTTCAAAGTGACGGTATAAAGTTCTCCTTTTATGTTCTGATCTTAAAGGCTTCCTTGGGTATCTGAACAGTTTTGCATTAAAAAAGGAAAAAGTTTGAGAGAAGCTAAACCAGGGCCGACCTTCCGATCAGTTCAGAACTCAGATACAGGTTACAGCCAGCACCTTGCTGAAGCTGCAGCCCCATAAAACATTTCCTAACTTGGCAGTGGATAGCTATCTTCTTCCTACAAGTTTCTTGTTGTCAAGCAGTACAGGAGCTACTGATGTCAAATAGCTGTTTCAAAAGTAATCCCCAAGCATTTACGTGCTTGGTTTTTAAACCTGTCCTTCATGATTTTTGCAAGCATTCTTAAACCATCTCACACCGGAGACCCATCTGGGAGTCATCTTGGAACTGCAGATCAAATTGGTCAGACAAAACCAACTGCTACTTTCTTCCCTACAAAGTTCATACTGTTGGAAATCTGTTAAGAGCTCAGCTCCGGGGACTGCAAGTTAATGTGCAGCATTCTAAGCAGAAAAGGTCATGGAAGCACTCTAGATAAAAGCCATTAAAAGGGTTTTGCTGACGGGATAATTGAGAGAAGAGAAGGCAATCAGGTTAAGCATGTGTACATGTAATTACTCTGTCTGTAGCTACGTGCAGGTAGCATGTAAACCCTGCACAGACACCCACAGCCAGACTGCAGGTCTTAAATACAGATCTCTGACAAAGCCCTGGACAAGTCTCCTGCTCCACCCAACCTCCTGAATTCTGGGCTGGCAGCTTCTGTGTCTCAGCACGGCAGGCTCAGGGAGCTGCAGGTTTTCTCTGCATGAGGATTTGGCTCTTTCAGTGCACTGGAAGCTCTGGGGAGAGTCCTTCCTGCAAAGCCTCTTCTCCTGCCCACCTGCCACCAAGTCGTGCTGTGCTCTGAGCAGCAGCAGGTGCATGGACACAGAGCTCTCTGCTCTTCTACACGTGCCAAAGTGTGAAATTCAGAAGTACAAGGTTTGGCACTAACTGCTGAGTTCTGCTTCCTGCAGCTGGAAAATGCCTCTGTTCCTTTCTCACAAGGACGAAATTTCACTTCTTTATTAAGAACTGGGAGTGAGGAGCCTCACCGTGACAACCGCTGATTTCATGGCCTTTGTAAAGCCATTAAAAGCAACGCAAAGCGGGAGATGGCAAATGACACCTAACAGTGATAAAACCTAGAGCTACAAGATCCCGATGCTACAGCTCTGACCTTCTGCACAGCAGCAGCCAGACCCAAACCAGCATCCATGGATGGCTTGGTGCGGGGAGTTTACCACATGAAGACTTTCGGTGAAAAAGCCTACGGGAAAACTAAGGAAAAACTTACGGAAAAGTCTATTAACTTTTGCTGAGACTTTGCTGGCCTTTCAAGGTGTCCATGCACAGCACAGTGTTGACTTAAAACAATGTCAAATGACACATTAAGGATTATGAACATAATAAGGGCATAAGACTGGCTTCGGAATGTGCGTCAACAGAAAAGTGTATCAGCTGAAGTAGACAAAAAAAGGTTAATTCCAATGCAAGGAGTCTAATGAAAGCTCTAATTACACACCTTGCTTTGGCTAAATCTGAGAGAGATTTTCATGGAAAGAGAAGCTCAAAAGTCTTCCTTTTACTGAGATAAAAGGATAGCCACAACATAAAAGCTGGAAGATTGCTTTCTCAAATCAGTCTGTAGAAAATGCTAAACAGGGCCAACAGTACTGAGCAGAAACAACATCACTGCCATACAGAAAGACATTTGTACATCTCACAAAGCCACTCATATGAAAAGATATTGGAAAACTTCAGTTTTTCATATGGCAATGAAAAGTCCTGAGGGACACTGTTTAAATAAGTAAAATTTGCCCTATGCGGAAGGCTGGCCCAAATCCCTGTGAAAAGTAACATCAAAGTAAGGAACAGCTGGAGAAGCTCTGATGAAGGAAGACCTATATACACAGAGCATCAAAGGATTACGCTGAATATCACTCTGAAAAGACTTTCAAGATTTAGAGACAGTCAAACTGCCTGACCCCGGAGCTCGGCAGTTCAGTGCTTTGGCAGTAAGTCTTGCTGACATTTTATCTAGTTGACATTACGTGCCAGTCTCACTACAAGTTTAGATCATCTTTCAGCATCTTGCTAGTTTGGCTGCATTGCAGAGGCTGGAAACATTTGAAGAGCTGATTACTTATCAGTGGCAAACACAATGCCAGAGGGCTAATAAGGGATTAATGGAGCGGGCTGTGGTATAAATCCACAGCTTGTATGGCCAGTCAATATTCTTCCCGACAAAGATGCCAATGTGCTGATCTGCTCCTGCCAATGGGGTGATCAGCTCCCAGTGCTCATTTCCTGCCAGGCTTTGACTGCAGAGCACATTTGATTAATACGATGTATTTCAGGTATTTTTCATCAGCAGACAGACAGGTTCTTGCCAGCACGGCTCACATCGTTTAATGCATGTCAGAATAGAGGTGGTGGTGGTCATAGCAGGAGAGAGGGATAGACGGGAGTGTGTGTCTTTGACATTTATCTCGGCTCATATTAAAATCAGAGTGTGATTTACAGGGCAGTTTCACACATGGTTTTCTGTACTCCTGCTGGTTTGGTTCGGGAAGGACATTCTAGAGCAAGAAAACACTAGTTTCTCCTGTCATTTCCCAACTGCAGGAAAGATAAATGAGCAGGGTTTTGGACAGCAGTGTGTTACTTATGGAGTCTTTATATTAATCCAATTTCCAACTACACCCATTCTAGTTACCCTCCCTTCTTCTCAATTCTAAATGTAAAAAGAATTCAGGCTCTTTTTACAGCAGACTTCAGTGACTTGCACAGAAATCCAGTAAGGCATCTATTAGGAGATGGCAGCTTCCAGCATCCATGAAGTAATTATGTAGTGCTGTTATTAAATGCAGCTATAAAAAAATCAGAAATAACCAGTTTTTCATCTTTGTCTGCCCAATGCTGAATAGCTAGAAACTACATAGAGACAACCAGGCCAGTGCATGTAGTCATGCAGTATAAACACTCCAAATAGTTAATATGGACGCAGGACTGATTTCTCTTAATTTATAACAGAGGATTTATACCCTTATAAATGACAATGGACAGCCAATCAATAAAGGATGATGATAACAGCACATAATATCAAGGGAAATTAGAATCAGCTGCAGGGTTTAAGAAAAAAAGAGTGTGAAGTCCAAACCTGAATCTTAACAGATGGAAGGTTAAGGTGATACGATAGCTTAAAATGTCTAAATAAACAAAGTAATGAGTTGCAAGCATATTCACAACATAGATTCAAATTCTGTGTGGAAACCAATTCTCAGTGGAGAATGGTAGGATACAAAACATTAATCCTGGCTGTAAAGAGAAGGAATTTTTAAAACAGCATTTCAAGGTCTGCTATAAATACTTCTAGGAAGATGTTGAGTGTGTCTAGACTCCTCTAAACTGTGAGGGTTTAGATGCCCTAAGACAAAATACAGATAGATTCCCGTTTTAATTGTTGTGGTTAATTAGTACTGCATGCAAATAATCTTTTCTTAAAGATCTCCCTACAACTCAAGCTGCATCTAATCATGTTATAATGAACTCCTAGTAACAATTAACAAACAACTACGTAATCTTCACTGACTATAAATTAACTGAGGTTCTGTAAAACTGCAAGCTTTTAAAATAGTTTAATTGTTTTATGACCAATAATGTAGGGACCATGTACTGTCCGGTGCTCAGAATCCAGCACAATCCCTTAATTATGGGAATATAAGAAAGCTTTAAGGGCCTGGTACTTAATTATCCTACAGATTTTTATACCAATCTAAAGGTGTAAACATGCCTTACACTGGTTGTAAAAAGTAATTACATATCCTATTTTGAATGTAATTTATACCCTTCTTAAGGCACTTACCAGAAAGGTATGGAAGGGCCATAACATAAAAATCAGGGCTTTAAAGATCATTTTATCTTCCTTTGCAAATGTCTGCACCGTTCCCAAAGTGCTACAAAACATGCTTTCTACACAGGCTCTATTTCTCTTTCTACAGTTCCCTTAAAGTTCATCCCATATTTCTAAAGCAAGCTATTCTGTGACCATCAGAGCTAATGGCTTAGGTTTGCTCTGTGCTTGTCTCAAGTATTGCCTGCGTGGCATATTGCATATCTTGACCACCATAAACCCAATTCCCTACCATATTCTTTATGCCACTCCTACAGGAGGAGCCTCTGCCCCTGCATCTCACGTGTCCTATAAATCCGTCCCACAGACCCCAGCTCTCCCCAGCATCTCTATTTATAACTTCAGCTGCAGATGATTCTGACCTGCTAGCGCGCTAAGATGTCATCATGAAGGTCAGGAAAAATAGATAAATTCTGAGCTCATGCATAGCTTTTTCTAAAAAAAAGATGGCAGTAGGGTCTTCTTTTGTTTCTGCTTAGGTGCTTGAATTTCTGTTTCCTACTTCATTTCTTTCTCCGCAGAGCTGCCTACTGGATTTGACTGAACTGACCATTCATCTACAAGTTGTTAGCTGTGACTACCATCTTCTACATAGGAAAAGATGCATTAAACTGTGACAATAAAGAATGTCATGTTCTGATTTGCTCACCTCCCTGCAGGGTGTACTCAGTCACTGGTCTGCTGAAGGCTCCCAGCCCAGCTCCATTGTAAGATGCCACCTGGATTTCATACTGGGTCCAAATGATCAGGTCTGTCACTAAGCAGTAGTTAATTTCTGC
Organism: Lagopus muta; assembly: GCF_023343835.1. Lineage (NCBI taxonomy): Eukaryota > Metazoa > Chordata > Aves > Galliformes > Phasianidae > Lagopus > Lagopus muta. The sequence goes on from NC_064447.1 coordinate 11,520,411, forward strand.
ACTGGTAATGTTTTTATACTGGTATTCTCCAGGGAGGCCAGCCAGACGATACCTATCAGACAGGAAGAAAAACTTGCAGTTAATTGGTTGGTATCAATTACAGAAAATATCCTGACTAACAAAATAGCTTCTTTTGTGAACAGGTAATATCCTCGCTTTTACAGTAGAATTATACAAAGAATAATGAAAACTAATGAGAAACAACAGACTAACTCCTGATAAGATCACGTCTGGTTTGACTGCCATAGTATTTATAATCTGATCTCACTGAGATTACACGCACAGGGCTAAACAAAATGGGTACTTTATCCTACTTTATGGCTGCAGAAAAATTACAGCTTTTTAAATGTGGCTTGTCTAGTAAAACCTGTGATTTAGTAGGAAAAATTGCCCAGATGTGATTTTTATCAGGGTGCTGCTGTAAATCAGCTTGAGAAATGCTCTTTTCCTCCTCTGAAGTCTGAAAAGGAGAACTCAGAGGGCTCTGACCTTCAGGAGCTGTGGGCACTGCCATCTCTGCCTCCCACCTGGATTTACTTCACGGTGTAATTAAAATAAGGACTGAATAAATTTGAGATGGAAGGATTGGTTAAGCATGGAAATTTCAGGAGGGCTGAACCAGGTAAGGGTGAGTGGTGTACACCCAGACAAACCCTTTGCTGAAGTGTGCGAAGCTGGAAAACAGAATATATTTTCCCCTGTAGAAACTGTATTACATAAAACAACCCTTTTGATGTGTCTCTTTAGGCCAAGAAAGTACAGAGAATAAATAAGCTATGGAAAACAAACCTTACAAATCTGTGAATGTGAACAACTGTGTGTTTTCCTTCCTTTGTTGAAATGCTACAATAGATGCTTGTGATGTGCTAACATCACACCAAATCAGAAACACAGTGACCAAGTCAGGGTCGTGAGGCATTGCAGTCCCACCAAAACAGACAAATTTAGGAATGTTTGGGTTCTTATTCACCAAAATAGTTTTATTCACTCTCATTCATTGTTTGCCTCACAACAAGCACCAAAATCTTATTAGCACAGCACAATTTCATTGACATCTTAAGGACCGATTTTAAATTTATCTGAGTTAAATCTGTACAGCTAGACAACTTCCACAAGTATTTCAGCAACAGATTTTGTTCTAAACTCTTCCCCTAATCAGGTCAGCTCTTGATCACCAACCACCCCCTTCTCCTCTGTTGTGGAGCTCCTCGTCTGACTGTATTTTGTCATATCAGCATTTGTGATCCTACAATTCCCTTTATGAAATAGAAATGGAAATAAGGAAGTATCAGCTCTCAGCTGAGTTTATTGAATGCCTTTCTTCCTTTCTTCCTTTCTTTCTTTCTTTCCACTTTATGTGACATCTACCTATTCCTTTATTTGTCTCCTGCCAAGGCTGTATGCATCTTGGCAAAGCCGATTGTTGGCACAGAGCTGTTTTGTCTCACACCTAGCAGACAAGGTGCAGAGTGCTCCTGTGATTTAATCTATTATGCTGTTAGCATGGCACTCCCCTAAATGCAATACTGCCAGGGAGAAAAAGGGCAGAGAAAGAAGGCCAGTTCAGAAATGTCATGTCTTCATGATTTTTCTCACCGCGGACTTTGATGTATACTCTATGTGACTTGTGCAGTGCACCTTCACTTTTAAAGATCAGGTGTTCCATCAGTTTAGTATCTTGCATGTCTTCAGCGTCAGGTCTCTGGGATGCACGGTGGTGTATCCTAATTCTATAGAAATCAGTGCAGGAAGACCTTTCATCAGTGCACATATTGCTGTGGCCACACATTCTCACTTGGGAGAACAGCTTGGTTTATTACCTAGGACAGCTGTGCTTTTATATGATAATCTTAAATTCCTTTTGAATAAATGCTTTTGCTGCTCTGCGGTCTAGACAAAATGTGTAGACATCAAAAATGTCCACAGACTGAGCATAATGAATATGATCACTCCCTACTAAAATGGAAAGAGATGTTACAGTGAGGACCAGAATCAATTATGCTAATAACAGTTGTAGAAAACTCTTAAGCTAAACATGACTGGAAATGCTATACAGATTAAATGGAGCAGATTGCCAGACGTGGGAGGCTGCAGGATTGCTTCTGACCTAACGCTGAGATTGGTTCAGACATACCAGGAGTAGCTTAGGAGTTAATCTCATCGTCCAGTAGGCTTGTTTGAAGATAAGAACTCTACAAACAACGCTGTATCCTACGCAGAGGGGTATCCAGCTCTCATGATAAGATTTAGCTAAGGGCAGAAGCTGAAGCATCATTTCCCACCTGACAGCGATGACTGGCACTGCTTTCAAACTGAGCCCCAGCTCTTAAAATCCAGCATTCCTTCCAGTGGCTCACCACTCTCATAGGCTCAGTACAGGTGACAGGGAGATTAACCATCTTCAGCTCTGCCTATAGAGTGAAGGAACTTTCCAGCTCTATTTTGGGAATTCACCAACATTCCAGCACCAGAAAACAATTTCCACCCATGCCAGCAAAAGCAGAAGCACAGCACAAACAGGAGACTGGCATTTAGACTATAGCATTTAGTTAACTTCTAATAGGTCTGGAAGATCCTGTGTTAAAAATGTCAGCAACCTGCCTGCAATAGGCCATAAGCATCAGCAGGAAATACATCAGTGGAGGTGCAATGCTTGGGAGTTTCCCACAGAAATTCTGATTTAGATAGTGCCTCCCTTATGAAAGGGATGGCCCCAGCTGGCTGCTAACGTAGCAGGAAATGTAGGAAGCCAAATAATCCAGTAAGCTGTAGATGAATTGGGCAGGAGTGAATAACTGAGTCCTAAAACATAAGAAAATGGAAGTGCTCAGCAAAGTCTCTTGGTGTGGCAGCACCCTTTCCTAAAAATAAATTCCGTGTAAGCAAAAGATTGAATGAATTACTGATTCCCAGTTACTGTCTGAATCTGTTTTTCATTAACACAGCTGAGACTGAAAGAATTTCACTCAATTGACCGGTTTTCAAAACCAAATCAAGGTCTGCCACAAAGCATTTGACCTGTCATTCCCCCTCTCCATTTTGTTTGGCACAAAACTGATAGTTATTGATTCTATTCTTGCTCTTCCATAGTGCAGGAGTCCTTTGTTTATTGTGTCTTTGGTAAGGTAGTTAAACTCTCGAGCAGTAAGCTGAGGTTGTAATAAGCACAAATACATCTGCAATGCACAGGCTGCACTGTATCAACTTCCCACTTTACCATAATTAGAATATTTGAAAATGAAAAAAAGTTATCTGGATGCTCAGAGTCTCCACACTCATCCAGAGCACCTAACAGCAAAAAGCAGACTGGAGCTCACTAAGAAAGGCTGGAATTTGTATGTCTGCACCCTTTGGGCTATTTGAACACAGGCATTTTCTCGTCTGTAACAAACCAATGCAGCCGCGGCGGTTGTAAAGAATAACTAATATATTTGATGGAATTAGGAATAGCTTTTCATACATCATTGAATCACACCGTTAAAAGCTTCCTCACGCACACACCAGTCTAGTTCTAGACCTTGGAGGGAAGAAAATTACTCACCTTAGGATGTACCCATGAAGAACTCCGTTATGCTCACTCTCAGGAGGAGGCTGCCACTGGACCATGATGGACTGATTGGTGCGCCCACTGGCCACGATGTTTTTAGGTGGGGCACTGGGGGGCTCCTCAGGTAGCATCAACCTGAATGCAAAAGAATGTGGCAGAGGTGGTTGTCAAGATAAAGGATATGCAACATTTCTATTTCATGGATCCAACTCCAAGCGAACCAGTTTCGTTTATCAAAGTCTGATGACTTGAAAGAAATACAGTGCTGATCAGACTGCTGAAGACATGCATGAAATAGTTACAACAAATCAACATAATAAGAAATCAGTTAAGCAAGTAGCAAGACAGACAGCTGAGGTAGCCTTATTCTCTCTGAATCACCCAGGCTGCTACAACTCTTTAAAAAGATTACAAGCCCGAATGAGCTAGAGCTCAGGTCCAGTGTCTGTGACTCCTTCCAAATTGTTTCTTTCAGCTCTTTCAATATTTTTCATATCAAATTCCTACATTTTGAAAAAGCCATTTAGAGTTCAGCTGTTCTGCAATTCAAGCTCACAGCAAGCTCTGGTTCACAGAGGAAGGGGGATGCATTTGAAACTAAATTTGATGAAGCCATCCTTCTATGTCACATCTGGGTGAATTCCAGAAGTAACATTGCAATGATTGGGTGAAAGCTGTACTCCTTGCAGGGCTAACTGCAGTGACTTAACACAATAGGAATAAAAATACTTTGCTTGCACGTATACCTATTTGACCACCTTCCAAGATAATGCTCACTGATACATTGGAAACACGAGGGCACCTCTCCCATTGCGTGCTGGTTTCCCGCGTCGCCTAATTGCCATTACCACCAATTACTGACAGCCGCAGAGCACTCTCTGGAGACCTGGGTAATGATAACTGTTCCCCTCCTCGGTTATTGTGCAAAAGATAACTTTATTTTGTTCTCTCACAACAACATTTTTTTCTCCCACATATACGCAGTATGCAGGCGTTTATTTTTGCCATACCTGCTGGTCTCGGAGCTGTACTGGCCTTTTCCCACCTGGTTAACTGCACACACCCTGAACTGGTAGGTTCGGGCTGGGGTGAGTCCACTCACAGTGACACTGGTCATCTTCGGGTCCAGATTTGATAGGTGAACCTTCCAGGGAGAATCTGTCGGAATAAGGAACATTTGAAATTGGTGGAAGTGCTTGTTGAAAGCTCTGCAGAAGGGAGGATGTGTCTGTGGCTGCACGGGGCTCCCTCTGCTTGTTTTCCTCAGAGGAACTTTACCAAGAAGTTTCTTTGCAGCAAAAGAAATGTTCCTGTCAGCCCACACGGTTATGCAGATTGCACATTTGTCTATTGGAAAGTGATGCTGCACATGTCATGGCATAATAAATAAAAACTATATTCATTAACATTTTAATAAAAGAGGAAACAAGCATGATAAAGACAGATGGGCTGTGTATTTCACAACCCATCTGTTTGGCAGGCCATTACAACACCACACCCATGAGTGGCTCTGGTGGAAGGTCTGTAATGAAATTCGCAGGCAGTTTGGAATATCTCTCTACCCAGCTTGCAAGCAGGTGTAGAAGCGTGATGCTCTCTGCCAAATCAGTCCTTCACTATAAGACCTGAGAAAGCTTCTGCTTCAGATTCTCCATGTTTTATTCTTTTTCCAGTACTTGGCGTTCCATCTACTCATTTCCTAGGAAGACTCCCTGGTATAAACAGCCCCAGCAGTACTATAAAACCTTTGCTGTCAGTTCAGATACTTCACATGCTGAGCTCCTCTGATGCCCAAACTGTATTTTCAAGTTTTCAAAGAGGTCAGAAATTAAGCATGTTGAAAATTAAATATCCTGACTTCTTTTCTTTCCAGCCTGATGGTATATATTCTCCCCAAAGTCATGACTGAAGCAGTGAAGGAGACGTGACATTTGGTTTGAGATGCAACAGTACAGCAATGGAAGCAGCCAACTTAAAGATTTGTTCAGTTTTTAAATAATACCAGCTGTTTTCAAGCTCCCTGCTCAAAATTACAAATACTTCTGGAAATGACTGAGGAGCTAGCTGTAGATTTTGGCAATGTATCTGTGCATGCTGCTCATCAGAAGTGCACTGCAGCTCCTGGCAGGTCACCTCCATGTCTGCCTGAAAATGAAGATGAGATGTCCCAAATGTGAAAGAAAAACTTCACACCAAGATGTAAACCACTAATTCACTGTTTTTCTGGCAGATTCCTTAGCAAGTTTAAGTCTACTGGGGTGTGATGCCTGTTGGGCTATACACTCTGCATCTTCAAATTATTCAGAATATATTTATTCCAGTAATGGCTTTCTGAGAACAAAGTCTTTTTTAACAAGAAAACTGACACAGCAGAATACTGGGAATGCTGAAGAGGGACATTTGCACAGCAGTCAGGTTCCATCACTGCCAGCTGTTGATGATTTGCCGTCAGCCGCTTCTGCTGCAAGGTCTGGGTGGCGATGATCTGAATGCAGTGCTGGGCGTTGTTTACAAAGCACTCAGAGCAAGGATACCTGCATTAGTTTGGTGCACCCTAGTTTCTTCCTTTTTAATCAAGTTTCTCTCGAGGCTTTACAAACAACTGCTTACACTGTGACATCCAGAGAGCACAAGACCCAATCAAGATTCAGCCATGGCTGACTTAGTAAGTTGCCTGAAGCAGCTGCATGAGGAAAGGGAAGAACAGACAACACTAAGAGAGCAAAATACCCTTGTACGAGCTCTTGGGTCCATTTCCTAGAGCAAATCAGTTCCATTTGTTAACTGCTAGTGTAAACACCACCTGAGAGTGCTTAACCCAAGCAGTTCAATGCAGTGAGCAGTTTGATTCAACAATAGGGCCTATTAATCTCCTCAGCACCTTGGGGCTCTGCTCTGTTTATATGCTGCATCTGTAGAATACTTTATTTATTCTTTTTCTTCTCCTAGTGGAAGATAAAAGATCTGGCAGGAAGAGAGATTAAACTGAAAACTAATACAAACGAACCCTATTCATCTCTTGGGCATTCTGAGTCCTAAAGGGAAGAGGTTTGGGGGGGATTTGCTTGCTCCTGGAGCTGTGGATACAGGAACTGTGCAGAGTAGCTTCAAAATTTAAGTCTTTTTTTTTTTTTTTGGACAATCAGTCAATAAACTAAACATTCTGAGAGGCCATTACCCCTCCTTAAACACAGAAGGGAGCCCAGCATAGTACAGCAGTTCCTTTTACTGTGTAGAAAAGCAGTTCTGACGTTGGAAACCTTCCATAGGATTTTCAGCACTGACTCCCATCTCCTTCAGGGATGATTGTCACCTGCCTGTCCCAGGAAGCCTAGAGAAGCTCCACAGTGAGAGACTTGCCAGGTCAAACTAATAAATACATTGAACAGACCACACTAATCCTTCATTTAACTTAAGCTGCCCAGAGTGTACTCTGGGCTTTGCTTGCTTGCTCTTCTGCTGTAATTGCCACTGTTTGAAAAACTCATGGCTAGTTGTCTATCTTCTTAAGGATATTGGGTATTCTGAATTAATTCCAATTGCCTCTCCAAGTTAATTTCTTGGAAACCAAGAATCTCACAGGCTACTCTTGAGCTTACAGTGCAATTTTTGGCTTTGAGAAATGACATGTTCCGTTAAGAGTTTTTGGATGCACTCACAATATATATGTTTGATAGCACTGGTTATTCACCAAGAGGCATTTCTTTTAAATTTCCCTGTCTACCTCACAATTCTTGCACTGATTGCAAGTTCCTCAAAAATCATTTCTGTTTGATATTGCAGACCACATCCACTGCAGAAATCTAATTTTTGCAGCTTTGGAGTACATTTCCATCTCTTTTCTTCTCCAGGGGTTTAGCACAGACGGAACCACTGCAATTTACCATACTACTGAATCAGTCTTTCATGACAATATGGTATTGCAAAAAATTCAAACAAAAACAAAGTTTTTCATCCTTCTTTGGTAGGACTTCAACAAAGTCTACCACTGCCCTGAGAAAAAGTATCTTTCAGCACCATCATTTGCGGATCTGAGCCCTGTTTGTAGAAAACAGTGTTGTTTTGCAAAGATTTATCCCTGTGTTCAATTTTTATCATTTCAATATTCGTACCAAGTTCAGCAAGACAATTCATGAGCTCAAAGTGAAGCATGTGCAGATGCTGTTTATAGGAGCTTTAATTATCTCCTCATTGGCATGATGTGATGAATTTGAGTTGTATGATTACATTGCACAGATATCTCAGAATATAATAAATCAGAAATGTATTTTAATGTTAACTACACTTGACAGAATTCTCTAAGTATTAATTTGCTCAGATAAAAAATTGGTCAGAATAATTTTTGATTAATCTCTGAAATCTGAACTTTTTTTTAGAGTAAAATAAGTGGAGCTTCTTCCAGCTCCATGAGGATGTTTCATAGGGGTTCCTAGGAACGCTGCAACACTGGTTAAAGAGGTCATGAAACATCCAAAAATCACATTAGTGCAAATAACAGCAACACATGCTACTATTTATTTGAAAATCTCATTTGAAATGAAGGTTCACATTCCTGGCTCCATGTGGGCAGAATAGTTAATGACTGTGTTTCCCTGGAACTGTGCTTTTCAAATTAGATTATAAATTTGCCCCCAAATGTTCAAGGCCATATGCCTCAAATCACCCACAGACACAGCCTACTGTGAACACTTGTAATTTGAGAATTATTACATTATGCCAAATATATTCATTTTAAAAATTAGGTGACTTGGTGACTGGAGTCGTTCATATTTCCAGCAATTTATGCATGCGATCTGCCACTGTTTTTTTCCACTAATTAAAATAAGGTTTTTATATCTCTTTACTGAATTGATATTAATGAAAAGGATTTCTAATCCACGCCAGGTGGAGTGACACGCCTCTCTCTAATGTAGCTAGTAATTAGTCCTCTGAAATCTACACTCATTATTTTGAACCCTCTTCAGCTAGTCCTCTGAAACTGATACTGTTATTATGGATTCACTTACGGTACGTGTTTCAAAATGCACAATGGATCCAGAAAGCGATTAGAAAATTATTTGAAGCAAAACTGCTAAAAGAACAAACAAAACTAGACTTCATTTTGGCATTTGTAACAGCAAAGCCAAACTCATGCATTAAAGCTCCACAGAATGAAGAACAATACCTTCTATGCAGCTTTGCTAACTGGAAAATAAATCATAATTCTGATGCCGCTCTCTAAGCTTTAGATGTGTGAAAACAAATAGGGATTAGGATGTTTAGCATATTGCACTACTGCTGATGGTGAAAATGTGACAGCCATGAGCACATGAGCTCATGGAAAGCATATGTTGAATCCTTGACAGTTGCCCTTTCCGCAGCACAAAAAGGGCCAATGGAAAACCTGACGAAAGATTTTCTTTGGAAAGCAAAGAGAGATTCTGCACAGTCATATCAGGCAACAATTGTACCTTCATGAGATCAAAAGTCAGCTTCATTCATGAACATCATGAGGGGGCGGGGGGAACATGACAGGACCAAGGAAAGATGCTGTTTTCCAAAGGAGTAGCAGATTTGAAACCTAGATATTAACCACACGCTAACAAGATCGCGATGACTCCAAACCAAACATTTGAGGAATATAAAACAAAATGAGACATGAAAATATGCAGACATTTCAGCCAGCTTTGCCAAGAGAAGTCACTGTTGACATTGTTCCACCACGCTGCTGACATCTGTAAAGCTGAGCAATAATATATAAAATGAGAGAGCACACACAGTAAGAGTGGAATATTCAAGGACTTGGATTCCTTCTAGTCCTACTTCTATGGGTAACCAGTTAGAGACTGTACATAAAAGCAAAGTAAATAAATGCAGAGATAAAAACCTCAAAGGAGAGCAAGGTCTAGAGTACTTCTGGGAGTTCAGATGCTCAGACGACAACAAGCCTGGTCTGTGTTTGGTTTATGCAGCTGAAGTACATATACCTATGATTTGTGATAATGAGACTCTCTCAGTGGTTGATTGCAATGCCATCAGCCAAAATTATTGATCTATCATGGAATGAGCGAGGGTTCACAGGATCCTGTGGAGCTTTGAGAGACTGCATAATTTCTGGAGCACTACTGTTGATTTCTGCTGAGCCTTCCACAAATTTCAGGAAACAAATTATAGCATTCTTGAAATGATGGCATGTCTACTCTATGTCTGTACTAGACCTGCAAGGCCTCACTGTTACAAAGATGCTTAAAGACCTTCCAAATCTGACCTGGAGGCTGAGTGGGCTCTGTGATGCTTCCCAGTTAGTGCAGCACAGTGCAGGACTCACATGCATACCTCTGGCCAGCTCTGTGCTGTCTCCACATAAATACAGCTCTGCTATTTTTGCATCATGTCCCCAGACTGAGAGTTGATTAACTTGTCTCTGTCAAAGTCACTGGGAGACATGAAACACTCAGGGCAATAACCCCGAGTGAAAGAACAGGCACAGGGAGTGAAAATGCACTTACTTACTGTCTATAGTCAATATTAGGAGAGAGAAGAGGGATGATAAAACAGACAGTGATAAAAAGGTGTAGTGGGGTGTGAGCTCAGAACACTGTGAATTTTCTCAGTCATTAGTTATAAAAAATAAATAAATCTGGAACTGTGTTAAGGACAGCAATTCCAGACACCATTTGGGATTTCCATTACAAAACTGCACTTCTTGCAACAGATGTCAAGATCATCAGTTCTGGGGCCTCTGTATCTGAAAAGCTACGCACTCCAACCTGCAAAGCACAGGGCTTGTATGTGATCTGAAGCTCAAGTCTCATCTCAAGCTCTCTGTGTGGCAAAACAAAACGCTACTCTCCAGATAATAAGAAATCAGCACTGCTTCACATTCACTAATGCAGCAGCTAATTTCCACATGTCAGAAAAAGTGATGCTCTTAATTTTTTCATCAAGAACCAATTGTTAGGCTTGGATTTCCAGCTCCTAGTGTGATAGAGATTAGAAAGTAATGCCAAGGTGACCGATTTCCATATAACCTCATCTTTCCATCAACTCTGAAAGAAGCGTTTAGCGTTGTCCCTGAATAACCTTGCAAACAGAGCCAGAAAGGGCGAGCCATGCAGCATGCCAAACCTGTGAGCAGTGGCGATTCACAGTGATCAGGATTGCAACCTATGAAGGCTACAAACAAAGGTAGAATATTTGTATGTTTCATGGTTCAGTATCCTCAGCCACCTACCTGAAAGAAGGCTGTAAAAAAACAACCTAGGGAAACTGGAGAAAATGTATGAAACCATATACAGACATAGCAGCAGCTCCTATTGACATCCCAGTTTGTTCCTATGACAGACCATCAATTCCTTATGCTATCAGACTGCCTACACTTTTCAGGTAAAGCTGGGGCTCTGAATGCATCAGGGTATCTATGAGCACAGAGCAAAGGACAACAGGAAAGAAATAAAATGTGACTCCTGCTATTTGACAGATGTCAAATAGAAGCATGGAGGGATGAGCTGATGTGCTTGAAGTCAGGCTGGCAATGCTGGAAGTGGAACTAAGGATTCCCTATATACCAAATCCACTGTATCAGGTCTTTTTTTGTAGTTGAACTCTATAAGGGTGTTAACAGTTGAGTGTAATACCCAGGACTACCCTGTATACTGTCCCTCATTTGGCAATAACAGTAAGGTTTTGTTGTCAGCTCTGGTAAAAGCTAAGTCTGCAAGGCTAAATAATTAAGACAAATATGAGGTTGGAACATATCTGATTTTACTCACTGTTCTCAGAGACCTCGACCATGTAGTAGAGGACGGGGCTGTTTCCATCAAAAGGACGCACCCAGGAAAGCACCACACTGCGGCTGTACGAGGAATTCAGGATGGCCAGAAGATTCTGAGGGGAATGAGGCAGCTCGCTGTGAAGGAAAAGAGAAAGGAAGATAAAAAATGCACAGCAGAATCAATCTGTATTTCATTCAGGACAGTTGTATAGGCAGCTAAAGGCACATGACATCAGACTTATATGATGACAGATATAAAACTACCAGCAGCCATTGTGCAATTAAATAAATGAAAGGCATCTCTACATTATTCACAATTTTGTCCTATTTGGGAAAAAAACCCCACAACTTTTGCAGAAAGTCCCAAGGCTGATGCTTAGAACAGCTAATGGAAATGTTGCTAAATGAGGAAGAAGCCAATTTTCATACTGTTTTTTGATTGAGACAAGTTGGTCAATAAATTTCCTTCTCACTTCTTTTCCCCTTCTTACAATGATGTCCTAGAAACATGACAGCAGTAATGCATATAAACAGTAAAACACATGGGAGATATGATTTAACATGGAATTTTTCATACTCAAGGAAGCAGAAGACATTGACACTATCCATATAGAGCTACTAATCAAAATTACCCTATGTATTCTTAGGCTACAGAACAGCTTGATTTACTCATGGATTCAGGCTTATCCTGTCATGGGTAGAATCCTTCCTTCTTATAATAAGGATTTTTTTGGAAGCACCCAACCAGAAAATGTAGAGAAAATGCCTGTAGAAACCCCACAGAAATACAAAATGAAACATTAAAAAATAAAAATAAAACAGCAGCTCAATTAAAATGTGTAATTTCTCGGCATAAAGGCAATTTATGGAACAACATTTCATTTGGACTCATTTCCTGAAAGTCAGAGCCTGCATGGTGCAGTGAGAAAACTAAATTCTGCTACATTCCTTATGTGCTGAACTGCATCCAGCGACGAGTCCTTCAGCAATTATATTCAAGCCTGACTTTTGTTCCTTCCATTCTGGTTTTTAGGAGGACAGGAATCTCTGAGAGGAAAGGAAGAGCAAGGAGGACCAGTTGTTGCCCATTCAGTCAGTGCTTCTTCCCAGGAAAGCTCAGTGGCATCTTTCCCTCAACATGAGCTGCCCATCTGCTCTGGCCAGAGCAGAAAGCCACAAGCAGACCTTATATGCTTAATATTAAAAACAGTAATTTCACACACTAATGTATCATGCTACTGAAGGCTTACAGTTATTTAAAAACCGCAACTCCTCAGCCACTCACAAAAGTAAATACAGACTCTGGCTTTAAGCCAGAAGAATGATTATGCTCTGGATTCAGGTTTCTGCTGGAAGATTGAGGAACGCAGAAGTGAGGAGACAAAGAGTTACAAGAGAAATGCACGAGTAGAAGGCTCCTCACTTCCCACCTCTCCCCAGGCTGGAAGGGCTTTAAGGCTCCATTCCTAGGGCTGAGCTTGAGACTCCATGGGTCTTCCCCTCTCATTTGATTTTAAATGCCTAAGCAAATCAGAAGCATGGTCACCCCAGGCTCTTTCTGTGGAAAAACAACTTGGAGGATCATTATGGTATTAATGTCATTCAAGTGCTTGGCCAAGACACCTTGATATTTCCACTGATTACAAATTTAGGTATCACTTGGGTCACGGCTGGCAGCACCCAGGCTTGGATTTTTGTACAAAAGCAGCAGATACATGGTCAGTTTTGGATTAGAGGAAACATCAGGCACAGACAAGAGCATGAATGCGCCCAACAGATGCAAACTTTGAGCAGAGTGCTGCAAAGCTTAGGGAAAAGGGGGACGTGAAAACAAAGTAGAAGGGCAGCTGGCCTGCAAGGCAAAATAGAAGAAAAAGCCTGCCACATGAGAAGCATGGAGTGAGGTTTAAGATACACAGGGACTACAGGTGGGTGCTACTTAATTTTGAATGAAACATTAAATTATAATAAACATTAAACCTCCACTATAACTTATCATCATGTCCCTGAGCAAGCTGGCTAGAAAAATGTTTTTGTGATTAAGTTGGCAAAGGAAATTACTGCAGGAGAGTGAAACCTCTTGTTGTGACGGCTCGAGAAGTCGCAGTCCCCACTTCATTTATCACCAGGCCCAGTGGGATGAGCTCAGTGCTGGACTGAGGCTCTGGCTCTTCCAGAAGGTAATGCTCACAGAGAGCAATGTGGAGGGATGGCCAGAGGGAGCTGACTGCAAACCTATCCTTTGGGAACTCCTCCTCCAACAATGGGACAAAATGCTGGAATCTGTTGAGGATATTCTCAGGGTGTGCATTTACTGGGTAATCTTGTTTTCCCTTATGTTCAGAAGGTCTGAACCAACAGTTGATTTGAGGACAGAGGCTACGCTACAGAAGGAAGAGGCTACACGAGTAAAAGGCCTTATGGATCAGTCCTTTTCTCAGGGCACAAATAATAGAAGACTTTGGCAGGAGAAAAGACTTTCCTTTCTTCACATTTTTCAAAGCACAATTTCAGGTTAAATGTGTTTTTTTTTTGCTGCCGATTTGCGTTTAGTTGATGATTCTGTTAGGTTGACACAAAATGGCAATCTGTCAGCAACATGATGGAAACAGGCGCCTCTGCTCAGACTGGACAGCATGAGCTGCAGCAGCCAGACAGCACACCTATCTCCACTAATATCATATTCTTTACCCATATGTGTCCACACTGAACAGCAACAGATGGTGCTCACAGATTTAAATCCCCCAAGACAGACATTATAAGTGCCTAAGAAACACACCTGGACAGAAATAAATATTTAAAACTACAAAGACTTTCCAGCACAGAAGTGTACTTTTCTCTCTGTAGTATACAAAAGCAGAGATTAATAAATAGCAGCTCCTACCTTAGCAAGCACTTGCACATTGTTCCCCTCTCACTTGCTACTGCATACACGGAACAGATGATAAATGAGGTTTGTACCACCACCATGAATATTCACATTACCAAAACAGATCATCGCTTCTTTCTTAGGAAGATTACTTTTTCTTGCTGCAAACATTCAAGAAGTCATTGCAGGAAATAGTAATTTCAAGTCTTTGGCAGGATGAGAACCGCTCGACTTCTCGTTCACCAAGAAAGTGGGTAAGGTTTAGGACAGTAACAGCAGGGCACACAGCAGCCCTTGATCGGACATTGGAAACTAATAATCCAGCATTATCATGCTTTTATTTTTTTTTTTCATTGAAGCCCCAAACAGGAAATATATGAAGGTTTTTCAATATCTTAAGGACTCATGCCTCTAATGCTGAAGAGCTGCACGAAGTCAAGTTTTCCATGACTTGCTTCGTATGATAGCAAAAACCACATACAGACCCCTTTGAAATCTGTAATTGATAGATAAGCCCAGGGTTAATGGCGTAGCCACCAAAGTGACCTGAGGGGTCTCTGACAAAGCAATTAAAATGGCAGATTTGCACAAAAAAGACATGGAGCTATTGTGACAATCTAGGAGAGAAGTATTAGCTACTTACAGATGATACATGTTCAAAACAGAAACTCTAATGTTTTGAGTCAGCTCATCACTGCCAGAGGGTAGCTGAAAAATTTACTCAGCAAACACATACAGTGTTTTACAAAATTAGCTAAAACAGACTATTTGCTACGGGAAATAAACCAGACATGGTTTGGAGAGATTTCTGAGAAAAATGGTCCAACAGCAGGTAATTAGAGAGACTGTGACTGAAGAGAGGATTACTAAAAAGGCAAGGGAGATTAAACAAGTTTTCTTGTCAGTTTATAAAAAAACCCCTGCTCCCACTTCGTAAATGACTTCCTAAATCAGGTCCCTCGTACACGTTCTACTTGGGAGCAGGTGGTTCATCTGCTAGACCTGATAATTTGCTAAGAAGTTGAGGCAGGAAATCTAGCAAAGCTCTCAGCCTTGATGGCTTTGCTCATAAAAGTTTATAACATTTTAAATAAAGAAACACATCATGTGTTGCTCAGGACTTTCCAGTTTCTTTTGCTGGAAGGATTGATTCCTGCAAGGCATCGATTAGTTTGGAGGATTTTTGTCTCTTGCACGCCTATAACAAGGTGGACTTTTGAAATTAAACACCTGCCAAACCCCAGAGCACACAGATTTGTTTCCTGCCTCATTCAGGCAGTCCCTGCAAGCTCAAGCCTACAGATGTCTTGGGAAAGGCTCTTGAATTTTATGCTTTATTTTCACTAAAAACACCAATGTTTCTGATAGCCCTTTGATGAACAGATGATTGTGTTTCCAAGTGCATTTCTGGGTGGTACTTCTTTCTGAATATCAAGTGTATTTAGACTCAGCGGTAAACCTTATTTCTTGGATAACACCTCAACTGAGAGGCTGGAAAAAATAAATAGAAGATTTCTTTTTTAGTGATGAAGGAATAATGTACTTTCAAGCTTGACATCCTTCCTGCTTTCAGTGTCTGCTAAAAGGAAAAGAGATGAGCTGCCGGAATTCAGGGACATGGGACCATGTGAAGATAGGTTTGTAATGAGACATCATTTTCATTTGTTACTCCACATTGTTCTCATTGCTCTTGTTTAGTAACCAAGTTATTTGGAAGAAGCATCAATTACAAATATCTGAAAAAAAAAATCAGAATTCCTTTTTAAGTGATTGACAAAGGCAGTGCTGTGCATTCTTGGCAACACAGTAGGTTTTATAATAACTGGTTAGCTCACCTCTCCTGCCTTTGAAGAAGACAGAGCGATAATAGCTCTTTGGTGAAAGAGATCTGAAAGAAGATGAACTTGCTGCCAGGAATAAATTGCCTATTTTTATATTACATTGTCCTCTCCATATTTTTGCATAGAAAAAGAGCCTAAAAGATTTTACTCGATGTTGTGACATAACAGAGGCTTGTAAAGGGCTTTGATTTTCCAACAATGTAGCATTACCATACTTCTCAGTCACATTCATACAACAAAGAGATCCCTTAGTATGGACTGCAGAGGCAGATATTGAGCAGCAGGTATCATCAGGCATAGATAGTGGTAATTCTGAATATTTTATATACACAGAGAACCCTCAGGATATTCTGAGCTGGAATCTGCAGTGTTTCCTGTCAGGAGAGTGATACACTCTGATAACTCAGCTTATGTAGCTCCAGGAACAAGCTTTATTTTCTCTGTATGTATTCCATCCCATATTGTATTTATAGGAACATAAAAGCAGGCTAAATGGAGTTGGTGTGTTTCAATACATACAATTATTTTTCAGAATCTAATGTTATGACTTGGAAGAATGCAAGAGAAGCACAAGCTCATCATCTGCAAATGTTTCTGTATTTGCAGTTGAGAAGATCTACCAGCAGAGAAATAAATAACTAAGTAAAAAAAACTAAAATTCATCTCTTACAGGAGAGAAACATCACTTGTGAATGTTTTACCTCGTGCAAATCAAATCAAGTGATGTGTACATGAAGAATAAACACATTTAGAGGGAAGACAAATGAATGAATAGAGTATCTTGACTAGCAATTAGTTTCCGTGCCCAAGTACCATCAGTGCAAAATTGATGAGCACAGTAACCTTTGGCTGCACTTTAGCAAGTTCTTCATTAGTTTGCTGGCTTTCAGTTTCAAATACCTTATTTCTTCATAGACATGCTGAGAAAAATGATCCATCCTGCTTGCACTACCAATGTATACCGTGTTAGAACTCTACTGTGCTATCAGCCTGTGTTCTTCTGGCAAGAAATGGTCCCTTTTTTTCCCAAGCCTGTCTTCAAACAGGGGAAGAAAAAGGAGGAAAAAGTTCTCTTTCCTTTTTTCACAGATTAGAAAACCAAACCACTCACAGATTGAATAACTGAAGGTCACCCTGTAGGTCAATGGTTTTGAATTGGATCAGCCTGAATAGAAATCAGTAGCAAACTTATTTGTGCCTTTGAAAATTTCTTGTTACGTGCCCAGAGGTAAAGGAGGGATATGCCAGGTCCTGGGGGAAAAAAGCTGGTGAGACAATCAGAGCTGTCAGATGGAGGTAGGTAGGCTACAGTATTATCCATTGGTAGACTGCTCCGGTCTGTAATTGGTTGAGAGGCCTCCTCTGAACATTTGTCTGACATTAGTGCTGCTCAAGGCACTGAAGTGTAAGTGCTCATCGATGGGAATGTACATGCCCTGTTTGTTAATGTTCTGCACAAGAGAATTATCTGGGAGAACTGGGAATGTTATAGATCTGTCATTCGTACACTAGCTAAATTTAATTTATGCTTTACTTCTGACATTTCCTTTCTACATATTTTCTTCCTCATTTCACTTCTGTTGTATCATGTATCTCTATTTCTCACAGATTTGTGCTGCCGAGCCAAATGATAATGACAAAAGCTGCAAAGGAATTCAATGTTTTTGGCATTATTGCACTACCAGCAGCACCACTTTGAAATAAAATGTCACACTTCCAGGTATGATCGAGTGACTTATCAGTTACTGAAGTCCTCCACAGGAGTGGGTTTGATATATTTCTTTAATTCCTTCAAGAAAGACAGGTTGTGAGCCATCAGCAACAGAACATGGGAAGAAGCAGAGACCCAGGATGAAGAGCTGCTGCAGAGCACTGAGGCATGGAGAAGCAGCAGAGCTGCAGAGAGCTGGGTGAGGGGGGGCAGGCAGGCACATGGAATATGCTGGTTAACTTCTAGCATGAGTTTTACAAAGTGTAAAACTGTTACTGGTCAACAGGAAGCTGTGAATAAATACATCTGCTGTGCTACAGTGGGTCACCACACAGGACATCTTTTGGTATTTAGGATGAAGCTGCTGAAGCGTTTGGCACATATTTGCAGCTCACTTCAAAGTCCAGATTTTAACCTTCTTTTCTGTCTACACTCCGTAATTTTCTGCCCTCCACTCAAAAACAGCCTCAGAGAAAAAGAAAGTATGATTATATAGTAGCAATATATTTTGAATTGTCTTCTGCTCTTGGATCCAAACCAGCAGTAAAATGCACTCCGGGAGGAGAGCTGAGGAGCGCTTAATTAGAGAAAGAATGTATGACCGCTCTCTGCAAACGGGCATCTGATCTTGCCTTGGCACTGTCAGAATAACGCTGTATCAAACAGGGCCCTGCATAGCAAATCTCTGAGGTGAACTCATTATTCTGCCAACAGCAGAAGTTGCCATCTTCTCAGAGATATCAGGCATGACCAGCAGAAACAGATGCAATTTGAGTTAAATTAAAGCATGTGGCACTACTCAAATAAAAAAAAATAAGACTACATAAAACATTACCGTCTTACTCATTTGATCTGTTCCACACATGGACCAAAATCACAGTTGTTGCTTTTAGTGATAAAAATAAAATGGAAGCTTACTTCGCTCCAGTGGAATGACAGGAATAGAAAATACAGAACCATGCAATGCCATTTTTATAATCCTTTTTCAGAAGCAATGTGTACTTTAAGTATTTTTTTCTTTCTTAACTGAATTTTTAAAGATTCTTAGGAATAAAGAAAGGCAAACGTAAAAATATTTTTCTCTGGAACTCTATGTCTAAAGAGAATGAAAAAATAAGCAATATCTACTAAGGGACCAGCTATTTTTATGTATGTTTAACAGAGAAAAAGCACTAAAGGAGGAAAATGTTTTCCTATAACCTTGGCATCACAACCCACCACCTGGGCCTGATGGGAAAGTCCAACAGCATGGGACAATGGAAGGATTCAGGTTGGAAGGGGCCAAACCCCCACACAAAGCAGGGCCAGTCATAAAATCAGACCAGTTTATCCGGTCTGGTCTAAAAAACCTCCAACCTTTGGGGTCAAGCCTGCTCCTCACATGTGGACTTGGCATTTGTCCTTGCTGAATTTTCTAAGGTTCTTGTCAGCCCATTTCTCAGCCTATCTAGGTTCCTATGAATGATGGTCTCACATTGAGGTTCTCCACCCATTTTGTGCCATTTACAAACCTGATGAGTACGCATTCCAACATTTCCAGATCCTTGACGAAGATGTTGAACAGGACATGCCCTATTATAATCCCATGCATTAGTCCACTTATTATTGCCTTCATGCAGACTACAGCTATTAATTGTTATCCCCCGAGCTCAGCCATCCAATCTATTGAATGTGATGCAGAGAAATACATTGAAGTGGAAGTAACTTCTGAGTGACTTGAAACTCAGTCACTTGAAAGTCCAAGTAGCACAGCAGCATGCAAAAGGGAGGACATCTCAAAGCAATTTAATTCATAATGAACCAGCCTTAATTTCCCATTGAAATAAATAAATACCTACAAAAAGGTGTATGAGGGTATCTGAAAACCAGCATAGCCTTGTGTTCAAGATGGAATTACTCACATCACTTCTAGACGAGCCATTCGGGAATCGTTTCCTCCAAAAGAAATGACCTCACAAGTATAGTCCCCGATGTCACCTGACCACGTCTGGCTGATGAGGAGGGTTCCATCTTTCTCTACTGTGATCCTGGAACTGCTGGATGGATTTATTACAACACTGTCCTTCTTCCAAACATACCTGAATATTACAATGTTTTAGTTAGTAATTACTTGGAAGAAATTTGAAATACATTTATCTGAACTATGCAAGATACCAGCTTCTGTAATAACAAATTAGAAATGTCAGGCCTCTATGGATACTTTCAGGAACAGTGCCTGCTTCAAATTTTAACTTTAGATCAGTGATCAGAATAAGAAATGTAATTACATCCAAGATGCAATACACTTTATAAACAATACTGCGTATTTCAAAAAGAAAAGACCTAGTGCTCATGAACACCCAAGTTCACAAGTCCACCTTCACCAGCAGTTTAAGCTGCAACATCAGTAATACTACTAAAGGTAACAGCACAACACAGCTCTGCAAAGACCGTATCAACCTTACACTGATAGAATCAGTAACATCTTTAACCGTTGTGGCAAAGTTCACCAGTTTATCATCCCTTAAAGGACACATACCAACAGGTCACAGATAAGCGTCCAGTCCATGGTCTTGCAATTAAGTATCTCTACATAACATTTTTTACATCTTTATATCTCCTTCTGAAGTTCTTTCTGCAGTTGACCCTTCTGACACCCTTCAAGCTGTTCCTTGCATTTTCTTTAATTTGGCTTTCAGTCTACATACATTTTCACGGTAAATTTATTTTTAAATGGTGAACTTCCTCTAGATGCTCTAGTACAAATGTTAATAGTTCATACAAGTTGCTTTTTTTTTCCTTCTCCCTTTATGCAGTAAAAGCAGAATATAGCCTCTAGTTATTGAGCTGCTTCCAAGAACATGGGCACATTGCGCATCGCTTTCATACACCACAGTGTAGACATGTTTGAAATCCTATTCCTTCTCTTTGGCTTTTACTCTCATTAACTATCAGCTTCTGACAAGTTGCTTTTATTGATAGTGTATTAACCTTGACAGTAAAATCATGGAAGGCTATATTGAAGTCATGAAGTGGAACATAGCTCATTGTAAATAATACATAAGGCTGAAATGGAAGATGGGATTTATATGATTAATGATACAGTGTACAACCTTATAATGCAGTAATAGGGGGTCTGGTGTTAAAATTTGGGGTCCTGAAACTTTTCACCTAATGCTATTCATATAGCTTATAGAATTGAGCTCAGATAAACCACACAAACAAGAACTGACACCACCGACCTGATTGAAATTCTAGGATCATGAGTTGCTTCACATCGCAGAGTGGCTGTAGTTCCTTTGATCACAGTGCTATTCTCAGGAGGGTGAACAATGAAAGTCCGATCTGAAAGGAACACAAGCCATAGTTCAGGTGAAATTACAGCATTTTGACTTGGATATTCACTCAGGGAGCAGGCAACTGAACATTTGTCATTCAAAGCAAGCAGGCCATTCCTCTTCAAGTCTTTGCTATGAAGCCTCCCCTGCCTCTAATGTCATTGTGTCAAGAAGAGGTTGTATGCTGTGGGGTGCGGGAGGCGAAGGCAGCAGAGGGCACGTGTCTGAGTCAGCAGTGCTACAGCTGCACTGACTCTCACTTGTCTTTGTGGGAAGCCTCTCTGGCAACTCCCTGAAGTCCTAACGTTTATAACACGTTAAGGATGAATCAAAACATGCATTTTGTCAGAAAACAAGTCACACAATTTAGAGCGGAGAAAACAAAAACAAGGAAAATCCGTGCAAAAGAAAAAAACGCTAGAAAAATCATCCAGAAAGAGGAAAGCTTGAATGGCATTCTATAAAGAGGTTAAGGGAGGAGGAGTTTTTGGTAGTCTGAATTTTTTCACATAGGGAAATATGTTGTTTACTTAAATGTTTCAAAACATCTTTATTCAAGCACCTCCTGGAGACACAGAAGACAAAAACTGCTGTAACTACAGCAACCAAATCTGGTGTGAAAGATCTCTGTTATGCTCAGCACACAGCAGTAGCGGCAGATAGCATCATCTGGAGCAGGTAGACAACTAGGGGTGAGGAGATATGTGGATAATGTGGATAATGTTAATCAGTCCCAATTCTCCACAGAGATAATCAGCATCTACTGAGATCTCATTTGTGCACAAAAAGAAATCATCAGCAAAATCAAAAGCTACACCCAGGAGCATGGAATGTTGGCATTATTCCTGATGCACCTATGCGTGCCTTCCAGCTTTACACTGGTGAAGTTTTACATAAATATTAGGTCAGAATTACTTCTCCTTTCCCCTCCAATGCTGTATCAATGAACAGAAACACATATTAGAATCAATCCCTTGAGAATTAAGAGGAAGGATCTCTATCATTCATACACCTGGATGTCAATCAGTTTACAAGATCCTGACTTTACGGTGTCAATGAGGTATAAATCTAACAGTCGTGTGTCAAAAGCACTTTACATTTACTCCCAGTATGGTTTTCAGGTATCCCCAAGTTCAAAAGGAAAAATGCTACTGATGTAATGTGTACATTTTGGGGATTAACAGATGTCAAATACACACCACACATCTGTGGTGTAATCAGCCTCAGGGCTGTACTTCAAGTATAGGAGAAAAGAGTTACTCATTACTTCTGTATTTGTCACTATCATCTTCGTTGTCTTCAATTGGTTTTAGTCCCAGCTCAAGGATCATTGTTTCCTACCAATAGCAACAACACACACTGCACTTTAACCCTTCAGCTGCTGCTTCAGATCAGACACACGAAACTTATGTTTTGCCTCTCACTCAGGGGTAATACAGGGGAACCTAACTGATTCAATTTTTTACACCAACAGAGGGGAAAAATAGAGATCAAGGGCAAACGATGAAAGACTAAATCACTTCACAGGCTGCCCTGTGCCATGCCAATCTGTAACATGAGAGAGTAGAAGTGTGCTGCACTTTGCTTTGGCTTCCAAGAACGCCCAGGGTCACAAAGAAATGCACAGTTAGGAGGAAAATCACATCCACTGTATTTGTAGCCACAGCCTTTGTAACAGCATGGGCTGTTTTATACTGCCTGCAGACTGCTGGAGGCAGAAAACAACTTGCAAACAGCCAAATCCACAAAGTAAAAGGGCAGATTTGCAATGCAGACTAAGGCAAGTTTCACCATTGCGAAACCCGAGTGAAACTGTAAGCGTGACTAGATGCTCCACTGAAGCACACAACCTTTCACAAAATGAAACAGCTTATACGTATGATTTCTAAAACAAAATGGGTACTTGTAATATGTTTCCTAAAACAGTACGTTATCACCACTGAACTACACAAGTATCTCTTTTATGAGAAAAGCATAACTCGGTATGAAAATGTCCTGGTCATACACCAAAATCCAATTAGCACTTGATTCAAGTCAGACTTTAAACAAAGCATTGTCCTTACTCCACACTGTCAGCATCACAAAAGCATTCAGAGCTCCTTCGGAGTTGACTGCATGGCAAGTATAATTGCCAGCATCCTGAAGGAACACGGGCGTTATCTGGAGCCCTCCGGATTCCAGAAGAATGAACCGAGGAATCTGAACTGAGCCACTGGCTAAGATCTGGTTTCCTGAAACACAGAAAGGAAAAGCAGCATGATTAATGTCACGTAGGCTGCGTGGCTGAGGCACTGCAGTCCCAGCTCTTACAGACATGGATGGTATCAACCTATCTGGGCCACTGGCTCGCAGCAGGACCTCTACAACCCTTGGCTCATAGAACTAGAGCAATATTAAATGGACCTACAGAATCTCAGGAGTAGGAATAGATAAGAAACAAGCAGTTCCACAATAGTGTAGTAAGTGGATACCTTTCTTCCACGAGATGGCAGGTTTTGGAGCCCCTGAAACTTCACAGGTCAGCATGGCAGTCATCCCTTCAGTCACAGTGGTGTCCTCTGGAGGCTGTATAAATGCTGGCTTAATGTCTAGAATCAAACAATTTGAAATCTCAGCGGATCAGTTATCAGAAAGATGCCTTTCCTATTATCGTGGACTGCTTTACATCCACTTTTACAGTGCTGATCATGGAGAAGGACATGACAATATTGCATGAAAACCTCTCAGCAGTGACTGTAACCTTTCATTATTCATCTCCAAGGAATTACCTAATTCAGTTTATTACCTACCTGGAAAATAAAAATCTATCAGCACTTACACGTGTACAAGTAAGATGGCTTACAGATAAAGGCAGATAAAGCTTTGAATGAGTGTTTGGGGGAAAGTGGGAAATCTAGATAAACAAAACTATTTTCGTTCATCTTCATAACAGAGTTCTTTAAGATGAAAAGCAACTCCAGAAAGGCATTAACTTTGAAACTTAAATGTCAGCCAAAAGAATTTAGAACCCGAGTCTCATCCAAGGCATTTTCCAAGTTTCTTTCACTCTTATTTTCCCCCAGTTGCACTTTACAACACTTTTTTTTTCCTTTTTTTTTTTTTTTTTTTCCCCTGCAGTTTCCTAGATCTATATTGAACTGATCTAGTTTCTGCAGGCTGAAGAAATTCTGGTCAGTATGTACAGACTGCTCTTGGGCTAAAAAACAGCTTCCTGAAAAGGAGTTACAATATTATGGGAATATATGCCTGTTAATAATTGCTTTTAAAAGAGGCCATGAGGATTTGTAATTCTCCCACAGTGAAAAGTGTATTTCATTAACTAAAGCATTTAATCAGGCTTTATGGCCAAAAACTAGACACTAAACTTGAATTTTCTTTGTTTTCCCTGCTAAATGTAGTTGTAGACAAAAGGCAGAAAAAAAAAAAGCCATGAACAATTATGAAGCAGGGTTACATTACAGTCGAACCGAATCATTTAATAATGAAGAAGGAAAACCATTTTACAATTAACTTTTCAATTTCTTCCCTTAGTTTTCTTTTCATACCATGAAATAAGAGATTGCCTCAAGCTCCTGTGTTTTCTACAGGGTTCAGCAGGCTGCATTCAGACCAAAGTGGGAATGTTGGGTTATCTCACACATAGGACAGCCATATATTATAAGAAATCAAGGTTCAAACTACATGAGCAAGGAGAAACCTGACGGCTGTAGGCTCATCTACAACAACAGCACAACTCATTGAGCCCTATCCCAGCCCCTTACTCACTGGTCACATCCAGGTAGGTGTAGGTCTGTATCTCCCCAGCTTTATTGCTGGCAAAGCACTGGAAGATCCCCGCATCCTGAGGACGCAGCGCGTGGATCCGCAGCCCCCCGCTCAGCAGGACTTTATAGCGGGGGTTTTGCAGCTTGCTGAGGGGAACGGAGTCCTTGTACCAAACCAGGGAAGGAATGGGAACACCTGTAAGAAAGCCCAGAAGAATGTTATTGTTAGCATGTGCACTATATACTTCAGAGAGCTGAAGCGCACAGCACTGTTGTGGTCATGTCCCTTGTATCCCTTCCTTCCACTGTGCTTATTTATACTTTTACAAGCTGCTCTTGATAAATGGGAGGCAGCATTTTACATTATCAATGGTAAGAATACGCAGCAGAACATGTGGGAAAACAGCGAAAGGGGGAATGTTGAGAAAACATGTTATCAAATTACTTTCTTCACCCAATCATATTTCATGCTACTACAAAATAAGATTTATAGCAATTTCACATTGAAAGCCAGAATCATGCTACTTAAACAGCAGCAGTGTGACATTGCAGCGAGTCTATAAGGCTGTTCCATCCCAAATGAGATTTTTCTGTGCTACTGCAGCTGAGATGTCAAAATAAAAAGGAAATGGCAAATTACACATAAGAGATGAAGTGCTCAGATGACTGTATTCGAGTTCTAATTTGGTAGCTTAGTTTGAGCTAATGTGCGAGCAGCTTGTTGCCCACAATGAGATGGCTTTAAATTATTATTTTTATTCGTTCTCAAGCTTCACCTGTTATTTGAAAAACACAGACATTAGGAGAAACAAAAATCCTGCTATAAATACAAGCCCTTTTATTCCTGTTTCCTTTCATGTGCATGTTCTACAAATCATGACATGCTAATTCCAGTTTTGCTGCAGCCGTATACCCGTCAGCTGGGATGAAGCAGCCATAAATTCAGTATCCACAGATACTGAATGAAGGATTCTCTTTCCTTCATGGGATATCAGAGGGCTGGGACTGCTTTCTGCAGATGTTCCTGCCCTGCTCCTCCCATCACTGACTGTTTGGCCTTTATATCCTAGAAATCCCCAGCTGATCAAATGCCAAGGGCCCTAAGCAGGGATCAGATATTTTATTATGTGATTGGATAATCACAGGATCAGAAGGGTATCAAACTGATTTAAGTGACCTCAGCCCCAAACACGGTTTTATCTTCATAATCAGGCGCTGTTTTTGAACAAACGTCACTTTAAACCTCAGTGCTTCACAGTCCCCTGTAGTAAGGAAAGGATAGCAGGTCCTTGCATCATAGCAAAGCCATAGAGGTGAATTCACAGGTGAGTCACTGAGTCACCGAGCAAAGCCACGTGGGACATCACAGCAGTAATGAGATGTCACCGATGAACTGAGCACATGCAGACATTGAATTTCACTGTAGTGTTGACCATGACTTCAGGTCTTCAGAGGGGAAGTGCCACAGGAGAAGCCATACTGTCATTTTAAATATCCCAAAGTGAAATACCACCATATTATACTTTCATGCCTTCTTCCAATATATTCTCTTTCTATAGACATAAACTACATCAACTGTTTGGAAATCATACACAAACAATGTAAGGAATGATATAAAAAAAAAAAAAAAAAGTGTTCAATTGCTGCTGCTGTTTTTGTAAACATGTATCATTTACTCCAATCACCTCTGATGCTTTTGTTCCGCTGATATAATAAAATGCACTCATAATCTGGGAGGTAATCATCTCAGGAAGAAATCCACGATGCAGAGTGCATTGTCTGACATAGAATGGATGCAGTGTAGGCGCTTCCGTTGACATAATTTACATTTCCTGCAGCAGCCAATCTACAGAATTAGCGCAAACTTCCCTGTTCAGAATTCTCGGTGAGAGTGTTATTCATCTCTTGAAGATCCTCCCGGGCAAATACAAATTATCACTGAGTAATGAAGAAACAGATGATGCAAAATGGAATAGTTCTCTTGATGCAGAGAAGCCTGGAAATGATTTCAAGTTTAAATAATAGCAACTCTAGTTTCCCACACGTCGATGGGCACTGAGGAAATAATGCAGCCCCGCATTCAGTACACTCAAACCTTTAACACTGGTGTCATTCCATAAATCCCATTCTTCTAACAGTATTAGTAAACCTTCTAATCCCATAATCACTGAGAGATACACCTTCCTATCACCAACCCAGCTGACAAACTGAATATTACCATCTCTATTTTTCTACGTTTCAGTTACGGATATCTTCCTCTACTCAAAGTTATGAGTCTGAATAATAGGATCTTATCTAAGCGTTCTGATGCCTGTCAGCAGCATTCATTTGGGCTTTAGTGATCTTCCCAGAGAGATTTGTCTTCCAAGTTGTACACATTTTCTTTTATCACCTCGCTACCTCTTTAGCTATAAAAATGGCTAAAACCAGCCTCCTTTCTTCTCCACTCTCCCACCGCCCCGCTTTTACTCCTGCCACCCTCCAAGGAATTTTGCTGCTTCTCCTCTCTACAAATTTTGCTGAACAAAAAAATACGAAAAGAAGAAAAGACTTTAAATACACATTGGATGATGCCTTTCCAAGCATTATCCGTCCTATCCTACCTTATTGTTTGAGAGATTACAGAGTGGCCTAAAATAACATAATATTAAGTAAAATAAGCTTAATTCTCAGCATGTACACAGTGCTCTATTTTTTTTCTTTTCTTTTTTTTCTTTCCCAAAGATGGGCTGACAAATCAATCTGGTTCTATGGAGGAGGAGGGGAAGGAGACAGACTGGTTTGGGCTGTGCCACTTTCTCTGTAACCTTGGCAAATGATTTATGCAAGCCAAGGCTCAGTTTCCCCATCTGTGAAACAGATGTTTGTCTCTCTGCCAAATTTCACTTATTTAAGAGTCTGGATGAAAGACTCTAAATATTCATTGTGTCATTTTTGTTATTTATTTTTTACAGTCTTCTCTCTAGCTCCCAGTGGGCAACTGGGGTGTCCCAAAAACATCCTTCCATCTCCTTGTCTAAACAGGTAGAACTAAAGTCCAATTAACCATGCTCCCCAGACACCCCCTTCAATTCCTGCAGCCCAAAACTTCCTATAAGCAAATAAGAAAAAGCATTTAAAGAAAAGCCATTGAAAATGCATGCAGCATCAGCAAGTGCTGGAAGATATACAGCAGAGCATGGTTACTGTGCAGTCTGATACACTGAAACTCCATTACAGTGAAGTATAAAGCTAGTCTGTGCAAGTTGCAATTTTATTTACAGTTAATCTCTGCTTATACTGTGAAATTAATCTGTCTCTCACACATTCAAGGTGCACAAAGCCTGAGCAAATGGGCTTTGTGCACAGAACCTGATGGGGCCGCGAGAAATCCAATCCATCTTCCTATTTGCAAGGAAGGTGTAGGGCAGCTCTGCAGTTCCCTACACGCCTTATTCTAGCTCCCACTTTGAGGAGGGAGACAGCAACCTTCACTTACCCTCTTTATAAATGCTGGTGTTTGCTAGGTCTATGTAATACAGATCAAAAGGCCTCTGCTTAATACTCTATATACAAGCAAGACCCTTTTAAGTCTGGGCTAGAGATGCTCAGCACAGAAGTGCATGTGAAGACAGGTTTCCATGCTCCTGCACCACAGTGACCAACAAATCAGACATGCATGGGTAGAGTTCAGCAGAAAGAAGTTACTTGTTCCAGGCCAGGTGCCCGTGCCTCCAATAAGACCTCATCTACTGAGAATAGGTATGAGTTCCCAATTAAACTCTTCAGAAGCTAAAGTGCTCAAAGGAAGAGGTAGGGTGGAAGGAAGAATTTAGAAGCCAACACCTTGTCTCTCTGATGTTCCAGGATTGTTTTTTCTTCTTTCTTGTTAATTCATGAAGAACATTTGAGACAGCAGAAAGCTTTTCCAGTGACAGTGAGCAGAGAGAGTGTCAGAGATTTCCCAAATAGCTCTGTGATATTGAAGCGTTTTTCAGAAATCTCTGAATGTTTTTAATAATAATACATAATAATACAATAATAATACAAATAATAATAAAACACTTGTTTTTAATCCTGCTACATGGAAAATCTCCTCCAATATAAAAATGCTAATCTATTTGTCATAACACACTATAAAAATAAAGTCGGTTGTATGTGGTCAGATTGAAGGTCTATCTAGTCACTCCTCCTTCCTTTGAAATTGCCTTGTCTCGGATGCTCAGGCAGTAAAAGCAAGAGCAGCCCAATGACAGAACATTATTTCCACCTTCCCAACACCCAGCACTTCAATCCTCCGCTTGACACAGAACTGATGTTTGCAGAAGATACAGCTTTTCAGCATAGTAAGAGCTAATTTCACCTCTCTCAAAAATGTTAGCTGCCAGCTTACTTGTCCAGTAAGCTCAAATCATGCAAACACTTCACGATTCTCCTGCATTAAGTTTTAATGTTGGCTGTTTTGAATAATTTTATACAATTGCCAAACAGTTCCATTTTCACTGTTCACTCTGTATATTGAACAGCCCCGAATCCTGGGGAACTCTAGGCCCTAGCTTTGAGAACCGAGCATTTGTTCTCTTTAAAAAGCTATTAATTCACAACAAGACCTTGTCTCTTATAACCTGATAGTTTCTTTTCTGTAAGTGCCTTTGATAAGAAACCTCATCAAAGACTTCTGAAATTCCAAATCAGCTGGAGCATCCTTACATGCACGCTTCCTTATTGTGATAACATGTTTGCAAAGCTTCCTTCAGAAAAGCAGTGTTGATTCTTTCCTATGCAAAGCAAAAAAAAACATTTAAATCCTGATGCAAATAAAATAGATATGCAAGAATTTATTTTTTGGCTCTGATCTGAAGAAGGAGCCCATCCAAAGAAGCTGTCAGTTAGAACTGGGTGCAGGTTTTTTAAAAAATATATAGTATACTTTTTACTTAAGAAGCTCAAGGCTGCATTTTTATGTGTACTGCCTGTAAAACACAGCATCAGGGAAAATGAGACACCAAAAAGTTAAGCTGCTTGCCAAAGTCACACAGCAATTCAATGATAGAGTCAAGCCGGCTCCAATCACAACACTATGATGTCTTTCTGGAGTGCTAAAATAGGACGTGCTTCTATTTCTCTGGAACTAAATCTTAAACAGCAGTTTGTCTAAAGTGGAATTTTTAACATCTGAAGGCCTTGATGTAATTAAAACACCAGCCAATTAAAAACCACCTGTACCACTCCTCCTGCAGCACTCTTATCTACACTTAAATGTCAGAGCTACTGACAGACACTATAGAAATTCCATAACTTGTAGAGAAGAGGAATTGCTGAAATATTGACTGTTCGCAATGCAACGACTGGTTCCACAACCATACTTTTACCTGAACAAATCTATTGGCTCCAAAGTTTGTAATGCAGCAATTTATAGCACGTTTTCCAAAGACAAACACCCTCCACATGCCTTATACCTGGATCTGCAATAGCTGGCAATGATGCACAGGCCTCAAGACACGAAAAGTAGATATCAGATGCTTTCCTCAGTACAGGATATACGTATTTTTGACTCAAGTTCAAATACTTGTCCACACTCACCCATTGCTTGGCACAGGATGTCCACATCTTTCTCCACTTCAGCCAGAATCACGCTCTCGGGCTCCGCAGTAAAATATGGTGGTTCTTCAGAACAGAGGAAACAAACAAAAGTAAGCAGAGAAACCCAGAGTAAAATGAAAAATAGAAGGTGACATAATGACATTCATACGATGGGTCTGCACGCGTTTTATTTAATATGGTGTATTACGAACTGCCTATTTGGTCTGAGTTTCTACTTGGAGGATTTTTTTTTTTTGGTAGTAAAAGCATCATAAAAAAGCCAACAAATTCTCGCTTTGCTGAGTACGAATTCCAAAGCATCGAGTCAATGTTAGGTAAGATTTAGCATTTTGCACTGCAAATTAATACTCAGAGCAGGGACTGCTTTTCATTTTATAGGTCTGAATCATGGAACATTTTAATTCTTCGTTCAGAAAGGCCTTCCCAAGAGGTTTATAAAGGTTTATATTTACAACATACCATTTTATTGGATAGTTTGCTTCAGTATCTAAACTGAATTCCACCTCATGAAGGCATGAAGCATATCAAATAATGTGTCATGGCACGTCAGAGAGCCAACATCACAGGATAAGCGCTGTATAATTAAAAAAATTCTGCTCAACTGTTTTATTTCTTGAAAGCAAACAGATTTAATGCTTTAATTGAAGTTATAGCAATAGTCATAAAAGTCCACACTTTATTATCAGGACTTAAGGAAACATATTAGACATTTAATTAAACAAAGACAAGATTCCTGAAATGGTACAGTATCCCATCATGTTACTCTTTCTTCTCTGCAGCATAAAATTGAAGAGTATCTTGTCAAAGTCCCATAGGCATTAAGGTTGCAGTAATAATCATGGTAACTAAAAACTGTCATAGTCTACTTGATGTAATTATCATCTGAGTACTGTTTTTAGAATCATTTTATTTGATTATAGCTAGAGTTCTATTGTAGCATAGACAAACTCACTGCTAAGTGTTCAGTTACACAGAAAAGACAATAAAAGTAGCATGTAAGGTGATGATGTTGTATTTTCAATTTAAGGAATTCAAGGATGTTTGAAAGAAGGCAGCAAGTGACAACGAATCTGAGCTGATCTTCTCTCAAATCTATTCCCCAATCATACGTGCAGATTGTGTTACTGATAGAAAATCACTATTTTGGTAAATTAAAACAAAACTGTATTAATTTATCCCATAGAACTCCCCTGTTTCTCCTGCTACCTGCATAGCATGTGTTGCCACCCTCATCCAGCAGAGCAGAGCAGCAGCAGGTAGGTACACATCATTAACACCAGCACTGCAATGCACTCCTTCCCGCTAACTGCAATAAAATACTTGCTTGAGTGTACAGAATCAGGGCCTCTTTTGGGCACCAGTGGATATTACAGCTCTGTATTCATTCCAAATAAAGTCAATCAATACGTTTTCAAAATCTTACAGGGAGGAGGTGAGGTTGCAAAATAGCCTGAATATTCATTTATCCAGGAAAACCAATGAAATGAGCTGCATGATTTATGGCATTCTAATAATATACATGTGTTAACATTATTGATCCTCACTGCCTAAATATAAAGCTATTAATAAACATACATAATAAGTTGTGATTTATTGCATATGATCTCATGCATTAATCCAAACAACAAATTGGAAAGCCGAACGTTTAATTGAAATTCACTGATGGCATGCAGTTTGACATGTTTGATCATCCACACTGCTGAGCCCTCTGCAATGCATCTTAGTGCATTCTAACTCTCAGTATTCTCCTCCATCCCACTCCATCCTTCAAGCCTTGTCTGATGTTCTCCTCAAATTCCATGTTTAGGAATTTTATCTTTTTGATCTCCAAGCTTTTCTCTTTACTTGTCCGTGCATGTGAATACACAGATGCACAATTCCATCTGTCTCTCTCTTTTAAAATAAAACTTGAATATTTCCTTCTACGTCAACTTAATCTGATTGTGAGGGGAGACAGGGGGGACAGGTAGCCAAACCAGCATCCAAAGAAGTAAAACAGCACCCAGACCTATACCTCTAACACCTGGACGTTCACTTCTAGCTCTGGGTTTCTACAGATGCCTCCTCTGCCACAATTTTGCTCCTTTTAGGGAGTTAGTGAATGCACCTCTCACACCTTCCCTTCCTATATGGCACCCTGATCTTAACAGGTCAGTTTTCAAACTTGGCAACCTTCAGCTGCCAGCTCACAAACTTTCTCCTAGATCAGCAACATATTCATGCACTAGTAATAAATTTGAAGATTTATCTCCAGCATGGGCCTGCAGTTCAGCTGCAAAGCAACTTAACATGACCTCAAAGACACTCGTAACTCCAGGACCACTGCTCAGGAACTACTGTTGCACAGGTCCTTGGCACATTTACACAACCTATTTTCCCAACGTCTCTCCCAAAATCTTATCCTACGATCTCCTTCTTTAAAATCCCATTCCAGCTCTTATGCTACCCTCAGAGAAACTTACTGTATTAAGACAGGCTTTCTTGAGCTTGTCAAGCAATGAATTGCCTGACAAAGAACCTCAAGCCACTGCAAACTGACACTTAGCAAACAAGACTGTAATGTTATAAAAGGAAGGTTTACATCAGCTTTTTTTGGAAGAAGCAGGAGGAAATCGAAGCAAACAAGGCAGAAGAAAGGCTGGAACAGCAGAAAAATGCAATCAAAAGGCCACAGACAATTCCCAGAGGACTTTCAGAGTGCAGGTCTGCCAATAGATGTAACTTCCAGTCTTCTTCAAGACCAGATCCAGGTTTTCCCTTACAGTAAAGCTACTGAACTCAACTCTCCCAGCCATTCCAACTGCTGGAAGCTTGACCAAATGCTAAAATTGGTAAAAGAGGGCTGAAGACTAAGGCAAGAACTGTACAAAGGGTGGTCAGATGTTATTTTAGGGTGATGAGCGCAGACACAAAATTGCTTCCAAGAAGCAGCTTCACAATGTACTGAATCTCAGTGAAC
Source organism: Lagopus muta (assembly GCF_023343835.1). NCBI lineage: Eukaryota > Metazoa > Chordata > Aves > Galliformes > Phasianidae > Lagopus > Lagopus muta. Next base: position 11,553,755 of record NC_064447.1, read on the forward strand.
TGAAGCTACCCAAAATTAGAGATAAGCTGGACAGCAAGACAGTACTAATCTGTAAGGAAATTCTGGAAGACCTAGAATACCTATGGACAACAGTGCTGCAACATCCTCAGTCTAACATACGTGGAAAATTTGTCTTGGTAAGACAGAATCACAGCAGTACTGGTGCAGGCATACCCTCAGGGCTTTGAGTAAAATGGAGCAGTGGCCTCCATGCATGCTGTGCTTTTCACCCACATGCATGCCCCATATGGGAGCACCATGCATGCTCAAAAGGTCCTTTGCAGGATCCAATGTGCTGGCATTCTCTATTGGGAAGTGAGGGTCTGTGGCTTCAACTGAACACTGACTGTGGAAGAAATTAAGGTAAAAGTGTTCCAGTTACAGGACACAGAGCACCAAAATCAAGCCCCCTGATATTTTCAATGGGTCAGATGTATGATCTGCACACCAGGAGTGTGTCTGAAGGGCTGCAGGCCAACACAAGCTACCAGTGTCTGAATTTGGGTTATACACAGCATCTGATGAACAACTTTCAGAAAGAGGCCATAAAATTGCAGCAATATTTGGAAGAGTCAGATGGCATTCTGAAAGGGTATTTTGGTTGCCTGTATATATGACTCAATTACATATTTATAAAGCTTGGTTTGAATCACATAGTGCAGATTTGAACATTTACTGTTGCAGGCAATGATCAAGTGTTGAAATTTAATGTGTGTGGTGAAATTACGACATCTTCCAAACTATATAACATGCCAGACACAGGCCCCAAGACACAGCAATTTCTAGGAATGACAGTAGCCTGTTGGTATCAGGTCAAACATTTGATTAAAATTATACAATCACAATAGTTAAAAGAGGAAAGGACCTATGACACTGGTGGCAGTGCAGTGTCCTACGCAATGAGAGGGGTCACGTCTCAGACTGAAAGAAACAGATACTACAATGTTCAGACATTGTATTGGTGTTTGAGTGATCTTAACTAAAAGGTCAAGTACAGCCAAAAGGGAAAATGAATATTTGAATATAAATGCATGCTTTTAATAGTTGTTGAAGGTTTAAGGGTGCTTTTTTTGTTGTTGTTGTTCCCCCCACCCCCCGCCCTCCTCCCCACTACAGACATCAGTGGAAAGATGGCTGCTCTGCAAAGCCCCTGGGAGTCTGCAAAATGTGATACTGTTCTAACTTCCCTCACGCAGAGTTACATGGTCACTGATTTTAACATTCAAAAGATAGCAGTCAGCATCCATTACATACCCTTCAAGCTGCATTGGAGATGTGTGACCTAATGCTAGATACATACATGAAAGTCAGAAAGAACAGAGAAAGCCCCAGGGGCTCCTCCAGAGCTGAAAATCCTGCACCACTCAAATTCAAGCCTGCATATTTAAGAGGAAAATTGAGACCTAAACATGGAAGCCTTTCTCTAACATTAGCATAAACTAATTTATTTGGTGAATATCCTGTAAAGGAGTGGAACTGGAAAGTTGCGAGTGCCTTGTAGGTAACCAAGTCCGTACCTCCAGACAACAGGGCAGGCTGCCTGTGCTGGAACACGTGGCTGTAACAGAGTCCTTGAAGCAGGATTTCTCTTTGCATGAATATAAAGTTAAAACAGAAGCAGATGAAAAGGCCCTGCTAGTTTCTTGCTTTGTGCTTTGCATGCTCTCAGCTACAGGAAAAATTCCTGTGGCAGGAAAAACTCCTTTTTGAAAGATACATTATTACATCTGGGAAACTACATGGTATGACCAACTCTCCACTGCTGCCAGGTGCTCTCTCTGCATTCTAAAATCCTGTAACAACCCAGGGAACACATCTGCTGGCAGAACTGAGAGAATGGGAACTTCCCAGGAACATCACAGGCAAAGCTGGACATCCCCCAAATCCCCCTGTGGGATTTTACTTTCTGACTGCATCTGACTTGAAGAGCAGTATGGTTTTTGTGTTCTTCTGAGCTCATAATATACATAACTTTCCCATAGAAGAACCATCTAAAAATGGTGATTGCAATTTGTCAACAATGGAATTTGCAGAACTGCAGCAAAAGAATTTAAGATTAGTTCAGTCTTCAAATTGGTTTGCTCATGAGTTGATTCCTTAAATTCCTTAATCTTCAAACTGTTGGCGATAAAACAAATGCGCTCTTATCTAATCTGCAACAAATCTTCCCCAAACTGTTACTCTGCCAACTGAGGAACATGCTACCCTTTAAAAATTTATAACAACCGCAGCTAATAAAACCAGAGTTTGGAACCACCTCTGTTTATCTTCGCTGGAACAATATGAAGATGTCAGAAGGCTTTCTGCCACATCCAGAGGGAACTGCAGTGTGACCCACAGGCTGTCTTCCTTGCTCATGCAGTCCTACTCTACAGCATTATCAGTATCTGTTTTATTGCTGACTCTATTCTACCTGTTAATAACAAAACTTTGTTCTACTGATCCACCAAAGCTCTTATTACCACCTACTGAGAGTCTCTATTTGACTTTTCTGAATCATTTTGAAAACAAACCTCTTCTATCACCACAATTTCAATTTTTCCAATAGTCAAGACCCCTTATTTAGTCCGTGCTGCATTATTCTACAAAGAAGTGCAGCTCATTATCAGGTCACTATTCATGTGCATACTCTGTAAATATGTTATGTACGCAAATGAATGAGCATTCCTGAGCCTCTAGGAGTACTGCTCCAACAGGCTATGATGGATACACTACAAAAATACTTAGGTTTGAATCCTGCCTGTACCGTCCCCTAGAATCCATCTCTTGATTAATTAAACAATGGCTGGATCCATTCAGGAACTCTAAGGCTGAATATAAGTTATGCATTAACTATTAATCCTTTAATTTGGCTTTCTGTTTAGAATTAGAGATCCATTCCCCAGCACTAGGAAGAAACTCATAAATAAAGAAATCTTCTAGGCTTTGCTGACACACTGAGTAAACACCTGCAACTGAAGTGTCTTGTTCCATCAGAAGGAAATAAAAGTAATGGGTAACCAATTTGTTTCTGCTTTCTTTCATCTGCTTGTTCTTATCTACAGGCCTTTTCATAACTTCATTCCCTGACAGCCCCCTAAAATTGGATAAGAAATAAATAAAACATCTATAAAATAAGAGAGCAGATAAGCTACTAAATAAAGGCAGTGTTTCTATTTTAATATGATTCCCCAATGATTGCTGCTTGCTTTTATTGTAACTGTATTTAAGAATCTTCTACCTTAACCGAGAGGCTGCTTTAAGTACTGCATTAGGCTGGATCTGACACCACAGCAGCAAAATTAAACTAGTTACAATAAAATCTTATGAATATAGAAGAGTTTAAACCAAAACCATAAGTCAGTGAAATCTGTCTCTGCTCCTTAAGGGGCAGGGAAGTTGCAAAGCAATAATTCTAAAAACAGAGTGTAAAGAAAAAGGACTGGAACCAAACTTCACCCAGTAGGTGATAAATACAACAGAGACTCAGTGCTACAAATGAACCCAGAGCACAGCTTTGCAGAGGGAAGAGCTGTTTTCTCATTAAGCATAAACTACTTCAGATTGCTTTAGTAGAAAACAGACCACACAGCGGAGTCTTTAAAATTGTATTTTCTGAAGTTGGAAGGAGAGTACAGAATCGCGTGCTGAATTCTCTCTGCAATGCTCTACAGAAATGCATGGGCATGAATTCTGATCAACACCGACACCTGTGTCACTGCCAGAGCAATAACCTGTCCAGGACACAAGCACAGTTGCTTCTGTGACTATTAGATAAAAGCCAGACTTGACACAATCAGCTCTGGCTTACTGTTCCAAAACGTCTCCTTTATCCTAAAAATCCTAAACAAAACTCTACACTGTGCCCAGTGTGCTCATTTGTACTGCTGTGTCAGAACATGACGTGCACGATAACTACATTTTCAAATAAATTCTGCTCCAGCAAAATTCTAGCAGAGAGGTGATAGTGGGAACAGGTCCATCCCTCCATCAAGAGCAGGCTAAATGTTCTCATAAAAATAAGCCCAAAGCTTCTCTTGGAGTTGGAAGTCCAGCATGCAACATTGATTTTAGTGCTATTTCCCTCTCTTTTTTGTCACCTCAGTAAAGATGTCTGCCTGCCTGTGTGCCCAGGAAGGTCCTTGGCCCCTTGGCTGCCTCTCATGACAATCGATGCGTAGCAGTGCTCCTGAAAGGCTTCTTTCAGAAATACAGGCACTTGACATATTAAAACTAGATGTAAGCAAGCTGGGAGTTAATCAGGATTTAATGCAGCTAAAAGCTGAGATGTGGAAGCTGCCCAATAAGGATTTTACTACTGTGCTCCCCCAACTTCTGATTAAATGTATAGTTTCACACGGGATTCAGACTCAGATCCGTGTTTAAAAATACCTGTTTGATGAATTTATATTCATGGGGAGGAACAGCTGAATTAATTTAGAAGACAACCCCCTTCTACCCTTTTTGTTCCGTTCTCTGAAGAAAGGTTCAAATGTAAGGTCAGTGAAATATTAAAATACCAATTTTATTTCCTACTATACCTCAGCCCAGAGCCTGTTTTACTAAAAAACACGCTGCCTTGAGAATTACCCATTAGAGAAATGAAGGCTTTGGCTCTCGCTGGTTCCTCTGTGCTGTCCCTCAGTTCTGCTTCGCAGAAGTACATCCCAACATCAGCAGAGGTTGGGTTGGTGATCGTGAGGCGTCTCCCAAAACTGCTAATTCCACTGGTGATTTTTATTCCATTTCTCTTCCACATTACGCTTAGTCTCTCAACAGGTCTACCGAGATTAAAAAAAAATACAATAAAACATTACAGAATAATCTTGTCTGCAGTAATACACGGATTTTAAAGCTCCTTCTATCTCCGACATTGGCTATTGAGAAGTAAATGCATACATAACTTCTACACTTCAACTACAGACTACTCAAGTGGCGTTATGCAAGTACAGCTAATTGATACAGCAATAGAAGTTAAGTACTAATAATTTCATTTCTCTAAGCAAAAGAAGTAAATATTGTTATGTGAATCAGCTGCATGGGAAGTGCTTTCATTATAACTCAATTACCAGGAAAATATTAACCATATCAAGAACATCTCTGCCCTCAGAGGAGAATGTAAATTAGTTGGTCCTCCTATCAGCTGGAGACTCAACTATTCACTCCCTTCAGAATGCAGTGGAAACAGCCACGTGCACAAAACAAATGCTGTGAACTCTATGTTACGGTGCATTATGAACAGTTGAGCAATAATCACTGTAAACGAAGAACATCTGTAATAAATTACTCCATAAGAGATCTTTCCTAATTTATTTACTAGGAAGCACAGTCTGTTGATTTAAACGGTATCACCTTCCATGCCAATATGCAATATAACTGAAATATTACTTAACTGAAACATAATGATTTCTGTAAGAGTGTTTGCTGATGGCACAACACTATTCTTGTCTTTACTGGGTAAGCCACAGGTGGGAAAGTATCTCTGCCTACATTCTTATTTTGCCAAGAAAAAAAAAAAAAAATCAAAGTTTAATTCAGTAATGTTGGGCAAATAAGATTATTCCTAAGGTTACTTTGAAGAGCAAGGGACACGCTGCAGTCTGCTTCACTAATAAAGAATGTAAAGAACATGCTATGTTCTTCCCAGCGAAGGAAAGGGCATTACAATCAGCTGCTGACGACCCCTCTGCTTTTACAATACCTTGCACTGGCTACACATTCCAATGTGACTTCGCTGCTCCCTGCTACAACGCTCGTGTTCTGCGGAGGGATGACGATGATGGGAGCCGCGGTGTCAGATGGGTCCGTGGCACCTGTGTGGGCAGAGAGAGCCACTAGTGAATGCCTCATACATCCACAAACAGCAAGGACCAAATCACCTCAGGTAAAAGATCTTGTCGAGTGACACAGCTGCAAATTCCATTCTTCAACCTCAGCGTGGATTTTAATCTCCTCATTAAAGGGAGATCTTCAGCATGACCGTTTTCGATGGCTTTCATTATACTGTGCAAACACACTGTTTCAATACCCCCAGCTTGGTATCATTCAAAACACACACAACTCGCAGAACTACTCCCAGATGGAGTGCAGAGGCCACTCTCAAATAGAGAGCAAATAAATTAAGCATCCTAAAGGTTTGCTATTGTTGAGCATTTTTTATTTTTATCAAGCACTTGCTGACTTATATTTTTAAGACCGTTTCATGTTTTGTTTAATCTTCGCACTTCCATGCTATTTCAAAAGAGTCTGCCAGTACTCATGTTAGTTCTTTAAAAAGATTTTACACACTGGGGAACAAATATAAAATTAACAAAGCAGCATATCGCAGCAACTTCAATCCCCTTTTCTTATCAGGCAAGTAAATAACCTAAATCTGCTCCTCTTTTGTGAGGCACCGTACTGTAAATAATTTAGCTTATGCAACAGTCAGCAGACACTTAAAAAATGGAAAAAAGGCTGCTTGTAAAATTTGTCTGTGTACATTTAGTAAGTGAATTAAAACACCCATGTATTCACAGGTACTTTGCTTCAAGCAACTCATTTGGAAGAGAAAAATTAGCTATTTTTTAGCTTGAATGAGAGAGTAATAAAAATTTCTAAAGATACCGAATCCAATAAGTAAATCAGAGAAAAGTAATGAAAGTAAAACTAAATTGATGCAAATCCAATCCAATTCATCAGATGTCTTCTGATGAAGACAGACTAACCAGCATTTTAGCTGGTAAGCAGAACGGGAAATTGGCAAACCCCAATGTCCTCTTTTAGGATATTGCCCTAAATAATAGCAAATGACAGAAAATTCTTTGCTTATCCGAAAACCAGCATACCAAACCCTGTTCAACATTCTGTTTCCCTTCTTAGACAGACTAAGTTTTTGGTAATGGGCCTCAAAGGTCACAAAGTCAGCAGATTTGTGAATCGTTGAATGACAAAATTTTGGCCTTTTGACTCTTTTGTAATTGGTAGCAAATATTGTACTAAAGGAAATGAAAGCATCCAGTACAATGCTGAAATGTTACAAATACCACCTGCACACCTGAATAAGTTCATGAATCCAGGGGCAGTGCTTAAGGAACTGATAAATGCACGTGTGCTTCTTCCCATAAATATGCTCTATTAACCTGACACAGTATACATACACAACTTGCATGGGATCTCAACAAGCAAGATTTCAGCAAGATTTTAGTTCTGCTCCACAGTATTCCTGGAAATAAGACATTATTGGGTAGCTAATCTGCTTTCTGAAGATCTCCGTGATGGAATCTGCCAGGTAGCAATTGAAAAAGTATAAACCAAGCGTCAATTAGATCAGCAACTGGTTATTGACGAGAATAACCTCAGCTTTACTGCTCACCACTACCTTTTGCACAAGATGAAGGTTTACAACAGTAAACGCTAAAAGAGCAACAAACAAGTTACTAATTTGGCAATGATAATTTCTTATCTTCATCTGGAAAAGAGGAAAACCACTTGTTCAGCTTATCAGCTCCCCTGAAGAATGTGTGTTTTTAGTATGCTCAACCATACTAAAAACAACCCAGGAACAGAAGCCAGCTTTGTTGTAACCTCTAGGAGTTCACCCCATGGGAAAGGCTCTTTGTGCAGCAAGCAGATAAGCAGGGGAAATAAAAGAGCACTTTCCTCTGCCTGCAACCAGGAAAACGTAAGGTTGCTTTGACTTTATTAAAAACCATAACAAGGATCTAAACAAAGTATGTGCTTATTTTCATTTCATACCATCCCTGAAACAAATCTATTTAAAGCAGTCTTTTGATAACAATTTTGAATGGGTGAGCAGATGTGATACTGAGAGCTCACCAAAGCAGCTAGCGCTTGGATTCTAAGTAAAATCATACAAAGGTCAGCTGCCAGTGTAACAAGCATATATAAAAAAATCCAACATTTCAAAGTATTATCTAAACAGCATGAATATTTCATATTCAAAGACAGGTCAAGTTTCCCTCTGCAACTCAAATAATTCTGTTGCAGTAACTCACTCTCTCCCAACCATGCCAAATAACACCCAACCAGGACATTCCCAGAGCTATCTGTGCAGAATACAGCCTGTAGTTCTGTTTTGTGGCAGGTCAAGGTACCAAAGGAGAAATTTGGTCTTACTTTGTGGTAACAGTCTCAATAAAGCTGTAATGTGGGATCTGTTTGCCTACCTGTAATGCTATAACATGATGGAAAGCACATTATAAAAATATAAAGCAATAATAGTGGAATGACAAAGTCCTAGGCTACAGCAACTGAGAATAAGCCAAACGCAGCAGTTGTGGACACAAACAAAAGGAAAAAGCTGCTTGAAAGGCCTCAAGCATACAGGGATCTCCAGCAAGAGCCCCTTGCCTCCACTGCCAACCCTTAAATGAGGTCTGGGAAGGGATGGATCCTGGTCCCACCCCTTCTGGTCACTCTGTGCATTGAATACACCTGGGCTCCCCTAGGTTGGCCCTGCCTTCCCACCAGGTGCTCAGTCACTTACCATTTCTGCTACACCACCCTATCCTCTCACCTTTTTGTAAGAAATCCACAGGCTGGAATGGCAGAGCAGCCAGGCTCCTCATTAAATGAGGACTAACATTGTGGTCTGGTTCCCATGATGCGATGCAGCGAATCAGACTTTGGCCTGTGGTCCCCAATAGATATTTTGCATTATTAAAAGGCTGCTCAATTTCCCACGTATCCTTTATTTTAACGATTGAGCTTCAACTTCTTAGATTCATATCTACTAGGAAATATTTATTAAAGACACTGAAACATGAGAGCAGTGTGAATGAATGCAAGAACATACAGCCATAGTGAGATGAATCTGCTGTCAGGGGACCACTGTTCCCACCCATCTCATACCTGCTTTGAAATAAAAAATCTTCCTTTTCTATCTGCCTTCTGAATCCCTTCTCTCCCCCAGAGCAGTATTAAGGAAAGAATACCAACCCCAGAAGTGCAGACTTCTGGGGCAAGGGATGCCTAACTATGAGACATAACAGATCTGTGGGAACTTGCAGGAAGCTGCAAAGACAAGGCTGAAAGGCACTGAAGATCACTTAAGGGATGTGCTCTTAATCTGATTCTAGTCCCTAATAGAAGACTGGACAGAGGATTGCCACAGGCAAACATCCCGATCCAAGCAGTTTCCTTCAGGAAAGGCTCTCTGCTTTATTTTATACTGTACCTATTTTAGCCTCAACCCTCACAGTATTTCCAATCTTTCCTTTGCTTCTAAACCAACTCCTTAGACATCCTGTGATTATTGGAATCTATTAGGGCCCAGCAAGTGAAGTGCTTTTGGGAACAGCCCCAGCCGCCCTTTGATGCTCAGTTACCATAACTCACACGTGCAGGAGTTCATCTTGGAGCTGTTTCAGTGGATCCCATACTGTTCATGAAGCAGTTCCTGAACTGCCATTCTCAGCCCATTATATTAACTTCCATCAGTATTATTTTTCCATATTAGAATTTGAAAATAAAAATTAAAAAAAAAACAGAAAATGGAATGAGGAGATCCAGGGTCTTTTGGTTCCCCTAAACAAGAGCTCCTCTGGAGATTGTGCAGAATGCACAGAAATTCTGCAAAAAACAGAGATATGTTAAGAGAAGAGAGAAAAAAGGGTGATGGCCCCTTGCATCATCTATTTGTTTTTATCACCAGTGCCTGTGTGTGACTGCACAACTCTGATCTTGGATCACAGTGAACTTCCACTTTTTAACTACCATCTGACTGACAGCGAGTCAGTCAGTCCCGAGTGGTCTGTAACACTGACTTCTATTTTTCTTTTAATAGTGATGAGCTGTAGAATTTTAACTCTCTGCTATTTAAGTATTGTAATTATGCAGACTGCCCTATAATCTCCAGAAAGACACAATCAGTGTTTTTATCTCCCTACATACATAGTCATATTGAGTACAAGAAATTTTAAATATTTTAATTTCCAGTTTAAAAACATCACAGATTTTGTCAAAGTCACTTGAATGTTTAATTTTCCCAGCAGAGATGAAATCTGACTCAGGCCATATGACAAAACACAAAAATACAAAATGTGCTTTTCCCTTTAGAAATGTATAAACATGAGCTTCTTCCCCAGGTCTTACATTATGGTATGCAAAGTTTATCTACATCTGTTTTTGCAGTGCAGAATATTAACAGCAGTGCTTCATGGATGCTCGAATTCCTCTCAGACAGACACTGTGCCAACCAGCCCTAATAAGAGGTGAGAGGAAGCATTTATCTCTTGAAAAGAAGTAATAGCTTGAGATCAGACTTGAGAAAAATAGCGACTTTTATTTTTTAAGCCTGTGAGATTAAATTGCTTATAGGTCCCAGCCTGCTGATGACACAACACAACTGAGGTTATCATGAGCAAGAGGAGTGAGAATTGCCCAAATAAACACCCAGATCACCTGATTTACATAACACAGGGCAGGGATGCTGGGAATGCTGGGAATGCTGGGAATGCTGGGAATGCTGGGAATGCTGGGAATGCTGGGAATGCTGGGAATGCTGGGAATGCTGGGAATGCTGGGATGGGATACTGGCTGCTACTCATTCCTACTCTGTCTTAATTACTGCTGCCAATATTTCTCAATGTCCTGTTTTCAGCGAAAAAGAAATTTCACTGGAGTCGGTACCCCAAACTGGATTTACTTCTTTACATTAGGAAACTCATCTAAGAGAAAAAATAAACACTTTGAGGTAAGGGTCACCAGTACCCTACAGCTAAACTAATGGAGACATGGAGCACCTGTAGCAGAACTTTGGAACTGTTTACAAGTTAAGCTGGAAGAAAAAGATTAGAAAACCTTCCCTGCAACCTTTCTACAGACTTTTAGACTATCAAAATTTGCAGAAGTGCCTTTTCCAATGACTATGCAGGATACATGCAAAGCTTCTTTTCCAAATTACAGATACCTGCATTAGAAAAAAGAAGAATAGGAGATGAGTCCAACAGCAGCAGCTAAAAAAATTACATATAAATAATTGAACACTATGGCATCAAGGATATACAATCTCAGCCTACATAACACAAAAAGGAGAAATGTCCCTCACATGGCATCTCAAGGTTGCTCAGGGGAAAAAAAGAGACCTTACAAATACAAATTATCTAATGGAATAGATACTACTTTTTCCATAATGGATTAATTCCCCTTTCCAGTACAACATACACAACAGAAATTGGATCCTGATCAATAGAAGATTAATTTCCCTTTCCCTTTTCAGTAGAGGATGCACAACACGACCTGGAGCCGGATCAACAGACTGGCAAATGTTGACAACCACCTGTGGGCCTGAGAGTATCACTACACAAATATGGAAAAAATATGTTTATCCATCGTAAAGCTGTGCCCTAAAACACTGCTCACTTGTTCCCTACTTATCAGACTGTATGTTAACAGATTATACAGTGAAAGAGCGTTAAGATAATACAGGTTACCATTTCATTTTCTCACTTCTATTCCAGCAAGAATGGTATGAATTTATCAAGAAAAGGTAAATAGGTGATGTTGCTGTACACTGCTGTGTACTGTACAGATCTCTGCACAGGTTTATAAACATAAAGAAAAATAAGAGATTTTCCTGTCTTGATCACATTTATTTAGTTTGACAGCTAATACTAAAACTCCAGATGGAGCATTTTGAGACAAAATTGTGTATTTATAAAACAATTAGCAATCTAATTACAGAGTTGGCATATGAAGAACTGTTACAACTATTCAGTACCTGTGGATATCTTAAGAATCCTCAAATGTACATATCATTTCTGATCTTCCAACCTTTGAGAGGCTGTAGATTCAAAATAGTAAGGAAGCAACAACAAAAATTTCACTTTCTGGATCAAATTTATAGTGAAAGCAGCCTAGTTGCTTGAATCAATCACCTCAAGCAAATTCTTATATATACGGTCCTCATCTTGATCTAGACATCAGACATCATGACATATGAATAAAACACCAGACATGGGAAAGGTTTACAAAACACAGTACAATCAAAACAAGTGAATGATCTAGGTCAGTTATATTTATTGACTCAATACACTCCTGTCGACGTGACCAGCTTTGCCCACATCACATCAAATGCATGATTCATTTCCACTGCAAGTAAACCAAAAAGAGAGAAAGAATAAAAAGCCAATACAGCAACAACAGAACTACAGTAAGCAGATCACAGATTAAATACATGGCGTGTGAGGGTGGATTAGGTGAAGAGTAGCTCTTACTGAAAATTTCACCAACACCTCTTGGCTGAATCACCCATGCCAAAAAGCAAACAAGAGTTTGAAAACCCCCACGCCTCCCTTAGGCCTGTGTGATACACCATACATGTTACAACAGGACTTTGGGTGCCTTTAACTCTAAAAGCTAAAGTTACCCAAAGATAATTAACCTACAGAGTGTGTTTTACCCAGTCAACCTTGCAACCCTGCAAACCATTCAAAATACACTTCATGTCAGGAACTTGCTGGTCAGTTTGAAGGGTGAAAATACTCGTGTGACTAAGTTCAGCAGATGCATAATGAATGCATTTTTCCTGTTTTCTCTTCTAAGGCTCAGTCTCTGTAAAACTATGTAAACCTTTGGTAAGAAGATGCATCATGTGCATGGAGCTTCCAGCTAGCTGTGCTTGGGGCAGGACTGCAACGCACCTTGTGAGTCAGCCCTCCCCCATCTCCTGTTTCTGAACATGCTGGGTAGCAGTAAGAGCACTGAGCATTTTAGACTTCACTTTCATGTTGGAACGTTTCCTAGAGCTTTGTTCAACCTACTAGAAGCACTCCGAATACCCAGCTGAAATGCATTCCTAACCAATGTACCCCATTTGTTCCTCTGCCAAAGCTGTCTTTTGGCTTAAATATCTCTTTTCTCCTTCTGTGATTTTTAACTCCTTAAGTATTTATAGGCAACAATCATGCTCCTTCACAGTCTTAGTTTTACCTAGCTAAACTATTCTTGCCTGACAAGTTTTAAAGGATTCACTGAAATATATACAAACAGAAGAATAGGAGCACGGGTGAAAAGAACAGCTAGCATCACATTATAAATGTTTCCAAATGTTTAAACAAATAACAGCCACATTTGTAACAGCTTTTTTCCCTCCTTTGTAAAGACTTCACAGACTGCAAGAGCTGTTAGTTTTAGCCCTAGGGAAAGATTAATGGAGAACTCAGCTCTAGCCACAAGATGACTTATACCCTTTTGTGCGTGGATACTACAGCACAGAAGAGCTTTCTATACTGCATTACATAAAACAGAGCCTAAAATACAGGTTCAGAAGCTTCTAAAAACTTGTAGAGAGCTTTTAGGATCTACCCGAGGCACAGTGAGACACAGGGGCCTGATGATGTTGGCGTAGGATCAGAGGTATTTGTGCAGCCATCACAGGGATGAGGGTGGAGCTCATGCTGGCTTCACTCCAGACTCTCCAGTTTCGCTCCACAGATGGGACAGGGATGGCAGACGCAGTTTTCTTCCTGATTTTGCCCTTTTTCTACAGGTCCTTAGTGACCCAGCAACTGCTGCTGGCAGCCCAGCTCTGCAAACCAGACTTGTTCCCCTCTTTCCTACTAGCTAAGTTCTACAAATCTCTGTATTTTAGGACTTTAGTTTAGTTTCTGTAGTGTAGCAACAAATGTCCAGTGTTGTCCCATGCAGTTCTAAGGATATTAAGCCACTGCTCTCAGTTACACAGCTCGCTGTGATGACTCAGCAGCTCACTTTAAAAGCAGACCAGATTTCTGCTCCAACACTCTGAAATTCCCTTCTCACAACTCCTGGTGCAAAAAAAAAAAAAAAAAAAAAAAAAGCAATTTGGCAGTTCAGTCTCTGTCACCGACCTGACCTTCCCCCATGCACAGCAAGGGGTTCTTTTCTGCCCAGAAACTTATCATCCAGCACATCATTAGAGCTTTTAACATGAAAAAATATAGAGCCTCAAGCTATTCTAGCTAGAGAACACTCAGGTGGCTTTTCAATTCACCAGATAGCTTTAGTATTGGCTATATAAGAGGATAGAGTGTGTAATCTTATTCAACAGCAGTTAAAAGGGGAAAGAAAAAAATCTGTGGTCTAGCAGAGGAATCTATCATCCTCAGAGTCAGCCTCAAAGCAGAGCGAGGGGCACCAGGAGGAGAATCCCACGGCAGCAGCACCTAGAACCTGTGGGTTTTATTAAGCTGGAGCATCTGAAACATGTTTGTGTCTGGAAAGATTTTAAAGTAACTCATCAGCGGAGATGATTTTTAAGAGGCTGTAATATTTTTATGATGCACTAAAGTGCATCATAAGAGAAGCATCCTTCTAAATATAAACAGGCATGCACTTAGGGGAGGAAACAGGTTTGAGATTGGACAGTGATGCTTTGCTGCTCGTGTATTCCTGCAGCAGACAGCAAGGGTCATGCTATGCTGAGGACAAAAAGAAACTATTAGCATCTTGCTGCCCTGGCACTTTGCATGCACTTTGCATACACTTTGCATCACTTGCTTTCTTAATAAATATAAATTAATAAACCATACATTACTATGTGGATGTCAAATAAACTCGAACTGTCAGTTATCAGTGCAGCAATATGAAAACTCACTGGAAAGATAAAAGTTCAGAGAATATGGCTGTGTTGTGTAGATCAGAACTGCTGGTATTTTAGATGTTGTAGCTCTCACCAGCAGATTGTGGTTTATTGTCAAGCAGCAGGAAAGGAAGAGAAATGGGAGACAATAAAATGCTGCCACTCTCTATTTTCAAATGTTCCATCAAATGTGGCTTTTTTTTTTAATACATTAATTTCTTAACTCCTTACATGGTTAAAGGACAAATAAAATCACACTGCTGACAATCAATCAATCTATTTGCTGCTTCTCGTACTTGTAAAAAGTTTGAAAACTTCTACTTAGGAATGAAATGGTGATAATTAAAAAAAAAATAAAAATAAATAAAAAAATACATTCCTCTCTGTCCTTTACCAGACTTGAATAAAAGGGATAAAGAAAATAGTCACAAATGACTTCAGAGCATCTATTTAAGCTGATGCTGTAAAGCAGTACCTTGGGAGTAGGCACTTGCACACATATACTGATAATCTCATAAGCAGTTCTGATAAAGCTAAAATCATTATTAAATTTTAGGTTAGCTTCAAAATTTGGATTCTTCTAATATCAACTTAGGTTCGGGAGAACACTGATAGTTATCTGGCAAATTCATTAAAATCACAGAATCAGAGAATGGCTTGAGTTGGAAGGGACCTCAAAGATCATCAGATTCAGTTCCCAGCCACCAGATCAAATACTAGATCAGGTAAGTAATAAATATTGCTGGATTTTAGAGATGTCCTAACAGTTGGATATGTACTGTGCCTGGCTGCTTCTTTAAAACCCTGGGATCTTCCTGAAAGAATTTAAATCTGTCCTCATGGAGAATCAGCAAATGAGAAATCTGAAAGTGTTCCATGGTTGATTTGTCCTTCACAATGAAAGGAAGGGCTTCTGCGTCAGAGGCATTTGGTGCCAGTAGATGTGTACAGGCCACCAAACTGGCCATCATTATGCAAAACATGTATATAAGAGTGCCTATATAGATCTGAACAAGACAGCTTAAAGCCATGCAAATGCATTTTTGCAGTTACTGGATAAGCAAGGTGTTGATCAAAGCTTTCTCCAGCAAATCCACTCTGAGAACGAGGATTAAAATTTGTTACATTTAAACATCAGTTGAACTTCAAAAAAAACAGAAATCATCCAAATTTCAAAAACTGTCCTCAGATCCTTGATGCTACAGGCATGGAACAATTTATGAGGGCTTAAGAGAGCGCTTCCACAGATATTTATAACATTGAACTAAATAGGCACTTTTGTTCTCGGTTGCTGAAACTCCTATTCAAACCAAGATGCACTTCCTGAGCAGTGTTTTAAGCTCAAGGTCAACTCTTGCCGCATTCTATTTATATATTTATATGTGGAACATGTTTTGGGATCCAGATTGCTACCTTGCTCCCAAAGGTCTGCTGCTTCCAAGTCTTTACATAAGGAGAGTGGATCTGAAAAAGCAAGAAGATACCCCACAGCCTTCTTCCAACAACTAACTCAACCAAACATATGGAATGACTTGTCAGAATAATATTTTCAGAAATAGGTTATCAGGGGCCTCAGGTCCATTCCATATGGTCTCAAGTTCCCCACCCTCCTGACCACACTATGCTACTTTTTCTTTTTGTTCTACAAGAGGATGCATTCCTTAATAAAAGTCACGCTGCTCGGGTCACAGAGATTCAGAAGGAAATAAAATTTCATTTATATGTTTAGAACACTGGAAGATATAAAAGCAGGGCAAAATCACTCACACAGCAGAGCTCAGAATCTAAACAAAGATTTTTCCTACCAAAAGAAAGATTTTTTTTCTTCTTTAAAAGCACAGATGTTCTTCTAAATAAAGTGGAGGCTTTCCCTTTGCAGCCTTTGTGATTATCAATCTTTGGTTATTTTATAATATAAGGTTGCCTCAAACCTCACCAGGGAGAAAAATACACATTGCTTTATTTCCTCTGTAGCAAGAACAAAACGACTGTGAAAGCAAAGAATGTTCCAAAAGAGCAAATAATAACCCAGCTAAAGAAAGTCTACAAACTTATTCATTCAAAAATAATTCCACAGATGGA
Organism: Lagopus muta; assembly: GCF_023343835.1. Classification (NCBI taxonomy): domain Eukaryota; kingdom Metazoa; phylum Chordata; class Aves; order Galliformes; family Phasianidae; genus Lagopus; species Lagopus muta. The sequence goes on from NC_064447.1 coordinate 11,570,379, forward strand.
TAAGCATTTAATTTTCTGAAGTGAGAATAAAACAGCATCTCTCTTCTCTGGAAGATGGAATAGGTTTTTGTATCTGCCTGTTTGTATACTGTACATAAATACATGCTCAGAGAATGCTGCAAGTACTGCAAAAGGAAATCCAAGGGGAAGTTATTACTCAGGCTCTTTGTTAGTATTTCTGCAGAATAGGTAGAGCTGGCATTGTTAGAAATGAATTTAGTTGTACCTTACTTGGCCAGTACAAATGCTGTTTGCATTAACTTCTGATTTCCTTTCTGCCACTCTCAGATAAGACTGCAGCTGAAGAGCATGATGTCTTTTCGATCCTGCATTGACTTCTTACCCCCTCAGAAAATGGCTGGGTCACTGTTTGCAGATGCACTTTCTACATGTGGCAAGGAGACTTTGCTCTAATAGTGAAAAACAGATACTTCTTGCTACAGGGGGCTGCTGTCTCCCACTTCACCCAAAACTTTGCATTTCATGCTGCTGCTTTATTTTATTTTATTTTATTTTTTAGATTTCTATTATCATAATATGACGCCGGGACATCACAACAGAATTACAGCTAATAAGGGAAATCAGGGGGGAGAAATGAAAGAAAATGAGAAAACGTTACACTTGTGTCATCTGAGACACAAATGTACTTGAGATACAAATGACATCTATTTCATGTTATGTCTTTAAAATAAATAAATCCCCCCTACATTTAACAAGATGTAGTCAACTTTAAACATGTCCTTAGGTTACCAGTTTGAAATTAATTGGCAGTGTGTGATTAGGCAGAACGCAATGACACTGCTTAGTTTTAATCAATCCATTTCATTTTGATTTGCCCTGGAAATAACAATGATGATACAGTTTTTCTATCTGGTTGGTAACAGTGTTAGTGCAGAGCTGTCAAGCATCAGGGCAGCTGAAACGGCAGGAAAATGTTGCAGGATTCACTCTGCACCAAGACATTGACTCCTGCTGCCTCACACGCAGAAAATCTCCTGGAACAACTTACACACGCAAGGTGAAGAAGGATGAATCACTTTGCTCAGACATGCGCACAAAATGCATTTAGGTATGGATTAAAAATATATTCTGCAGCTAAAATAAAACCAGTGTGACGATGGGAAGCGTTGGCTGTCTGCTAGTATCTGGCAACACGAGTTTCCTGAAGTGATGCCCATCAACCTACAGAGCCGAGCTGGCTTTGCCTTGCTCTGCTTTGTGACTTCTGTCCCCTCTTTTGATCTTGGTATTAGTTCTGTAAACTCAGTGCATCCATGCTTATCTTCATGCAGTGAAATACTACATGAATAAATCACACACAATATCAGAAGCTAATGCTGACCTCTCTACAGACTGCTGAAAATGCTCAACAGAGTGCCACTTAATTGACCTATCTCCTCTCCCCTCCCTTCGTTCAAGAGTAATTATAAAGAAGAGATTGAGGTGTGCCAGACCATTTAGCTCTTCAGACGACAAGGAATTTTAAAACACAGACCAAATTTAAGACAATAAAAAGTTATATATTGCATACTGGACCACAGCATCTCTGAGAAGGCTCAAAATAGAAACTGCACTTAGGAAAAAACCAAACAAACCTCCCTCTTTGCTGCCTCCAAAGCCTTAACTAGAAAGGGAAAAAGAAAAAATACAGAACAAAAAGCTCCGCAAAACCTGAAGTGATGTATAAAAATAAAAGTACAACTGAAGCATTTTTGACATTTCTCTATCACTCTTAAAAATAGTAATAATCCTGAGCTATTTTCGTTGCTGAAAGAAAATAAAAATCAATGCATTTCCACTTAGTGCTTTTGAAAAGGATTACTTGGTATTTCAGCAAAACGCTTTAATGCAGCTTTGTAACGGAGCCCACCATAACTCACAAACTGGGCTCCTCACACTCCAAGCATTTCTCTGCACGCCAGCAGCCCTCACTGGAAGGGAATGCAGGTGAGACTGCTCCTCCTTGGCTCATCTGTGGGTACCTGCACCATGCCTGGCTATGTAACCTAAGTGCTCTGGGGCTCCTTGCCCTGTAAGGCAGGGACTTGAGTCAATAAAAGAGCAATGTATGTCAGGCCAGGCTGGATGGGGCTTTCAGCAGCCTGGTCTGGTGTGGACATGTCCCAGCCCATCGCAGGGGACTTGGAACAAGATGATGTTTAAGGTCCCTTCCAACCCAAACCATCCTATGACTCTATTACTCACACCACCTTGGGTTGCTACTTTCACTGCTTATCACTTAGGTTCAATCCAGCAAGCAACGATGCACAAATTGAGGGTGGGCTGCTTTGTTCCTTTGTTTTTGGTTTCTGCTTTTAACAAAAATAATGGAACGATTTATAAGCCTTAACTTTAGTGCATACCCAAGGGTTTGGAAGTGCTGGCTTTCAACCCAACTGCAACTGTGCCTGGACTGTCACAAGTCGATGGGGCCAGATGAGATCCACCCGAGAGTGCTGAGGGAACTGGCGGAGGTGATAGCCGAGCCGCTTTCCATCATCTATCAGCGCTCCTTGTTGACTGGTGAGGTCCCAGATGACTGGAGGCTTGCCAATGTGACTCCCATTTATAAGAAAGGTCGTAAGGAGGATCCGGGGAACTACAGGCCTGTCAGCCTGACCTCGGTGCCAGGGAAGGTTATGGAGCAGATTGTCTTGAGGGAGATCATGCGGCATGTGCAGGGTGACCGGGGGATCAGGCCTAGCCAGCATGGGTTTATGAAGGGCAGGTCCTGTTTGACCAACCTGATCTCCTTCTATGATCTAGTGACCCATCTGGTGGATGAAGGAAAGGCTGTTGATGTGGTCTACCTAGACTTCAGCAAAGCCTTTGACACTGTCTCCCACAGCATTCTCCTGCAGAAGCTGGCAGCCAGAGGCTTGGATGGGTACACTCTTGGCTGGGTAAGGAGCTGGCTGGAGGGCCGGGCACAGAGAGTGGTGGTGAATGGAGTCAAATCCAGCTGGCGACCGGTCGTGAGTGGTGTTCCGCAGGGGTCGGTGCTGGGGCCTGTCCTCTTCAATATCTTTATTGATGACCTCGATGAGGGCATCGAGTGCACCCTCAGTAAATTCGCAGATGACACTAAATTGGCTGGAAGTGTGGATCTGCCTGGGGGTAGCGAGGCCCTACAGAGGGATCTGGACAGGCTGGAGAGCTGGGCTGGAGCCAATGGAATGAGTTTCAACAAGGCCAAATGCCGGGTCCTGCACTTCGGCCACAACAACCCCAGGCGACGCTACAGGCTTGGGGCGGTGTGGCTGGAGGACTGCGTAGAGGAAATGGACCTGGGGGTATTGATTGATGCTCGGCTGAACATGAGCCGACAGTGTGCCCAGGTGGCCAAGAAGGCCAATGGCATCCTGGCTTGCATCAGAAACAGTGTTGCAAGCAGGAGCAGAGAGGTGATTGTTCCCCTATATTCAGCACTCGTGAGGCCGCACCTCGAGTACTGTGTCCAGTTTTGGGCCCCTCACTGCAAGAAAGATATTGAGGCCCTGGAACGTGTTCAAAGAAGGGCAACGAAGCTGGTGAGGGGTCTGGAACACAGGCCATATGAGGAGAGGCTGAAGGAGCTGGGAATGTTCAGCCTGGAGAAGAGGAGGCTCAGGGGAGACCTCATTGCTCTCTATAACTTCCTGAAGGGAGGTTGTAGTGAGCTGGGGGTCGGCCTCTTCTCTCGTGTCATTAGGGATAGGACCAGGGGGAATGGTTTCAAGCTACGCCAGGGGAAATTCAGGCTGGACATGAGGAAGTATTACTTTTCAGAAAGGGTGGTCAGGCACTGGAATGGACTGCCCAGGGAGGTGGTGGAATCACCGAGCCTGGGGGTGTTCAAGGAAAGACTGGATGTTGCGTTGAGGGACATGGTTTAGTAGGAGCTATTGGGAATAGGTGAACGGTTGGACTGGGTGATCTTTTAGGTCTTTTCCAACCTTAGTGATTCTATGATTCTATGATTCTATGATTCTATGCATTTCTCGTTTTTTTGTCTGGTCATAAATTTTAGGTTTATAGCTATGAGCTGAATAAAAATGACCAAATTGCCGATAGACATTAAGAATCTCCTGTAAATCCTGTAAAATATGCAAAGCCATCTTTGAAAGAGGTAAGTGGTTGAACTTTTCCCTTACTACAGGCAGGATAGATATAAAACTGTATATTTTACAATGAACCACAGGTACTGCTCAAAATAATTAATATTGATAACCAATGCAAAAGATATCATGAACAAAATAGCATCTTTCAAAAAAAAATCTATTTTTCTTAGCTCAGATGAGAAGAACCACCAAAAATGTTTTAAAACAACTGTTTTCAAATGTCATTTTTTCCCCTGTTGTTCCTGATTGTCTCTGCATACAAATACAGAAAATGTAAAACCCAGCAAAGAGACAAAGTGGAACATTTAAAACAGCTGATATAACTCTGCACAAAACCTTCACTCCTACCATTAAAAAGTACAATTTATTACCACTGGAAAGCATAAGAATTAGAAAGTACTCTTGAAAAATAATAACTGCTTCTACCAGCACACCAGAGACCTCTACAGAAGATGTAGGAACCATTATCTCCATTTTACATGCGGTGAAAATGAGGCAAGGACAAACACTACTGAAATAAGGCTGCAGCAGGTAAAAGGCTGACTGGTTTCTTACAATCTCTCCAACATTTTGGTGTGCACTGAAATATAGGATGGAAAACTTTTTTTTTCTTTCTGCTCTCCAACTGGCAGAAGGAGATGCTGTACAATCCCACGGGGACTTTGCAAGCTCTGAAGCTGTCCCCAACTTCTCCTGCTCCCATTGCAGCTTGGTTCTCAGTTGAAAGCTTTGTTAATGTGATATGGCAATCTAAATTAAACTCTATTGCAAATTTTCAGACAGCAGTGACGGGGCAGTTATTCACAGCATCTCTGGTCAGCGGCAGACTGAACGTGGAAAAAAAAGACAGTGTATTCTCCCAGGTTTTATCACTGGCAATGCCAGGACAGAATAAAGCAGGCAATTTGCATTTCTCAGTGTTACTGTTTCAAGCTGCCTGCAGACTCTGGCACACATCCTCACACCAATTTAAATGAGCTTTTGCCATTGGATTGAGCATTGCAAATGAGTGTCTAAAGCCTACATCGTAACGTACGTTAAGGCCATTCAAACACCAGGTTACATTGCAGATTTAAAAATTTGCTTTCCTGCTCCTCAATGTCCACAGCAATTTTCTGCCATTCCTTTTGTACTTTTTCAAGGAGATCAACTGTATATACTCAATGTATTTCAAAACAAAAAGCCAAAATGAGAAGTGGCCAGAAAACACGCAGAGCTCTCAGACTTGATGGCTATGCAGTTCTGCTGGGAGCAGGGACTGACTTCTCTGCTACATAAGCTGAGATGGAGCTGTACCAGTGCTTGGGGAGGGAGGGACTGGTTGCTGTTCTCAGGCACGTGAGCCAAGTTCTTCCAAGATACCTGCAGTATCTCTTCCCCTCCCCAGTTTTCCCACTAATAAAGCAGTAGTCAGGATCAAACACTCTAAATCGACTACTGGCTGCTATGGAGTGGCTAGAAGAGCACTGGGCCTTGACAGAAGATGGCCAGCACTGCCAACAGCCCAGAGCTGGACCTGCTGCTCCCCCTTGGGTGCTGCTGTCTGCAGTGGAGCTCAGCACTGACACAGTGCAGCTGTGTGACCATAGGGCTGAGTGGGGCAAACAGCCCAGCTGTGAGAGCTGCTTGAGGCACAGCTGTAAGAAATCCCAAACACAGGGTTTCTTTGCGCTGACTCAGGAGCTGCCTGGGAGCTCTGGGTTACTAAGCTACTTTTCAGGTATGCCCCTATACTTCACACCTTGTGTTGGTGCCCTGCTGACCTGAGCTCCTGGCGATAGGCTGCTCCCACTTTGGCACTGTGGATCTGCCAGTGATGAGCAGACCGCTACCTGAGCACTGAAAATGCCTCAGGTTGACACAAGGCAGCCAACAGCAAGCAGTATCTCCTGTCCCAAAGAGCATTCTTGTCCAAATAAAAAGAGAAAATCCAAAACATTCATTTTAAATGTATTTTCCCAGCCTGTGCCAGTCACTGTCATCAGCAATAGACTACAAACCAAAACAGTGAAATGAGATGCTGGGGAAGTTGCTATAGCTTTGCTTATCTTCTGAGCACTTTGCTGTCAGCAGTTGGGTGAGCATGCTGGATATAACAAGTGAGATGGACAGTGCTACTGGTGTGGTTGTGGTGAGCTGTGTATACCAGTGGCACTACATGACTCAAAGATAGTTTATATCAGAGAAGCCTCCTGGGTAGGAATTCAGATTTTCCATTTGCACATAGAAATTGCTTCTGAGGATGTAACTTAGGGTGAGTTTGTTTCTCCTTAATCACTCGATTACCACAACTGAAAGTTGGAACTGGGACAAGAGTACTTAGAGAGCTTAAACGACAGATGTCATTCCATTTCTGAGAGGATGTTAAGGGATATTCGAGACAGGATATGACTATCTCTTTAGAAAGAATGAAAAATAAATTGAATTTTCTCCCAGTAACCTTTATGAAACACAGTTTCCCATTTGTCTGTGGTGACAGATTCCTGTATTTCCCAGAGGAAAATGTAATTTTCATTGAGGAAGGGGAAGAGAAAGAGAAGGTGAGTGAAAATGTTTTTCATTCTTTTAGTTTTTTATAGGACCATTTTCTTAGGAAACAATCTGATGAATTCATGTGTACAACTGCCCATTCCCAGGAGTCTTGTACCTACAGATGTATCCACAGCCTGGGATTAAGTTGAAAGAAAAGGGCCGCAGTAAATATGATATCAGTTAATACATTACCCTTTGACGTGTCTTTGAAGACATGATTCAATAATCCATGAAACTACTGTTCTTCCTGAGGCAGAAGTATTTACGTGGATTTGTTCTAGATACTCTCCCTTATATCCCCAGTTATACTTCTGGCTACTGAGTTATTGTCTGACCAGTGCTAGAGCTCAGAGTGAGCTGTTCATGGCACATACACATAGATATGTACCTATTTGGACAGTCTTAGGGATTTTATTTTCTAATCAACTTGATCGAGAGCTAAGAGAATCAGAGAATAAGCGACATCCTGAAGTGGGGAATGCATACATTGAGTTGCATAGTCTTATAAAAACTCCTCCCTTCATGAATACCCCTGATTTAGGGAAAAAGATGAATTTTGTAATGAGGGCAAGAATTCTCAGCCTTTCTTACAATATCACAAAAAAGGCATTCAAAGATGAAAGGGCACATTCAACAAAGCACAAATATATGTTAGCATTATTTGATGATCAGTTTCAGGTTAAACCTGCCTTGAGACTGGAGATTAATAGTGATAGCTTCTTTTAATGACTGCAGAAATGCCACAGTGCCTGCCAATAACAACTTGAGCAATGAACAGGTTGTTAGAGAATGTATTGTTTATGCACCACTGACTGCAATCTCTATACAGAAAATTTAATAGACCCTTTTTTCCCTCTCAGCAAGCTTATGTGGTTGGGGATTTAGAACTGCATTATTCCTTATGACCTGACTTATTTATCATGTCAATCATAGTAATGATGTGTCAAAATTATCACAATTCTGAAGCTTTCCCTTTATCATTGGGAGTGCTCTTTTTCAGCACAGTAAGCACATATGACAGAAGAGACATCAGAGGCATAGATTTCATGCATGGCTCTAACAAAATCACAGGGTTAAACAGCTACTTCTAGAGCCAAAGCACCATGGAATAGCTCCTTTCATTTTTCTAATTCAGTTCCTTGTAATAGCAGCTAGACACAGCTGCAACTGCAATTAAGGAGAAAAGATGGGGAATAAAACCGCGCAGAGTCAATTGCCAAAGGTCAAATTCAGATGCTGGAATTTGCAGGTCCTGACCCACCTCACAGCATGCAGTTGGCCTTCTGATACCACCAGTCAGGTTTAAAATTACAACTTTTGCAATTAGGAAGACCGAAGAATTAGACAAGCTAATTTATTGTTGAGATCATCCCTCCCCATCTAAACAAACAGTTTTGCCAGGGGATCAACTTAGGGAAAGGAAAATAATGTAGACACAGGGATTAGAAATTGCTGAAACTGAAGTCTCAGATAAGTGTGCTTGCAAGGTCACAGCCCCATCCCTGAAGGTGACTGGCAGTTCAGGCGCAGCACCCCCCGGAGCAGGTTTCTGAACAAAACACTGGAGTGCATCATACCAGGTTACTGACTCAGAGAAATTAAAGGATGAGAAATAGTTAACAACAGGAGTTCTGGCAGAGGTACAGCATATATTCTTTTGGTTCAATTTTCTAGAGCCTGAGGTCTGAAAGAGATGGAAGCCTCCTTGAAAGGGTCTGGACAGCATTCTAAATTTCATGTTCCATAAGTTTCTCTCAGTCACAGAAGATTAATTCACCATTTATTCTGTAGCCTAGCAAGAACTCGAGAAGTAAGTAGAGTGTGCTGTCCTGAAGGAAGCAGACAGCAAAGCCCTGATCCCTTTGGGGCTTGTAACTGTGGCTGGAACCATTTTTAAATGCAGTTACAGCCAAAGAGAGTTTTAACAAGTTTGAATGCACACCTAACATCGTTATATTCTGAAATATGGATTCTCTAGCTGGTAGCTTGTGTTGCAGCATACTTTTTTTGCTAGAGTAGCTGTCTGAAGTGATACTAAACCAAGCTAGCTCTGGACATGTTGAAAAATGCCTGTCAGGTACAGTTCTGGCAGCATTGCCATGAAGCTTATTTGAAGTGTCCAACCTATGGATCAGCAAAAATATGGAGCTTAACACAGACTAATAAAATACAAATAGGTTGTTCTGTGGGAACCCTGATGGAGCTGCAGAGCACTTACTGCTGAATTACAAGGTGAGCACGTCTCAGGGGACTCTAGAATCAATAAAAAGAAATGATGTGGCCCTCCACCAGGTAGAGTTAAGACAGGTCCATAAAATGAACTGACAACAGCCTGCAAGAGTTGCTTAGTTAGGATAAGTAGAGCTGTAGGAGTAAGAACTCATGAATGGGAGATTTAAGTTAGGCAACAACTAGCAGTTCTCCAAAATTGACTAAAAGAAAGAAATCCTAAGCAAGCTCTCTAAAAAGGTACTTATTTATTCTCAAAGAAGTTAGGAATTAGATTTAATAGAGTAGAATTAAGATTTCACAGCTGCATATACCATCCACATTATATTATGTGGCTGAAACAATCAGCTGGCTGAACAACTGCAGGACCGTATTTAACCTGCTATGCTGCACCACTCAAAATCCCTTCTCTCTTCTTTTGGAGGTCTTCACTAATTTGTCAGCAAGCTTTAATATTGCTAAGGTGGCAACTGCAACTGTGATAGTACTAAGATCAATTTTTCTTTGCTGCTGCCAGGATTACCCTTCATTCATCCCCTGAGACAGCTCTTCTAAAGAGGATGTGTTTGCAACACACGTTCTATTTCCATACCTTTGTGTTTTCTTGGTAAAAAAAGAACAGCTGGAAAGTTAACTTCCAACAGACCTCAATTTTCTTTTAAATTTGATTTTTGCAAATGGAAACAGTAATTTCAGTGTTCTAATCCCTTGCCCAAGCACTGATACAGCACAAACTTCTACCTAAACTGACTTAAATAAAAGCAAGCAACAATCAGCCGAAGTCTTTGCAACAATGGAATCTGTAGCACAAATTTGGAATAATTACTTTATTTCCTTGGAGGGTCCTTAGATGTACTCTGGTTCTCTTGATTTTTTCCTGTGACACATTCCAAACTAACCACTGACAGACCAAAGTACTTTCACGTTGAGCTCACTATCTCAGCAAAATATGAATACCTGTTATTTGCAGGACAGATCAGATTATTGCATACTCTCATATAGCTTCAAAATAAGATTTTGTCACCAAAAGAAATACTCTAATATCTATGGAAACAACTTTCCAACAAACATAGCTTTTAGTGCTACAGCCAGCTGGAGCTAAATTGAGCCACAGAATTCACAGCCCATCCCAAGTCTGAGGGATACTCTGGAACTGCATAGGGAATTCTCCTAAATGCCTGTGCTGTGTCTGCATTGTATCACAGCAAAGCAAAGTCCAATATCTTCGCTGTGTCCTTGTAGGGCTGTTAGAGCCAAGTAAGCTGGGTCACGTTCCTTAGGAATTTCCACATAAAATATCTTCTCTACTATGAGCTCGGTGGAATAAAAGTGTGGAAGTGTTTCATGAGATAAAAATAATATAGAGAAAGTTCATGAAATCAAGAAAGCTTCACATCTTCCATATTCAGGCTGAATTTGGCTTCATGGTGATTTAAACAATATGAAACCACTTTAAAAAAGATAGCATCGTTTTGAGTGACTTAAATCTACAAAAGTTAAGAAATCAGCCAATCTGACTTATGGATCATTTCTCAACATTCCATTTAACTTTTAATTACCCAACAGACTGTAATAGCTCCTTTGGAACTGTTAAGACTTGGTTATGTCGGTTTGGCAGCTACAAATGCACAGCACAAAGTCCTCAAGCTAAAAATTATTATGAAATTATTGTAACCTAAAAAAATTAGATCTGTACTAAAAATTACAAAGTACCAGAAGTAGGTGTGTTTACAGATGAAGAAAATAAATTCAAAGCATTAAGTAGCACAACTAGCCTTTTTTGGACACTAGATTAAAAAGGGAAAGAAAGGCTTTAGGAACGTGAGAATGCAAAGACAGATGGGACTTCATTTAAATCACCAGCCTAAAACAACACAGAAATTGTATTGGTGGGATTTACAGAGAATGAGCTATTAGATGATTAATGGATTTGATGGAAAGCGAGCTGTATATAGATGAGACATTTTCTTAGCTGTTCCTTCCAAAACATGGAAATTCCTGCTAAAGGCACAGCACAGACTTAAACCAGCACAGTCTCAGCAAGGGCATGGACCAGACTTCCATGATGTCAGCAGCTCATCCAACCAAATGGAACAGACTGCCCCTGTCCCAAAGATCTTGCAGTACATGTGCACTGCAGATGGAAGTTCCCCTCCCAAAGCTGATACGGCCACTCAAGAAAGCAGTATTCAACTGCATTTGACAGCATGTTAACTGCTGGATCATGCTCAGAGTTTCTTGTGGGCATCCCAAGGCAGAAACACTTCCAAGAGGCATTTTGCAGTAATAATGAGGCAGCTCTGCATAAATTTGTTCCCTGAGTGCAAATCACGAGCAGTACATGAGTGAAAACAGGTGTGCCTGCTCAAAACCAGAACCAGAAGGTAGTGAGCTGGCAAATGACTGACTTGAGCTGGGAGATGATCTCTCTCTGGCTGCCATGGGGATGAGAAAGGGGCCATATCCACCTTAAAAGTGGGACTGTGGAAGACAACTGCAGGACACAAACTGTGAGTGTAAGCAATGGCCAAGAGAAGTGTTTTGATGCGGTGCAATCAGGGTAAAACTATAGTTCTTTATATTAAAATATAAATTAAAAAAGACATTGTAGTAATTGAAATATGAGTTGTTGAGAGCTTGGACAAGACTTTTAGATTTATTGAAAAGACTGTATCACAAAAGTATTAAGTAAGAGGAATTTCTAAATAATACATAAACGTAAATGTGAGGACCTAGAAAGATGACGGAGTAAATTCCTAGGCAATGACATCCCTTGGGACAAGCAGCATGTTTGTGTTCTCTGGGGGAATTGAAAAGAATGAGAGGAAGAAGAGGTGTGGCAGGATCTTGGAGGACTGCTACAGCAAGATAAATCTGAGTTGTCAAACACGGTTGATAAATAGTTGATACATATCAAAGAGATTAAGAGGGAGGGCAAAAAAGATACCCCAAGAAAGCTGAAATAGGGATAAGGTGGGGGTTCTCTGAAGAGACGATTAGATTGATGAGAAATCAAGTGAGGATGGTGTCAAAGCAGCTGAAGTTGTCAAGATGAAGATAAGCACCAGAGCATCAAAAGAATTTACCACTGCTAGTACTGTTGGAAGTGAGCAATAGCAATAGAATAAAGGATCGTGTGAAATGCCTCTATTTAATAAAATTAAATATCCTTAGTTCAGTGTTGGGGTACTGAGAAAAGCAAAAGGAGCATAAAAGGTTACAAAAATAAACATGCACCAAAGCATGTGCTTGGAAAAGGCTGCAATCCAGGACTGCAATTTTGAAATGGATGCAAAAACAACTAACAAACCAATTATCAGAGTTTAAATGTGGCCGAGCTAATATGGAAAGACTTACTGGAACACCTCCATTATACAACATATAAAACAACCCAAGGAGTCAAAAGTTTTCATTCCTACAGCCTTATATTTTAATGATGCTGACTGGCCTTATCACATGCAGATATTTTACTTGCCAAGTCAGTTCACCAGACAACAGACATCACCCTCTGTAGGCGGGAGAACAATTCGGGTGCCTTTCAACTGCTTATAAAACAATTTTTATGTAAGAGGTGACTATGAAACGCTATTGCTGTACCAACACAGTATGGTATTCTGTTTCTGTTTTGTCTGTCTTTAAAGATGTAAGAAAAAACAACCCAGCAAACAATGTGCAGAATTGCAGAACACAGACACAAAGCTGCTGATGCAGCACAGCGCCAGCAAGGCAGGCACACGGCGCCTGGCATTCCCCTGCAGCACAAAAGGAAACAGTTCTTCCACTGCTGCTTTTAGGAAAAATTCACATTCTTGGATAGCAATTCAGCTTCTGGATTTTTATCTTTTTATTTTTTTTTTAATTTTTAAACCTAACTTCTCTTGTTTTGCTTTCAAAGAAATTTTATCACCTAGTTCGTGTAGGTACAAGACATATAATTTAGGGAATATACCTTACAAGTGCCTATAAACAGGAAAATTAGCTTAACTTTGATCTAATACTAACCAATAAATACCACAGAATAAGAAGAAAGTACAACTACATCTCAGAACAGAAGAAGAATCAACATTTTGATTACCAAGATTGAAAATGTGCACTCAATACAGTGGGCAAATTTGCACAGTGAGAAAGTCAAACCCTCATTATGCTGAACAGAGATGTGTTTAGAGTAACAAATATAACACTCAATGATTTTTTAAGCTTCTTCACCCTTCAGGTAAAAACTAATTTAAAAACACTACAGTCAAAACAGAAAAAGATGGACTTGCTCAAAAAAAAATCTGTCTTTAATGTTTGGTCATTAGATCAGATACAGGTTGCATAGGTGGCTTTTTGCAATGAAACAAAACTATTTTGATTTCTCAGAGCAGCACAAAGTGATGTGTTTCTCTCAGCACTGCTACAGCCCCGATTCTGCTGCCTGATGCTCTCAGCATTGCCAGCATCCTGAAGTGAATATGGAATTTTCTCCCCGAGGTGCTCAGAGAGGCCTTGCACACTTCTGTTCTCAGAACCCAGCTGAAGCCACAGCTTTGAATTGATGTGCCCGGGGAGGAAAGAGAATCTGCTTCTCACTCTCATGACCAACTCAGGTCACTGTTTCAGCCTGTTCACTGCGAGGTTTTGGCCAGCAGCCATAACAGAGTAACATTTCTTTCCCAGATGAACACTGCTGGAAAGATCCTAACCATTTTCTTATCTTATTTCTAGATTCATAAAAAGTAAAGGTTGTCTTACAGACTACTTTGATATGTATTTTACTTTATAACATCACTAACAAAGATAAGAAGGTCCAGTTCAACTCTGCTTTTGAAATAATTTCACAGTATTGTAAAGATTTCAATACTGCGCAGCTCTTTAAAAGTCCACACACAATTCAGTGAGATACAGAACCTTCTTTCATTTCATCCCTTGAGCTACTGTGCAATTTGTCAGGAGCCTGATCACTAAAAATATGATCACAAAAGTACCTGCACTGTACAGTATGGAAGGTAAAACATCCCCTATATATAAACCTGTAGCATGGTTAGGGCAATTCTGGATAACAAGTGATACACAAACCAAACATTAAATAATGCATGTAAGTTTTAGATTAGCACTGATGGCAACCCTTAACTTCAGCACTGTTGCAAGACTTTGATCTAACATCAATATAACGGACTGCAAGCCTTTTGCTTAATTGCCATCTCCAGAAGAATCTAATTAGAGAGAGAAATATTAAAATAGCTTTAATGGTTAACATAAAGCTTCATAAAAACAATCACCGCTGGTTCAAGGACACAATCAATAGCCTTAAGATTGAAAAATGTTGTGGTTACAATTATCACTAAACTGGTTTTCACTCTGTCCTTTCCCCTTTTTCACAAAATCAGTATCTTGAAGGATGTTCCTATGGCACTACATACACTGTAATTTTTCACTCTTTCTCTAAATCTCAGAAAATGTGCTGTAGATGGCCCCAGGAGCAAACACAGCAAAGATGAAGTAAAACTCGAAAAGGAGCTGTCTAGTTTAATCTATGAATGCTCACAGCAAGGGCTTCGTGTAGAAATTTGTAATCAGGATTTCCACAAACGATGGTGGCGAGGTTTCATTGGAGCTGGTGTTGTCGTCTGCACAGCCTGGCACAGCAACCTGCAAGCATTTGCTGCTCCGCTGATTGGAGAATCCCCAAACATTATGTTTCTCCCCAGCACCCAAACGCATACACTATATCTTTCTGTTTAGAAACCACCTTGGCTTAATAACCATGTATTTGTTCTGTTCTGGAGCTCACGTGAGCTACTGGAGTTTCCAAATGCTAACCAAAAATCCCCCAAATTAAATCTGTACGGGATAAAGGCTAGGATGTCAATTAGGAGCACTCTGTGGCAGTGATGGGTAGGGGAGGGACCAGGGGACCTGCCAGCAAGGAGCAGCAGTTTTCAGGGATGTTAACAAGGATGACTTCACCCCAGGCAAACAAATAGCAGGGTGATGGTGAGTCTTGTTTCTTAAGAACATTTGCTGAACAAAATCACCTCAGCAGCATGAAAACAAAAGCCATCCTCCAGCCACCCCTGCTTTCCGATCTTCTATTTCACTGCAGTAAGTTTACTTTGACAGTCAGCTTTACAAGGAATGGGGCAGAATCCCCATAGAAATCTTGGTTCGTTCTGTATTCCTTAGGGTATCAACTGAATGGCAGTGACTTGCATTCAAAAATTAAAAAAAATATGACCTAGTCTTATACAGGGTCACATAGCAGAATCACATCCCAGATTCTCACCCTGTAGACAAAATGTATGCACACTGCTCAAGATCTACCTGTCCTTGAAACTGCCGGACCTCAAACCACAGCTAGTACAAAAACATTCTTCATCAAACATCAAATTAACAGGAATAATCAAGCTAAGCTGGTGCAAGAGAACCAGCCTTGCTGTCCTCCTTACATCAGCCAAACCCTTCAGGCAGTTTTCAGCCTACTTTTCAGTGATGTTTTCTCACCTCTTATTCTTTCCATTCTCATATTTGCCTGCTGTACAACCTACGTACAAACATCACATCCAGAATCATCATGTCTTGAAGAACCTCTTACATACACACGAAAAAGGCACGCTCACCGCAGGAGCTATTTGCACAGTTTTATCCAGAGCATCACCTCACTCAGTTATCTGAGGTAACTTCTTTGTTATCTTTACAAAAGGCTTGAATATTTGTACTAAAGATGGGTAGTGCCATGAAATCAACATCTTCCTGAATGTGAGTCATACTAACACCACCAAGGAGCCAACAGGATGGCTGCACTAGGTCCTAGCATAGAGATACTGCAGAAAAAAATCACCTCTGTGTGTTCATCAGTAGATCCTAGCAGATGGCCAGGGGAGAAGAAGAATTATGGTGGAATATGAGACTGGGGCTGAAACCTCCTTGCTGTCATCTGAGTTTCTACTGTCAGATCCAACCAGCCTGGGGTCAACAGAGAACGGGCGCAGACTGCAGCCCCCTGAATGGAGAGACCTCTTGCCCAAAAGGTTTAACATTAATATTTTCATATTGCTGCCCTGTAATACATTGCGCCTTCATCATCATGACGCTTTAAAATGGGACCTTTATCTGAAAAATTTGCAGCTGGAGTGGTAATTATTTCCTTCTTTGTATTGATTAAAAAGAATAAATAAATTGCTTGTAAATCTTCACAAAAATGCGAACACTTCAAGAGCACAGGAGATCTTCCCCAATAATTTATTCACTTTTTCCAATTTCAACCTAAGGTGATGTGTATAGTGAATGGGAAGGCAGAGGATAGAAATGAGTTTAATATCAACAATTCTCATTAACACTGATGGGAATTACACCCATAAAAATTCTCGTCACTGATGCCTTTCTTTAGGCATTAGGTAATTTCTTGCTTTTTATTCTTCTGTTTTATGTCCTCTGCCCTGTAATTTCCAATGTAGTGCTTAGATTCTTCCAAAAAGCTTCACTATGTGCTAGCTGTCTCTTGCAAGTAAATAGCACTGTGATGAACTTGGAAATATCTTTTTCTCCTATAATTGGTTGGTACCAATCAATGCAGTCCAGCAACACAAAAAATGAGGGAAAGGAAATGCATTACAAAAAAATTAGCTGACTCAAATAATTTCTGAAAATACAGATATTCTATTACACATTCATATTAGCAAACTACCAAGGAAAGAGCGTAATTCTATGTCACCAAAAATAGCTATCCCCAGCTTGAAAACTCAAGGAATACTATCTGCATGTAGACTACTGCTTTCTGCTGAGAGAAAATAAAGCAAGATCTGTCTTTTCTCCCTAGGATCAAGATTACCTGTGCAATGCTCTGTGGACATTGCACCAGCTGTGGTATCCACAATTCATTTGATGGTCTATCACAAAGTATTTTCTTTACATTGAAATTCATCTTCAACACTCACTCTTGTCTTTAAGCATGTATGTATATATTTAAGTTGAGGCTGTGGTTAACCACTTCCATAGTAAGGTCTAAGGGCTAGGCGTTACTGGATCAGAAAGAAAGGTCAAGGAGGGAAGGAATGCTCTCTCTGAAATGTTGCAGTGGTCTCAAGGTAACGCATTCTAACAGATCACGTGCTCAGATTTCACTGATCATCCAGGATGAAGTTTATTACCCAGATCAGGTCACAGGCACTGTGGATAATCATCTTTCAGCAAACAGATCAGAATTGATCCTCACTGGTTAAGTGCTTTTGCTTTAATTTATTTCACCACTGTCTCCTAACGATGACAGATACCGAGGTATTTTTAACAGAAATTATTTGACACAGTTCTCAAAAATTCTATAAAATAATTATCCTTGTGTTGTATAGAAGTCAATTTTGCTAAGTGAGAAGAGCACGGGACTGGGAATTACAAAATGCAATTTCTAACCTTGTTTCTGCCACTGATTCTAACTAAGTGATCTTAGGCTAATCACTTTTATCTTTCCGTGCATCAATTTCCTCATTTCGATATTGGAATTAATGACATGCACCTTGGTAAAGACTTTTGAGGAATACTGATGAAAAGCATTAGATATGAATCAGGCCTTATTATTAATAACAGTAAATTGCTTTGGGGATCCTTGGATGATAAGTGCTATTTAAATTCAAAGAAAATATTAGTACTTTAATTGCTTCAGCTTTCAGATCTACCCCAGTTTTACTTACTCAAACACTGACAGGTAAATTGAACTCAGATCACTTTATACCAGATACATAAAGTTTTAAGTGTATAAAAGTATACATTCCTTGCTCTATTATTGGCCCAACTTCACAGGCTTTATATGTCTATTCCGTTGTATTGACGATCTCACACAGCAAACTGATCTAAACGTTACGCTGCTTTTGGGATACTCAGCATTAATGGAACCATCTTCACAAATACCAAAATCCCCAAATTCCATCAGCAGTCAGACTTCAAGCCTTCCATTCATACGATGTTTCATCAAAGTCATTATAACTGTGATGAAACCTCTATTGTTTTGAAATGATATACTGAACAAAATGGCATTATCAAATAGTTTCCCTGAGTAAATGGAGAACAGAGACATAGTCTATTAATGCATTGCCATTGATTTATTCACTAATGTGCCCTATATTTTCATCTGCAAAAGCCTTTGTGAAATCCACAGTGTCTATTAGTGCAATTATCCAACATAACTACTCTGCAGGCCACAGCTCATTATGTTTCTTTTTTGGATTTAATGCTGAATGCTGCCAATAACATCCAGGCTATGGAGGAGCTGACTTTGGCACGTGATGACAATATGAAAACAAGCACAGTGTTGGCTTCAGGCTGCTCTGAATGGGAGCTTCATCCACTGCCTTCAAAACAAATTACAGAGAAAACGACTGTAAACTGATATTATCTTCTCATTGACAATCCAGTGAGAAAAAATAGGCAAGGGGCAAGAAAAACAAGAAACTCTGTTAAAGCATGAGGGGCCAAGCACTTGGAAAGGTTGTCCAGGAAGGCTGTGAAGTCTCCATTGCTGGCAAAGCCCCAAAGCCAGCTAGACATGGAGCTGAGCACCTTGTTCCTGGGGGTTGGGCCACATGGGCTCCAGAGCTGGCCCCAGCCTCACCCACCCCGTGTCTCCATGACTCTTAATTCCCCTCTGATCACCAGGGTGCTGATGTGTGACCTTTATTCACTTCTGGAAAGTAAAAACAAGCTGCAAACCTGTTAGAAACTTGACTGCTTGTAAAAATGCATTCCCTTATATAAGCAGAGAAAACGTGATTTTTATTTTATATTTGCCCATCCTCCTCTTGAATGCAGCATAATCGTGGCTCTTTTTAGCCCTCCTAATTCAGGCAAGACAGCAATGACAGACTTAATTACTAATCAGTTTGCATCAGGAGTTATCAGACAAAATGAGGAGTGCTGTATCGCTCGCTCAATTTCATACTGCCAGAATCAACATTTTTTGCCTTATTTCAGAAATATCCTTTCACCTCAACATTATCTAGCCAGAGAACACGACCTTACAGCAACATTCTCTTCCAGTAACATTCTTTCTTCATTATAACCCACATTCCAGGTTGAAAGTGAGACAAGAAAAGCTCACTGGTTGCCTGACTGTCTATTAATTATTGAAGAATCCCTGCCTGTCCTGTGCCATGTTCAGACAGCTCGTCTTCGCAGTTCTCACAAGCAATGAGAACTCCATGGGAAAACAGTAACATGTTTTTGTTTTGTTATTAAAACAAAACAAATCAATTAGATTAGCAACGATAGTCTTGGCCTCTGGCACTTCGCAGGAACTTCTAGGGAATTAACAAGCGACTGGCACTTCTGGCCTTAAGTAAAACTCCTCCTGGAGCTGGGTATGTAAACCAGCAGCCTGGTTTTCAGTAGTATTTGTTTCTCAGCGGGGAAGAAAGTGAGAATAGCATAGCTAAGGAGAGAAATTTCAATGAATGAAGCAGTAATAATTAAGTCCCTTTCTGTCATTCACCAGAATTGCGATACCCAGACTGAGCTGCTACCATTTCTGCTCGGTGCAGTTCTGCACTGCACTGGAAATGAGTTTGGACTTCAGGACACATACATTTTTTATAGCTTAAGGTGCTGCAACACCAAACCCAGCAAATCAAACCGAGATGGCATGCTGTTTGGGGCTTGAACTGCATGCGCTGTGTGATCCTAACTATTGCAAACATTCATTTCATTTTCCAGAACAAATGCATAAAAGATACACGTACAGGGGAAAAAAATATTTCCAGTACCTAGTTTCTTATATAAGAGCATATGGACAATAAGAGGTGCATCATTTAAAAAATAAAAGGGCTATGGTCCAGCTATAATCAGACACAATAAATATTTCAGCTACTCCTACGATTTGGTTCATTTAAAATACAAGCGACTCACAAAACATTGCATTCAAAACGTGTTATGCAGAATAACTACCTGTTTTTTTTGTTACATCTGAATATTACTGTATCACTCCAAAACCTTTCTTTTTTCTAAACTCCAATGGCTTGGAGCATATAACTGTCTCTGCATGAAGTGACAGCTTTCCTCATCCTCTTCAGAAAGAATCAAATTATGCAAGGCCGATATTATAAATGTAAGATTCCCAGGAATAAAAGGTTTGTCACCTAAACCTTGAGAGCTTATACTTAGCGACCTGATTGAGCACCTCAGCCTTGCTAAGCCAACTGCTTTGCTCACAAACAGCAAGGGGCAGAACAGTGCCTCATGGATGCAGCTCTCATGCCGTAGCGTCAGGAAGAAAAGAGCTGAGAAGAAAAAGCCTCTTCCTTTGAATTCTTGGCATTCCATGGATTAAGCAAAAGTCATAACATGGAATTTTATGCTGTTCTACTTCTATATTTGCTTGTTTGCTTGCTTTTGTGTTGTATTTAATATTTTTTTTCTGTGTAAATTTAGCACTGAGGGAAACTGGCATGCTGTATTAAATGAGTCTCCTTTTATTTTTGATTTAGACACACACAAGGGCTGCTCCAAAAGTAATGCCTCCTATTTTACTATTTTGGCCCACAATGTCAGAGGTGTATTGGTGATATGGCAGCAACAGTGGTACACCTCTGCTGGTGCAGATTTTTATGAGCTCAGCACGCTGCCTCTTGTTCATTGCTGGCAAAAATGCAGAGCTAATGGTGGTGACCACGTAGAAAAATAGAGTTTTGTAGCTTAGAATTTTGCTCTATAAAATAGCGTTATTGTGCTCTCTTGTAGTTTCCATGGAAATAAATTAGAGGCATTATTTTTGGAGAGACCTACGTAAGGTGAAAAGGTTTTTTAGGTGCTTTCTGAAAGCTGACATAGTGAACGTTTCAAAAGCCAATGCTCTGAGTAATGCTCCTTAGCACCACATTTAACTTAATTCTGCAGTGCTTTCAAGATTAGAAATGGTGAAAGATAAGTCTGTCACTGAGACTGAAGTCTAGAAGTGCTAAAAAGGCAGAGCTGACACTTGTACAAAAGTTAACGTTAACAGTGGGCTGCTCTCATGAGAAAACATATCAGCTATATTAGGAAAAAAGTGTTAGGGGGGTTTCAATTTTGTCCCTCTAGCCAACGTTTCAGTTAATCCTATGAGATTATTCTGTGTTCTTGCTTCTCACATTCATGGTTGATAACATCTTGAAGTTAAGAAATGTGCAGAGGATATTGACACTTTTGCTCACTGCAGAGCAAACCCTTTCTTCTAGGAGCATCAGTTAGGAACTGTTAACTTGTGACTTTCTTTTTTGGGTTGCATTGCAATCCATAGCATCTGAACCATAAAGCCTTCCATTTAAAGCCAATGGGAATGTATAAATGTTCAGAAACAGCAAGAAAGAACCCGATTTCTGAAGTGTATTTTGAGAATCAGAGCTGTGACAAAATACACCAGAATACACACTGTAGGGTCCCTGAGCATCTCTACAACTTGGGTGTCTGCCCAGCACATCATGGCCATGGCGGCACCCAACAGATTGCTGCATGGTCTTGGAGGGAAAACATGGATCTGAAGCAACACTGCATGGTCATGTTTGATAGGACCCCAGGATGGCTTATGGTAACAGACATGTTTTCACACCATTACTTGTCACAGTCCTTCTGCCCTCCTGTCCACCTGCTAATCCCAAAGGAGCCTTTGTGGTGGCACTTCTCCCATAGCAGATCCCAGGAGCAGCCTTGGTCTGCTCTGGTCATCCTGCTGCCCTAACTGGCTACTAGCAAATGATCAAAATAGGTCAATTATGACTCCAGTCATGAAATATTCTTCCACCGTCAACAAGAAATCACATGCGTAACCTCGGCCCCAAAGTATTCCAGGAAAATTACTTTCATTAAGAATCTTTTCATAATGACATCCTACCTATCAAAAGGCTCAGGGATGATTGACCTTGGCATCCAGGATTAAACCAGCATTATTTTTCTTGATTACCAGCAGCAGAATAGTGGGGAAATTATAAAGCCATTGAGAGGATTAATACAGCCCCGATCTCTCTCTCCTGGCTCTTTATCTCTAGCGATTAAAGTTGTCCAGAAAAAAAAAAGTCCCATAACATACGCCTGCTGCCACGGATGGATCCGCTATCAGCTGCATGCATCAGCTCCCCCGACAGCCTGGCCAAAGGTTAATTATGCATTCTGTGTACAGCTTTAATCACTTCAATCAAATTGGCACTCTGCTCCATCTCAGGCACCAACTTTGTAAAAGCAAGAGAAGCACTTCAGACATGGTCTGAAGGGAGGGGGAGGAAGAGGAGGCAATAGGCTACATTAACCACAAAGGACACTGCAGAGACCTAAGCCTGACCGTGTCTGTGACGATGGCACACAGCAGGCTTATGGAGGATACCAGGTCCTCTTCCAGTTCAGAGTGATCCCCAGAGAGCTTTCTGAGCCCCTGCAACAAGGCGTGTTCTCCACAGTCTTCCTTCCTCCCTTATCTCCACTCACAGAGCTTTACTCCAGCCATGCCAAAAAAGAGAAGTCAAATAATTGCACAGGGGCAGGAAAAGCCAAATATAAAAGCATGGTTGGATACAACAGATGCCCAAGTTTTCCACGCTGACCTCAGAAGAACAAACCACTCCCTTTAAAACTTGTGTTCTGAGTATCATGAGCTCTATTGAGTGTTTTGAGGACAAATCTCCCATTTATGGGTGCTTATTTGGAGATGAAAGAGTTGAACAGGGCTCTATTATACTTATTAAGGAACACTGGCCCTGGGGAGGAGGGTCAGAAGCACCATGCTTGGAATGACGTGGGAGGGCAAGTCCGTCTCTGTTGTCCCCACAGCACACAGAGAAATTGTTATGTTCTATTTAAATATTTTCTACATGGCTTCAGTGAGGGCAGCACTCAGGCTGCTCACCAGCAGCCAACATTTACTGCAGCATAAAAAGTGACAAACAAACGGGTTCTCACTTTTAACAACGTGATCTCCAAGCCAGACTCACCCTGCTCACAAGGCTCTTACACATCACCAGGCACTGCAGTAACACAAGGCTACATTGTGTGTGCCAGATGCATTTTTTAGGGTACTTTACTCTTATATCAGAAAGCAGAACACAAAGATTATCATCCGGCCTCCAAACAAGCTCTGTTTGAGAAGAATTTGCACAAAAGTGTCCCAATTCCTGCAATCTCAATGCTTCTGCACTGTTTTATTACACAAGCAGAGCCCTTAAAATTAATTTCCCTTTAGTCTACAGCAGTACATCAATTCTTCCCTATATAATATTTGGATATACCTGGCTATTAACAGGGGACTTTAAATGTGTGTAAAGATAATTTAGTCATTTTATTTTTAAATCCAGCCATCTGGACCTATGAACGTATTTAGAGAATTACATAATAAGACCAATATCTCACAAAATCCTCCTACATCTGCCCAGGAAAGGAATCCCTCATCCAATAAAACCAACCCACCCTTAATCCTGAAGCAGTCATATTCTAAGTCCCAGCCTTTTCCCAGGTGATTTTCCTATACACATGAAAAAAAATCCCAACATCTAGATACCTTTAACTTCTGCTTTCTCTTCATAATCAAAGGCCTATGCATTTTACCTTGAAAAATGCCTTCTATGATCTAGAACAAATAAAAACAACAGTCACATGTTTGGGTGTCAGGGAACAGGAAGGAGAAATTAGATTATTTTTTAAAATTAGGTTGGGTACTCAAATATGTACTTTTTGTACAAATACCACTGAAAACTCACTACAAGAAAGCCCATTCTCCTAAATTTCTGTATCTCAAGATGACAAGAATTCATCTTTATTTCATAAATTCTTGAAATCAGAAGCCTTTGTAAAATCTCACTAACATCAGATACCAGTTATCAATTCTGAATTGAAGCAGCTCATGGCTCTGACAATGTGATGCCATAGACTCCATATTTTGAATACCATAAAAGCAAGTATAAGAAAAGAAATTAGAAATTGTGGTATATCCAAAGGAAGGAAAGCACAAAAGCCCTGGAGAGAAAGGTCACTTATTTTAGCATAGATTTTTATGGCATTTATTCAATCCACTGCTTGCTCTGATGGAAGGTTCCACCAATTCAGCTGAAACAAACACTTCAGAGAAGTCACCAACTTTCCTGCATATATTCTGTCTCAAACTGGTGAAAGAATCACAGCCCTTTTTTCTTTGCGTTTCTTTTGTTTTCCAGTTTGTCATACAGTCCCACAGCTGAACGTACGTGGATACACACTCAGAGATGATTCTTATTGGAATAAGCTGTTCATATCTTGAGAAAATAGGGTTAAATTATCCAATGACCACTTTAACAACATTTATGGTTCTCTCCTATCATAACTTCATAGAAATACCTGATTCTAGTTGTGGTCTCTGTGGAATAACATCCTCTTGTGCACCAATTGTGAGGGTTATTTTAACAATTTCACTTTTCAGGTACTTTCAGGTGCACCCATTTTCCTATGTACGATGAAGTCACAGTCACAAAACAGCCAGCTCAGGCCTACTTTAGAACACAGTTCTCCTTTCCTGTATATTTCTAAAGCCAAGAAACTTCAAGCAACTGGAAATGGAAGATTCTGAAACTGTTTTTCTAACACCAGTTGATAAAAGAAAACATTTGACTTCCCAAAGAATAGCATGTGATGACAGCATTGGTCATGTCCAATGTATGGTGGAGTTTATTTCCAGAATATGTCAGAGATGGCAAAGATAATAGAATAATTTCAGAGTTCTGTCAAGACTGGAGTTAATAAGGGCAGGGTCAGTTCCAAATGTCACAGTATTTTTACGTAACATGCAGCAGGATGAAACAATCCCAGCTCAAAGATTTTGCAAGTTGATATTCTCACTATCAGAAAAAGCACTTCAGAGCTTAGCAAGTAAAGAAACACCTTTCAAAAGCATATTAAGAGGGGAGGTAAAAGCAGGGGAAACAACTTCACTTCCTAGGAAAAATGCTGTTTTCAATAAATAAAGCAAATGGCAAAACAAAACAAACCTATTGCACAGAATGACCTTTAAGCAAGCCTAACCTTAGTTCAGTGTAAAGGAAATTAAAGTCTATTGTACTGATGCAGGCACAGTCAAGTGCCTTGTGCTGGCAGCAAGAATTCCCACTGCTGCTTTTCTTCTGACCTTTTGCATCAAGTAGGAGAGGAAAGAAAGGGAAACCATCTGGATTTCCTGTAGACAAGATGTCTATTAGCATACATCATGACCCATCTAGTAAATAAAGGAACCTTGTGATATTTGTGGTAAGCAAAACCCATACTGCTAATACTATTTCACCAGGTGAGGTAATAACTCTGCATGTACTCCCCACTCTGAATAATCTGCTCTTTGTCTCCCAGGAAAACAGATCTAACATTTATGTGCTCTTTGGTTACTAGAGGAGCAGACTGACTGCGGTGTGCCCTTTTCCCCAAGTCATTAGAGAAGCCTTTCCAAGCTGGTTTTCTAAGCAGCTTGGGCCTTCATCTCTCAATATGACATTTGTCTAAAATGTTTGTCCATCAGTACAGGACAGAAAGCTAGCTCTGGCAGAAGGGAAGACCCCTACACTCCTCACCAGTCCAACACCTACTGCAATTTACTCTCTTAATTGAAATACATGTGCTTTAGACTTGTCCTGTTCTCATGTTAAGTATCTCATGTTAACTGTTCTCAGTTAAGTATCTTCTCCCTCTGTACTCAAGGCTGTGTGAAACCATAGCCAATCTTTTTCAACATATCCTTTCCGTGGTTAACATCAGAATCTTATTAGAAGTGATAGCTATGAGAAAGAAGAGGTAATTTTGGAATGTTTTAAAGATTTTGATTAATAAGAGTTCCAGGTTTACAACCCAATGATTCCTCAGCCACTGTATTTCATATAGAAAGAAGCGACACAGAAGATGGCTAACCAGTCTTAGCTACCTTCTTCTGCTGAATATCTATCTAATCACTGCAACACTGCACAGGGCTTCTCGTGAGACATGACAACAATGTCACTACAGACACAATTTCAGACTACCTTCTCCCAGCAAGCCCACAATACTTTCTGAAATGTCTGATGCGGCCGACAAAGCAATGGCATGGTAAGGGGAAGGTTACACAGCTTGCCCACGGCACTTAGAGCCTCAAATGAGTTTAAAATAAATTACTTTGAATTATCTTTTGCTTTGTTGCTGATAAGAGCATACCTTTGTCTTAGAACACACATTTTTCCGTCTGGTCTCTCCTATATCCTAATCCCAAAAGTCATCTTTGTGGGATGTGTTTAAGACCAGATACATATCCACGGCCTAATCTTTGCATTTGCAGTTCTCTGTATGGCATTCCAAGAATGCAACCAGTTCTCTATTTAAATAAGTGTTGTTCTGCTTTTTGTAAAGCTATGCAGGGAAATTAAACACTGATGATGACCAGTCCTACTTGCACTTAGGCTTGTAAAGATTGAATGAAGATGCATTTATGTTCATAATGCTAAAATAAGCCAAAAAAAGTCCAAGGACTTTTCCTTGTAAAAGTTTACTTCTTCACCTATCCAGCCTAAGAAACAAAGGCAAATAGTTGAAGTACAGTTATTTCTTGCCTCTAAAGTGGAAGGTGATGTTCATGGAGAATTCTACCAGAAGCACCATAATCCAGCAACTGTAGATTGCATCCAGTATTGAATTAAGAGAGTATTACCACTAAGGGTCCTTAGGGAACATCATATACTTCCACTCAAACATACCTATCATTATGGATTTTCTTAATTTAAAAATGAAATGCGGCAGACAACACCAGCAATAATTACCTTTATGATAATGCCACAACCCATTTTATTGCTCTGAAAGTCAAATATATTTATTAAATCTGCATAAATTACAATATTATTAAACTGTAATTTATGTGATACTGTGTAAATGAGAGACCGGTTGGGCCTTTTTACAAGTGTGTTCAAGCAGATAGGATGTAATTTATATTTGTATGGTGATTGTACTTTTAGTTTATTTAATAATAATAAAAATATTCTAAAAATATAGTAAGCCATTAATTGAGTATCACCAACACTATAAAATCAACCTTCTATAAAGGAAATGTGGATGAGGCAGCCTTATCTCTTGCTGCTTAAATAAGGTTCAGTTCTCTTGTGGAGACAGTTTTAATCTCATTCAACTGAAAATTTTGTTCAACAGTATTTAATAAACCCAATACTACCAAGAGACACATATGCCATGTAGAAATACCATTTACTGGAATAAGTTATATGGCACATTTTTCAGAATCAGTGACTGGTGACAGGCTTGTTTACAGCTTGTTAATAAAAAATAGAGGTATCACTCCTGCTGGATAACAGTAAGGTTTCTTGTTTACATTTCCTTCCAATTACTGTAATTGACCCATAACTCACCACAGTTCTGGGCATTTATTCTGAACTTTGCACAGAATGCAGTAACAATCCTTCAGAGTGGCAGCTAAATACGTCGGGATTAACATCTAGCTAAATATTCAAACAAAAATTACACCAGCATTGTAAGCCAGGGGTTTACCAGAGGTTTTATGCAGTTTATGGATTCTTATCAGATCTGGGAAGATAGAAAGGGTAAACAAAGCTCTGTCACAGATCTGTGTTCATCTCTCTGCTAAGCTGGAAATGTAAATCCTACCAAACCTAAAAATCTGGTGTGAGAAAGAATTACATAATAAGTTTGGTCTATCTATCTCTGTAAGCTTCTTCTCAAACTAAGCCAAATAAAATACCAATAATTTAAAGTAACACCACTTGGCAGCAGGAAAACACTGCCCCAGGAAAATGAGACCGCATGGTTGGTTGTACAGAGATGCTTTTCCCACCCTGCTTTCTAGTAAGGTTGCCATCACATGGGAACTTCAGTAAGGACATTAATTCCTGGCCTCCAAAAATTGCAAGATTTCTGCAATCATCAGATATGAATCAAACTAATGCTTGGACAAATAATTGTAAATGAGACTCTGCCCTGGAAATCCAGCCTTGTTTTAAGCAAAGGCAGAAAAATGCTTTCTGTGCCAGAGTTTGTGCAATACACCACAGCTGTTGAGCAGTCTCCAGGATTTGTATGACAGTCATTGACTGCAAAAACTCTTCCAAAACTGTCCTAACAAATCCTTACATTGCACCATGCAAACCTTAGCCATCTAGCAGCTGCTTTAAATTGTTTTTCAAAGTAGATTTCTCTTTTTACATAGCAATGGAATAAACACAGACTCTTCTAATTCAGTAATCAGGACAGATAATTATACCTCCTTAATTGTTTTCTTTTTCCAGCTTAGGTTCGTGTTGATAGGAGATGGTAAAATTAGTCCACGAGCCATCTGAAATTTGCTGCTTGCTGATTAAAGCCTTAATTGATTCAGAATGTTTTACAAATGAATCTCTGAGTTACTTTAGCATCCTGGTGGCATATTGTAAAAAAGAAGGCTCTCTCTCACGCGCAAACTCCCCTTGTGAATGAGAATCACATTCCCTTAAATCCATAACTGCATGAACAACTTGGTTGTGTTGCTTTCAGAATTCATGGTTTGGTAGAAGCAGAGCGAAGCAACAAAACGAGAATCACTGACAGCAGAAATCCACTGTCACTGGCAAAGGACTCTTGTTCCCTTGTATGTTTGTGTTATAATTTCTGAATGGACAGCGTGGAACACATTGCTGCAGGAAAGAAAGAACTGCTGTCCTCATTTTCTGCAGAGCTCATCAAACTGAGATCTACAAGCTGATGAAGCAATGCATTCGCAGCCATTTGTGCATCCACACCTGTCCCAAGACCTGCACTCCTCATTCATTTCTGCTCACCGTCAGACAGTTTGGGTGAGCTTTGCACCATGTTTCCAGGGACTGCTACCTGGGTTTCTTTCTGAAACACAGACTCTAAAGTTCCTGTGGTGATCAAAGACAAAAAGAAATGACATCTTGCACTGTGTTTAGGGGGTCATTGGAAGGAACAGCCCTGGCACTAAAGGCAAACCTCGTCCCTTCATATTGCTCAATTAGCAGAAGGCAAAGTATAAGATGATGCAAGCCTCTCTTCTTCCTGCATTAATTGTTCAGTACAGCTCACTTTTACCTCATTCGAAACACAAGCCTGCTGCAGTAAAGAATGAGGTGACAAAACACTGCTGCACACTTTAAGAAAGAAAAAAAAGAATTAAAAAAAAGAAGAAAAGCCCAAACCGCTCAATCTCTCTGTGACGTATTTCAAAAGCTGTTCAATTTCACATTCATTCTATTCTTTGCAGCATACGCTGTCTACAATAACTCCAGTTGTCACTGTCTCTCCTCTTTTTTTTTTGTTTGTTTTAATAGATATGTCTGAAAAACATAATTGGATGCTGAAATGACCTAAATTGCAGAACCATTTGATTATAGGCCAGTGTTCTTCCAGAGATCATTTCTCCTGGAGTCAGAAGGGCCATCAGTGCAGACAGGTTTGCTAGTTTGCTGTTTATGCTCACTGGCAAAGCTTTCTGTAAGTCACAGAGTTTATGCTGCACTGAGGAAGTTAAATTTACTATAGAAATTTCTGGTTAAAAGATGTGACTGTTGGACTTTTGCATCACAAATATTATGTAAATTGTATTCATTTCTACTGAATATTTTTTAAAAAATCCACTGATTTAAGAATATTTATGGTAATATGTAACTTCTTCAAATTCAATGCACAGATGACTTCTGTACTTCCTGTTCCTCCGGTCAATATCTCATGCAGCACATGTAAAAACTCTGAAGACAGTCAGATGTCAGCCAAGTAAAACTGAGAGGAGGTACGAGATCCACACCAAACTTAAATAAGATAATTAGTCATTAATGTTCAGGCTTTAAAGTTTGCAAAGAGGATTGTCTGCTGACTTCATAAACCTCTGATTTAAACCCATAGTCTCCTTCTCCTGATGACCAAAAAAAAAAAAAAAGCTTTATATATTGTATATATTGCTTTAAAAGCAGTGACATAAACCAAGCTTGCAAAGCCTTGGTCCCATTATTCATGGGAAATTCATAACTTGGATGTTTTAAGTTTTACAACTTGGAAATATTTTGACAAAATTAAAAACACCTCAACACCTCTCTGGTATAAGCAATGAAAGAATAAAAAGAGAGTAACCAAGAATGAAGCTACCCACCTGCATCTGCTAGCCAGACTCCAGGTAACTGTTATTTCATCCTTCCCCATTATGAAAAGATATGTGAGCAGATGCACTAATTAGAGGTCTGGCTCTTTTTTCATTACAAACACCTTCTGAAAGCCATTGCTACAATCTTGTGGAAAAAAAAGCCCACAAAGGTTATTTTGACAATTACACTGCCTTCCCATCTTTTAACCCCACAGGAGGCCCTGTTCAGCTGCCCAGCTGCCTGCCCCCGTGGCACTGTGGCAGTGCTGTCAGTGCCATCACAAGCTACAGCAAAACACCATTCCTCTGCTCCAGACTGGGTTTTGAAAATCAATGCTGCATTATTCTCAGGATGGGAATTCAGCACTTAACTCTCAGAACCAAGAAGGTCTGCCAGATCCCATAATATTTCTCCCCAGCAGCCTGTGAAGTGCAGATTGCCCTCTTCATCACTGAGCATATCTGATCTGTCAGGCACAGTTTAATCAAAGGCTATTCCTCTGCTCATCACATCTAATGCATGTTGTTGTGTTTGTTAGCAGCACGGCCAATAATACTCGTTTGCAAAGGAACGCAGACTCTCACTGTTACAACATGATGTATCAATCATGTACCAAAGTAATCAATACCCTTCCACAAAGCCAAAGGGCAGCTGATAATCTGAATTCTATCAAGATACCTTCAATGCTAAACAGTCTGCCGCATCTACTGGGCTTATATTTCACACAGGGCACTTTGTGAGGAGCTGCAGTTTTAAAGAATTGAAATTTACGTGTCCTGAGATTGCATGAACATAATATTGTCCTATTTCAACCAACTGCTTCTTTCTTTGAAAAAAGTTTCTTTTCCCCCCCTACTTAATTCCTCATAACTTTTTGGGCACCATCTATTCAAATGAAAAGGTGAAATTTGTCTTTCTGTGGTAAAAGAGAAGTACGATGTATGCGGTTAGACAATCTGCTCCTTAAAACACACACTTTCTGCACTAAGAAAGAACCAATGAGAGATATTTCAGGTATTTTTTAAATAGCTTTTTACAGTGCTCTCATAATGCAAACCTTTTTGTCAAAGAGCCCAAAGACCAATTCCTATGCCAGTATGGTTAGAAATAAGCATTATTGCAGTGGAATAAGCAGAATTCACTATTAAATTTACCAAGGGAATATCCATAAATAAAATAATATTAATTTAGATGAGGAATCAATAGACAGCAAAACCACTAACATCGCAACGGCCACACAATTCAGGTGAACCAAAGAATTGTCTGAAGGGAAAATGATTAAACAAATGACTCCTGTCACACCAAAGGTAATAAGCAGTAATTGCACAGCAGATTTTATATAAATCTTTGCAATAAATCCCGTGGCGTTTTGCAGTTCAAGAGCAGCCCGGATAGTCCAGCATGAAGTTTGAGAATCAATACAATAATAATCCACTGAAGTATAAGCAACCATAGAAAATTGTTTTATTTGAAAGCATGAAATTGGTCGGAAAGTGATGAGTCTATAATCACAATATGCACAAGAAAGCACTCCCCTGGGGCTGTAAGTTCACAGCCATTTGGTATGTGCAAACTTTCTGTACATTTATTTAAAATACATATACATATATATACAGAATAAATACTGCTCAAAACAAAGACATTTATCTGCCTTCTCTTTGTTTCTTTTTGCCTGCACCTCAAATTTCCATTTTAAACTATGGAACAAAGCGAAGCTTAGATTAAGGTTCCCAGCTAACCTTTGCTTTGTGAGATAAAGTTCCCTGAATGAAATTAAGCCACTGCACGGTAATTCTTGGCCTTGTTCCATGGCGATGTGGAAAAGAACATTTGTCATAATTACTTATAATTGGAAAAGAACAGGAAGAGATCACTGTTAATTGCACAGCACGGCACATGTATGTTGGACACTGCTCAGCGATCACTGCTCAGCGGTGACAGTGATGTACCCAAAAGTGCTCCATCCAGCAGGGTGAGACCCGTGAGGGGCTTACAGAATGGAACAGTTCTACCTGCTGACACAGCAGGTCCATTTGAATTACCTTGTGGTTGGGTGGGTGGGTTTGGATGAGCACGGCACGTATGCTAACATGAGAATGCAAAACACCCTCTGCTGCAATTACCCTCAGCATATTCTCTTTTCGCTTTCGCGGGCCTTTTTAGCTTGCTTTTACAGGCATGATTTAATATTCATAATCACCTTGAAAAGGCCATCTGCAATTTTAATCACTCACTGCCAATTACTTTCAGTAATAGCTGTGGCCAGCCTTGCTGTCAGCTATCTGACGCCCAGGAGGACAGGGACGTTCCCTAGCAGCGACAGCGCACAGCACTGCAGACTTTCTGGGCCTTCCCTGCCCTGACCAAACTGGGCTGTGAGCACGTGGCTTTGCAGAGTGCATCCAAATACATCCAACATGAAGGAAATAAGCAAGCTTGTATTGTTATCCCTCCTTAGTGGATTAGGAACAAATGAAAATAAAAATCACTACTGCACAGAACTGCTTTTCCTTCTTCAGGCAGCAGAACTGTCCGATCCCTGCAATATATCCCCTATCCACGACAGCCGTCAGCTGCTTGTTCTTCAGCACATGAACAGCAAACACAGTTGGACAAATCTGATATCATTTCTGCACGAGCTCAGCCTTAGGGACCAGGACACTGTGCACCTTCCTGGCTGCCACATCCCTTCTGTTCTAGCACAGAAAACTCAGTTTGTAACAGATACACTATTTAGCTATGATCTTCTCTCAGATTACAGGTGTAATTTTGTTCCCACGTGATATAACTGACATGATTTACCTACCATAAAAATACACAGTTTATGACTGAGGATTGTTTTTGAGGTACAGATAAAGACTGTGTGTACAAATAGTTCAGTGGCTTTATTACCTTACCATGCAATTTGTAAGAATCAGAACTTGGATTGGTTTGATGTGTAACCACTCCAAACTGAGAAGAACAAGAAGGACGAGCCATGCACACCCTGTGCTGGCACCTTACTGCTCTCACAGTACAACCAAGAGGGCAAGAAGTCAATGAGGATTTTGGGTATAGCAGGTGAGGCAACCAAGGTCAAAGTCAAATTTGAGTTTCTCTTCCTATCATAAATGAGAGATGAAAGTTCAATTATTCTGAATTACTTGAAAATTGAAAGCAAGTTCTTGCAAATCTAAATGAATTTCCAGTATTAAACATTTTTGTTAAGAATTGGAGCAAAAATTGGTTAGCCAATTTCAAAGAAATGCAACAGCGATAAGTTCTGATTTACACACTGACCCTCTCCTCTGCTGAACTGTACAGCAGCGGCAATCAAATATAATGCCTTACCATAACGTGCCTACACAAAGGAGATGATTTAAAGCTGTACAGGTGCCATGCAACTGTGCATGCCTTGAGTCTGAAATGCTTATTTTGCAGTTGTTTCTTTTTTTTTCCTCCACTAAGACATAGATAGGAAGTCCTATCCTTGTTTAATTTTCCTGTTCTCTGATATATGAGGAGAAGAGATTAAAACTATCTTTAATATGAAAAGTTTTGAAAATGATAACCATCGAGCTACCATATGTTTATGAAAGAATGCGATGAAAATCAGTTCCTGTAAAGATGCTGGGGGGTTCTGCCATGCAGGCCCTCAGCATGTGAATTACAATAGTTAGGATACATTGAGGCTTTTGCAGTAAGTAAGTGCAGAAGTCATTCTATTAAACATCTGTTTGGAACATATTTATCATTCCTAATCTATACTGTATATGAGACATTTCAAACTTGCCTAACACAACGGCACTTTAAAGAACACTCATATAGATTCTAATTACTTTTTTTTTTTCATTGCAGAGAAGTTCTACTCCTATGAATAAAAAGTGACATCATGCTAATTTATCCACTTAGAAGTAAAGATGCTTCTCACTATTTTTATATTAACGGTAATATCTTTATATCTTTTTAGCCTCTCCTTCACAGAACAGCCAGGACAACTCCTGTCATTACAGAACAGCACAGAGCTGTCATAGCACTTATTACACAGGTATTTTTTTCCTCAGAATGTGTTTTCCATCCGAATAGCATGTTTAGGCTAAGGTTCCCTACACCCTCTCAGTAAGGTTTATCAATTCTTAACAATAATTTAAACACCCAACAAGGTGTTTAAAACAAGAGAAAGATTTCAATTCAGATACTTGGAACACTTCCGGAATGTAGCACAACTGAAGGGGATTCATAGGAGATCAAAAGGTAATGCTCAGAAAGGATAAATTGACTCTGAGAGTCTCAGAGTCTCAGCTATTCCTTTTAAAGCTTCAGAGTAATTATATACACTGAAACTCAAAGCCCTCTACAAATGCCTACAAATAGCTGTATTTCTTTCTCCTCTAAGTTTTTTACAAAGTGCATTTATCTTGTCCATACCTGATAGTGAAGAAATGAAGAGTCCTAGGGAAAGGATATTCTGCCAGCCCCACCATCCCACAAAGGGAACCAGCATTGGATGCTGCTTTACTTTCAGCTGTTTAATGATTTCTACTACTGTTATTTATGACATCTACTTATGTTTATTTATCGTGCCCATTTCCTAGTAGGTAATTTTAGTAGCACTGTCAGTATACACTGAACAGATTTCCAAAGATCCAAAAGCATTACTTAAGCTCACAGGTATGGACAGGAACTAATTAGTATTTGAACAAGAGACAGCAGCAAATTAGTTCCCTTCCTGACTGCACTGAAATAGAACAAAGAAACCAGACAGAATTAGTCTTGTGGCAGAAGGCAGTTAAGTAGCAATTGGGCTATGCTATCACTTTTACCATTTTCACCCCAGAAAGATGACTCACTCGAGTGCCCAACACCATCTTTTTCTGCCAGATGAAACTAACATTGATTTCAACAGCTTCTTTTCCATCTTATCCCATGCTGGAGCACCAGGACAAGCTTAACTATGAAGAAAAGCTCTGAAGAAAAATATTTTCTTTGTAAATATTGAATTATTTTAAAGAATTGTAGGTCAATCAGCGACATTAAGGAGCACACAACTGAACTAGCAATACCTTTCTGCCCAGAAAAGTTTTCTGACATTTCTCTTATGTTGGTCTTCTAACAAATCATCACAGTTTGTTCAGGATGGCATTTTCCTGGATAGCATGTATAATTGATGTATGTCACTTTTTATAAAATGATTGCAAGGTAGATTCAATTTTCTTTTTTCCTTGTTTGTGTCCTCTAAGAATCTCTTATCTCCACATATCAATTACAGAGCAGCGACAGAGATAGGATACAAATCACTGCAATGAATGTAATAGCAAAAGTGATTAGAGATAGGGAGAGATTAATTGCATGTGTCAGATATAAATAAAGGGTTTTGAAGACAACCCAGGATTTTGAGAGAGTGTGTGTATTCCCAATCTCTTACAAAAAGAATAACCAGCCTTGCAAACAGACAAGTGTAACTGGAAGTTTGGTTAAAATAATGAGATAGATTTCAGAAACTCTATCATGTGACATTTTCTCAGGATGCCTAATGTCTGTGCATATGCCAAAGGAACATGCACTCACTGGTGTGCATTTTCCCAGCTCCACAGGCAAGGGACAATTCCCTGTAATAACAAATGTTGTGTAAGTGGCATTAGCTAGAAAAGGAAGGAACTATTTCCATAAAGAATGCATTTAAAGCTTTCTACAATTGTTGAGCTACATGATGAAAAGCAAGTATCAGACATGTCAGTATATTATATGTTGATTTTGGCTGTTCACATTCTCTTCAGTAGTAAGACTGAAAAAAAAAACCCTAAAAAAAAAAAACAACAAACAACCATACAGGAAATTTATTCTATTGCCTTTCCATTCCAAAAAGACATCATCAGTTGATTGATATATTTAAAATATTGTAAGGACTCTGAGGAAAATCAACTAGAATCCAAGTTCTACTAGCAGAGCAGAAACAAGTCTCTTGGAAGGGGAGTTGTAGCAGATAAAAACATGCATCATGTGTGCCAATAATGTCATCAAAAATAGTCCAAAGAAAGAGGAAGAAACTGGAGACAGATCAGCCTTTATGCTATTTATCAGAAAGAGCACTGATAGAACATTTGAGCAAAGCCAAAGCAAAGTTCAAGCTGCCACAGATGTTCCTCATCTGATCTTTATTATTCCTGCAGGTTAGCAATGTAGGATTTTAACCATAGGTTTCCCTTTATACCACTACCATTAGAAGTGTGAAGTTTTCCTGCGAGGAGAGAAAGGGCAAAGAACTATGGAAAAGATCTGGCAGTGAAATTTGGAGTCCTAGAATGTTGTTAAAATACGATAAGCTTCTATTTCTTCCTAATGCATGCAATGTGATTCTACACTGCAATACAGTGTCCTTCTCTCAGTAGATAAATAGGGCAAACCATTGGGAACATCAGCCTTGAACACACCTCCTAGTCCTGAACAAAGCTTAACTTAAAATTTGTTCCAATGTTATAAAAAACAACAATAAACTTTTAACATTAACTCAACGTACTCCTTTTTGTTACAGATATAATACTTCAGTGTATTTGATTTAAATATATGCATCCCGAAAGCACAGCTGAATTGTATTCTATTTTCAAAATAATGAGAAACAAAAATCTCTGCTTAAAAAAAAAATAAATATGTGTCCCTTAGTACGAGAGCAGATCGGAGGTACTGAAGAAAAAGCATCAAGAACCACAGCATTTTTCCAGGGTATTAATGATGGCATTTGCACAGATTTTATCCTTAACATTCAATTTCAAACCCCAAACACTTCAACAGCCTCATTTAAATTAGCTTTCTGGGTAACAAAGCGAGGGCACACATTTACTCATGAAATTACATGTGACAATTGCTGGGATATCTTTCCTGGAAACTCTGCCCACAGAGAGCAAAGCCTGTGCAGAAAACAGAAGAGGAAAAAAGCGTCATTCTTACAAAGAACGCATTCAAACCAGCGGCTGGGGAGCTGATGCATGTTCTGTTAGACTTCCCCTGTATCTGATCAGAACCTCAGGCATGTGCAGTACAATTACAGCACAGAAACGCAATTTTGTTTCATCTCTTGTTCCTTTCCCACCCATCACCAAATTCCCCCCCCCCCAAAAAAAACACAAAACCAACCAACAACAAAACCCACAGAAAGCAACGCTACATCGAGGCATCCGTTCCACCTCAACGGTACTGACCACAGAGCCTAAGTGAAATAAATCCCCTCAGCATGAACTAAAAAGAGCTTGACAAGTTTATAGAACTTTGCCTGAATTTGACCTCAGAACAGAAATCTCTGCTCTCTGGGGGTTCCTGCCCACTCCTTTAATTCTCCCGACACCTGAAAGCTGGAACCAGCCATGAAAAATTGACGCAGCAGCGTGTTTCAAACATAGCCATGAAGGATCCTCAACATCTGCTGACTTGAGCAAACCTTGATGGTTAATATGAAAAATTATGTTTGCGAAATGCTTTCTTCCGGAGGGGAAAATGTCTGCTCAGACACTTCTGAGAACTAATCTTAACAAACCTGACAGAAGGATGTCAAAAGTGGTATTGCATCAACTGCATCGACAGGTGAAGCAGCACTATTTTCTCTACTTCTTCTCCAACAATGTAAGGAGTATTTCACTTTTAGTGCCACTGGAAATGACCCAAACATCTTGAGCAATCATGGGAACTTTTCTTTATAACAGTCTGAAATTGAATTCTTTCCTTCTGTAAAATTTTGTTTTGAGACATGAAATTGAAAAACAAAATAGGCCTCAACCAGAGACAAACACATTCTGTTTAGCCTCATGTCAGCGCCTACCATTGCAGAATGAAGTGTCTTTTCATAGCAACAGGGGGAGCTGGGTGGAATATGGCACCCTACTATTTCAAATTAATTGCAATGCAACCAAGCCAGAAAATTAATGTTTAGTCCCCAACTCCCTCTTTTTTTTTCCTCCCCCTCCCCCCCCCCCAAAAAAAAAAGCATTGTCAATGCTCGAGGGAAAAATTTATCTTTGTTAAATGATAATTGGCTTTATTGTCTTTGACTCCTCAGAAATGCTGGCTGGCAAGGTTTTTAAAATATTCATCAATCTTGTTTTCTGTTTTTACAAAGCCTGCATTGAAAAAAAAAAAAAAAAAAAAAAAAAAAAAGATGTCAGTCTGCAGAACATTCTGCATCTCCCAGTATTATGAATAGGTCTAGAGACCACCTAATTTACTAATAAATCTGTTGAAGCGACATGCATCTCAATATTTCACAGCTTAATAAGAAGGTCCAGAAGCAAGGCCCCAGATTGCAGTTCCAGATGATTAGCGCTGCAAAACCATTTGAAGCAGGAGTATCGAAGCTGTCAGAGCAGCTTACACACAGCCACCCTTTGCAAACTCACCATTTAAATCATCTGCTTGGGGACACTTGCTCAAATTCTTCAGAAAATACTTGGAAAAAGCTCTAAAATAGCAGCGCACACTGTTAAAAGTTTCTACGACTGGGGCAGCGGTGCTCACATCTATAGCACTGCATTGTAGCTAATAATAGGAAAATCTCAGCAGGGCTTTTCAAACTTCTTCTAAAGTGACACCAGAGTCTTGCTGCGTCATCTTGCAATAAAATAACAAGGACACTTGCTGCGTGCATTGCAGCGAATAGCTCAGCCAGCTCCTTGCAGAAATAAAAAGCTCCCTATTAATTCTTTTTAAACACTTCTTGAGTTATTGACTTCCATACCAGAAATCCTTGCAGTTCCAAAACCAAAAAAAAAAAAAAGAAAAAAAGAGCATCTTCATAGATAAATGGCATAGACTATAGAAAAGTGGGTTTTTTTTTGAGGGAAAAATAGCAGGGGGAGAGTTAGGTTTGGGGCTGTTGTCATTGTTTCTTAAATTCTACACTACAAGAACAACAAAAAGAAACCTTGGTGAAAAGTTTCTGAGAAGTTTATTTGATGGCCATGACTATGGCCCTCGAGGAAGTAAGAGTTTCATGATGGCCTTAGTTCAATGAATATTTCCACCTGTAAGTGCCCTGCCAACGCTGGTAAGACCGGACGTGTTGTACACCTCTGACAAGCCAAAGTCTTGAGAAGGGGATCCGACCATCTGTGCTGCAATGTCTAACTACAGAAGAATGGGCAAGAAAGAAAAGTGCTTAAAGAATCAAGGACCATTTCAAGACATCAGCTAACTTACTGATGAATAGATGGAAGCAGGGAAGAACATTAAGGGTTTCCCAGTCTTTTCTATTGTAAAGCAACCTGTGCTAATAAGAAAAAAAGGCTGCAATGGATCAGTGATAGGTCAACTATCACATCTTGTTAAGCTGGGAGGTTCTAGAAATAAAGTTGAAATCCTCCACAGAAGAAAATTTACAGAATTTTCCACAGGGAGCAAATAATGCATTGGACTTGAGAAAAAAAATGGGTTTTGCTACTATATAATAGTATTACTGTTACTATTATTGCTACCAAAGTCTTAGCTGTCAGACTTGCCTGGCATTGTTTCCTTATTTACAAAGGTGATGAGGACATGTGGTTAAGAAAAGTCAAGATTTTCATTGGCATACAGTTCAACTGATTTTAAGAAATTTCAAATTCAGGACTAATTTCTGACATTCCATTCTACAAGATATACCCCCAGTGTGCTGGCTTCTGGATATCATTTTGATTTCACTGGATAGTTTGGTATATTTTCCAGGCATTGTTCAAACTCCATTTACCTTCAGCCACAGTTCAAGGCTTTGAATCTGATCTGCAGTATAAAACCTTGTAACTCATGCTCTGCTTACTTGAGGACTATCCCTTCATCCTAGAGCCAGCCTCATGTTTGGGAACAGAGCAGGACAACTTTGCTGTCAGACTGATTCTGTTGATGTGCTTTTCATGTAGGCTGGAGTCTAATTCCTTCCTTGAAGGACATTGGCATAACAAGCTGTGCATCTCTAACAGTGTTCTCTGTGGATGACTACCCAGGGAATTATCTATAGTTTTTTCCTTCTGCCCTCAATAAAAGTGGCAATGTGCGCCGAGTCATGTCGCAAGGTTGCACTCAATTAATATATGAATGTACTCACACAGAAATTGGATATTCCACTTTACACTTGATATAATGAAACTGTTCTGTTGTTGTTTGTTTTTTTTTCACCCTTATTATTATTGATTATCTTAGACCTGTCCTAACAGAAAATGAAGTGCCATCAGTTTTAAAATCTGATAAACTTCAGACAGTTCAATGTAATGTCTTCCAGGCTCAGGTGTCTCTTTAAGAATCTGTTTCCAACTACTTGCTGAAATTATTTACTACTTTCCTAAAATATAACATCTTTCTGCAAGTGTTGCCTGTATGCTCACTCAGGACCATAGTTTTGCCCAACTGTTTTGTTAATAGACAGAAATAGTTCATTCACTTCTATCTTTCTTTACTTCCTTCCAAAGTTCATGATGACCATGTCAATCTAATTTTCTTTACAAACACCACAATGTAAGAAAGGCCAAAGCCTTTCTTTAACTCACACAGCATTAAACATACAGCTTCAATGTATTAAATTCACTTCTCAGGTTTTATATTTTCCTCTTTGGCTAAGATTCATTCTAACAAGTAAATCACAGAATCACAGAATTGTAGGGGTTGGAAGGGACCTCCAGAGATCATCGAGTCCAACCCCCATATTTCCAAATCCATATTTGACATTCCATCTTGCCCCTTTCCCATTGTTCACATCCCAGATAGATTTAGCATTCATAGTATCCAGTCTGCAAGCATTTTGAAGTGTTTTCTTTTCCACATGCTGGTACTACCTTCTGCTTTGCATAGAACTTGTTACACAAGCGTGATCACAGACTAATCCTAGCATTAATTAAGATATGAAATTAAAGTGGAAGTACATTATTGGTCACATAATAAAAACAATACAAATTTGCTTTAAAAATGAAATTACTGAAGTGTTAGCAAACCTCTTTATACTGTCAGAAATAATAATGTTTACCATCTACATGCCGTGGCACAGATAGAATTCACACAAGTGGATTTGCAGTATTATTTCCAGTTCGGGAGAATGTGCAAAACCCATGAGAAGTTCATTTACTGTATAAACATATCTGGAAGAAAACATGGGATTGTTTCTCCTGCTCTCTGTTACACCATGTAAATTCTGCCCTCAGTGACTCTGTGCACAATGCGCTGCTGGACCCACCAGCAGGGCTCCACTGCTTGCTTAAGAACAACTTTCCTTGAAATCTGATGAGGAATTTTATTAGAAAATAGTATTTTTTTAGAAATTGTTTCATAGGAACGTAACATTTTTATGAGCTTCTGACAAACATAAGAATACTATGAACACCAGAGTGAGAGGCTTCCTTCCCAAAAACCCAGGCTCCCAAGTTTTGTTCCTCTAAAGAAGATAGCCACGTGGGCTGTCTCAAACCTCATAATTTCCAAGATCAAAAGGCATCTTATCATGCTAATTGGTCTGGAGCTGAGAATCCTACATCCTCTACAAGAATAAATGAAAAAAGCAGCCTGTCTATAACACTGCCAGCCTCATAAATGATTTAACCAATCACTTCTTCCTTATCTCTACAATCAAACAGAGGAACATGCTCCCTACCTCACAGCCACCTTAAAAACACCTCTACTTAATACCCTCAAAAGGAAACAAATCTTCCTACATTGTAAAAATATTGTTTTTACACGAACATTTACCAGATGCTTAACAATA
This sequence comes from Lagopus muta, assembly GCF_023343835.1. NCBI lineage: Eukaryota > Metazoa > Chordata > Aves > Galliformes > Phasianidae > Lagopus > Lagopus muta. Next base: position 11,611,988 of record NC_064447.1, read on the forward strand.
TTTTACATCTGCACAGTTTTGCTGAATGTGCATGTTCATATACGGTGTGCAGAAACCTTTCTGACCCCATTGCCCTAATGCGTTTCCCTCCCCTTTGCTGTAAAGCCCACTTCTGGAATGCCTCTGTAATGGTAGGTGTTAATACAATTTGTGCAATGTAAAATAATAAGTTATAACAATGAAATGCATGTTCCCTGGGACTCCACGATAACTCCAGGTAAAAATAATGTCAGAGTCTGGGAACAGACTCATTAATAAAACTGCACTCAGAAGAGTGACTTGTTTACTTATGCACAATGGAAACCAATACGTTATCAAAGCCTGCATTAAAAAGAAATTACGATCCCAACTTCACAATAAACAGCAAGGAACATCATCACATACCTGCCTGGCACAATATAAAACCCCAGACAAAAGGCTCCAAGGCTGATTTTGCTCAGGCTCACGCTCCCTGAGGTCTCTCTGATCACCCAAGCTGTTCCAAACCAAGCAGGAGAAGATCTCCTTCAAGGACTGAATCCTTTCTTAGAAAGGCTCTATTAGGGCAGAGCTTTGTGAACTCATCCTGTAACCTCAGCACCACGGCACGTCTCCGTGTATTTGGGTACTTACTCGCTATGCTGAGATGAATAAGTGGGCTTGTCTTGTTCTCGCCATTCTTTTCATTGACAGCCTGGACATAGTAGCCTCCTGCATCCACCACTGATGTTGCAAGGATCACCAGCTGATTCTCCAGCGTTATGGCTCTGTTTGGGAAAGTAAGAGACCGTGCTGAAACCAGAAGAATGGCATTCACTGTGCAGAAACTGTACAGTATTTCAGACTTGACAGAATCACATGATACTCGTTGGCAAGATGTTAGGAGATCCAAAATAACCTCATTTCAAACACATTCACAACGCTTCAGATATGCAATGCTTTGAGGCTTTTTTCTCAGTTTAGATCACGTAAAATGTTTATGGTGACATGCAAAAAGCTACAACATCTAAAATGCAAACAGTTTAAATGCCTTTAAGGAGTTACACATAAAATGGCAAACAAAAGCAGAGGCAGACAGCCTCACCCCGCATGGATGTGGGCTGACAGTCCCAGCACACACCAGCATGATGCTGGTGCTATTGGGAACCTCATCAACAGGTGAAGCTATTTAAAGGCTGACACTCAGGAATGAGGTAGCCAGCCAACACTGAGCTTCCCTGCCTGTCTTCCTTCTGCTTCAGCAAGGTATTTTTAACATTAATAAGTCAAAATTATTTGGCTTTGAAAAAGTGTTTTAAAGCATAGTATACTGATGTTCACATACAGGAGCTGGCATAGGATATAACAGTGAGAAGAGTGTCCATACACTGTGTTTGTTGCTCCTATCTCTTCAATTTCCTAATGTGGATACAAAGAACAGTGAACTTCTATAAGGCTATTGGTAGACACCGACTGAAAAAGATCTGAAGATGTGAGGCTGTATTTTCAGCTCTGGTGGTGGTATTGAAGTCAGCCACTGCACACCAGCTGAAGATCTTGTTTGTAGTATCTTTACTGATGATGATTTTTATTATACTAAACTGTAAGAAATATCTCAGTACAATTTCTTTACTTTATTCAATGAACCTGTAATTGCTTAATTGACTTAGAAAATCAAAGGCAGTGTGATAGATTTACGGAGTGGGGATATAAAATGCAATTAATATGACATTTGATAAAGCAAATAAAGATAAAAATCCAATGAAGTGCTAATAATTGAATATTAAAAGACAATGCAATTACATTAATTCTGAAGGATGCAGCGCTAGAAGAGTTCTTTGAAAATACTGAAACACATTTCAGACTGCTTTGGGAGAAGGTGCAGCTGAAGCTGAATGTTTTAAAACTGATCTCCAAGTGCAGGTGAGAAGCACACTGATACCACCCCTATCTGTGGGCAAAATAACATTTGTTGTGGGTGAAATGCATACACATTTCAAAGTTTATGTGAGCCTAAGTAGATTTGAAATGAAAAACATCCATGCAGAAGGACCGAGCATAACTTCTCTATTCATTTGCATAGAGAGAAATAATTAGAGGATAAAATAGTAGTAGAAGGCAATTCTTTGGGGTCATCAGATTCCACAGAAAGATTCAAAGGTGTTAGATTCAAAACCCCAACATGAGTTGTCGATAATTAAAAATTCTGAGAAAAGCCAAAGGTTTTGGTTACAACTCCTAAAGACAGGCAAGGGTAAGGCACAGCTGTGCAGAGGCCAAAGACTTGGAGTTCTATTTAGATTGAGAGCTGTGCTCATCAGGAAAATCAATTAGTCACGTTTTAAGGACTCATTAATGCCAATGTTTCCAAACCATCTGAAGATTTATGTCACAGCCCTTATCAGGGTTGCAACCATATTTTGCACAACAGCAGCACAGAGCGCCCTAAAATTGGCTTCACGCATTCCCCTGGGTTCACTGTTTGTTTTCATTGTCTGTTATAACTTCTACGTTATGACAGCACCACACTGATGTTCGAAGGGAAATCACATCCCGGCTGCTCAGCTCACTGGCACGTTTGAGGAAGACAACAGAGCAGATGGAGTGGACCTCTCAGAAATTCATACCCAGTACAGATTTGATGAAATACATAAATATTGTTGGTCTTTTTTTTTTTTTTTAAGTGATATCAAACTTAATCTAGTGTTTTCAAGACAGAACTACTAGCAAGTAAAGGAAACAGACTGATCCCTTGGGGTTCTTTACACATAAGGAAGGGAGTGTTTTAAATCATATGTTTTGATAGAAGATGCTTTAACAGCCTCCAGAGCTCAGTGGAAGCCTGTGGGGGACAGGAGCCAATACATACACAGTGATGTGCAGTGTGTTGAGCAGCTATGGGGGCTGCCATGCCAGTATTTCCATGCCAGTATGCCACAACAGCACCCACAGACTACAATGGATGGATCTCAAAGTGAAGGCTTCAAACCCTGCCCATGATGGACTGCTTGCCCAAATGTCCTGACACCATAGGTGGGAAAGCATAGGAATGATGGAGATCAGTAATGTTATCCATTCAGTTCTAAGGATCTGAAGACGTAAATAGAAACATCCTGAGTTTTTCAAGACTTCCATTTGTTGCAGCCAGAATTAAGCATTTAGAAATGCTCCAGGTTTCTTAATTGCAGACTTCTGAATTGCCCAGTACTTGGAAAAACTGTGGTGCAAATATCTCTGAAGTTTGATGGAAAGCTTTTGGAAATTATGTGAACATCAGGCTGAGCCTTTAGAAATAATGATCATTTTCTGAAGTGCCGTTGTTAAAGTGTTTAAGACAATATGTTTGCAGTTAAATTTTTCTTGCTCTGAAAATTGGATCATTTATGAAAATACCAAAAATGAACTCTGTAGTATCTTAAATAGGTGGATTTCATATTACAAACCATTATTAATGGAAAATATGAAAATCTACTCTCCAAGTAGATAATGCAGAGAAGTTGGAAATGCGTTCAGTATTAGCCTACCAGATTACATAATAAATAGATAGCACTGCATTACAAAAACATCCCCAAATGACAATTGCACGGTGACCTGGTGAAGTTTTCTCTTAGAAGGCAGCCATCTGCTCCTGAGCAAGGGTGCAGTATTTTAGCAAATACGGCCTGCACAAGGCCTCTTTTCCTCTAACTAAAACAAATATCAAATCCCTCGTTACCAGATATTGTTTACAGAAAGACCTCTGCTGCCCTTATAAAACTTTTGCTCCCATAGCACAACATGAGCCGATCTTTCTCCGGGAGGCAGAGCCCACCCAGCAGCAGTGATGTTAAGAAGCAAGGGAGAGATGATGGAGCACTGGCACTGCAATTACTGAGACGTCCCCAATGGAAATGCCCTTTTGAAAAAGGGCAGAATGTTGCAGCTAAATCACAGCTGTGCAGTGAAACCCTGAGTCAGGGCAGTGCATGCATGGCTTAGCAGTGAGCATTTCCCCACTCGTGTGTCTTCCAATTCTGAGGGGAAATTATTAATCGCAGTCATTTAAATATATGCAAACAGTGCATGTTTTTCAGGTCTCAATCACAGCACAAAATATTAGCGTGTCTGCTACAGAACATGTCCATAGCAACAAAGCAGTAAGAGCTGACTGAATGCCAAGCTTATAGAACAGTACTCAGGTTTCAGTTATATTATGACTGCAAATCATTAAAAATAAAAAAATATATACCTACTCAGCTGCTGAATATTAAGTACAGCCACACAAATTAATGCATTCATTTTACCATCAATGTTAGTTTTTAGCATCACTTCTCTAACTAGACCATGCACAGCAAGCAGTTCTGGAAAGGGACTGGGATTTACTGGTTCCAAAAGCAAATCTGGATTAAACAAGAGCAACAAAACAGGCATGGTGACCCAGCACAGCCTAAGTACCACCCTGCAATGAAAGCAGCCCAGCTACCGACAGCAATGCACAAGTGTGACAGCTTGATTTTGGTACATCTATTTCCAGGACAAAACAAGAGAGAAAGCAGGATTTCATGTTCTGAGCCTGCCTTCCCTGTTCTGTAGCACTGGTATTGGAGGTAACAAGACCTTGGTTTAGGAAGGCTGCTGAGATTGTGCCCCACGTTGTCTCATGGGCACATTGTGCAAAGCCCATCCTGTGTACAGTGAGCGGAATGCAGGGTGAAGCCCTGCCAGACTGGGCACTGCCATCACAGGGAAACCTACACGGCCTGTATCTGGCATGGCTTTGTTTCACATTTGCATCAGTACCTGTTGACTATACACAGATTTCACTTAACCACAGTCCCAAATGCTCTGGGACACATGGTTAGAATTCCAAAAAATGGACATGCATTGAAATCATGTCACAATATTGAAGTTTGCCATGCAATGCACAAGTTCAAAATATCGTATGTGAAAAGGACTAATTGAGTGCTGAGCTACAAGGCAGGACGATGGCTTTGACAGAAGCTTTAGGAATGCAAACAAAATAAAAAAATACCGCACGAAAACAGATTGACCCCCTTTAAAAAGGAAACAATGAAAAACCAAAAGCTGACATCAAGCCCTGAACAGCAATCCTGAGAACACAGTATACAGGAGAGGACTCAAGAAGCATAAATTTAGCAAACAGAAATACTGTCATGTGTCTTAGTGTGTCTTGGTGCTTACATACAAGGCTGCTGTGAAGAAGTACCTCTGATTTAAGCAGAACTATCAAAATCTGAGTCTCGTAAAAATCTTAGCAGTTTGCCCTCGGAAAATCTTATTTCTATTCTTTTGAGATGGAGGTTCCCAGAAGGGACTCTCAGATCAGTCATCCCAAACTTATATTTAAAATCATGCCCATATCAAACAGTTACTGGTCTAGAGATAAAACAAAACAAAGCCCCAGATAATCACTACAAAACTGATCATGAAAGAGATGTTTGCAGAAAGAGAACGCTACCAGCCCAGGAGCAAGCAATTACAACACCCAAACAAGGAGCAATATTTGTAAGTGCACTGCTTATCTTTAAACGTTCTTTTTCTCCCCGCAGATTTTCAACAGCTTTAATTCTTATTTAATACAACTTACTTATTATCATACTCTTTTGACAGTTTTTAAAAATTACTATTATTAAATGTTAAGTGGCAAGGCTTAGTGCAGCTGATAGATGTACCTACGTGTGCTTCAATCACAGCTCTTGGGTGTTGTTATCTTGCTGAACCACGCTGATGAATGTTTGCCCCAGCTGCAGCAGCAGTTCTCTAGCTAAAGCAAAACCCAACTTTCAAGATAAAATATGCATCTCAGTCCACAACAGAAACCAAAAACGTGGAGCAAAGTAAGTCAATTTTCTCCAGACGGCTCTTCATATAAAATTGTTACTGAAATCAAGACTTTTCTGTGTAAACAGAGTACCTATCATCTTCTTTCTTTGTTATATCATGTAATCAGCACACTGAACTCCACATCACTATCTGTTGCTATGGTCATAGCTAGCAACCACTGGAAAGAGGAATAGTGCAAAATTTAAACAAAGCATTGCAGTTAGAAAGTATCACAGGTGGTTGATCTACACAGCTGGCTGACTCCATTGACAGCAAGCACAAAGACTATTTGTAACCATTTGGGATTTTATAAACCAATTTGCAGATACAACTAGACATGAATATTGCTCCACTCTATGACATTTCTCCTGAACTGATAATTCGAGGTGTTGTATTTATTTTGTTTAAAACACAGATTATTTTTTTTTTCCTTCCCTGTGAATGGAGAAGTTCTATTATTAAATTGCATCTTCACTTCTGATAAAATATGTCAGCATAATGGTATGTGCTATCATGGTTTGTAGTCAGGTATTAAAGAGTTTCCTGCTGAAGAACAGTATATCTTCATAGCATAGGCGTACCACTGAATAAATACAAATATGAGGCATGACTGCAAACTGCACTAACCATAAAACAAATTAGCAGTGGCGCAGCTCTGTCACAGGGCAATGTGCTGCAAAGGTAATCGATTACACAACAATGACAGAAGGAAAACTTCAACCTCCATATAGCATCTTTAACAGATAAATTTGGACATGCCATAACTTTGCCTACTTAGATGCTTCCAGCCTCTGTTTATTTATGTTTTTGCATTACTTTATTCCCATTTCTGCCATTCTATTCTTAATTCCACACTGCTCTAATTTAAAATTTTCTCTCTTCTCCCATTGGTTAGCTGAAAATAAGATTTGACATGGCTGTTTCTGGATGAACATACCTAGTCTCAGGGACCCGAAAGTCTGTGTCACAGCAGCTGCAGTACCCACACCATTTAAAAATAAGAATTCAAATCTCAGCTCAAAGTAGATTTCTCTCCAAAACGTTGGGTCAGTTTTCTCAGTTGAAGCTATGCCCATACAACACACCAGTATACTCAGAGCTGATACAATGCTTTCACAAAAATCTGTCTATAGTCATGAAACACCGCAGAACAGCAATGATGAAACAGCCACACATACTGGTCTTACAAGTGAGAAAAAAACATGAACAAATAATATACAAGTATGTTGAAATACATTGGGGAGTTTCATTGGATAGGAAAATTTGGAGAGCCATAACTTACTACACATTTGTTTTGTGGAACAGCAGGGAATGTCAAGCTCCAGAGCTAACATCCATCACTATTTCTACGTGTTAGCTCTCCTCTTATCAGTACCAAACCTTTGTTGAAACAGGTTGGATATGGTAAAAAGTAGCATGTGACCCAAGCATGAACTTCTGCTGCTGCAACTTGCACAAAGCAGTGGTACTGGGCAGCACCAGAACAATTTATTTAGACAAGTTTTACTAGGAAAGATAATTAAAGATTTAGTGGCCTGAGTCAATACAACAGCTACTGCTATCTATGTACAGTACTGCAGTTTGCTGAGACCAGCATTTGTGTTATTGCTGCAAATTCACAGCACAATTTTATTGTTCAACAGCGTAGAGGTTTGCTGTCTACATCAAAATAGGGATCTTGTGTACTCATTTTTACTTGCACGCCATAAAGATATATATTTTTGCTGTACACTGTGAATTGAGCAGAGGCCTGGGAGCCATGTATACCCAGGTTTTTGCCAGTGATACGTAGCCTTGAGTCAGTTATTTAGCCTTTTGGTCTCCATGTTCTGCCAAGAGAGAAGAAGGATAATACACATATGTATTTCTTTTTGCTGAAAAATTTATCAAGAAGCTTAAATAGTTAATACCTCTAGCACTCAAAAGATGTAGAGGATTATGCAAGTGCTAAATCTTAATGCTCTTTACTTTTCCTCTTCGCTTTGCAGTTTGGCAGTAAGGCATTTTGTTTTGACTTTAGGCAAAACATCTTCTTCCCTACTCATTTTCAACTGCTTTAACATCTCCTGAATTATACAAACTGGACAGGTGAGCACTGCTTTCCAAATACCAGCCTTCTAGTGACTCATGGTCTTGTACTGCTTCCTTCAACAGAGTCCCATCTTATTATATCTACAAATTTGTACCAAGCAGTTACATGTAGTAACAGATGTGCCTACCACAGACCCCATGGAATCCTGGTTATTACTGAAAATAATACAGACATTACAAGTCAGGTAAACACACATTTCAATGCTATTAATGCAAATATTCTGAAGCACTTCAAGTTTGTGACAATAAAAGACAGAAAACTGAAAAGAAACACAGAACTTTGTCAGAACCTTGAAAGCGGCTGCCCACTGCTAGCATAAGTGAGACATGCAGTGAAAGAAAAGCAAGGCCAGGTTGGATACATACAACCATATGTGAAGCATTCATATGGAGCCAAACACTGTCAACGTTGGGACAGAAAGATACAGAAAATAGCATAAGGTCCTGGTGGCATTTTATGCTGTGGTTTGTACTCAAAGCAATTCTGCCAATTTTTGACAGTGTTGTAGGAAACAGACCAAATAAACAACTGGAAAATTCTGTTCAATCATGAGCATGTTAGTTACTGAGTTAGGTCTGTGCTACGCATTACTAATTTCAAAAATAATGCATGTGAAAAAATTTCAGAAAATAAACATAATTTTCTAATAAATGAGGCAAACAAATACGGAGTTGTGGCTTAGCAGAGCTGCAGAACTCTCAAAAGTGGGAAGTCATGGAAGGCTTCATAGAAGAGACTGAGAAGAGATATGCAGCTCTACCTAAACCATATGATTTGAGCAGCCCTCCTTCAAACACCCAGACAGCATTTACCTGTGTATAATAATTATACCTGTGCATAAAGAAAAAGGAGGTGTGCACAGAGGGAAGCTTTCAGCAGCCCTCTATTCTTACTAAATCGTACAATGTACTACAGCACTTGTGTGCTAAAATCTCTGAAACCCCAGTGCATGCATTAACATCTTTTAAAATAAAGTGTTCTGGAAGATAGCCTTTAGAAGTATAGCTTCCTCCTGGGATCCATTTCTTTTGTATTTGAAACCAGGTTACAGCCCTCGACTTTCAAACTCATAAAGAAAACTTCAGCAGCCAACTAAAATGTAAATAACATATGATTCGAGGAGCAACAGACCACATAGATTTTTTTTGCTTTCAACTTGGGTGGTGCTGCCAAAAACAGGAAGATAGGTTACTTATCAGATCCATTTCTTTTTAAATTACCTGAAATCAATGTAGGTGTGTGGCTTGCTGCTTATTTGACTTCTGAGGCTAATGACACACGTTTCCTTGTGTGGGGCAGCAACATATCTTCAGGCCTTCTGATTGTAAAGCTTAAGCAAGTCAGAAGGCCAAAGCCTGAGCAGTAAATCTTTCCAATCCTCTGCTAGAACGACAGCAACTTCTACTTTAAAATAGTCCCAAAGGTAACATAGAAAGCAAAGAACTTCAGCTCCCTTCCATCCTATCATGCAGCTCTAAGCACCACACTTTCCCTCTAAGGATGAGCAATACAGAGCATGCATCTGAGAGACTGCCTTGTTTACATTTGCTGGATGATCCATAAACACTACGCCTACTGAGCAGGGAAATGAAACCCCGAATTGTCAGTAGATGCAGTTTTGTTTCTTTGATTTTATGGCTACAATATGCTTTGCAGAGCATTTTTATTTTCAGTGCAGAAGAAATATTCAGCTATGTGTTACATGGCGAAAGAACTCACAAATCCTGGGAAGCACGCACGCGAATTACCAGCCCAGCTTACATTCCTTGTGCTGTGAGCAGAATGCTCAACATCTTGCCGATGCAAGTAATTCTACATAATAGTTAGACCAGAACAGGACGCCTCTGATGCCCCCAAAGTCTTTACTGCAATCTGTCTTCACATATTTATCTCCCTACTTGCAGACATTTCTGCTGCAGAGGTTTTAGGGATTTGCTCCTGCAACGCAGCAAAACGCTGCTCCCTGAGAATCCCCTCATCTGGAGAAGAGGTGCTATTACCGAGATAATGGACAGCAGGCACAACAGTTCCATCACCTTTAGTTACTGACTCTTTTTATCCACTTCACTCCATAATGAGGATCTCTACTCGCTCGCATTTTCGTAACAGCAGCATCAGCCATCCCCTAATCCTACAACACATTAAAATCAAAAGATAGATGCAGGAAAACATTAGAACGCCCTTATCGCTTGGCTGCAGATGTATAAAGTTAACAGAGAAGATTGTTTTTCAGTCGGAAACAAGCAAACAATCCAGTTACTTAATTTTCATCTTAAATAATCTTTGTAGGTGTTGAAAGGATCCTTTGATTATTTCTGTAAAGACAGTGAAACATTCCATTATAGCTTACCTGGGCTGGAGAGAAAAAAATGCAATTCCTTCCTGTACATGCTTTTCCCAGGTGTATTAATACACTTCTTTGTATTCAAGAACCAACTTTTATTATAAGCTGAGTGTGTAGGGTACAGGGAGACAGAGAAAGAAAACAGAATCAACAGAATACTAACAAGAAAGAAAAATGCAACCCCACAATCCCTTTAATTAGACTCACACTTATATTTTGAACTTCCATGTTCTTAGTGCTGCCATTACATTCAAAAGATGGCAAGCTGAAATAACGCTCAAATAAACCCTCGTGGACTACTTTGTCAAAGGAAGCAGGAGATAACAGGTTATTCTCCACAAGATGAAAATTTGACATAAAGGAATGGCAGAAAAGGGTCGTATGACAGTCAGAGCATGAGAGCAAGATGTGCCAACTTCAGAGCCAGGTTGAGAGCAGAGCTAATGAATAGGAGATGCAACAAGACAATTACATGGGATGCTCAGGCCATGTCTTGATTTCATCCCTATAATCTTTGCATACAAAACTAACAGCTAAAACATGCGTTTAGCTATTCTGCAATCCTTCCCAAAACATATAAAACAATCAGAAAAGTTATCACCATCAACAATTCTCATTGACTTAGTAACAATGGAATATTTCTTGCAGATTTGTACTACTTGGTCAGGTAATTTCTCATTTGTTGGTAAGATACTTTACACAATAGACAGAGACAAGTTTACATAGTAGCCTACTGTTTTGGGACACATCGTGGAAATGCTAATATTTAACCAAAACAGAAGCTGAACCAAGAGCTATCACACTTCTTAAAGCTAAAACAATTACACAGCAATGCAAGCCCTCAGTTATTCAATATACCTAAGTCTACACATTAGCTCAATACACTCTCTGCAAAGTTAGAGAAATCACTGGGGGAAAAAAAAGTCATGGCATGGCTCCTTAATTGAGTGCCTGTGTATGGGAATGAGCAGAAGAGAGGGCACATGGATCTCGGGAGATGTGTCAGGGCTGATTGCTGATTGATCCCTCTGCCAGCTGATGTACTGAAGTTCCTCCTTCAGCTCATTCAACAGCGTGAGGTTTTGAAGTAGATAATCCCAATTCTGCTCCCCAGCGCTTCAAATAAGCCAGCAGTGCCTACATAAAGATAGGGACTGTTCCAATCACAGAACTCCATTTCAAGACCTAATGATAATGCTCTACAGACAATCCCAGTGTCCTCTGTTTAGATGGCTTCACATAAAAGGTCGTGGATGTAACTTACTTCCTCACTCTGGCTTTATTGCAGTGGGACAGTTGCAGAGGGCTGTGAGGAAAGAACACCAGTTCCTGTGCAGGAACAGAAGCAGTCCCCACACTGCTGGTACTATCTCACTTCTCCCAGCCCTGGGCAGCCCATACTGCTCCAACCATGCTGCGTGTCCCAGTCCCACAACAAGCTGCCAGGGAAGCCTTATGGGAGCCTGCAGCAAGACGTCCAGGATAACACTAAGGTGACCTGTGAGGATAGATGAACATCTTTGGATGGATGAACAAGCTTTGAATTTCAATGCTTTATTGCTTTAAACCATATCTCATCTATTTAATGCAGATTTAAAAGAGGTCCTTGAGATTGCTTTTAAACAAGAATGTACTTCAAGAGAAAAAGGACATCAAAATTGGCCGAAACACAACTGTAATTCTGCATGCCTAACATCTCCACATTTGCATTATTTTCTGCAAACATTTGCACGTAGAGCCAACAAATGCAAAATTATGCACGTTCATTATTAAACTGAATTTACCTCCTGGGGTAAAACGGTGCAGAGCCCAACCAGTCTGCATTAAAACAACATCTGAGGCATTGTACTATACTTCAGAATTAAAGATACTGCCTGTTTTGCAAGGAAGTACTCAGTACTAGAAGACAAACATGCTACTCTGAGCATTACAACTAATAAAACCTTTTCTCTTTCAAATGGCATTTTATCTCCCCAAATCTCCCCACCACCGCACAAAACAAAGCCCTGACCCTGCAGCCCCACTGTCCCTTGCTATTCCTATCCTCCAGCAATCACATCAAACCCTCAGAGGGCTTCCAGCACCATGTCCTGCAGACAGGCCCACACACACTTCTCATCCTTTTCTGTATACAATCTATCCATAAACTAGCTATGCACAGACATCTATGTATCTTTATATGTAGATAGATATTTAGATATCTTTATATTCTGTATCCATTATGAGAAATCTATATTTCTCATATACGTATACACACATATATATATACTCATATACAAAACTATACTTTAGACCTACAAAACAAGTTTCTGTTTGGAGGTTTGAGTTACAGAAACTAAGCTATTGCTAATTTTAAAAGAAACCATAATTTAGTCTTTTTTCGTGTGCCCACTGTAACTGCACTGCACTCCTTAAATAGTTCTTTCAAGAACTCCAGGGAGAAGAAAAATGTGTTACTGTTGAGGATATGCCTGCTCTTCTATTTAAGCTTTAAACTTGGCTTCCAGCAGCCAAATAAGTAGCAGGAAAATGGAAGGTTAAAAACTTTGCGGTTCATCTCTGCCAGAACAGTAAAAGAAAAATAAGATTGTTGAATAGCTGACAACGACTGCAGAATCAACACAGCAGCGATCTGCCTAGAAGCTGCAAAGGGCAAAACTAAGGCATCTGCTTAAAAGCTTATACCAACTGTGGAAGTCAGTATAAAAACAGTAAGGAAGCCACAATAAAACATAATTATTACAGGAGCTATAATTATGGCATTATACTTTGGCATATTCAATGTTGTGCACATTAAACGTTGTACACTGTGAATATTTAATAATTACATGCTTACTCAGAGTACTTAATGTCCTTTAAATGCAGGTATTTTTTGTGTTTCTCAGGCAGTAAGAAAAAATTGCCCACAATTTTTGTCATAAGGATCTGAAGTCGAAACGGACAGACAGCATTCTGAGTCTTCTGCAAATTCACATCTCAAACCTTTGAAAACCACACTTTCACAGTCGCTGCATGGCAATTTTTGGTTTCTTTGAAATAAGAATCCACCACCTTGACCTCAATAAAACAAACTACAACCTTCCAGTAGTCAGTTGTGGTCACCAATGGTGTAAATGCTCTTTGTTATTGAACTGTAAGAACTACTGATAAATAGCTGTCTCCAGCTACTGTGATTGCAGTAGATCTCCAAGAAGTTTAAACAACTTGAGATACATGCAAACATTCTTCAATAGTAACAAGCAAAAGATGTATTTCTGCAATAAGGACTAGCAGGAAGTATGATTCACTGTGTGTCAGCATAGCATAAAATAGTGTAGTTTCTACTAAACTGCTGTTCTGTGAAACATATAAAGACAGATTTTGGTATGCAATATAGAATAAAGAAGAAGGGGGGGGGGGCAGGCACATCATTTCCAGTGTAACATAAAGATATAGGTGAAAAATTAATAGATTTTCCTCCTATGCAGGGAGGCTTTAGTTCAGTAAGTGGTGGCAATGGATTTACTGCATTCTGAGCACTACAACTAAAGGTACCTGTTCTTTATACTGAAAAAGACTGACATTTTAAAAGAGCTTATTTAAGGTTCTGTCAACAGCCTCGGTTGCAAAATTGCTCATGCTTTTGCTCAGAATTTGTCTTTTTCCAAATACCTACCTTGTAACCACCGTAGACTAAAATTAGGATAGCCTCCAAGATTGCAGGCTGGCTCATCATGTCGGGATGAGAATCTTGCACATCTTACAAATGATTTCATTTTAGCAATGAACTGCTGATGACTATTCTCAATTTTTCAGTTTTCCATTGCATTCTTAGTAACTTCTAGCAGACCAGACTTTCCTGTGACTTATGAGGCAATATTAAAGTCTTGTCAAAATCAAGATACATGACTCACGTTGCTCTACTTTGTTTCTGGCATATATATATACACAAGTTATTAAATGACCTTTGGTTTTTGTTTAGGAGAATAACATTAGTTTTTTGGTACCTTAGAACAGTATTTTCCAAGAAGGAGAGGTAAGCTGACTGGCATTTCATTTCCAATTTTCTTCCCTCTCTAGAAAGTACTACTTTTTTTTTTTGCTTCTCAAACTCCACATTCCACATTCTTTCCTAAGGATAACTGCTGACAATTCCAAGATTATTCATTAGGTTTTTAGTATAACCTAGATAAGCATCATATGGCCGATTGATTAACAAATTTTTAAGGTATGACATCAAGTAAGAGAGATGGCTACTTATGTAATAAAGATGATATATTGCTTGTTTTCAAAAGCACCATGATGTTCTCATGTTTTTTATTAGTAGTCATTTCCATTTTATTATCTCAGCAACGTTAGCATCTTGCCATTCTAGAGACCTGAAGAGCACTTATTCTCAAGATGTGGTTTGTGGCCTTGGAAGGATACAGTTAAAAAGAAAATGAATATGAACTAAATTAGGCCTTTCGATGCATGCCTGACTTTTTAAAACTGAGACTAAATCATGCTTGACAACCTTTCCCAGATGCCTCCATGGCTCTTCTGGTGTCTCTGAGCAGCTCTGCAATGGGTTTCTGAGCATGTGCTGCTGTTCCTTGCTGCATCTGCTCACAGTTCTCCATCCAGATGACTCCAATCTTTTAAGTAAAGTCCCAGGGTAAATCTCTGACTGTGAGAGCTCCTGAGAAAGCAATTTAGATGCTTGCTAAGCGTAGCTGCTGGAAGGAACAGATTTCTTCATGCCATGCTTCATAACGCTCCAGATCAGGTCTGAGGGTATGATGAACCTTAAACCAAAGAGGGTTTTCTGCCTGTCCTCAGTGATTGCAGCTGATGAGAACAGGCTAAGCCCCACATCTGAAAACCAGGCTCTCTCTTTCCCCACTCAAGGAAGCGGGGAGGGGAGAAGAGATGTGAATTTGTGATTGCTTTCTGCATTCATGGTACAACTGTGGTGAACGTGACAAAGAATCTGACCCATAGCATTGCTTTGACCATCAATTTCTTGTGCTCGAACTAAAAAGCCAGTTGATGTTCCCTTTCACAGTCATGAAAACTGCTACAACACTAATAAACCTCCGTTGTAGCTATATGCATAAAAGAATGCCTCAAAAAGCATGCAGCATGGGAGCAGCACAGCCCCCAGAACACCAGAGGAAGACTTAATTGTTTGTGAAATTTCTTCAAATGATGTTCAGGAAAGTTTCAAATGCACAAGGAACAGAAATTCCTCTGTATTAAGGACATGGAACACAGCATTCCAGAGCAAACTCATTGGCAACACTCTTCCATTTGCCCAGCAGTTCTGCTGTCTGGGTCACAAAAGTGGTGTTTGGTTTGATGGATGGATAGTTTTGGCAAAACAATGAATTATTGTGTATTATTAGCAGTATTCATAGTGTTTGAGGTTATCTCAAAGCATTGTCTTCTGCTGATACTGAAAGGCTTCTAGAATAGTGGAATATTTTTCATATTATTTGGTAATGTGTGGACCACTCATTGGATCTGTGTGATAGAGTGCAGTGCGTGCACCATTCATAAGAGTTGCACAGATCTAAGTGCCACTTCAAGTAGCACAAGCACTGTATGACTTCTTCGTGCATTTATGAGCATATATGCACTATCCTTGTAAATAAATTTCTAAATGAAAAGGAAATAAAATGGAAAGGTGATTTTTTTTTTTAATCATTTGAACAATAACGGCGTCATTATCCTTCCTAAACCATTTAACTGTAGAATATTGCACTTTCCAATTAAGTACCTTGACTGTTTGTTTCTGTAAAACTTTCTCTTAAACTTGGCAGAATTGCATACATGCTATTTTAAAACTATGAATTGAGAATGCAGTTCTCAAGCAATATCTTTGTTATCACGGCTTTCCAGGAAGGAGATACATAAAGGGAGAACTAATTCTTAGATTATGCAGTATGCTGATATGAAATCCATTTGATTAAATAAAAAATACTTTTTCACCAAGCCACACATTTGATGTTTCTCCTTTTCCCAGTTGTGTAACTAACAGCTCCAACTTGTTGCTTCATTCCAGCCTCTTTTACACCTCTAAGTCCAATGAAAAAATCTACAGTCACCTAAAATACCCCATTTGTCACTGCATAGCGTACCAGAGCCACTCAGAACATCAAAGCTTTGGGACAGACCAAATTGGGATTCCTCTTTTTCAAAAGCACTGGCTCTGTGAGATAAGGAAATCTTCATTAGCTGCTTGCTGTATGGGACGATGAGTCAATTAAGCAGGTCTAAATCCGTGCAAAGAAGGGCAATAATATGAATGTATACACCAGATAACTAGCAGTTGTAGAACTTGTAAAACTTTCTATGCTTTAGATATAGCTGATATTAGAATTGGTTGTATGATACCTTTTTGTTTCCTGCAGACTTTGCACTATTACTTTTATTGAATAGCTGTGGTATATGGCCAGAATCCGGGCCACTTGTTTTGTCCTTCTCACTGTTCTCAGAATGAAGGGTTTGGATGAGTGTTTTTTATTTTCAGTGAATTTTTCAGATGAGAAAAATTCAAATGATGTATGGTAAACATTTGCATTCCATGGAAAGCATCTTGTGTGATAAGGCTGTTCTTGGTTTTCATAAGTGGAAGCATTCCAATTCACTTTCTGGTGTTTGCAATTGAGCTGCTGAAAAGATAGTACTCAAAGATTCTTACTGTGGGAAATAAATTTAAATAGTTCATTTTCTGGAAGGGCTTGAATAAGTAGCCTTCTTATGCATTTATTCTTTCAAATTACTTAGCTTAATACAGTCAGTGCCATTGTCCTGTTGTTCCTCTTTTAAATTTATTTTTAGCACCAACATACAAACGAAGGATTATGGCTATAAAAAAACATAGGCTGATTTAATTTGGGAATTAGCAAAATGCAATGTTAACAGTGGCAAATGGGAAGAAATTATTTTGTAAGTCACACACATAAAATAGAAGAAAACCCAGTTGCACTGGAAAAGTTTAAATTGAGATACGATGGTGCAGTTCTCAGCTTTTTGCAATATGTATTAGCTTTAATAAATACAAACGTAGAGTGTAACTATTACAAATCTCCAGGTATATTAGCTGCTCTGTACAAAGCTGACTGTGTAACACTGCACGTGACGCCTCATGCAGAAAAAAATACGACTTTGCAATTTTTTTCCCCAAAGGAATTATTGCTCCCATATAGAGATACTGTTTTCAGCTTGAAAACTCGAAGCTAAAGTACTCATGTGTGCCTTTTGGAGCCACTGTGTCATCAACGCACAAAGGAATGCATCGCTAGGAATTTTCCATGGAGAAACCTATTTGTTCTTAAGTGTTACAGGGGAAGATCATCTAAGTGTGATATAAAAAGTTCTCCTGCAATAATAGAGGAGAGTAAGTCTCGTATTTTCTAACGTAGGAGAATTACTGTTTTGTTTCTGAATTCTGAACCTGAATTTAGTATCTAATAAAGACATAATTATTCTAAAATCAGAGTGAACAAGCACATGATTAATGTTAGGGGCTTTCTTACCTTCTTCTATTATGCATACAAGCCGACAGCAATATGCGTATGTATGCACTCTATATATGATTGCATGAATTAATTTAATCCCTCGACAACAACACAAAAAAATGGCAAATTGCACTACATTTCTTGTCAAGTAGGGCAAACAGCAATTGTATCCTCCATGATTAAAACCAAATTCTGGTTCTCCTCATGGATCCCAACCCAGCTTCATTTGACACTGGATACACAAGCAAAATTCAGCAGATTCAAGCAAACTTTAGTAGATCTGAAGTGTGACACACATAAGAGCAGATCTTCTATTCTCTTTGTAAATATCCTAATGCCTTTATTATACCTTCTTTCTACCTTTTCTTTCTTTGCTATTTCTGCTTCAGAGACCCTTAAAATTTTTCAGAAGTTCTGAGGAATTTTTTAGCAGCTGAGATCATTGCTGCAAACGCTGCAGGCACCTGCTCACCTTGCTTGCCCACCAGGATGGGCCCACCACTGCACACCAACTCTGCTGTGCTTCCTCACCAGCCATGAACACATCCCAAGAATCTTGGCCCAGGTCTGTCTTTTTAATAAATAGTACCGTAAACATATAGAACTTGATTTCCAACATCAAGAAATGAAGTTGCAGCTATGTGAGAAAATAGGATATTTAATTACCAAGACTTTAAATAGGACATTAAAATGCGGATATGATGGGTTGGAAATTCTGTGGAAGTTTTCCTGAAAAGAAAAAAAAAGTCCAAAATCTTCAAGGAAAGAGGTGGGAGATCACCCACATCCACACGCAGGCACTGTGATGGTTATTAAAGTGCCAAGGGAAATTCAATTTGAGGACTGGAAGCAGAAATATCAGGCACGAGAGGGATTTCTGCACAGAGACTCGAGGCTTACAGATATCGATCAGAGCATGCAGATGAAAGGCAAACACATTGCGGGGCTTACAGGCGAGTCAGAACGTTATTACTGTAACAAAACCAAGCTATTCGACTTTCCCCTTTTTTAATTAGGTGCTTCAAAAAGTATGGAGCGTACAGATTCTCATCTCCCCATCACTAACTGGAAGTAAACTCGCTCTTCACTTAAGTGCAGGATTAAGCTCACTGCTGAATCAGCTCACCCAGCTCTGGAACAGCAAACGCTGCTGCGAATTTGGGAGCAACTTTCAGATGCAGATGTATCATAAACCCTGTATCATGGCTCCCTCAGTTCCCAGGCCTTTTACCTTTTGCTTTTAATGGACACAAGCAATGGACTGCAGTAAGCCAAGCTTTCAGTGATACATTTTTTTTCTATTACTGTTGTTTTGAAAATAACTGTGCCTCACAAATCCTGCCAGGAAGCCCCAAAAGCCCATCTGTGCTTTGGAAGTGTCTGAAAAGCAGAAATTACTGCTTGATTCCAAAGCCAGTGGGTCACGGTCACACATCCTGGCAGTACGAAGACAGCAGGGCTGGGACACCAGGGAGGCATCGCATCACCCATAGCCCATCCTGCTCCATGTGGCAAGAAAACAACTTTTTTTTTGGCTTTTCTTGGGTATGTACACATACTTTAGAAACAGAGAAATATAAGGAACTTTCTGGCGCAGTATTACTGCAGACAATTAATGTCCAAATGTGCGATGTATCAGTCCCTAAACAGCCCTTCTCAGCAGATTTTGGAGCTGCTTAGGTACTGTGCCATTTCATTAATCAGTGTTTGCCTGAGGCACAGCACATGAACTTACTTCAATCGCTGCCAGGGTTCCTAGATCACTCTTTGGCTTCCTAGGACATTTTGGAATGATAATTACCCTTCAGTCACTAGCCTAGTTACCAAATCCATTCATACACATCAAAATTTATGCAGTACTCACACTATAGACAGCAGGCAGTCGCTACTGTGTATGTAAATTAAGTCTCCTAAGAACAAGGTGCAGGAAGAGAACATGGCTTGTTAGAGAGAATGAGTGGTGAAGAAGATATGGCTAAGGAGACTGAGTAAACAGCATTTTATCCAAACCTGACTATAAATTATCATTTGTTTAAGGGAATATTTGACAGGAATTCTAAAAATGTCAGATGATTAGAGACAGATGCTACAATTCCTGACTTTAAAGGAAGTCAAGAACACTTAATACTTTGCACAGTCAGAATATTAGCCAAATATTAACCAAATCTGATATGATTGTACCACAGCAGAGAAACAAGAGGCTATGCTCTACATCTTTAATGTAGCTCTATTAAAATCAAAAACCTTCTCTGATTAAGGGATTAATTTTTAATGGGCTCAGACTTCGTGGTTTCCACGTACCTCCTTTATGCAAGTTCCATTTATGTGCTCTGCAATGAATGAACGAATAAGCTTCATAAACCTCAAATACCTCAAGCACAACTTAAAGACTTAAAAATGACATTGTTCTGATTTTCAGTTTTAATTAAAAACAAATAACAAACTGTTTTTTATTCTTATTTACCCACTCATGCTCTATTGACTCAGAATGCTTGGACACAAGAGTGCAGTTACGATAACCTTCTGGCACCACCAATTATGACTGGATGCAGGGAAGCCTTCAGTGCAATGATCTCATGATCACTGATTTTTCTTAAAATCACTTCTTACTATTTTTTATCATAATCTTCAATATTATATGTCCAAATATAAAGTTGCATTTCAGAAACTAGGACAGTTTCTAGAGACCTACATTCTTCAAAATCCAAAGGTGATGCTTGAATTAGCAGTCCAATAAGAGTGGGCAGCTGAGACATTTTAAAGAGTATCAGGAGCCCTAATAAGCATTGTTCCAATTCCAAGGAGAAAGAAATATCCACAGTTATTTAGGTGGGAAAAAACAAAAAACAAAAAACAAAAAACAAAAAACAACACAAAACCGAACACACTTACAGGAGGGGAAAAAAATCCAGATGTTTAAGGGAAAACAATTTTCTTCTCTACATAGCAAACAAACACAAGATGGCTTTTGACACTATGCCTGTATACTTAAAAAGCTCTTTTTGTATGGAATCTCCAGAAACAGCTCTCACTGATGAGTTATGTCACCATAATGTAGCATTTTGATGATGTGTGATAAAAAGTAATCACCCTACTTGATAACACAGTAGGGAAAATAGCTTGAGCAGCACTGAACGGTGGTTCATTTTGAAAAATACTACAGTAAGGGAATTTTATATGGCAAAAAAATTAGTGCTTTTATTTATTTTTATGCACTATTTCTCATAAGTGTTACACTGCTTACCTTCTGGCGTAGGCCAGACACTATTATTGAATTCACAGACATCAAAATGAATTCAAACACATTGTCTCAGTTTATCTCATGTACTTAACAGTATTTTATACTATTACAGAAACACTACTAGCAAGTGACCGTAGTTCACTCATTTGAAAGATCCTACCAAGACCTGGTACCACATAATATTCTTCCATAATATAAATAATAATTACAATTTCTGGAGATTACCTTGAATTACCAAAAAAAATCAGTATACAGCTTTGATGCTGTCAAAATCACCAGCTACACATCACTTCTGATACATACAGAAGTAGTTTGTGTTGTTTCTACTTTTTACCCCTTAGGATCATTTGTAATCCTTGAAATCATAACACAGAAGACAGATTTGACTACAGTACTCACCCACACAAGAACAGGGATTTATTACAGGTTCATTCCAAACAACTTCAGTCTTAATGTAATTCACTTCTGCAGCCTAAGATGGACAACCTGGGAGTCTTAACGTCTGTACCATTTCTAATCAAAATCTATTTCATTGATGGACATCAAACTGCCTTGCGAGATGGATTATATGTTTATTTCACAAAAGTCAATATACAGAATAACTACGGGCATAAAAACAGAAAAGGGAAGAGAGAGAGAACACGAATATTTTAATGTGGCCTTTGTTACTTTGGTCTTACTCCAAGGAATTCTATTAAAGGGTCACGTACTAAATGCACCTCTTAAAAACAGATGCAAAATTCTTGCCACTGTCAAGCACGTTAACCTACCAAACAGATACCTCAAAGACCATTTAGCTGCTATGCATTCCTGACTGGGAACATCTCTCATGAACTGGTTTTAGTGGCAAAATTTTGCCAATAATATGCAAGAACTGCAGCACTTTGAAGTAATGAAACCCAATGGACCCTTCAACCTTATTCCGTTTATGTTATATCATTATAAAGGCATTATTTTTCTGCAAAACGCTGTTGTAGGCCAAGAAAAAGATGCTGAAAAGATAATAGCACAAAAGCATAGAAATTAAATTACACGTGCCTATGCTATGATTGCTATTGATCCTATTTTACACTGATCCTATTTTATCTCTGACACCAAGTTTTGTGAGACAAGACTGTATCTTGCTATGAGTGTTCTGTTCTTAGTACCTTCTGCTTAGAACCTCAGACCAATATCCTGCAATGCAGCAATGTCATTGCTCCATTAAATCTGCAGTGAAAGTACCTTTTGAAAAATCAGCAATGAAATAAAGAGAAAGTTGACCAATAAACTGTTTCTCTATATTACTATTATTTTTTTTTATCTGAAAACCTCTGGAAGGTTTCTAGGGCAGTTTATTTTTAGGGTGTTTTATTTGTTCTGTATTGTTTCCATGTTGGGTCTACACTCCAGTTAATACAGAGGTATACAACACTAGTATGTATTTTTCAGAGTTTCAAAATAACAGCTTTTGTGTTCAGACTTCAGAAGATCTTATGGTTCCTCTGCTACTCTTCACATTTCCAGCTGCTTTGACAATGCTGGTTTTTATAACTGGGGAAAAAAAATAGCTAATAAAATTCCAGGTATTGGCTGAAGAGGGATTCAGACAGTACGGGGCTGTCATCTTGGCCTCACGCTGACATGGCGGATCCATCCTTCTTTCTGAAATCAATGTCCTGAGGGAAGTCAAACCACACATTTCCAATTCTGCCTGGCTTTCACGTTCACACTTTAAATTGTAGACACATTTCTTTTTTAAGACAGCATGTGAATCAAGAGCAGGAAAGGACATATATGATCAGAAAGAATTGTCTCACCTCTCATACCTCAATTAATCAAATTTCCATTTTTATATCATGTCCTCAGGTCCCTTTAAAAATGACTGAGCATTTGAAGGTAAAAGCTGCAGTTATTCCCAATGCATGACAACGTTGCAATGGTGAGATCAGTTTCCTGCTGCCAGTGTCATGCAGAATTGTGTTCTGCAGATTAGAGTATGAAGCAATTTGCAATAAAGAATGTATGTGTAGGACATAAAGCAAAATTAGTCTTTAATGTTTTTAATTCCAGACAAATGCTGCAGTAAGGATATGAGATGCATTCACATACACCGCTGTGCCTGCAAAAAGCTCTATTTTTAAATGGGTAACGCTAGCAAAGGGTCCAAGATTCGGAAGAATTAAGCTACAAAGAGACAATATAAAGCATTGGTGGTCTCACAGGAAAATCAGCATGTAGGAGAGAACTCAGTCATAGGAAAACATACCCTCAGACTTTCCCAAATAGCTTTGGAGAATGAAATAAAACCAAATCTGGATACCCTTTTAAACGTGGTCCCTAGTTATTTCAGTTCCTCCAATCTGGACTTTGGAGCTTGAGAAGGAAATGAAAAATAAATGGAAAATCTTTGGATGGAATTTAAATTTTTCAGCCACTGGATGATAAAGTGGAACCATGATAGTACACATAACAGAAACATATGTTTATATATATGTGATACTGATATTTAAAAATATGTTGAGACATATACTTGGATATTATGCATTTTGTAAAATACAAATACCAGTAAATATCCAAAATACAAATGTTTGGCACATGTAAACTAGATGTCCAACTCACCATTTAAAAGTATATCACATGGCTACATTGCTAATAGCCACCACAAATCACTTTATCTAATGTAATATGTACAGAACAGCATTTTTTTGACGTAACATTTGGAAAATAGTGTGTCATAATGGCTGTACTGCTACTGGATACTGTTTCTGTTCTTATATCCAAGTAAAAAAGGGAAAAAAATGTTTTCCAGTCATAAGTGTTGTTTGTGATCCAGAGTCTTCTTCCCTCCCTCACCACTCCCATTATCACGTAAACAACTGAGGGGATCCAGTAAATATTTCAGCTGGTTTTAAGGTCGGTTTATGTTTTTGTGCATCTTCTCAGCACAGCTTAGAACTCAACAAGATTTCTAAACAAGCTCAGCCAGACTCTGGAGAAAGCTTACTTAAGAAATAGTATCTGAAATTGACTTGCTTTCCAATGCTATGGTATACCATATATTGCAACTATCATTTTCCTTATGTGAGTTTGGTCTTGCCTGTAATCAGCACACCTCCAGTAATCTTATCACTGTCAATCAGGATGAAAGTATTAACCGGGCTAAAACATGTATTTTTAGACAGACAGAGTTTCGTCAACTCTCTATAGTTTCCTTCTGAATAGTCTTCAGGTATTGGCAGATTTGCTCACTGTGTGAATAATGCATACCAAGAGCAAAGGGGAACACAGACTCAACAGCCAACTAAACTAGTAGGGTCAGGCAAACGGTTTTGAGAAAGCCAAAAAGCAAAAAATATACTAAATAAACATATACTTGGTCCTATTATTTAATAATCACTTCTAAATAAGTTTGTAGTGGTAAATAAATCACTGGAAGTAGTACAATGTGTTCAGAACTCAGTGGGAAGCTAAAAAATGCTCCCAAGCTGTAACAGCCAGCCCAGCTCATTGCGCTGCTTAAGACCACGATGCATTTGTGGAGAAAGGCTTTAAGGACAGGAAGAAAAGGATTTTCAAGGCTGAAGTAAATATCTGTGGATACGAGAGTACATCCTCCAGAGCTCCTGTTTATGCATTGAGGCATATTTTGTCAGCAGAGAAAAGCACATTAAATAAATGCTTTCCTGTTCTTACTCTACACACAACAATTTTGGAGAAGGGAAAACTGGAGCAACTGGCCGCCATTAATCACCCTTGTGCAGAATACAGATCAAAATGGTTCAAAACATTTTATGAAACTAGACAGGTGTTTTCCTTGCACTAAAGATTGCTAACGCACATGGAAGGAGTCTATCGCATGGCAACAACTGGTGTGTGTGCTGCTAGCTGGGATTTCAGATCTGAGAAAGTAAAACAGAAAAAGAAAACTTAACAGTGCGGCCCTTGCAGTCTTTTATTTCAATCAGCCAATCAAAATGCATTCACTGAGTCGAAAGCATAAAGGTGTTGGGAATTGACTTTTCTGTGCATAAATACATGCTATGAGCTTTGAGCAGGAAAAGCAAAAGCACAGAGCATTTCCTCAGCTTTCGCATTGGAAATGGCTGCTCCCAAACAATTGATGGCCACAGAGAAAACCTAATTTTTTATTCAAATTGAAGGGAAATAGTCAAGAACTCCAGAGCATAACCGTAATGAAACATAATGCATTATTCAACTAAAGAAAAAAGCAACCTTCATCACATGTGGAATTACATATTCATTTTTCAAGTAAAGCTTTAACATTAAATTTAAGCTGTACCTTCTGTCTCATGAGAGCTCAGAACGATACTCTGCATTATCTGAACCCAAAAGTTCACAATTCTGATGGCAGTTCCCACCAACCCCAACACCTTTCTGAGTACAAGGAAGGAGAAGGAGCGTTTCTCTCTAGTCTGCATTTGACTGTGAAAATTTAAACATAAAATTAGAAAGCGTTTGTGAGACACCATTCCAATCTCCGTACTGCCCAAGCTGCTTCTAGCTCTTCTGCACAAAATCAGATTTTAAACTAGGTCAGAAGACCTAAAAAACAGATGCTTAAATGTTTCTTCTCTAATGGTTTAGGAAGCAGTATCTGAGGAACAGACAACTTTCAAGATTCAGTGACAGCATTTAAAGACTCGATAACTTTTTTCCTGGGGTACTTTTGTGCAAAAGAGAACCAGAGAAAAGCACAGTTAACAAACTCCTAGGTCAGACAATTCTGGTCGTTTCTCACCATGAATTAGGTGAGGCAAACAGGAAAGCAGTTTGTGGTAGGAACAGATTCTGAAAAAGCTTTCATCAGCTGCACTAGGAAAAGCTGCTTGAATTTCAAAAAACATTTTTCTCCAACCCCACAGCACCTGCTAACTCTCTAATCTCAAATCTTTAAAATAAAACATCCAAGCAACTGGAGGACGTGCAGTTTGCAGGTAATGATATTTGGACTGTGCGTCGAAGATAGATCAGATTACTGGAGTGTGAATTCACAAAGCATTCAAACTTGGACAGATGAAAAATTAGTTTGCATATTTTATATTACGAATGCATATGAAATACTGAGGTGGCAAAGCTGGTCTTATTGCACAGCGACAGTACTTTCTGTGCACAGAAAGTTCTGGTTAGCTTGTATATACAATGCAGGATGCCAGTCTTCAAGCACAGAAGGTTAGTTCTGTCACTGAAAAATACAGCAGTATGTCTGCAAAATCAATCTCTGAGCACATACTGTTGGTAACTTTTCTACATTAGAAGCCTAAGAGATGCCAAACACCCACAAGCCCTCTTAAAAGTAATGTCATTAAGCTATATATGTAGATTGCTTTGATAATTACAGGTTTAGTGTGTTAATTACCAATTAGCGTATTTGTTCTTTGGCTTCAAATGATGAACAACAAAAAACTTGGTACATTTCCTACTTTGGATTTCGTATTTGATTGTTAAAATTTTATAAATAGTGAAAAAGTGCTATTATGCCAGAAAATGTTATAAAAGAGACAAAAGTGTGCTTTTCGCTCAATCGTAAAGAGCTATTCAAGTTTTATACCACTATAAATGGAATTGTATCACAGAAGTGTGAAAATTCACTGCTAAGTATAAAAGCTGAAAAGTAAAAACTGCTCTAGCAATCCCATGTCCAGCAAGGAAACAAATAGGAAGAAATATCCTGTGTTTCAGCAGCTGACCTGTCTCTATTTAAAGATAATGTAACGATTTTAATAAATTGAAGACCTCAGTAATGCAACCTCAATAGACCACCTTTAACATTACTAAAATATAGAAAATCTGAATAAACATCTAAATAAACATTTGCCATTTGATCAATACTTTCAGAAGGCTGACATCGTTCCAGTACAGTAGGAACGTTGGAATCCTCTAAAACAGTCAGCAAGAAACTCCAAAGAATTGTGCTCCTATGGCTGCACTGAGTCTAGCAAAGACAGAAGCACTTGGGAACTCTTCCACCAAATCCCCTCTCTTTGCTTATCCCTGAAAGTCTTCAAATTGTTTCAAATACAAACAGCAGATGAACATAATTCAGTCCCTCCTGTAGAAAAGTAAATCTTTTCAATTTGGTCAGCTTAAGAAATCTTCAACATCAATGGGTAAAATACTGAGATTTACTGTATCATGAAGTTCCCAAGCAACAATTTCATGCCCATCCATTTATTCTTCTGAAAAGCTCTCCTGTATTAAATGTTAAATTATCTTTCTTGAATTTCAACTACTCTGAGTTTGGACACCTTTCTACTGCTAATTACCATTGTATCTGTGTGGCAAATGGATTTTTAAAGCTTCCTTTAGTCTCTGTCAGAGCAATTGAAAAGAATGTTGCAAGAAAACATGTATTTTTGCTAATTTGAAGAAAAATCCTTTGTTATGCAACCTCACCTCTAACTCTCCAAACCCCCAAATTATCATAACCTTCTATTCAACCACTGAAATTGACAGGGAAGTATGATGCAAAGTCCAGACACGTTCCCAAATGTGAACACCGGGCAGACACAGATGTAAAGTATCCTGAAATTCTCCTGCATTCTGCACTGTATTTTCTGAATTCTGAGATGGAAGAGAACATTATAGTATTGGTAAGATTTCTTTTATATATATATATTTTAATAAAGTATTACATATCACACTTTGGGTTTTGTTTAGCAGTAGAATATGATGGAAGATCTGTCATGTGATCATAAAATGCTCTGTGAGTGGTAAAAAAAAACCACAAAGAACAGTTTTGCAAAAGGTACCTGTTTTGTATATATATTTTTTTCCATTCTGACATTCACCTCAAAAACTGATAGAACCACAGATATCTATGCATATGTGTAGTAACTGCATCATTTTGTTCCACAGTGAATTCCTGTTGTACCAGTGCCAGAATATTTCAGCCGCTTCTGTTCGCCTAAACTTCTGGGCTGCCAGTGCCTCATTTTAGAGTAATCTAAACTCCCATTTTCCAAAAACTCCATTTTCATCACCATTTGATGACAGACAACTTCACCTTAGGATGCACAGAGAACAGAGGAAAACAGAGAACGCAGTAAAATAGGAAAGAATATTCAAAGCTGAGTTAAAAGGGAAAATCCAGCTCCAAAGCAGGGAACTAAGAAAGCCTTTTTTCTGCTCCATTTCTACGTCCAGGCTGAGCACCCAACTGGA
Source organism: Lagopus muta (assembly GCF_023343835.1). Classification (NCBI taxonomy): domain Eukaryota; kingdom Metazoa; phylum Chordata; class Aves; order Galliformes; family Phasianidae; genus Lagopus; species Lagopus muta. Next base: position 11,640,094 of record NC_064447.1, read on the forward strand.
TTCTCTGACATATAAAAAGGGCTTCAGTTTCCCTCTCACCAGATAAATTATTGGCCTCTCATATCCATCCATCCATCTTCCCTTCATCATCAACACTTTTTAGAATTCAAGACACCTCTCCCTCTGTCAGCATTCACTGCAATCAGCCAAGAGCTTCCAGGGGGATTCTGAAGGGCAGGACTAAGTAGTCTCCTCATGACAAAAGAGCATGAAAGTGGGACAGAACCAATAGAAACAGCAGACAAAGGGGAAATAGAGAGATGGAGTTATTTTCTTCCCATTATTGTTTCTCAGTCTTCTTTTGAGTGCTAATTCCAGTCTAGCATTCATTGCAAAAGCAAATCAATTTACTCCTTTTTCCAGTTTTAAATACTGTGGATAAAACTATTTCTCCTCATTTAACTTTCTTGACTAAGAGATGCATGAAAGGGAGGTGAAGTGGAAGGCAATGATAGCAGATTATCCTCTTTAACGTTTCCGTCAAGAAACTGTTTTCAGCCGAAATTTATTCTGCACTACTAATTTTTTCAGTTTGTCCGATTATTATTTTTTTTTTAATTTAAAAAACTATTTATATCAACTGCATTGTATGAATAGAACACTGCGCCTTTTCACTCCTGATTTATTTCCTACACAGCCATAGTTGCTAATAGGAACTTAAAACATTTGCATGCTGGAGATACTTCACAAAATAAACTCATTTCCTGCCAACGTGTGTGGTTTCGGTCACTCAGACCCTTGATTAAGCTTCTATGAGTGACTGCACATGAAATGCCCTGCAGTTTCCAAGCCAGTGTGCCACCAAACCTTCCTGAACACTCCAGTTGCCTTGACTAAATTCCACAAAGAAAATACTGCAGCTGTTTGCGCAAATTCATTTTCATATCATTTCCCACCACTGTACCGTACCAATCCTGCTTTATTTCATCATCTGAATATTTCAGTTTCACATATTTTGCTTCCCTACTGAGTTACTTCTGTAATTTCCCCATTTTCCCATTTCTTTTGCTGTACACTGCTTTCATGTTTCAGACTGCTCTGTCAGATTTAAGTCTTCTGAGTCAGTTCAGTCCCCTCTGCACATGTTCTACTCCTGCACTGTTAGATGCTCCTGTTATCACTCTTTTGCATTTCTTCAACCTAGAAATTAGGGATTTTATGACCTACAAGGTAAGTGGTGGCTCTAGGCAGATAACTGAGATCACTGAAGTACCACGGGACAGAGCTCGGGGAACACTGCTAATGAAAATGTTGTGGCCAACAATGCCATCATTCTCTCATTACACGTCGCAGTTTTCACACAACTTATTACAGTTCACACTGGCAGGTAGATGTGTTCAGCATGAACCACGTTCTGTTTGCTTCGGAGACGTAAGCCCACACGTGCCTGCCACTGACCACAGCTGAGCGTGGAAGGAGACTGGGAACAGGAACAAAATCATAAAGACCGGCTACCAAATAAACAGCAGAGCTAACACGGCGTCTCTAAAGAAGAAGATGGTGATGGCTCCCTGTGCTGCAATCCGCTTTCAAAGTCACAAAAACCCTTTTGAACTCCTTGTATTCCCCTGACTAATGCCATCATTATTTCAACGCTGGCTGTTCCATGAAACAGGTGCTATCTTGTCAAACGAGGCTCTCCTGCTTTCATCATCCCGCAGTTATTCATTGTGGATTGTTACTGCTGACAAGGTTTTGGGTTGCCTGGCTACCAGGTCATGCTGCTAGAGCTGCCGGTGAGCTCTGCGGAACCAAACTTTTGGGTGAGAAGTAAGCGAGGGGAGGGACCATGTGGAACAGAGCTGCTTTATTCCCATCTGTCATCCTGCCCGCAAAAGAAGTTACAAGAGCTTATCTCAGAGGGATGCGGAGCGAGGAGCGATGGAATGCTTCCAGTGCCTGATTAAAATGATTCACTCTATAATAAGCTAACATTTCTCGTTTCATTTCTAAAAGCTTTTCTTCCTCACTACTTACAACAGTCTGCCAGATTCCTAAATAGAAGAGAAAGATTAATCTGAGCTAAATTACCTGATGTGGTTTTCAAATTATTCTGACAGAAATGTAGAACAAAGTTTGTTCAAGGAAGCGCCCAGCTCCTCCTGCAGGGAGAGCTCAGCAAAGAGCAGCACCAGCCACCAGCTCCATCCCAGCTGGGGAATGCTCTCAGTTACCCCACCAGCATGCTTACCTTCACTGCAATCGTGTTTTTGTCCTGAATTTTCTTTATAGCTCCTATGACAGATGGTTTTCACAAATAAATGCTTTTCAGCCACCTGCCTCCCTAAGCTTCCCCAGGAAGTTTTTCTGCAAACGTGATGTGTATACAGAGATTGCTATAGAAGACCTTTTTTTTTTTTTTTTAATGTAAAGTGTTCTTTTTTAGGGCAATAACTGAGTTTTCACTTATAAAGCATCATTCTTCATTCAAGTGCTGGAGACTCATCTCCTTGCCATAGGTTAGGGAGTTTTTTGACAGTACCACATCAGACAGAAAAAAGCCTGGGCCTCACCTGTTAGCTACAAGATATTGACAGTGACAATGACAGAATTAAACTCTGCAGAATTCTGCAATTTCATGCAGAGATCTGTGATTGCACTCCCTGAAACAATTGTTTTTGTTTTTTAGTGAATAGTTCTGACTTTCACCATACAAAGTGTAGATCTTCAAACTTCCCAAGACATATACACCAGAAAAGTTCATCTTAGTCAATGGCACTCACTCTCATGTAGTCAGATAAAAAGGTTTCTCCTAAATAATACACTTCAGCAGCTTGCTCAAGCATATCAGTTGAAATATTGAAGTTGATTGAAACTCTACTCAAGCCTTTAATGTTTTAAGCTAATTTTATATGGGAGCCATCATCTATCATATGCAAGTTTAATGCAAGTTAGACTTAGAAAACAAATTTTTCTTGGCTGATGCCCTGATAATTTTGGGCAGGCAGGTTTTGAAGAAGTCATGAATACCACCTGCTCTTCAGTGGAGCAAACGATGCCTGACCATGTTTTTATAGCTAATCTAGTCCATTAATTAACGACAATCTTCTCCACACCTCCAAGAAAGTCATTAAACACAGCAATTAAGAAGCACAGATAAACACTCTTGTCCACATCTGGTGAAAAGAAAGATGCTGAGATATTAATTTAAAAAAAAAAAAAAAAAGAGAGAAATAATAATGTGCTTTAACTTCCAACCAAGCAAACAAAACTGTTTTTAAATCCCAGGTATCATAAGGATATTAGATTCACATGAGATTCAAAACAGAGGGGTGTAGGAGGGGAGGGAGGAAGTGAAGGGGTAGAAGGGAGTAAGACATAGAGCGGGCATGAGGTGGAAAGGACAGAAACCAAGGATGAGATGATACAACAAATTAGCTGAAATAGAAGTAATTTTAAATGAATTAATATGACAAAACTATGAGAGACTTAAATGGATTGTTTCACAAGTCTCTGTTCATATTGAACACATAGTTGCTTACAAAGAACTCATTTTATTCTTCTCTTTTCAGCAAAATATTTTCTAGCTTTCATTCAAAAAAGAGATGTCAAAGTAGAGGTTTGAGTTTATGTGCTTAATACAACACATCAAGAGTCATATGGAAAGAGATTGACTTCTTCCTCCTTCTGCCATACAGCTGGAAAACTAAAATCTAAGAAGGGAAAGCAGTGATGAAAAACTCTGAAGTGGAGCAGTGCATGCTTTCAGAAATGAGCGGAACTGGGGAGCCAGAGTACTTAAGAAAACATAAATATCAACTGACTTAGTGCCCAAAGTCTTAAAGAATTTTTTCAGCATGATCCTGTGATTCGAGTACAGCCAGAAAACTCCCTGAGACCCCAATGGGCAATGCTAATTAGCATGCTGCTTGCAACAATTTTTAACATGTATTTTTAATTTAATCCATTAGAACCACAAAGGAATAATGTATTAAAGTGATAAGTCTGTGCATTCAGTAAATAAATATCAAAGTGAAAGTCATGAAAGCTCTAAAAGAAAAATCCAGTCAGAAAAGAAAAAAAAAAAAAAAAAAAGGAATTTAAAGCCCTTGAAGGAATACATCACAGACAAAAATAAATTGATCTACTAAATTAATTAAGTAAATTGATTGTAAAAATTTACTACTCAATGCAAGTGTAAAATAAGTCTCATGGGATGTAAGTTACCAGAGTCAATCCGAGCCTTTCCACCGCAAGAAACTGGTAAAGCACCTCATAAACTTTTTCAATCGTACTGCAGAAGAAAAATAAACCCTCCCTTTACGTGCTAAATATCTTGTATAATAATCTGCAAAGTAACTTCCTGCACTGCTGGAACTGGCTGTGTTTCTAGCTTGTCCAAAATAAATAATACACATAATTTTTTCAATGCATTTTTGAAAATTATGCTACACTACCTGAAAAGTCCTTTATATAAGGTATCTACCTATTCACCTCCTTTTAGTTTACCTCTTATTCATCAGAAATAACTACAATTTTAATCTCCTAAATTTAGCAGCGTTGGGTAGGAAGCACTTTTCTGTATTTTCCACGGTAACCTTTAGAAAAACTGCCAATGGAATATAACTCATTTCTCTTAATGACAGACCCAGCTATTTCTAGAGCAGCCACAGGAGACCACCTGGATAAGTCTTCCAGGGTAAGACAGGACAGCCATACGTAGATTATTCCAAAGAAAAATTTGTCTTATCACACTTACGAAAATTACCTATAAAGGATGTGTCTAAAGCTCTTCTCACACAGAAGTATCGGTATCTATTTTTTCCTTCAGTTAGAAAAATCCACCTAACCTAAATCTTCCTTACAATGAATTAAGCTGATTTCTTTTCTTGTTTTATCTCCTTCCTCTACCAGTTATACAGAAAAACCAATCATCGTCCACTTGGTAATCTAATATGCCCTAGAAAATGTTATCACGTTCCTTCCTAATCTTCTGAAACAAAACAAATCCCATTCTTCCATCTTTTCATCATTTGCCAGTTCTTCTGGGCGAGCTGCTTACTCCAAAGTCCCAGTGTCACATCTCTGAGGAGACGTCATCTTTTTCTCACCAACCCAGCAACAGATACATCGAAAGAATTTCCAAGTTCATAAAGAACTGGCGATCATGAAAAGCACTTCAGTCAATGCTTCTAACAGATATGCTAATTAACAGAGATAACCAGCCTTAATCACACTAATTACACTAAAGATTAAAGGTATTTGGAATTTGACACAGCTTCTTCAGTGTATCTCTATTACATTACGGTAACCTCAAGCAGCAACCTGGAACGTTCCCTTTAAGGAATGCTTAACGTAATTTAACCGTAAAGTTTAGAAGACAAGGAATAAGTAAGAAGCCATCATAGTTTTTACGATTTCCTCTCTTGTTCAGTACTGGGGGGAGAAAAGAAACCCTGTCAACTCCGCTAAAGATCAAGATATTTCTCAGACTGGCTGACTTGAATTTCAGCTCCTTGTTATTGATTCACTGAACGCGCACGTCAGGCCAGCGCAATGGCTCAGAGACACAGGGGAGCTGGAGGCGATGCTAGGAATACGCAACCTGCTGCACCTGGGGCACTGCAGCTTGACTCCTGGCACTACCTGCCACTGTGGCATCGCGTGCTGTGAAGCTTCTTGTGACAGACAGCAAGAGCATTTAGGGGAAGATGGAAGCCTTGTCTCCCAGCAGAAAGGACTGAGTTCAATTAAGGCGGTTCAATCGCTCTCCTAAAGATGTTCCATTCCTTTCATTACTCGGAAAGTTCCAGAGAATATGTTGAAACACTGTCAACAAAGGCAAAAGAACGCCTCAGTACAGACGATTTTTGTTCATTTGAGGGTTATGTAGCCCTATTCATAGCTCTCACTGTTCATCTAGAGGTATTTCACTTCCTTCTCACTGAGTATCTGACATCTCTTTTATAGGAAGGCTGGCCCAACGAGGTGATTCTTAATTTTAGAGTGTCTAAAATCACCTTCTGTGCTGCCAAAGGTATTTTATTTATCAGCTTTCTTGCAAAAATCTCACTTTGTTTAGATTACAGCCTCTTTGTTTTTCCTGATTTCTGATACTGAGCAGCATCCTCCCTTTGACCTTTTGTACCAGAGCTTTACACGAAACCACCTGATTAAGATCTGAGGTGTGGAATGATGAAACTGTGACCTATAAAATATAATCCTCATCCTCATCCACTTTCTCTTCCTCCTTCTACATTGTTTTGTTTCTTTTCTCATTTCCACAGTAATAAATCCCATGACAGGATCACAGTCTTATTGATGCCAAAAGGTTTCCACTGTAAAGAAAAGTAGCAATATAAAAATGTTAAGATGTCAGTAGAAGCTGGAAGAAAAGCAATAATAATTTTAATTGTTACCCACACATTGCCTTATAAGGTCAATTTGAAATGCTTATATTTGAACTAATTTACCAACTTTCTTGTAAATAGTGTATTTGTTCTGGTTTTGCATTCAGAGAATAATAGCTGAAAATGATAAGGGAACTGTAGCTCCTCTATGCTACAAATGTGTACCAACACAAAGATATGCACGGCTGAACAACTGCAGGAGAAAGAAATGGTGTTGGAATCCTCACTGCATGTTGTAGCTATAGGAGTAGATAAAATAAAAACGTCTAACATTTCCCGGTATTCTTGAAGCAACTGATGTTAGTACTGAAAAAAGCAAATAAAGTTTATTTCAGATCAGAATTGATAATGTGCTTTTTGACGCTTGGACCCTAAGTGAACCTTCAAAGTGGCTTTTGTGTGCTGCCAAAAGACATCACATACACTGAAAGAGTTTAAAGGCAACAAAAACAATCAGTGCCAATCAGAAAAAAAAGGAAAGAAAAAAATAGCCTCCAGCATTTTCCATCTGCAGCCATCGCCTAAAATGACTCCAACGAGGAAAACTGTTTGCTTAGCTGTTATTGCATTTGATCTAGAAATCAATATTCTAGGTTCCAGTTCTGAAAGAAACCAGCAAACACTTCCATTGTTGATGTGTTTATTCTCTAGAATACATAGGATATCTTTTTTTTCCCTAAAACAGACAATATTCCACAATGAAGCCCCAATTCACAGAACCTCACAATCAATATGTTGGTCTAAGTCTCAGGCTATGCATATAATCTATTCAATTAATTTGAATTAGGAGCGGTTGATTGATAACATCTTGTAACCTTTTCAGCATCACTGTGCAGTCCAGACTTCCTTATGCATCTGTGAGGCCATGAAGTGCTTAAAAAAATCTCAGTCTGAGCTCTATTCTAGAATACACGTTATTTTCCACACACAAGTTTAGTATCTTTAGGTGCAAATCAGAAGTTAGATGTAACACAGTGTAAACCGCATCCACTCAGATTTAGTTCAATTCCTTACGTGTATCTCACCCTGCTTCATGTGAGGTATGCACGAGTATAAAACAGATGCAATGAGGGACATGCACAGGTGAAGAGAACATTGAATGCCTGGTTAAATAAGCCAGTTCCTTCATTGTTTATCTTCCTCTTCCTCAACCAGCTTCTTAATTGCTCACTTGCTCAAGCCAGCTTGGTAACAGAGCACATCTTCACCATCTGCAATAGCTTCTACTACAAACATGTGCAGATGCTTGGATTTAATTCTTAATTTATTTTAGATCTACTTTCTCCTGAGATTTGATTCAGTTGCCTCCAAAGAGGCACCTAGCACTGTGAGAGGTGATCTGGGACATGCTGCTCCCAGCACACAGGGCACACTGGAGACCTCTGTCCTGGAGCTGCAGTTGCAGGCAAGTGGAATAGTGCAGACTGTCTCAAATGGCACCAGACGGTACCTTCAGGCAACTGACTCATGATTTGAGTCACTGTCAGCACTCATAAAACCAGAAGTTGGAGATAAATGGCAGGAGACAAACTGATAGCTGCTTAGCAGATACACTTCTAGATGTCAGATGGGGTCCTGCAGCCAGCAGTGCAGCAAGTCTCACCCTAACAACATGTGAAAAAGATTCCACTAGTAACAGAGTATGTAGTTACACTGCCATCGTTTCTAAATACTATTATTTAATTTAGTTTATGGGGGTTTTTTCGTTCGTTTTGTTGTTGGGTTTTTGTTTTTTAGATTAAATAGTATATACACATTTGTTAGTAGCAAAATCAATCCATATCCATCTTCCATGTAAACTGTCTGTTAACAGGCAAGTAAACCTGTGAAGTATGTCTCCCAGCCTCAGCTGCGTTGTTTGGCTGGGTCACAAAGTGCTTTCATTCTATCCTCTTGCTTGTTCAAAAAGGCCTCTGGCTTGAACACCCTTGTGAGTGAAGTAATCTGCTCAGAGTTATTTTCCAACAAGACTAAGAGTTTACTGTTATTTTTTCTTGCTGATGTTGATACAATCTCAAGATGGGAATTGAGTTAATAAGAGAATGCTGAAACACACACGAGTAAGCTAAGTATATCTGAACAGCTACAGGCAGCAATAAAAGCATACAAAACCACCACATGCCAGAGACACTCCAGCACTCATTGGGTGTAGCTGTAAGTGCCTGGCAGGGCGATGGCTCCTTCTGAGCTCAGCTGAACACACCACTTCTCCCTTGCTCTGAGGCCAAGGTTATTATATCACAGGTCTGCTCTCTACTTGCTACAAGCTCAGTTCAAGCTTATTAGCTCAAATCTTGCCCTGTGATTTAAGCTGGGAAGCACTTGGAGAGCATTCTTCTGGCCAGCTCTGCTCTAGGATGACGGTCTCTAGCTGAGAGGTGACACTGATGCCAAGGTGTAGTAACTTCTTAAATTACATCAACCTATTGAAAGTGAATAAAGCCTAAGTCCTGAGTGACCTCATTACATTTTTTCTATGCAGTCAGTGTCTTCTCTTTAACACAAAGCTGGGCAGGAATGTGAAGCATGTCTTCCTATGAGAATTCATTTTTACTTTTGGAAAGCTACCCACAAGAAGCTCAGATGTAAACTTCGCTGCTACAACAATTTCATAAAAGCAACCCCAGAGAACAATCCTACTTTATGACACAGTTATTCACACTAACTGCTCCTTCGGTACACAAATCCTGAATTCTGCAGGGTGGTGTTAAACCACAATGCTTTTGCACAGAGCTGAAAACACTTCATAGCCCACAGTGAGTGGTCATCAGATAAAAACAGGCAACTGCTGTACAAGTCCTTCAAACCAGAAAGTGTGAATCTTAAAACTGGGCTGGAACTGAAGTTCTTGGTGCAAAAAAGTACCAAAATGTTCTAAGAAGATGTAATAGTATGTGAAGGAAGTTGCTGTTCAACACATCCTCACCAACTAGCATGCCACTAAAGACAAAATCAGTAGCGTCTCCTGAAGAATTGAAGCACTTACAGAGAAAGGCAATTCCTATTTTCTGGACCAAATATGTGAAATATGAACCTCTGCAAAGTCCCATTATTTGGTACTACGAGTTGGCAGTATTAAGCAGCGGTAAGACATGGATTAAAAGCATAAATGAATAACCTACGTAGCTTGCTATTGTGATTTTGGAGTCCTGTTTAAGTGCAAGCTGTATTCTAAACCAGTTTTCTCTTTTCATGTTAGAAGACACCTCATTTGTGAATGGTCAAGACACCAAGTAATCTGTCCAAAGCTACTCCAGTCCTATGCCGTAGTCAGCTATTCTCCTGTTAGACAACTACAACTTGAGAACTACTATTTGATATAGGTTAGCAGAACAGTACTTTGAATTGCTTTGAGTGCAATTCTGGGCTCTCTTCCACATGCCTAGCCTCTTCCTCCTCCCAAGTGAATGTGATAAATAATCAGAAAAACTTCTTAGTACTAATATTTTATCTCCATAATCTTTTACTTAGCTCATCCAAGGACAGTGTTGAGCTGATATTTATATTCTTGTGAATTCTATCATCTTATTGTTGGAGATGACAGTTTGACTGCAATACATGAAATTTATCTACATAAAGCCTTTTGTGAAGATGAATACGGAGGTGAATCTCAGTTACAAAGTAAATTAAAATACCCTGCATTTGAGCGGAATGGAATCGTGACTGAACATGTCAGAATATGCAAAGAAAAAAGCAAATCTATCATTATGACAACTGCAAGCTTCAAAAGGGTCTTTTCATTGAATCATATTACTTTAACAATCAGAAAATGACTATGAGGGAAGAAATTCTCCAGATAGTAAATACTCGGAGGACCTGATAAAATCTAAACCACGCTGATTATGTCACACTGTCCTCTAAAATTGCAGAAAATGGTCGCCTTCATCTCACTTATGGTTCCTGTAATACTGTGTCACTTACACACTGGCCTGTATCAGAACACTATCAATTTGGCTGCATTAAGGAGGCATTCAGTTTTCCAAACCTATCAACATCCCCAGTAGAAAAAGATAAACAAGTTATCAATTTGGAATACTCTTCCAGTAGTGCTGATACAGCTACTGAGAGTTTTTTCATCTTCCACATTCATTTATTTCTATATAACCATATAAGTATAAGGTGCTGGTTGTTGTAATTGCTAGTTGTAATTCCCCAGTGTAAATGTTTCTAAAACAGAGTGGGTTGCCCTGTTTATCTTAAACCATCTCCAGTTACACTAATCTCCGGAAAGCCACTTCACTCTATTTATGTTGTCATCTTAAGCTTTCCACATTTACAATTCAATTTCTATGAGATGGATCACAAATCTCTCAGTATACAGACAGATGATCAAAAGTGACAAATTACCGAGGCTTAGAGAGCCTCCACCAGTCATCTGAGCCATGACAGCTGACTATGTATATCCTCTTAGTCTGCCCTATTTAGCAAGCAAAACATATAAACTTATCTGTCTTCCAGGTGGTCACTGTTTTGTATAACTGAAATAATTTAAGCTAGCACGTTTTAATTTGTAACTGCAGTGAACAAAGAACTAACACATCATGCATATTGTTTTAAATTTCTAATGAGAACTGTCCTTCTCATGCAATTCTGGTTCTGTTCTTCCTCTAAAAAAGAAGCATATTTCCAGCTTTGGACCCAGAATAGCTGATGGGATGCTGAAATGAGAGCTTTTCAACAGAATTCACAGAAGTCGGAGAGCACCGCACCACAGGTGCTGCTGGTTCAGGGCCCCAGGCACACCAACGAGCAGAACACTGAGCACTTCGTTCCTGAACAAATAATAGGTGGATGTCAAATTAGGTCATGGAATGGTGTATCTGGAAGGATGCTGGAAGACGAGCAGCTCTTGATTATATCGTGGTGTTAATCTGCCTGCAATGCGAATCGAGGTTAAGCTAACAGCACTTGAGGGGAGGTTTCTGCCCTGTATCCTCAGCCACACAGTCTAGAGGGGTTTTATGCCTGGCATGTCAGGGAGTTACAGCAAGACCAGCTATAACTTGAAGGACAGGACTAGTTAAGAGAAATTTCAAGGAAGATATTTTTAACATAAAAGCTTGCATTCTGGAAACCTGGTTGATAATCACTAAACAAAGCCTGCAGCTGCTTTTCTGCTGTGGGCAAACTCGGTGCAAACCTTGAGGAGAGAGTTCAGTGCATAAAGGCACTTTAAGGGAAAACAGCGTGACTGACAGAAAACCTGGAATATCACTACTTAGGCATCAAAATGATGAGGAGCATTACAAGGATACGCCATTCTTCTTTAGACTTAGCTGGAAAAAAGGAGCTTAGGAAAGAAAAAATCCATACAATTGTATGTAGTAAAACAAAAATATGGCAGGGAACTCCCTGAAGAACAGAGGTTTCTGCTGTTTCCTCCAGGGTGATTACTTTATATATGATCTGATGAACACAACTCCCTTCTGAGAGGAAAAATGATTTACGGACCATGGTTAAAGACAGACAGGGGAAGATGAACTGAAGAAATACTGGGTGAGAAGGTGAAGAGAAGAATTGTGGAAAATAAAGGAAAAGAGAAGTACAACAGATGTATAAGAATCAATAAGAAAGTAAGAAGAACTCGCATTAAAAAGGTTGAAAAACGCAGAGACTATTAAAAAAAAAAAAAAAAAAAAAAAGATGAGCACTGAAAATGAATCCTGGAGTTTCTTGTTGTACTTTTCAATATTTTCCATTTAAGTTTTTATAGCAACATCATCTTTCATTCTAATTCTGGACTTTTCTCCTTAGATTCCAGTGAATCCTTCCAAACTGGTTTTCATCTGTTTTACCTGGATGAGAAATACATTTCCCATCGTTCTTAGACAGTTGCTTACTCTCAGTTCTTCATTCCTGTAACCCTCTCACCCTCTCCTTTCAAGGACTTTCCTGTATCAGAAGAAACTGAATGACAATTAATTTAGCAGACTTATCACATTTGTACAGGCTAGATACTCTCCAGATTCCTAAGTAGGAATAATTCTGCTCTCAACCAAGGCAGACCCACCATTTTCAGCACAAGATTAAGGACGTGCTATTTAACAAGTCAAAAATCTTCCCAGGAGAGTGGAGGAAAAAAAAATAAAATTAGATGAGATGGCAAATTGCTCAAATATTTTACTGGATGTTCTGATGTTTTTTCTCAGCAGTACAATTCTCTGTGACAGTTTCAGAATGAATCTGACTATAATGCAAACACAATTATTAAAGTAATTAGGTAAGAATTCTTCCTAATTTGTCAGACATTTTGGATGCAAAGAGAAGGTGTAGAAGTCCTCTATATCCAACATTTAATGGAAAAATAGCATGGATGTATCTCAGAGCTTCCATTTCCTCATCACCTGACAATTTAACTGTTAACATTTGCAAAGCATGCTTGGATGAATTACAGCTAAATTCCAGGCCCTAAGAACAGAGTTCATACATTCTGCTACTGTACAAAAAACATGTAATACTATCAGCTGTGTTCCCCGTTTAGTGATTCTGATTATACATTAGATCTGTCCACACAAACAAACAGCAGTCATGTAAAATCAATGCAGCAACAACATTCCCTTTTAAATGAAAAGTATCTCAACTCCCTTTTGCCAAGCAATCGAGTGCTACTTTTTCCTCAATGTCTATTTATGATGCAAGCTAAAATGAAAAAAAAAAATAAATCAATGCCCTTCAACAGAGGGAAGCATCAGTGCCTCTTTGTAACCACAGCAGATGAGCTGTTTTTGTTCCTTATCACAGCCATGCCACTTCTATAAAGCTTAAAAAACACATTCCCAGGAACGTCAGTCAGAAGAGGAAACGTCTTCAATGATCCTTCCGTAGGAAAGAGGTTATAAGAGCTCTCAACAAACAGTTCTTATGTGCCACTCAAGCCTGAGAAAAATCTCCTCAGATATTGATTGGTTAATTTATTGGAAAGTGAAAAGTAAAAATATATAAACATAGCTGATACCCCTAAAAGTGACATGAAATGTTACTTCTGCTATTTTTCCCAATCTGTGTTTTCATTGAGCTCGGTCATCAACTTAATCATTATTTCTTAAAAAGGTTTTTCACAGGCTGTTTGAAACACAACAGACTTAGAGAAGGGTAGTGATAAATTTAAGTACATTTCATTTAGGAAAAAAAAAAAAAAAAAATCCAAAATTGCTGCATTTTAATCTTAAAGAAAGCCACAAAACATACACATCTGATCCTAATTATTTTTAGTGGTGCGTCACACTGATGTTAATAGCATAAACCAATCCATTTATGTCTGAACTCCTGAACTACTTAGGAATGTTCATAAAACTGAGTTGTAGCTAAGATAACCTTTCATGCTCTTGTCATTAGCATCAACCTAGGCCTCCGAGGAACAAAAAGTGATGACACTCAGCTGGAGTTAGGTATCAGACAAGCAGATGCTATGGAATTTAAAAAAAAATAATGTTGCAAATGTACTTCATTTTAGTTGGAAAGTAAAATGAAAAATTTATAGTTCATTTCCCTCTCTTTCTTTATATTGTGTAAGTACATCTTAAAGCAGACTCAATTTAATGTTTTAAGAAATTGGATTATGACTGGTATAATTTCAGATACTTAATTGTAATTACAAGCTTTGTTTTTAAAGAAACTGTAATTCAATAGTCACAGCATTCCTCCTGAAGAAAATGGCATTTATAACATTGCCCTGAAACGTTTACCTAATAATAGCCTTGAAACCTCTACTGCTCTTCACAGGAAACAATGACCAGTCATGGAAGTATTTGAAGGATTCAGTAATTTCCTCACAGAAGCAGCATTCTGTTCATCTTTCTCTTGTCATCTGAAGAAGGGGATTCCAAAAGTCAACACTCCTAGAGCTGACGTCCAAATATCCACAAAACTGCTAGAGTTTGGAATCTCTTCAACCATAGAAGTTCATAAATTGTATTAAGATACAAGAAAACCCAAGAAGACACAAGAAAGCTAAATAGGACTATTCAGTGCCTTTTTTGATGATTCATAAGGTATTGCTATGGACGTACAGTTAATCTCCCTCCTGGGTGGAGTATCTTTATAACACATCAATCCTTAATCAGCTCGACTCAGTGATGATAGCACAGATTGTGAAAATGCTTCACTTGGAGTATAGTAGAGCAAGGGAGTTCAAGGCATTTCTTCCACCTGCATTAGCGAGGCTTAGAATTTTTGCTGACAGTAAAGTTAGCCAGGTTTAAAGGTGTTTCTGTTTGAGAAAAAGGCATGATGTACATGCAGTTCTATCAGCAATATCTGCACAGTGATGGTTGAACCATAACTCTGAAAGAAAGGTTGGTTTTAAGTGATTAAAAGAATATCTATTTTGGGACACAGGTATAAGCATTCCCTTTTCATAAACACACTGATGTATCTGCTAGGAGATTCTATCAGCATAACACCCAGGAAACCTCTTGTAACTCAGTGCTTTAGTAAAAAACTTAGGAGAGATAATGAAAGAAATAAGAGATACACATATTGCCCTCTTTCTGAATAAAGATTTGAGAGTCAGATGAATACCCTGAAATGTAATTCAAGAAGTTTTAACTTTTTTTTTTTCCCTTTCAGATCTCCTGGGCTCCAACACTCTTCCTGTACCAGGGAAAGTGCTACCTCCTCTTGATCATTATAGAGCTGGACAAGACTTTTTTATCCCTTGTTTGAAAGATCCTCCAGTTTTCAACTGACTGTTATCCTCTACCTTGTCTGATATCTCCAGATGCTGGCATCTGTCCTTTAATATCTCATCAAATTCATCATAATCTGTGAATGTTATTTAAATTCCTACCACTTTGCCTTTTTCTAGATAATTTCTACAAATTTTAAATGGTAAAGACATCTTCATAAATCTATTTTCATATTGCTATAGTTTGCTTTTTGTTTTCTTTGATTCTTAATTCTAACATTTTTAAGAAAAAAGCATAAATATGCTACTCGCTTTGTAAGTGCATATAGGTGCAGACTGTTCTGTTCAGAAATTTGTAATACTTACTACATTTAAATAAAATTTACTGTTGCATAAGAGTATATCAAATTTAATCATATTTAGTAACAAAAAAGCCAGCAAACTTTCAAAGGCAGTCAATGTCAGGAGGTTCAGAACACAGAGACATGCTGTCTACATGTTTGTTTAAAAGCAGATACTACAAAAACACCCAGCAGTTATGAACCCACCAGCTTCACCAATCCAAAAACAAGGGAAAAAGCTGTATGCTCTCCCTAAAGAGCATCTCACTTTGCAAGTGGCAATGCAGAATAAGGGGCACGATGGACCATTAGCCTGAGCCAGTAGGGCACTTCTTATGTTCTGAGGGACAGCTTGATTTATCTGTTCTGAAAGCCAATTAAACACAGAACAGATATTATTATCAAGTTAGAATTGTCTGTAAATGAAGTATTCAAAATTAGTAGCAGTTAGAGGAATGTGGTTCCTGTTAACTGAGTGCCATTTGTGCTGTTGTTTTGGATTATACTGAGCTTTAAGAGACAGTGTTACAAAACAGCATTCAAAGAAAATCCACCATTTTAAAATCTGAACAAAGTAAAATGACTACTTCCCACTATTATATTATATATACCTTCCTATAAAGCTTTTCATGGTGAATGATTCAAAGTCATGTGCATAATTTCCCTCCAGTGATCTGTATTTCAAGGAGAACTGTGGTCCCTTTTGGCCTGTCATCGGGCTGCAATGCAGCAAACACTAATGACTGGAAATTTCTGAGGCATGTGAGGAGATTAGATGTGTGTTATCCTAGTTCAGATACCATTTTGCAGAACTATCTGAAACGTACCACAAAACTCCCTGCTCGCCATTCACAGAAGCACAGGAAGAACTTGGAAACAAAGGGGTTGAATTTGTCATTTCCACGTTGTGCAGACACAGCTTCAGCAAGGACCAGGTTAAAGCACAGAGCACTAGAAACCCTTAAATAGCAACTCAGTTACTACAGTTAGATAACAATTTCAGTTCCATATGAATCTAAGCTAGCAAATTTTTGAAAATAATTTTGAATTGTAATTTATGCAGTAGGGAATGAAATCCTACAATCCTCGTGCTGCAAGTGAGAGGAAAAAAAGAAGAGAGGGAGAAAAATTGTCATTGTTATAAAAAATTTCTTCATTTTTCCACTGTTCAGAGCTTGGGTCTTTTCCATCTCACTGAGGATGGTCTAAAGGACAGCATTTCCTCAACGTTGTCTTAACTGCATTTGTACACCTGAGAATCTACACAGCATTCCACCTGAGAAAATATTATCCTTTCCTGATTTGCTCCCACTTACGCTAATTCTTTTCCTCATTTAAAGTGTAAAATATCAGGTCAATTTATAAAATAGATACTCTGGAGTTAACGTTATATAGGCCAATTTAGAAACTTTTTCATAAGTTTCATTGATCTGTTTTTGCATGGAAAAAAGAAAGTAAAAGTGGCCTCATTTAAAAACCACTTAAATCACAGAAAATTGTGTTATAGCAGGGAAAAAAATAGTTACAAAAATATTTAACTCTAGGAGGAATCTCAAAAAAACTCAAACAAGAAAGATTTTTGAAAAAGGCATTAAGACTGTTTTAGACAGTTTCAGATGTTTGCTTCCTTGTACCTCCTCCACCAGTAGCAGCAATGCTAGAAGCAGTGAATCCAAGTATTAAAGTTTTTAAAATGTTGTCCAATGGGTCAGAAGAAAATCTGTATAAGTTGCTAAAAATGGAAAAAGGTTACCAACTTCTCTCCTACTACCCATTTTCAGGGTATTTGATTGGTATATGAAAATCATTTTTCAGGGTCAACACAGTCTTGGAGGGGGGGGGAAGGAATTTACCTTACAAAGTCCTCTAAATGTCATTACTTTGCCCCGGACTCACTATTTCAAAGGAGAATGTCATCTGAGTCTTCCAATCTGAGTCTTTTCTTCCTTTTTTCTTCTTAATAAGGGAAATATACTGGCAATCACATAAGCCTTCTGGTTTTACTCAGCTTTGAAAGATTTTTCAAAAATTAATCCAATTGATGGGGTCCTTTAACACACCTGCAGTAACTTACTAGGTAAGATTTCTATTTAATCCACACTATCACATGGGTCATACCTATCTATATATCTAATTTCATGGTAATTATTCCAAATACGGAACACTTCTGCCTATCCTTAATGAGTATTTTCAGTTTGTATTTAATAGATTCATACCTTGTGTAGTTTCAATTTACTCCTGCTGCATTTTAAAGCTTTTGCTGTGCCCACAACTAATAGCTGACCTTCTTTCAAAGTAAAGACTGAAATCTCTCCATCACAGGCACCAGTTTCAGATTTGTACAGAGGAAACATCTTTTCATGTAATTTGATGGCACATCAGTGAAGACTGTAACAGCTGGTGATTCTCAGTCCATTTTATTGAACAGTAGAAATTGAGCAAAGTAGGTCAGCATCATCTCCCCATAAGGTTTATCAGTAAGTTTCCGAAGTGAAAGCTCAAATGGTAGATCAAAGCCTCACCTAGACTGACACACTCAAGGATCCCTCTAGGATGTGCTTCCTTAAGAACAGCTCTTGTTAGGTTCCTTGGGAGCAGAAATGAAACACTACAGCTTCCTTGTTGTTGTACGTTACAGCTCCTTGAAAAACGCCATTATTCTCTCCAAAGATTGTAATTGAAAGTTATAAGTTATAAAAACTGATTTATTCTTGCTGAAGGACTATTTAAAATGATCTGAACTAACTGAAATTTAAAGATTAAAAACCACATCAATAGTTCTATCCTCAACATTTATTTAAAAAGAGGTTTAGAACAGAGCAGTATGATATAATTTAAAAGTGAATCCAACAGTTGTTTTTGCTCCCTTAGAGAGCAGTTACCGCCTGTCATATAATTAAGTGAATATGTCAGTGACAGAATACACAAAGCAGCAGGGAGTACAGGAAAATACAGCAGCGTCTTGTATCCATAAGCCTTTTGGCTCAGCACAGCGAGAAAAACCTGTCTAATATATTAGAAACAGAGAATTAAAAGGCATGATCAGAAACACAAGAAATTGCAAAAGCAGAGTTCTCTCAGCACACTGCATGCTGGGTGTGAATCAATCCAGACGATGCCCAGTGAATTTTATGACAAGTTACAAAACATGCTGTACAGTTTATCTCGCATAAACGCTTTATCTCGCATAAATTTAAAATTGATAAAAGTCAGCTAAAAATAATAGCACACCTTGAAGATCTACGCTGGGTGAAGAAAGTGTTTATGCAGCTCCATCCACGCTGAAGACTTCCCATTGGGCGTTATTTCCTTTACTATTGCTCTATGGTGTCATTTATCCTCATATTCTCTAAATAAACCTGTTGAATCTTATTTGCTGTTTCATCTATTATTGAAATTTCTTAAGGATGTTCAAGAGAAATGCCCTCATAAACTTAGGCAAAAATTGCTGAAGCTGAAGATGGAGCTTCAACATAAAAGTTAGCATGTAAGTAAAGTTAATAACACACTAAGGGCTGCTCAGGAGCAGAAACAATCCTTCATGGTCATGCCAGGCAAGATAACCTTAGCGACAGAATACTAAACTCCAATCTCCAAAGCCATTGATTCCCCCCACCTATTGCAGTATTTGGGGAAAAAAATAAAGTATATTGAAAAAAAATATACTGTTGATGAAGGAAATTAAGGTACATTTCCTCAGAGATGAGGTGCTGCTGTTTCACCACTTGTGTTAGATTCCATCATCCAGAATCTAGAAGCAAAAAGCAAATTTTGGTCTAATTGCTGGGTACCACACAGCGACCCCGCACGTGTAAGGAGATTTTTCTGGAAGCTTCCAATTATCACGGGATTTTGCTTAGGGATTTCTTGCACCGCTGATTAAAGATAATCATGAAAATAAACCTATGGCTAATAATTGTTGAAGTTGTAAGGGAATATATTGAGATGATTATCAACTTAATGAAGCTGGCATTGAAATACATTTTCCTGATCTGCTTACTCTGTGTACTGTGTCTTCTAACTGAATAATACGTTGTGTTTTTGCTCAGTCTTGGTAAATAACAGACTGATCCCTCCTGTTTACAAATGACAGCAAACAGTTCCAGGAAAAATAATAAAACAAATAAGCACAACATGTGCTGTAGGAATCAGTCATTTCAAACTCAGTAAAATAAGCTTTGTAGAGTAAAGCTTATTTCAACATACTTAAAATTTCATGCTAATTTGTAATTACAAACATAATTCTGAACTACTTACTAATTCAAAACAATTTTGGGTGGAAATTTCGTATGGATGCCTTTGTTTAAGTGCAAATCCACAAAGATTGATTAAGAAAGTTAAGTCATATACAACTTCTGGGGAGAACTATAAAGCAAGCCGTTAAAAGAAGTCCAACTTCTTCCTCAGATTTCAACAAACGTTACCATCTCTGAGAATCTTTTGCAATGCATTTCTTTGTTCTGTCTTTATTTGCTACAAATATGGAGGCTGTGGCTCAAAGTTCCCCAGTTATTTAGGTGTGAATATCACACCTAGTTAAAGGTGCTTTCCAGAGCATTCATGAGAATGCTACAGTCTTAAGTAGATGCAGCAAGACTGGTGGAACTACCCAGGCTCCTTCTGGTGTTTAAACACACTAAGTGCTAATTCTTCTAGGAGAAAGGATCAGATAGAAACAAACATTTTTAAAATCATTTTTAAAAAACCCCCACCCACAAATAATGCTCTCCTCCATTTGTAGAGTACTCATGTGTATACACACGAAATTAACTCCTGAGTTCTGTAGCAGTACCAGGCATAACTGTAAAATCACTTTGGTTCTAAGTGCTCACAAACACTCATTAATCCTCACAGTATGGGAAGCATATGTGTAAGTATTAGCGTATGCCCTAAAGGATGAGGTTTCATTACCTTAACCATTACTTTAACATTAGATAAATGCCAACAGTGAGGCAGTGGTCTGTAGACATCGGAGGGGTTACCTACAGCTACAGCATTCGATATCAAAATCTTCCAAGAGACACCATATTCCAAACACTGAGTACAAACATGTTTATCTAATTCTACTGAATATGACACTGATACAAGTGATAAAAAAACAGAGACTAATACATTGTTTCTTTCATGATTCAAACATTTTGTGTAAAACAGCATTGCTAATGCAAATAGCTGCAAATGCTGTTCCAGTTGCCAAGAAGATAACTAAGATGCATAGATAGTTCTGAACAATCCTAACATTTCAATAATTGGCTGATGTTGAATTATGAATTGTGATATGGCAAAAAATGCCCAGGATGTATCAATCTTTACTTATTCATAAGTAGAGAAGACTACAATTGAACAAGGAAGGTTGAAAGGAAAAAAATAACAAGGATCAAATAACATAAAACACAATGCATGTTTTGAAACAATAATGAAGTTATCCATAAAGCAAAATGGCTTAGAACAATACCGATAGGAATTAACTGGCAACTAAATCTGCTCTTCTGGTTTGTTCTATTTTGAGCCATTCTCGAAAGGTTTCCATTTTAATTCTCCTGCTTATGATGCCACCAATTCTTGGCACTGCATTCACCCATATTAAAATGCCACCTGTAGCACAGATTGAGGCTGCCTCAGAGGAGCAGGGTCCTTTGCTCTGCCAGCACACTGCAAAGAGACCCAGTGCTCTCATGGGTCAGGGTGTGGGCTGCAGAGGAAATACTTCCCTGCCCTAAGATTTCCACACCCAAACATACGTCAGCCCCTGCACACCTCTGCCCTGCACATCTTCCTTCTCTGTGTGGTAGCACAGCAAAACGATACAGTAAATACAGCAAAATGATGCACGACAGATGGAAGATGAAAGAAATACAAAGAAGTTCTTCTTAAGTACGACTGTACTAAAGGAGCATGCCATGGATGGAACAGAGAAGATGCCAAAATGAGAATGCAGATCTTCAAAGGTTACACCAGGTTTTCTACACTTAAAAATGTAAATTTAAGAAACCTGTTAAAATACTAGATTTTATATTAGCACATATTCAGAGTCCTTATCATAACTGTGGTAAATCTCTTTTGCAGTATAATAAAGAATATTCAAAATCTGCATGTGAGTAAAGATCCAATGGATTTTTATTTCTGTTAACATATGAGAGTGAAAAAAATGCCACCCTTTGAAAAGCCCTTTGATGTTACACAAAAAAAGGCTTTATTTTTATGTTATTTCAGAAGGATAAATAAAGCATTAGGGAATTAAAGATTTAAACTATTAGCAAATCATCTGGCTGGGAAGCTTAGACCTGTTGTCATACTGTTTGACCATTGCACCTCGTGCATATGCTCTTTGTATTACACTAACTCCAAGACAGAGCTATATATGATGTGTCATTTTGACTCTAGGTTGTAAAACAAGCTGCCTGCTACAAACCTATCCCAAAACAACCAAAAAACCACTGCATTAAAAGAACATACCTATTTTACTCAAAAAAATGATTACATTCTGCTACTGGTAATTGTAGATTTTATAAGACCAGATTAAGTGAGTATTCCATTGGGTACATCAGGCTTCAGAGCTGATGTCAAAAATCTCAGAGATCCTATGATTCAATTACTGTCTTCCCATGAGCAAAAGAAAATTCTAAGAGGCATTTCCCAATCAGCAAATTTTCTATTGATTAAAATAATTTTCCTTTCAAATGAAAATCAGAAGGAATTATATGCAGGATTCTTATTCACCCAAGCATACCTTTGTAGTTTTTATGAGAGAAAGCAAGGTGTGTTTTGCACACCAATTTCTTCCTACTTCATGCTTGCTTTTTTGTTGTTGTTTTGCTGTTGGGTTTTTTTGTTTTGTTTTGTTGGGTTTTTTTCCCCTTTCTGGAATTGCTTCCTGAATAAAAGTGGCTTCTCAAAGAGGCAAGAGGATGACCTACTGATATTTTACCTTTATGAATCCTGATTAGTGAACCTTCAGCAGCATAAACTTTCTTTATTTAGTGAAATCAACACTGACAGTTATGGATTAAAAGCTATCAGGCATTAAAACATTAAACTGTCACTTCTCTTTATCTCACCAAAGCAAGGAGATCTCACAACTCCCTGATTTTATTAAATTATCAGTGACATGTTAGTTTATATCTTGGACTGGAATTTTAAATCATCAACATACAGTAAAGGCCAATTTTCAAGATGCTTAAGGTATTTCCACTTCTGTTGTTAAAAGGTTTCTTAAAAATATACTAATTTATTCTTCAGATAATGCTGTTGAAGCTACAGTTGAAATCACTTTGGAAATGGGACAGAAATAGCTTGTGACAAAGCACACAACCAAGGATTTAAAGGAAAGTCAGAAGTGCAGTTTCATTTTGGCGTCATCAAAAGATAAATGACACAGTTACCCACTAGAAGATAGTTAATTTATGAAAATTTGTCCAAGTAAGATCCAGTAGCTGACAAGGGGAAGGGGATATGTGTGAGCTGGGAGTAGTCTGGGAACTTGTCTGGGAGA
The DNA here is from genome assembly GCF_023343835.1 of Lagopus muta. Classification (NCBI taxonomy): domain Eukaryota; kingdom Metazoa; phylum Chordata; class Aves; order Galliformes; family Phasianidae; genus Lagopus; species Lagopus muta. Next base: position 11,662,900 of record NC_064447.1, read on the forward strand.
GGTAGTAACAGAGAAGGTTGAAGGAGCGCTCAGACACAAAATATCAGGAGGATTTGAGCCCTAGAGCAGGAGATGAGCTGCAGTCTTAGGAAAATGGCCATTCTGGAAACATGACTTTGGACAGCAGAACCACTGGGATAGATCACCAAGGGACAAAAGTGTACTTGACATCTTGTATGTGGAAGCCACCACCCACATATTGCCTCCCCCAAGGCAAGTCATTTCTCCAATCTCTTTTGTCACAGTCCTAATTAAAAGAATAGCAATGATGCTTTGCGGAAATGTCCCATATTGACTGCATATGTTGGAGATTATTGACATTTTCTCTCTCCTTGACCACAACATTTCTGTTAAGTTGTGAAAAAGAATAAAATCGTAAAAAAAATAAATTGAAATGTACATAGATTTTTTTTTTTAAGTGTATTATGTATGAGCTTCTCATTGCAATATCTGTTGGGTAAACAGAAAATGCAGCTGTATAACAACCACCATTGAAATTCCTAAGTATACCAATAAAGTCTGCTTCTTGCGGCTGCTAAGGCCAGTTTCAGTTCCCATGGAAACAGATGATGGATTGCCAAAAATGTGTTTTGATGTTTAAAATAATCAGTGATTCGAACTAGTGATTATTATGAAAGTATTGCACTTTTCTTCCAGTGAAAAAAGTATTACACTGGGAGAAGGAACAAGAACACATAGCAGCTGGCAGATAGAAGAGGAGATGTTAAAATTCTTGCAAATGGTATTTGGCTGCTGATGGACAACAGCAAATACAGTTTTTATTGGAAAATTATTGAGCAAAATCTAGAAAAACTGTAGTTCAAAAATTAAATATGAAATTTTGCAGAAAAATACGTGAAATGGTGTTGTACAGATCTTAGCTTCAGTGTTTTCAAGTGCTTTTCCCGAATAAGGTCTCCTTTAAATCTCTCGTTTGAGAATTCAAATAACTGAAATAGATAACATAGAAATTTCCAGAACTTGTCTACACTAAATCTGTAAAGATTCTTCCTCTCTTGCTTTTTAAGTTATGCTTGTATTGGTCAACTGTGCATCTGGTTCCAAGCTGACAAATACCCACCACAAAGTCAAAATGATGCCAACTGAGTTGTACCAGTGGCAGATGGGTATGGCCAGAGGGAGTAATGTCTGGGAGAGAACAGAGGCGACACAGAGGGGAGAGGAATGGGAGTTTGGATTAGGAGGGACGGTAAGATTTCGGAGGAAGAAATCAGAGAAACAGTGAGACAGCTCAAGGAACAGGGGCAGGGGCTTCCCTGATCTTTTGGAGAGGTCGGCTTTTTTTCTGTGTGGTTTCACATATGTGGCATGAGGATGGGCCACACTTTCAGGATGCTGTCATTCCTTCTCCCATGTGAGTGAAAGCTCTAGACCAGCTCCCAGATCTTTCCAATGCTTCCTAATCCACTCTCTCCCTTTAGCAGAGTTTGGGACCATTTTTGCCAGGCCATGCCATCTCACGAGTTTCTCTGTCTTTTTTCCTCCATCAGGTTGAGAACACATAATCCACTCCTCTCCAGTGTCCTCATAACTTACACATGCTCCTGCCTTGACCCAGCTGTGGTTTCCCTCAGTCAGTCTGACAAAAGGTATCCGCAGAAGGTGGGGAGAGGCATGGCCCTCCTCCACCATTTTCCTTTCCCATCCCTTCCCCTTGCCACTGCTGTGATGCCAAGTAGGCTGTCCCTACTCTGTCCCCACCACAGTAGCATGATTTTTAAGGGTAAGGCAAAGGGAATGATGTTGAGCAAGCAATGACTGTGGTCACCCAATAAACGGATGCCCTGTCTATAGCCAGTACTGACGTGAGAACAACTGATTCGTGTAATGTATGGAAATAACCACGGACATTTAGATAAATAAAAGGCAGCGCTTACATACAGCAGAAAAATTTGCTATGAATATTGGCTGTTCGGCTGTTTTTTCTCTTTTAATCACAAGATGCCTTTAAACATGTTTCACCAGAGCTAAAAATCATCCTTCTCACACAAATCAGACAGACCCCATGAAAGCTCAGACAGGGCATTTACAATCTATTTAAATTCATTTGGAATCTGTTAGAGGAAGGCCAGACACAAAACAGCTAAAGATTCTGCTCACAACCACGGATCAGAGATAAGCCATAGGCAGGCTGCCAGCTCCTTCCCTTCTCTGCAGCGTTAATTAATGTAAGGTCTGCTTCCCAATGCTTCACTGTACCAAATTCTTTAAATTCAGGTTGAACACTGTTAGCAAACCAGACTTGATACAAATCAACCACAAAAACCACAGCACATCCCCAGAGTCCAAAGCTCTCTGTTGCTTTGTTTGTTGTTGTTGTTTTTGTTTCCTGAATAACAATCAACACAAAAATATATCTGCCAAAATTATAGGCTTTTAAAATTATTCTACATAAATTAGAATCTTAGAATCATTTGAGTTGGAAGGAGCCTTTGAAGACCATCTGGTCCTATTCCCCTGCAATGCACAGAGACACCTATAGCTCCATTGGGTGCTTGGAGCTCCATGCAGCCTGACCTTGGTTGTCTGCAGGTACAAGGCACCACCATTACACTCTGGTCGCCCTGTGCCACTGCCCTTAGCATAAATGACTGTTTTTAAAAATATTCCATCTAAATTTCCCCTCTTTCAGTATATAACAATTTCTTCCCATCCAATCAAAGCAGACCCGGTTAAATAGTTTGTCCCCTTCTTTCTTACAGTCCTTCAGATACTGAAAACCCACTCCCAGGTCTCCCCAGAGCCTTACAGTTACTAGCTTACATGTCTTAACATCTCTTGCATATCATACAGAAACCCACAAGAATCATGAGGACAGCCAGCACTTGTTCATTTCTGCATAGAAAGAAAATTAATAATCCCTTGTAGTAAACAGCCAGAAGTACTGACAGATACATTTTACTTCAGTCAGTTTTGATTAATAAAAGCTAATTGGTAAACATAAGACATTACCTGCTGCTATACTTGATAAGTCAGTAGCATTTTGCATCTATTTCCATAAGGAGATAGATATGTGAGTGGTCATAGGAGATAAATCTTTCACAGGGACTTGTGAACAATCGCCATTAATTAAGCATAAATATTTTGTTTTATTTGGTACATTTTCTCTTAGGAATGATTGCGAGATTTCTAAATAGCCTTATTTTGTTTGCATATTAAAATCTTTCAGTTTGTAGATAGAGTATTTCTAAGATGAACAGAAAAGATGTTTTTCCAAAAGAGCACATCAGCTGTTAAGAAATCATATTAGTGATCTTTCCCTAATATCATAATTAGTTCTGGAAATGGAGCAGATGCAAGGAGTGAGCCCCAAGGTACAATGGCAATAAGTCTTCATATCTCTCTGCTTCTAGATCAGATATGATTTTTAGAAAAATAGTTCGAGTTCTCTTTCAAAGAGTAATGCTATTAACACTTCTCTCATAGTGCATATTTTTTTTCAAGCTGCATTTGTCCCCAGAAAGCAAAGGACTCATAAATCAATTTTTTACTGCAAGCAGTGATAACTAAATCATACTTAGAGCAAAAAGGTTTCTTTCTAGTGACACTTTCATCCATTCCTCATTGTTTTACAAATTCCAAATCTATGATTAATAAGTGTAGCGACAGAAAAAATGATTTTGTTCTTTAAATGCGATCATCTTAGGAAAAACAATATCTAGTAGTCAGATTTTTCTCTTAGTGATCTTTAAAGTTCCATTGATATTTACAGCTGTTGAAGATTGTGCTGAAAGATACCACAAGCAGCTGAGGCTCAATAAAACACAATATTAGTTCCAAGCATCCACTCTCTTTTCTATCAAAAAATATGGATTTTGCAGTGCTGCTGTAATGGCAGCAGCTTCTCCAGGTTCATAAAAAAAAAATCCCTCCATGTTTTGTGCTCTAAATTTGTAATGAAACATATTGGTCAAATATAAAAATGTGCTTTGCACCTCAGAGTGTGTCTCTTGGGAAGAATCCACTTCCAAAAGAGCCTTAAAGCATGTTTTTTGGCAGCTTTTTTCCTCCTGCCCCACTTCCACACTGCGATATGAGCAGTGTCCATCAGCACACAGTCCCAAGGTACAACTCACTGCTCCTCTCCTTTCCTTACCCTATAAGTTAAGAGGTCTAAAGACATTAATTATTAAAACATATGTTTAAAACTGGTGCCAAACAAATTATGAGCAGAGAGAAAAACAGTGAGGTTCAATGTAGTCAAGTCAAACAGCTTTAGAAAACAGTCCTAAGATTTGTTTATCCTGTGGTGTAAATGTTTTCCCTCTACTGAAGCAGCAGACAAAAATGCTTAAAACACTGACAGCACCCAGGACTACTCAAGCAAAGTACCTGAGAAGATGGTGGGAGATTTCCCTATAGTCTTTCATATATATACAAGCCCTAAGGACAGCAGTAAAATTCTGTGTAAAATGATTGCTAGCTTTGGCTGTTCCTTTAAGTTGGAAGCACTCGATGCATAGGTTTGATTAAAAATGAATAACAGAATGCTCATGAATTTCACTTAAAGAAATAACTTTCTGCTACGAAATATTCTTCTTCCTCAGGTACTTAAAAGTTGGTTTTAAATGTAACATGGAGTGTGCAAATGTACAGCCAGAAAACAGCAGCTCACAGCTGTTGTACCCCTCACTGCAAGAGATGCCACTCCATTACAGTGGCAGACCTAAGAGATCTGCAGACTTTGTTCTTTAAATTATTGCTCAGATATACACAGCAGACTTGACAGCCTCCGAATGTATTGCTGGCTAATGCTAATCATCAGAATTTTAATTGAAGTAATATCTGGTGTACGTGAAAAGTAATTACGTGCAACTAACACAAGTTGTGTGACCGGCTGCTATATGCAGAGAAGTGCATTGTTGGCACTAGAGTTGCTCATATAAAATGAAGTGGTGTTTGCTTTAAAGTGAAAAATGCATTCACAGAGCATTAAGAGAGCTGTTACCATCCAGACAAAACCTAATCTAATACTACTATTAACTCAAAAACAAATATGCTATCCCACATACCTTAAACTTTCTCACTGTTTTGTTGTAGCTACTTGTTTTCTTCCTGAGAATGTTATTAATGCATTTACAATTTTACCTTAACAAATGCTAAGTAAGTCTGCCCTAGCTTTGCTTAGTTGCAGGGCATTATGAGTGTCCAAAGCCAAAGGAAGGTATATTTGAAGGCTGCTTGTGCCTAACATGTTTTCCTTCCACAATCTGTCAGCACATTTAGTATTTATCAGAGCTAGTAATGACCACATACATTCAAATGCCTAATGAAGTGTTCTCACTGCAAAAAAATAGATATTCAGACAAACCTAACGGCAAAGCAATTCATCTTCACTGTCTGGCAGGACGAAGTGCATCTGTGAAGAATTTGGGTTCATTTGCAGTTAACTAAGTGACAAAATGTCCACCTAGCTAAAAGGGATGCCCCAAAACTCATTTTAAATGAGAAAAATAAACTTTTTTGTTTTGTATCAGACAGCAATCCACTAGCAAAAGACCTATGAGGTAATACTTACCTATCTGCAGCTTGTATGGGGAAAAGGATTTCACTGTAGAAAGTTATTGAGGATAGTAAAAATTTCTTTATCGCTGAACTTCTCAAACAGATTTTTTTTTTTCTTGACTGCTGGATTCAACCTTTTCGGTTAAGTTCTTCACTTAGAAAAACAGTAAAATTAATTAAAACCTAGGATTTAATTCCTCACTATGACAGCTAAAGGCACTTGCAGATCTGCACAGTGCCTTACCCTCCAAGGTAGCATACATGCCTGGTGTGAAGGAAGGGCAATGCTCTCTGCTCTGAAGTCTGAGGAAGCACACCCAGGGAAGGCAACCTGAAGACATGACATCTCAGAGCAGTGATTTCTTTTGATGCAGTTACCTTGAGGGAAGTTAATGTTTTCTGTACAATATGAGGGCAAACAGATGGAATCCTCCCATCAGTCAAGTCCCTGGATAATGGCTCTGTTCTTATTCCACATTAGTCTGTTCAAGTATTTGGAAAACATTCATCTGTCATAGTGTAATGTGAACTATTTAAGTATTCTAGGAAATTTTTGACATAATACTAAAAAACATCCCCAAATCTAACTCTTCTCCTTACTTAATCTCTCTTGCTGTTGATCTTCTGGCCTTCTCTCTCAGATTCCCCATTTTATAGCCTTCTAGCACATACACACCTTCCTGCTGATGATCTAGGAACATCTTTTAAAACACCAAATTGAAATTTGGTGAAAGATAATGCACAAAAGCCAAAATGAATATACATGCATGCTGCACTAAGTAGAAGAAGAAAAATTTAGGACTTAAATTTTTAAATACATGCCAGCATGTCACACTATCTCTGCTGCAGATACGTTACTCACCCTAAGTTGGAAACTATGTCAACAACTCCACGAGTATGAACAGGCTTTTTGCTTCACATTCATATATTATACAGGGATCTGCTGGCTTTACATTTTTATTCATCTAGTAGGAACTTGTCACAAAAAGGATTATATAAAAAAATTAACACCTGTTATTCTTATATTATAGCACCTGCACTGCTAAAATGAGAATAATATACAGTTATATATGCAGTTCTTCACTGCAAATTTCCACCAGTTAAATAAAATATGCAGTTTGGGGGAAAAAAAAAAATTATCTGTCTCAGAGGAAATTTTCTCCCACAAAATAATGTGTCTGCTCATGCTCACAGAGTAAAACTACCATTCTGAATTTCCTTCATAAAAAACTGAAACCAAAGCCATCTACTGACTCAATTCCTCTGCCCTTAGCCTAAATAGTCGGTACTCTTCTCCTTAGAGATCAGCAAGAGAATCAAAATTACAGGTCTGTTCCTTATGATCATCAGAATTCATTAGAGCTAGCAACTGGCAAGGTATACACAGAATATTAGAAACCACAAAGTACTTATTTGTACTTTCTTAGTCGTCTTCAATGCATTTGCCAAATATCCTAAAATCTTGTGACAGTTCAGAAATACACCTTCTGTTCTCTTAGCTCCTATGCTATGTAAACCCTTGTTGCAGAGCCAACAAAGTGCTGTTCGTTGAAACATTTTAAGATAGTGTGCGTTGTTGTTTTTTATTTCTCCACAATTACTCCTTACTTTCATATTTGTCATTCAGTGAGAACTCTACATGCCCTCTACCTCTCTTCCCATATCAATGAAATTGGTTTCATCTAATGGTGACACCAGCCATGCATCCCCACATCAATAAGCCTTGGGAGCACTAACACCTTTCTTCTGTTGCAGTATAACTAACTGTGTGCCCCGTAAGGCTGTCCTGTGAGCAAAAGTTAACTCAAACCTACTTGAATGAACACATTTCTTACAAGTTGCCACAGATTTTTTAAAAATTAAAAGGATGGAACAAAGCCAACTTTATATTCAACAAGCATTGATAAGAAATTACTGTGTACCCAAACCAACTCTTCTCTCCTCATCTTTAACGCTGCTTGTTTCCTCAGTCTGCACACACTGCAGCCATGTCACCCTTGGAAATCATTACCGTAGCTGACAGAGTAGCTGATTGATGTGGCTAAATCATTGTAAGCTTGTTTAAGAGGATTAAAAAAGCTTTATATTGATTTAGCAATATAAGGTACTTTTAATCAGTTTAAAGAGCATCTACACAAGGTGGCTGCATCAATTGCACCGTTCTGTTTAGCAGGTGATCCAATGAGACATGCATCTATCCAACTGGATCACCTGCTGAACAGATCAGTTCAACTGCTACACCTCTGGTGTACAGAATGGCTGCAAGTGCAGCTTCCTCCAGAGAAGAAACAGAGTTACGGTAAGACAAATGCAGTTCTCACACTTTTATGTACATTCCTGTGTGTTTCAGGTTCCAGCTATTCTTCAGGGCAGCTGCACTGGCTGCCAGAATATCACAGCAACATGTGAGTGCTGTATGGTTCTTCTAATACTTTGGAGGCAGCAGTAGACCGACTGCACAGAGTGCAAAGGTGATTGGTGTGAGTACCACAAATCTGCCACTTCCTGAACTTATCAAGCTCACTGTATAAGATGTATCAAACTTCCTGGGAAGTTCACCTTTTCAGTGTGAGTATTTCTGCAAAAATAAATAAAACTAGAAGTCCTCAAATTCCTTTCAGACAATATTTCTGATCAGAGAGGTTTTAGGTATATTCCACTCCTACCATAGAACAGAATTTATACTTGTAAACATTAATTCAGTGCTGTGAATCGCAAGAGATTTTACCACAAAAATCCCAACTGTCTTGAAGTAAAAGTAAAGCATAGCACATGAAAACAGGAGTTTAAAACTAACAAGTGACACACATCTCTACTTGCAGTTTCCTTGTACTATAAGATAACCCACACAAATCTCATTTTCAGACCCTATTTGCTTGTCTGGGTCACTCTGTTCTGTTTCCCAATGACAGTTCCCAAAAAACTGCCTGATATCTGGACAACACATTTTTTTTCAGTCTGCATTATTAGTATTATTTTTTTAAATACTACATTCTCAGCATTGAAAAAAGAAAATGTGTAACATGGTAGGAGTGCAGGAAGTAGTATATTCATAATAGATAATAACTTGGGATTTGTCACTTTCCTCTCTCCAAGAGATTGCCCAGCAACCCACTGTTTCAGCTTCCAGCTTGTTTCCCATCAAATTACTATTAAACCACTCATAAATTATTACGCAGTTGCTTCACATCCTTGCAATGCCAATTTTAACAGTTTCAAAGAGCCTGTAATACTAACATTCACATTTAGAAAATGCACATGAGTGGCAGTAAAATATGCAGTACGGATTAATAAAATCAGAATCCAGCAAGAGTTCTCTCCCTCTAATATAAAGTGCAAAGACTCAGCAACCTTTCTGGATCTTTGCAATATCCCATTACCATCAGATGCTAGCATGTCTGTCCCTTGGAGTGCATGAAATCTACTGCGCAGTTAAAAATAACCACACATATTCTTGGCAGTTCAACTGTTTTCTCATAAATTAGGCAAGTAAGAAAAATATTTTACACATACATAAGATAAATGTGATACATATACGCATACAGACACGCAGACATTTTATATTCAAAAATTTTGCAACTCCTATGTTCTCTAAATTAGCTTCAGTTACAAACACAGAATGGCCTTGTGACTACTTCAGAAAAGGATGAACACACCTTGAGATAATAGCTAATCACAGTACAAGAACTCCACCATTACTGGGTGAGCTGCTAATTAGTCAAAGAGAAATAAAACTGTCATTTAGGCTAAAAAGATAAGGAAAAATAAGCAATATTTAAAACTTTATGGTGAGGAAAACAGTATTAAGCATGGCTCTCAGTGAAAAGCTCATAGTAAAAAAGAAAAATCTCAGTATTCATTTAGTCCACTCAAGTAAATATAATTTGAGACATGAGCATTTACTTTTCCAAAATGTATCATGAAAATGAATAGCAAGAAGGAAGTGCATATCCACTCCGTAATGCTGCACCAGGACCATTAAAACCACATGAATTATTTTGTCAAAGTGCTTAGGAAGATCAGAGATGGTCTTAAAATAGCCATTTATCTCCAGCTTAGTATGAACAAGGCTACTTTACTCTCTTTAAACCTTAATTAGTGTATTTAAAAAGTAAGTTGCGTTATCAAAGGTAATTAATCACATTTTAGGTGGGAGGGAGGGATTGAGATTAAAACTTACATTCTGCTGCTAGGAATGATCTTGTGCCCATCTCTAAACCATGTCACTTGTGGTCTTGGATAGCTGAAGATGTGCATGAAGTTTAGAACTGCAGCTTCTCCTTCAGTCACTGTTTTTTTCTGGTTTGTGTCCATGAAATTTCCCATGTCTGCAAAGTCAAAAAAATATGTATACTAATAGTTGTAGAAATTCTCATCCTCCATTTCATTTCAGTAGTCAGAGAATGAAATGTGCTTTACCATAGTTATGGACATTGCTATAATTAGTCAACACAGAGCAACGAATCATGAGACAGCACTGATTGCCACACGTTGGGTGAGCAGCAAGGCATAAGGCCAAGCCAAGTGCTGCAAGGGCACACAAGAAGTCAGCTTTACAGAATGGCCAAAGTGTTCTTTTCAAATAACTGAGCGTGTTTTTACTGAAAGTAGAATTTTGATCTTTTTCTTTGTTTTCTATTGATGGTGGTGTCCTCTTGTGTTTCTGGTCGTTTTGGGGTTTTTTTGCTTCTTTTCTTTATATTCTTTTTAAAGAATACTTCACTTCCTACTCTTCTAGCACACAAAAGAAAACGTTGTGCTATGCAAAGAAATGCAAATGGCCTATATAATTTTCTGAATTTCTGCTCACCAAATACTTCTTACCACAATACTTTTCCTTCTATCCATATCTAAACAAACAAGCAGCTGCATTACTTGTAGTCATCAATGTGAAGTTAGATCTACATAAGCAAGCCATTATACATAAATGCATATCAAACTAACAAGACTGTAACAATGTTGGTAGCAATTAGCTCTTCTGGCTATATGCTGTGATTCAAATAGATCTTTGTCATTTACAAAAACATCAGCAGTATTAAACAGGAGCTTTTAGCAGAAATAATAATAATATTAATGGAAGAAGGAAAACTACAATTGCAGAACTTCTGTCTCTGAAGGTTTCATTTCATAGGAATCTATGGAGTCCTTGTTAAAAATTTAGCAAACATATTTTTCTTGTTTTCCTTTTGCCTTTTGTGTCTTATTTCTATCCATTAAAATATTATCCATTAAATCATCCATTAAAATGGGAGCTGTAGGCTCCCACTTATTCATCCTCCAAAGATTTTCCATGCATTTTAATTTGCTTTAAAGTAGGAAACCGATACACACAACTATTCTGGTTTCTGACTCTAAAACTTTCTGGTTTGTTTTTATTTTAGGGACCACTGGGCTCAGGGATGTTCTCTGGGCCAGAGGGATGCGAGTGAGATGGAAACAGAACGCACTACCAGGTCTTTGGATGGAAGGAGATGAGAAGAGAGAACAAAAGAATTAAAAACACATGGTATTTTAAAGGTTTAACTATTTTTGTATTTTTCAAGTAATTTATTCAGGCATTGCACTGCCTCTGTTGCTCCATATTTCTTACAGCTGTAATCAGATCATCTACATGAAGCTTCAAACCGTGTAGGTGGATCCAATTAACTTCACTGTCATATGGTTATTGCAGTCTTCACAATTCAAGAGTTCTAAGCCCATTCTGTAATTAAGATTTACTCAGCAGTTTTCTTAACAGTATCTGTTCCCATTCAGCTAAATCATACATTAGAGCATGTTACCAACATTGTTTAAATTATTTACCAACTTCTTTGCTACATCAGAGGACACGAGCGAAAAAAATACCGCAGGTTATAGACTATTTTAATCTATGTAAATGCTGTGCCAATCTGATGGACAAGTTTCACAAGAGAAGCAATATAGGTCACTATAGAATCAAGACAGATGATCTCCTAGGCCATGTAAGATCTGCTTTGCTTTGTCTCCATGGCACTGCCAGTGAAAATAAATAAATAAATAAGCTGTTCAACTCAGAGAGAGAAATCTTAACAGAGAGCTTCCTGGCCTTGCTCAGGAATGCAGAACTGTAAATTAAAGGAGTGTGGGGTGCGAATTTTAAGAGCAGAAAAGTAAACAATTACACTTTTTCTCTCAAGAAGAATCAAGAACATGGACACCTACCAAAAATAGAAGTCTGGAGAAACAAAGCACTTTGCTGAAAATCTTTCTGTCATTCAGAAGGGAACAAAGTTATCTTTTCAAGAGACAGAAATCTTTAGCAGCAGCAGCAAGGTAAAGTATTCCTGTGCCACTTTCTCACCATCATTCCCACAAGTGCTTTCTCATGAATTGTTCCTTCTGCTATGGCAGCACAACTGCCTGTGCAGCTGCATACAGAGCCCGATAGTGGGGGAAGGGAACAATTTTACCAAACCCCACAAGAATATAAGCACAAAATTCTACATAACTTCCCTCATGACACACTTAATAGCTTCCATTGGTTCCTTGAAACAGGTTTCTAATAAATAACTCAGTGTAGCTAAATTCCACTTACCAAATGACATTTACTAATACCGATTTTCCATTTATTGATTTGGAGGAATTCAAATTTGATCCCCATGTTAGATTGCTAGCACAAAGGTTTCATACTTCAAAACATAAAGGCTTAATTTTACTGTTATTTCCAAGCAACTCACTCGGGTAATATCTTCTGTATGTTAAACTTAAACAACATAAATAATTGGAGTATGCAATCATTCTTAAGCCATAGTAATTAGCACTAAATCCTCAGAATAAACTCAGCATTATCAAATGGAAGTTAGATGTGAAATTAGAAGTCAGCTCTGAAAAATTCTCCTCCGTCCAAACTGAAGAGGTACAAACATTGAAACACGTTGAGAACAGACAACGGTTCACAAGCTTTTGGCTCTGAAACAACCAGTTTTGTATCACGAGAATTATGATCTGAAGGCTTCAGGAAGCTGATCTCTTTCAGATATTCCATCCTTCCTTTTAGGAATCCATTTCTTTTTGGATTTTCTTTTTATTATTATTATTATTCTGTGCTATCTGGCCTTTGTTAATCCCTGCATATTTATGGAAGAGCACAATACTCTTCTCTCATCCTAGAGCTATCTCCACATGATCTTCTGATAGCTTTGAATAGCTTGAGTCTTCCCTAAAGACTCACTACAGTACCACTTTGAGCTTGTTTCCAAAAGTGTAGCTTACATTAAGCGTGAAGCTTCTCGTGATGCAATAATTCTGAAATTAATATTATATGCAACACATTTTCAGACTAGCAAATTTTACTGGTACCCACAAAAAGGATCAGTTAGTTAACAATTTGACAGAATAACTTCTATCCAAACCTACATGCCACTTGAACTTCAGATCTCCTCTGCAACAATGCCCCCATTCTGTTTCGCACAATGCATTGATAAAAGCCAGCATCAGACCTCTGCAAAGCTGGAATGATGTACCTGTAAGAGAAAAATATAGAATTGTAATACGCTTCTTCTCACATGCAGATCAATGCTACTTTCTGTTGCATTTCATGTTATTCCTTTAATATTGTCTCAAAGGCATATTGTATTTTTTCTTAAGAATAGCAAACTTCTAGTCTTAAGAAATACAATTTATAAATACTAATTAGTCTCCAGTTTCTTTTGAAATGTAGGCTTAAATGCTTTCCTTAGCTTTACCTAACCTCGTTCATAAGGCAAAGATGCCTGGTGTTTTATTCTGAGCTGGCACAAGAAGACTGCAATCTAAACATAGGCAGCAGGAAGCCTCACAAGAACTATCAAAGCTCTGCCATAAAAACAAGTGTTTACTACACTGCATGACCAGTGTAACTCCAAAGAGCACTGAAAAAGACAGTGCACTGTACACTGTATTTGTTCTGCCCTTTGATGTACAAAAGAAGTCACTTATTCCACTACTGCTCACCTTCTGCATTCAGCTACATCTGATCACTCAACACGAAAATGAGCTGATGAGCACGGTTTTAATGTGAATAAAACACAAGAATAATATAGATAACCCTGCATTAAGCAAACATAAATCAAAGCACATATTTCCCCTGGTCACCTTCTGAAGATATTATGGTGGGATTAATGAAAGCCTTTATGAAAAGAAAAGAAAAAATAATACCACTGAACTTTAATCTTTGAAATTTAATCCCACTAAAAGAAAGGATCTCTTCCCATACTCACACATAGCAGACACACCCACATACAGAGCAGCTAATATGTGAACAGGATCAGACAACATAAAAACAAAGGATAGAGAAGAAATCTAATTTAAGTGATAAATGTTGTCTGTAATCACTGCATTATAATCGCAATCAAAGACATTACAGCAAATAGGTCAACTGACCTAAAAGAGTAAATAAAACCAGAGCCCAGTGCCACCAACAAATGGCACCAATCTAATCTGATGCCTAGCAGCCCTGGCTTCCTGAGGATGAGTTACAGGCACTTGTGCTGTCTGCCTGCCTGTGCTGACTCCTCCTGACCTGATCTGGTGCAACCAGCAAATTTCCTTCAGGGATTATGACAATTTGTACTGGGAAGATAAGACAGACTCACAACCCTGCTCCGTTTGGAAGCAGTAAGCTGGACAAACAGCACACAAACACTTGCTGTTCAGTGAGTAGATACAACCCCGAATCGACCACATTGCCTTGCCTGATGAGTGTGACATAGGAAACAGAAAATAGGTGAAAATAAAGGGCGTAAGATAGAAATCAAGACAACATATGGCTTCCTGATTTCCTTCCAGAATAATTTCCTTCTACAGCAGATGACTGCTGCAAAGCATCACTAGCCAAAAAATATATATTTAAAGATTCTGACAAATAAATATTGATAATTCATTTTAACAGCTAATATTACCACACTTGTTATTGTACTTGGCAAAAATTAATTCTTCTGCTTGTCTACAAAACGGAGCCAAAATTAAAGGCTTATTTCTTTGCTCCTCATCTATACCAAGAAAATAACAGTTACTTCTTCCACTAGGACAAAACAAATCAATTACATCAGAAATCTCCTACATTAGTGTTCTTTTCTAACTTATTAATGTTTCAGCAGAAAACATTCATAATATCTTGCCTGAAGTAAAGAAAACCTTTTGGCAGAAAAGCTTTTAAAAGTTTGCATGAAAATCCCATCTATCTTGGGAATTCCAGCACAGCCCAAACCTACACAGCACTTGGCCTCTCAGTGGATCTACCAAATAGCAACGTGCAGGAAAGGCAAACAAATGGCACATCCTGGAACACGGATTTGAAAATGGGATGAGTCAGGGTTTTCTGAGTGATAACGTAATGGGATACGTGCAGATTGTCAAAGAAAGAAAAAGCAAGAGCTTGAAAAATGTTTTGGAAGGATGCTGTGTGAGATGGGAAGCAACAAGGAAGAAAGTAGGAAGACTTCTAAGGAAAGAAGGGACTTTAAAGGAAATTAAACTGCTTTGGCTGGTGCGCTGCTCGTGTTTGGGATAAAAGGGAAGAATGCTTAAGAAACAAATATGGTGCAGCCCGATCACACAGGACCTTAAAAGAAAAAACATGATCTAAGTCTGACAATGAGCTCCTCAGAGAAGAAGAAAAGTAACTGCTCAGCACTTGGTTGTTGTGCCAACTTCAACTATTCAGCACTCAGTCATTACTTGACTGTTCAGAAGAATGTTCTACACAAGTCACTGAAAAGAACACACTTGTTTCTGAAGAGGAAAATCATCTGATCTCTGGTTCTGACAGACATCAGAGGAAAAGCGAATCTAGACTGGGGGAAGGAAATGGATTCAAGTTTTCCAGCTAGCAATTTTAAAAGGCAATCATAGCAGGATGTCAAGTTTCTAGAAAAAAAGAGTGATATATGCTTTTTGTCTAGGATAAAACTCATGTTCAATGTTAAAAAACAAATACAATAAAATATAATAATCAGATACTTTTAAGCAGTTTGCAAGGAAAGCATACTAGTGCTTAGACATAACCTTGGTTTCTAAGATTAAATAAACTAAAATCCTCAGGCAACAAAGGGAAATGCAGACAGTGCATTTGGTCCAGAACTTAATTCCACAGAAAACAAATGAATCAAGAAAACCAACCAACCAGCAGGGGAGGAAAAAGAAAAAAAAAAGACAGACACTGAACTTTGAATACTCACTACTTACAAATGCAACCAAAATTGCTACTTTAGTCAGCAATATTGATTTGTTTTCACTACATGCAACTCAGATCACAAAGAATTTATAAGGTTGGTTTATAAATTCTTAATACAAACTGGCGTATGCACAGTCACTATAAAGGCCAGGCTGTGTGCATAATCAGCATCGTTATACGAAGAAAAGCTGTTCATGTGGGGTCACCAGGGGCAAAATGCAAAGGCTCCAATTAGTTCTTTACTCACTTGGTGTGTCATAATAAGCTTGGAATATTTTCAGCAAGGTACAATATACACATTACTTTAAAACACAAGAAGTAATATCAATTACTGGAAATCTTTGATTCATGATTCAACTTGTCGCCAGAGTCACACAAGAAAGATTCATGCATTTAAAAAGAATATTTACCTAGGAGCTGCAGAACAAACTATCATGGGGTCAAAGTTTAACTTCTGCAACCACAATTTTTATGTCTAAGCATATTCTTTCTTTCCTTTAATTCATCCCAACGTACCTATGCCACATAATCCTCCTTGGAAGCTTAAAGTTCTGTACTGCCACAGAATCAAGATCTTCTCTGGCTGCTCCCTGACTGCGGTAAGGAACTACAGATGAGCAATGATGGGATGGGTGCAATGTCTAAATTAATATTTTCTGTCAATGCTAATTTACTATGAACTAGTAGCTTCCTACCTTTTTAACCACCTTTGTGGCAGGTGTTTTATAGTTACAAATGGAAAAGAGAACCATATTCTGATACACTGATTCTAGCTTACACTGCAGTTCACACCAAATTTTGTGTTTTGAATCTCAGTGAGCTTATTAGGGATGTGCACTTATGCAGTAAGAACCGTGGCACTCTGATCTTAGTTTCAAAATGCCATACACTCCTGTTCAGATTTTCTGTTATTCTGAAGTGTAAGTCCCTCAGTACTTGCACACCAACTGAGCTCAAGCTCTAGCCTCTGCTTTTGGTTATCACTCCATAATCATGCAATCTTGCCCCTGTCTAGTTTCTTTCTGTTATTTTCTCAGCGTCTTACATGGGTAGGAGCTGTCATCAGCTGCAAACTTCAATGGACTCAGTTGTTGTTAGTCAAAACAACAGTGGCATTTATCCCAAGCAATGTTCAAACTTTCCCTGATTAGCAGGGCTATTATAGATCTTAATTATGGACTATCATGTATAAACAGCATAGAATACTATAACATTATCCACCTTCTTGTATCAATCTATACTGTAATTTCTTTCTGTAATGGTAGGAGAAGATTTCCCTACTTCTTGTAATTATATTAAGAACAGAATTGAGCTTGCTCAGCTAAATACGAGTGCTAGTACTAGGGGGTCTGTCTCTCACATCCCTGCACGTTGAAACTTCTGAAATCACCAGGTAATTCAACAAAACTTAAAAGAAGCACAGGAGCTGCAGAAATATTAAATTTCTATAAGGTTATGGAAATCAGCAATTGCATAGGGGAGACCCAGTTAATGTTGCCACGAAGGAAAAGGCAGACAAATCTTGGCTGCTCTACACTTTGATGTTTGGCCAGCCATCTGCTGCCTATCAACAAAAACCTAGCTCTGATTAGCCACAGTGTGCTTTCTCTCTTGCCTAATGGGATGTGTTGAGGGAGTCAATGAGGTTCAGGGAACAAAGTGCATAATCACAAAAGAACAGTTTAACTACAAAATTTTCACATTCTCAGAAGTAAAAATGAAAGTTACATATGGAGTTTAAGACAGACCACGTTCTTTTATTTCTACAGCTTAATAAGACGAACGGATCCACTGATCTTAGTACCCTTCAAGGATAGGCAGTATATCATACATAACATTTAACCAATGCCTGTTCTGCTTTCAGCATGCAGGGAAGTACCTAAGGTAGCAGAAAAATACAGATCAAAGTGACCTTAAAAACTTTCTTTCAATCCTCAAAAAAATCCCAATTTTTATTGAGTAATATCTAAACAAATATCAGCAAGATGCCTGCTCTTCATTACAAGTATGTATTAAACTTCAAAGCCAGCAAAATCACTGTTGATACTTAGAAGATTCTACATCAGAAACTTTGTTTTGGAGCGTTGAACACATTCAACAAAGGCAGTTCTCTCAGACATCTCACCCACCTACAAAAAACATCTTCATAATTTTAAAAAAAAAAAAAAATTGTAAATACACCAGTATTTACAAATGTGATTTCATGTATTGGGTTATTTTTGTTTAGAATTATACTTAAGAGAAGGCTAGTTTAAGGCTTTTATTTACTTGTATTCACTGGAGTAGGTGGTTATTTCACTGTCATTGTGTAACCACTTAAATTCCAAGGGCCAGCTGCCTTCAGCAAGGCACGTAAGGACGAGTCGATTTCCTTCCAGGTGGATCTGGGGCAAGCCTGGCTCTGTCTTGAAGTATGGAGCAACATCGTCTGAAACAGAAACGAAATAGTTCTGTAAGTTAAGCAAGTATAGCATGAGACACCAATTCTTTGCTCCTTTTTTCCTCAAAATGAGCAATGTAACAGCTACAACATGACTCAGTAGTTAAGGCATACACTATTATATTTATAACCAAGCTTGCTAAGGAAATTAATTCCCAAGTATACAAAATCTTGATAACCTCAGACTTTGCACATATTTAGAAGGAAAGTGCGTATTCAGCCAAGATTTTGTCCACATTTAGTACTTACACATACTGTCTATTGTGCTAGACAACAAACAGCTCTATTAGTTTGTTTTGTGCTTTTTTCCCCCATTCTCTGTGAGGTTTAAATCCACTCAAAACTCTTTATTTTTTTAATAGAAAGCACAAGAGTAATCTCGGATAGGAATGATTATCACAGCAGGAGAAGTCTCAGGGTAAATGAAGAACTTGAAGAGGAAAAAAAAGAGTTTAGAACAGAAGATCTCAAAGAATTGCACAATAAATGTGTTTTTCAATATTACTGCTAACCAAAACGCATTAAATTATATTACCCCAAACCACTAACAGATTTTGAATTAGGGTACTTCAATAATGTTCAAGGGTCACATGTAGTCTCAAACTTGCTCTCCTGTGGATCACAAACGTTCAAAATACTTCAAGCAGCATGATTCTCAACTGCTAAATTGCCATACCTCCACTAACAAGCAGATTTATTGCAGTTTTAAACCTGCTGGGACGCACCCCTTAGTCGACTCTGGGAGATCAAGGCTTTCACACTTCACACCTCAAATTTCTACTTGTAACTCTGTCAGAACCATAGACCGTTCATTTAAAAATTTACAAATGCCTTCTGTCATCAAAGGAATGGGTACGTCTGTGCGAGTAAAAATACACAAATGTTATGCTAAAGGCCTGGGATTTGATGTGAAATGCAGAATAATATTACAGGCTGGCCTGTAGAGAGGACGTGAGGTCACCTCCTTGGAGATGGTCCCAAAGGTGAGTGGATGCAGGCAAGTACCCCAAGCAGGACCACCCAGTGCTGTGCGCCCAAGTGGGACCCAGAGGTTCCTTCTCAACTCAGGCAGTCAGTGAATACTTTAAAAGTATCATCAATGTTACCGACTTCTGGGAGACTCCCAAGGGAGTTTTGAGACAGACTGCCAGGAGAGATGCCAGTCTACCTTGTGAAAAATACACTGGCAAAGAGGTGCATCTGTATTTAAGGGAAGGGGTTGTACCAGGAGTTTCCAAGTCCTACAGCACAGGGTTCCACTGCTGAGTTAAAATGACCAGCACTGAGTTCACTGAAAATAGTTCTATTTACCTGCTCATATTGAAAGGCTCATGGAATGAGGTCATTCATTGTTCCTCCCTGAATGAAGCTGAACTATTTACAGTAAGACCATAACAAAGCTAACTCCATAACTCTGAACCTCTACCCAGGTAACTCGTTGATCCTTTTTTTTGAGGGGTTTAAAGAACCTAACAAGATAGCACCTTTCATTACTTCACTCTGAGTTACCCACTTACACATCTCAGTTTACATTTCTCCAAGAGCAACTGATCTACTTGAAAGGCAGCCTGCTGCCCACAGTCCTGTCACTCAGCAATACCTCTCTCACTCAAACAATCCCAAGGCTGTGATGCTGCAGCCCACTCACGGCTTTCCCCCATTTAGAATACCACAGTCAAGCTGGTATTACATGAAAATGGTTCTCAAAATTCAATCCAATTCTGTTAGAAGCTAAAATTTAATAGACCTAGGGGAATATTTTGATAAAGAATATGCCATGCTTTATAAATTATCGCAGCTCTCTGGAAGATTTACTTAAAGCCTTGAAGTAATTTTATCTTCTAATCTTTTATTCCTGACTTCCTCATCAATCAGATCCCATCAGTTTATCAAATTCAATTATGTAATCAGAGCTCACTAAATATTCACCGAAAGCACAGATGAAAATAAAATAATAGGCAAGGATTCCACGAAGGAAGGCAGCGGTGAAGCTCTAATGATATCAGTATGGCACAGCGCCTCTCACCGCACAGGTAGAAGATCCATATGGCATTCCATAGACGTCACCTACAGGGACAAGTTTGGGTGTTGTAGAGCATCACAGGGAAACTGGAAAATCAGCAGGCATAACGAAAGCTATTTCACAAAGAAAAGTGCAAAAAAGGAGGAGCTGGCTGTGGGATAGAGAACAAAGTGCATCCTTTAATAGGCATGGGAGATTTGGACTTTCATATAAAACAGGAAAGTCTCACTTAAGCCTAACTTTGGGCAATCAACAGTTTTCAAGTCGGAAGGCTCTCTTAACTTTTATTCTCTTGAAAAAAGGAGCAAAAAGATAAAAAATGCATTTGAGTCCTAGGAACAAGAGTAACAAAATAATGGAATTAGGACTTTTAGCTAAGAGAGTT
Source organism: Lagopus muta (assembly GCF_023343835.1). Classification (NCBI taxonomy): domain Eukaryota; kingdom Metazoa; phylum Chordata; class Aves; order Galliformes; family Phasianidae; genus Lagopus; species Lagopus muta. The sequence goes on from NC_064447.1 coordinate 11,683,445, forward strand.
TCATGACTATAAAAATGCAAGCATTCACATTACATGCTGTTGCTTTCCTCTGACTACAATGTGGGTTAACACTTCCAGCCTCTCTGGCTCTTCAGCTCGGCTGTCTTAAAAATAAAAATAAAACGTCTGAGCTGCAAGGAGGAATAAAAGGATAAGATGTGTATCAGTGGGTGCATATATCCAGCTTCTGCAATTTTTCCAGCAGGTCTGCTCACCAAACACTAACCTCCTGACTGGTGCCCTTAAAAAGGATGACGTAAATTTATTTTCATGAAAATCTTAAGAAAAAAGCATGACTGAATGTCAAAATTATCTAGATATTTGCTCTAAAACCTGTCTGCCTTGCTTTTATGCATCGTTAAATGGAAAGTTACATTATACTGCCAGGTTAGCCTGTCTGTTTGCTTTCCTTGGCACATGAAAAGCTTAGATGAATTATATCTCAAAATGTATTTTCAAGGCCCAATTTGACAATGCACATACACCTCTGGTTGGTTTAATGCCAACACTTAAACACACACAAAAAAATTCCTAGATGCATTTGTTACCAACTTTGGGCTTCTCCCCCGGCAGTTGAGGTTTGTCACAGGAGCTGAGAGGTCTCATTCTGCTCTCCCTGAAAACTAAAAATCCATATTTAATCTTGAACACCTCTACCCCACTGAGAAAAGGGAAGTTGACAGACTCCAGAGAAGTCCCACACCATCTACACCTGTGAAAAGCACTGCAGCTGCCCAGTTACATCTTAGCAATTTTCCCTTCGGAAATCCAGACAAAATCACTTGTTCACATCCTGAGAAAATGAGTAACAGTTTCAGAGATGCTCAGAGAAGGATTTTAGCGAGTACAGAGAACAGGTTAGCACATCCTCACAGCCATTGCAATTTGTCTTCATTAGATAAATCTGTTCTCAAATCATTTTAGGTGAGACAGTATTGAATATTAAAAGTAGATTAACCTGTTCATGAATCAAATCAGAGGAAATACAGCTCAATCACTAATACACTTCATTTTTACCATCAATTCCCATAACTCAGTTTACCCAACAGGCATGATATTGAAAACAAATTTCTGGCTGCAAAACTTTTCGTTGAACTCTAGCAAAAACACGACTTGTTTATTAAAATGCACATCTACAGTGATTCCACCTTTTTGGAGTTTGGTAAAGCATGACGTCCATTGCCCTTTTTCATACACATACGTAAAGCCATGACCGGCTGACACAGAAGATAATATCTCTGAGCAATTTTCCAGGAAAATGAGACTACAAACACTCCATACAGTGGCAATTACAAATGCATTTGCACTCCCTATTTGCAAGGAAAAGAGATGTGAGCTATCTTAACTTAGGTTAATAACTGCCACAAAAACAGCTTCTTAGAAGACCTATGTTGTACATTACACAACAGTTAAAAAGGAAACAATCAGGAAGCTCAAACTTGAGACAATCTTTTCAGCAATCTGAGTAAAAAGGTGAAACTATGGGCAGCAGAATCCCATCAAAAAGATTCAAGTTCAGCTGTGGAATTCATAAGCCAATGCTTTGGATTGCACACAGTAATTGAGCGTGAGCTGCTCTGTGCTGATTGACAGCTGATAACTGTAACCTTCTGGGGAATCACAGCCATTTCCTTCTTATTCATGGCTTAGATATGCAAAAGATTTTTCTCTTTTTCTTTTTGAACTGATCCTAATTCCTGACACGTATACATGCATGTACTGGCTCCGGATCCAAGTTGTACGCTTTGATAGAAATAAACTTCAATAGCTTATATAACATATGTATTTGTAAGAACTACATGGTGAATCTTGGGAAACGTAACAGGAAGTCAAACTGAACTCGTATATTTCAGTCAATCTTCTTTTTATTTCAAACCTTCTAAAATGCACTCAAGTGGTGTGAAAGTTAGTATATGATCTATATGTAACTGTCAACGTCAGACACACATGAGAGCACTGAGTCACTTTAACCGTATTGATTTGCAGTAAGGCTATTTTACCCAAAATATTGGTATTTGAGATTCAGATTTTCTTGGTTGGAAGTGTGACATAAATCACTAAATAGAACAATTAAATTAAAATTGCACTGTACTACCTCATGCTAAGCCTGGATTTGGGATGCATCACAGTGAATATTTCATTAAAGCACCGGGTTATTTTTCAAGTATACTGCCATGGTTCAGAATTTTTGCACAGTAGTATAAAACGTTTCCTTAAAATGGATTTCTTGAACTTTTATCAGAGACAATATCTGATTTCATATCAGAATAATACTGAAGCACATGTACTTAAAACAGCATTTAAATAATCAGTTTCATGAAGTCAACTAAATGAGCCCACGTGGCCCTTTTTTGTTCATGGTAGACAAGGAAGATAATGTACTTGTTGAACACGTCTGCTATCATCTCTAAATGCAAGTAACTGCTGAGGTTGATGGATGATGCTTTTAAAGGTTTAATTGGGGATGGAATTAAATTGTTTTAGGACTCAGCAAGTTCTGTGAGGGAACCTGCATATTTCTAGAATAAGTGACATTTATTTCTTTTAAATGTACAGTCAATGGAAGACAAGATTTCAATAGGTGCCTTTTTTTCATCTTGAATAGGTAAAATAACTAATTGGCTTGTCAGTTATTGGATAATTGCCAATCATTTGTTTGATCTGGATAGAAGAAATATTGAAGTTAAGATAACATACCTGTTGCACAATATCCCAATAGGAAAACGAAACATCCTGTAACGTACAGATACGATTAGCTTTCAACAGCTCAGTAGAATAAGAGTCCCAAGTGGCAAGGATAAGTGTTTCATACTGATGGTTAAGTTGATTTAATTAAAAGCCCTCTTTTCCTTTTTTTTTTTTTTTTTAAATAAAAAAAACACAAACTTCAATCAGTGGTTCTCTCTTAGAATTCCCCTCTTGTAACCATGAATTCCATGTTGAATTCCTCATTTCTTACACAGATCATATTTGACCAAAATCTTGATGAATCGATGGTATTGTTTAAAAGAACAAACATGACAGACTCAGACTTGTGCAATACTAAGGTACACATTCTGAAACGTGTTGCTTCAGGAAAACCCGCCTTGTTTTAAAGCACAAGCATTTCATAATTTTATAAAACCACCGCATGTTTTATTTTTGCACCTTCTTCCATTTTTCTCTACAAACTGCTGAAGAAATTACAAAAATAGCTGAGCACAACATGCAAATATAAGACAAGTAAAGGCCAGAGCTGTATTCTGATGATTAAAAAAAGAATATCCTACTATCACTTGTTGCCTAAAACTCTTTAAGCGTAACCTCTGGTGTTTATAAAATCTGCTCCCTAGCACTGTCATCTATTTAAAGACCATCCTTTCCATCACTACAGACTTCTTGAAGATATCTTTCCCTTTTGAGAAACAACTTTTTGAGGCTTGCAGCATTCAAGCAGAAGCAGGACTGAAGGGAAGAGTGCCCACAGAAGCACAAAAAGAGACCTGGATCCTGACAGAAAACATCATGCTCAATAACATCATTCTGTTTCAAATTCCATATGACACGCTCTGGGTTATCCCCAGTGAGAAAAATCTTCCCACATGCAGTTGTACAGTGTTTTTCTTAACACTGATTTCTTTAACAGACCAGACAAGAAAAAGAGCCAATACTATTTAAACTGAGCCTCAAGCAGCACCCGCTGTACTAATCCAAAGTCTGATCTCCCAGTTTAATTTCTATACCTCATTTTTTGGTTTCTCTTTCTGGCTCACTGTCATATTTGAGTCAGGACAAGGAAAAAGAGGTGGGTATTTTTTTTTTATATCAGAAGGCAATGAAACAGAACATAGAATCACAGAATTACTGAGCTATACAACTGAAAAATCAAGAAACAATAGATGATTTTCTTAAATTACGTACGATGTAATTCATTCTTTAAACAGAGTGCAGAATGATTCTTGGGAAATGTTTGTAAGTGAATCAAAATCGAAGTTTCTAAGATGAAAAAGCACCACAGCATAATCAAGCAGGTAAATAAATGAGAACCCATCAAGTATCACAACCAAACAAAAAAGTTTCAAAGAAATCTACAACCTCTCTAGTCTGAATTGGTATCAAAGCATAACCTCCATTCTTTTTATATTCTCTGAACACTTAGTGATGTTTACAGAGACTTGGGGAGCTCACAAGGAAATAAGAAGTTACAGTTTAAATCTCAGTACACAGCAGGACAAAGGCTAAGACTGCCTTACAGAAAAAGAATCCAAGCAGTGCAGGATTTCCCTCACCACCTAGCTGCAATTGAAGCTACTGCTGCTGCTACACAGTCTGCACTCTCCAGCAGTTGTAGAGCCAGCTCCAATTGCACTGGTGTCTATGTAGATACACTGAATATTCCAATGGATGGCAAAATAACACCCTACATACAAATTAACAGGTAAGATATATTATAAACATACATTCTACAAGTTTGTCCCTAGTATAAGAGGAATTCTGAGTTGCTTTTGTGGAGATTAATTAAATGCAAATGGTGTCAGCTGAGCAGTAGCTGGAAGGACCAGCACAGAATCACATGTGCAACAGAAGGAGACAACAGCACAGTGAAGGCATTGCCAGGCTTGGAAAGGCACACAAGGTCACCTATGTATTATTTCAAGGAGAAAATTATTTCTAAGTGGCAAAGTGGCCATGAATAACCATAAAAGATATAAACACATCTCCTTTGATGAAGAGAGTGAATGGGAAATGATTTGTGCACAAACCTTTGTTCAACCACAACACCCACTCCTAACAGCTATTGTTATTTTGTTTACATGTAGCTTCTAATTTTCTTTTTTGCCCTTTAAACTTGAAAATGTAAATAGGCCTCTAAATTGGATAAGGCCTGTCTCAACAAACTCAATTCAAAGGACCTCAATGGTGCTATTGAATTCAAGGGTGGTAAATGCACAATCATACGCCACAGCAAACAGACGCGAGATTGTTCACATCCTTCCGTGATTCTGAATTAGGGCAGAAAACACAATCAAAGCAGAGCTGAAAGTTCACAGAACTCAATTCAAGTATTCCCATCATATTAAACTGACTGTGCACCAGACGCCCACTCAGTGCTTGAGTCAGGAACAGCAGCACCCACCGATCTCCTCACTTCACCTGAGCACTTCACCATGCATGTTCTGCAGACAGGTGCTTCACGCCTGTTTGTGTGCTACAAGGAGACCCAGCTTTGCACTTTCATGACGTAGGGCAGGCACCAATTAAAGGCCAGATCAAAGGCGCTTTGAAAGCCTGACATAAATTGGCTACCTCAATTTTCTCTAATACCATCACTTATTTCTGCATCTTTTGCACTAAATCCTTTCAGAACTATCCAAGTGGAATCTTTTCACCTCCTCAGGGATAATGCAAGTATCTAAACAGTATGGAATTATTTTCAGCAATACTGACAAAACATGTAATTTCTCCTTGTCAGAAGTTAGAAGAAACCGTTCACTGTTCTTGAAAACGTAACTCAGCTTGACACTTCTGAAGGCAAAAAAAAAAAAAAGCAGTTTATTAATCTGAGTATTTTATTAAATTTTCTTTTTGGGTTATAAATAAGCAGCAAGTTAATACCGTTTTCAACTTCTGACAGTTGTAATGTTAATTACATGTACTGTGTTTTATAAATCAATACTTTATGTAAGAAGTGTTACTTAACTTGCCAAGCATAGCAATAGATCAATGCATTTACTGTTCTTGCTAACATTGATGGATGACATACATCAAAAGGATACGTAAAGGAAAAATAAGGGATCTATTTGTAAGTGAGACAGGGTTAAAACCTAGTTAGGTAGAGAGGGAGTTTAAATAGTGTTTTGAAAACAATGTCCTAACTTTATTAAGGTTTGTAAAGACGTGAATGACTTGTACCTCCCAAACTTAATGTGTGTGTGTGTGTGTGTGTGTGTGTGTGTGTGTGTGTACACTTAAGAACCATGCTCCCATGTTGGTTTCACTGTAAATCTAAACATACTGCTAGATAATAAAAAATAAATCAAACATAATTGATAATTACTGTTGGTAAACACACTACAGTCAATGTGCTTACAATTTTAAAGGACACACCACTAAGATTTGCATCGTACATCCAACTTAAAGACTGCATCCTCTGCACAAGGAACAATATGAAAAGAAACTCCTCTGCTAAAAATCATTTTATGAGATTGTACGACTGCATCCAAACAGTGTGAATGGACGTACAGCTCGTTGTTATTAATATTCATTACTTATTTGTGCCACCTGTAGAGAACACATTAAGTACGTTAAAATAAGGAAGTACCATAGAGCTAAAAGCTGTGTAACAACAGCACATCAATTAAATATTAAAAGGCAATATCAGGGGCGTGTGTACACACAGGATGTACAATTCTGCACTGAAGTAGGAGGAAAATTTGTTTTTCTTCTGTCATGGATAGAACCTTTCAGGAAAAAAGTCATGACTACTCAATACTTAGTGTCAAAACCACAGAACAGTGGAAAACATCCCTTTACATAAGATTTAGCGAAACTTTCTCTTTTAATACATTGTTTTCAAAGCTACAGAAAGTTAAGGTATGTGAACTTAAAGTGTTCCCCTTTGGAACTAATTCCTGTCTGTTATATTTTAGTGCAATTTATCTGACTAGAAAATAAAAAGACACCTCTGCATCATATCATCAAATCATGGATCTAAGCACTAGCAGACTGTATGAGATCCATTACTTTGTACAACAGTTACAAAGAACGACCAGCATTTATTTCCTAGTCGCGCTAGCATGTTTGTGAGCTAACTAATGAAAAGGAACAACTGAAAAAATAGGAGTAAAAGCCAAATAAAAAGGACCATTTAGAGACCTCTCCGTTAATCAGTCTGAAGAAAGATTGAACTGCTTAACAAACTCTTTTAAAGTAGAAGAAATGAAACTATTTAGTCTACAAGCCGTGGCATCTCTTGGAGGGCAGTGAAGTACATGTAATGAGATGCCAATTAAGTGGAGAGAAGTCAGCAGATTATCCTTGTAGTTCAAGCATTTTGTCTCAAATAATCTGCCAAACGATGCCCCCTCATAAAAATCATTCTTACAATTTGTTAAAATTAGCATGAGTATAGAAGAGCTTGGATTGAGTACTGTCAAGAAAACTTGTTTTTCTTAGGTGAGCAGGAAGCTGTGCAAGCCCCCAATCACCACAGTGAGGTGAGAACATCTTATCCCAGGGAAAAGTGCCAGGTTTGCACCTTTCAGCTGTCTGTCCTGCTTGAAGATGGGAGTCAAATGAAGATGGGCTGAAGGGAGGAACCCCTGCAGAAGCACAGAGCCTGGTCACATCTCACTGGTGCATACAAGTTGCCAAAGAAGAGAACCACCAGAGTCCTATGTTTCACCAATTGTATCACTGCCCTTGCTCAATCCAACTCAGACAAATAGTCAACTCTCTTTACTTTGAATCTGCACCTCCTGCCAATAATGAAGACATATTTGAGAGAAGATGGAGAAAGCCTAAGTCTTGATTCACAGATTCCTGTACCCTGCAGGATGTGAGCTCTGGGCAGGTTTACAAGCTCTGTGGAGCTGCTCACTGGGAAGCAATCTGCTGCCATTGCTCCCTGCAGGATTTCACAAGTCCCTCCAGTCATCTGCTCTTGCTGTACGCTCTCCCATACATCACCGTGCTGACAATCTAGAAACTGGACCAGATGGATGTATAACCCAAAACAGAGTTGTTTGTTAAATCTAAAAGCTATTAATCAAAACAATTTCCTTTATTAAACTCCGTGGGAGAAAGGGACAAATATATAGCTGTCATAATGCACGCTTACTGGGAGTGCATCACAGCACAAAAGCAGCCCCAGGTTATCGTCACCAGGCTCCACCAGGGAAAAGTCTGAATAGGAACATTCTTCCTAAAAAAAAAAGCAGGTTAGCGCAGGACAAAGAAAGGAGGAAAGGGCATCTAAATGCTTTCCTTTAGTAGATAAGGTATGTTATTTTTTTTCCCCCTACAGAGAAAATAATTACATTCTTTGAAAGGACTGGCAACTTCAGTTATTTTTAAACAAAGAACAGCTCTGTGCCTAACACGAGCACTAACTTGTTTTTAGAAAAGCAACAGCTGACACTAGATCAACAACATTAACTTCAGCTTTCACCAGGCACCTAATGCCAACCCAGCTGGAAAACTACCTGGCCTATTTGAGGTTTAAGAGTCACAAATAACCCTTACTGCTCTCCCTCTTCTGCTTCAGTAATTCTTCAGTGTTCCTTCTCTATAGCACTAAAAATATCGATACAAATTTTCTCATTTCCTAATGTAAAACTTTACAACGAAATGATTTACATATAACAGATATGAAAACATTTCCATGTTAATAAGAGAGAAAAATCTTGTACAAACAAATTAGAGAAATGCAGTCCTCTAGCAATACCTGGAAAATGGTTTCTTAACTGTTTCACAGGGATTTTTGAGAGTAAGGAAAACTCTGTGGCTATTATGCACCAGCCTAAACCACACCTTTGAAATTAACAGATCTGGAGGAGGCCACTGAATTAGAAATTGGTTGTAATCCCATGGAGACACTCTGATACAGAACTTATTGCAAAGAAAGCTCGTTCTACACACTGAAATGAGACAAATCCACGTGATGTAAGCAGTGCGGGGAGCATCACCATCGCGGGCACTTCCCTCCCTTTAACAAGGACAGCACATGTGATGTTCCTGCTCTTATACTTAAAAGAACGAGCAACTGAATTGAGTACACACACACAGAAGAGATTGGCCCCCAAATTATTTAACTTTCTGCTGTACATTCTAACCACCCTACATTCAGTATTTTAAGAGATTGTCACAAATACTTACTCAACATTTCTCAGAATTAGCACTTCCATTGACACAGTTGATGCCAATGTCTGTTATTAGCATTGATTTTAAATGGCTTGTTGGCAGACTAGATCTTGTGAAATACATGCTCAACCAGAAACAGTGCCTGACTGAAATGCAAGCACATTATTACTGGCTCATTAAGAAGCAAATCAGTTGTTTTTCCTATTTGTTTAGCAATACTCAACAGGTACTTATTTTGAAACGATTTTAATGTGGAAACATTAAATTAACATGTTTCGTGCTTATAGGAAACATTTATTGGACAAAGGCCAATTCCATCAGCCTCACATCAGAAATGATCATTTCTAAATTAAAGCAACATACACTAAATTACTTCTCTGCATGTGCTTCCTCTGCCAGCTCACTGGATGCAACAGAAGCTGATGAATTCTACTGATGAAAACTACTTTGTGTTTACAGTGTATCTCAATGCAATTATAAAAGAAAATAAATTGTATGCATAGCAAGAAAAAAAAGAGTGACTTTCTACTTTGCATATGCAACCAAATCCTGAAAGTTGTATATGCAGAAGTTCAACAATAACTTCAGTTATATCAGTAAACATTCCAGATAAATTAGCTTTAACATTTTTTCTTTTTTAGATTCATCTTTTGGCCTTTAGTTTATACCAGCTTAGGAGCACACAGAAAAAGTACAATTGTGACAAAACAATGAAGCAGTAAAATAATATGATGATGAATTAAAATATATTGTTTTCATTGAGAGTCAATAGGGCAAGTGCTTTCTAAAAATTATGTTTCCCTTTGACAAAATCAGTATAATACTTGCTGGTACAAGCAATGAAAAAACTCACATAAAACACTTCCAATTTTGCTTTCCATTTTAATGGCTGCAGGCAAAATTCAGAATACATTTGTCAAGTTGATATTATCAACACAACAGGGGCATGCCTGACTTGTTCTACATTTGTTCTCAAAGTTCACTTTTAGAGGCCATCAACCAAGAAGGGAGAACATAGGAAACCAAAATCATTCATGCTAGGCAGGCACAGAAACATGCTTTCAAATATTTAAAACTTTCAGTAAATATTATCACATATTCTTTGCAAAGCATCAATCACATTTCTCTTTAACATTAAATACGAAACTCCAACCAGTCTGGAAATTAGAGGTGATACACACTCTCTCTTTGCTCACAGTTTAATGAGACATCCTAGTCTGATCTGTGACAACTAGTGCCAACATCTTTAGCTTTCTTCCTGACATCTGAAATCGATTTCAAAGACAGATCTTTGAGAAAGCAAGAATATTACAGGAAAGGAGGGAAGAAAAGCATTCTAAAAGAAAACTGAATGCACACTCCTGGTCTTTTTTTCCCACTTTGGTACTTAAAGATCGTTTGCATCGTTAAATTATCTGAAGGAAAACACCATTAAAAATTATTCAGTGTATCTAAATGTTAATCTTGTGCCTTTGAAATGGATACCAGAGAAATAGTGAAAGCAATTCTTCGATATTACATTCTGTAATATTTTTTGTTCTCTTTAATAATACCTGGACAAGGTTCTTTTCCATATACTTAATGAAAGCTTACTCATTTAAAAAATACATGCCTTTGAGCATCTAGTTTTTCTTATTTAATTTTGTAGATTTCTCCTTTTCAGCCTAAAATATACACAGAAAGAACAAATTCATTGTAGAGACCAAGAAGCAACCCATGAATTGTGTAATTCTATGACACACTCATAGATTTAATGACCGCATTGTTAGTATGACTACACTGATAGAAACGATATTCATCAAATAATTTGCATGTAAATAATAAGTTGCCAAGCCCCTAACACTGAGGTTCAACATTAAGAACCACTGCAGAACACTGTTGTTGTACCAGAAGTTGCAGCATCATTTAATAGACTTCAAGGATAACATAGAATGGATTCCAGCTGCTTATTTTTTAAAAGGGTTCAATGATAGCAGAGAAAGAAGCTTCACTTTGGCACCAACACGACGCTTGTAAGAGAGGAATTTCAACAGCTGTCCTGTACAGATGGTTGCTTTTACTTACAAAGCTTTGAACTGAAGAAAGATCAGATCTACAGGTGAGGGACCTTTACCTTGTTGCTTTGCTCTCACAGTTGGCAGAGAGGGGAAAAAAAAAATAAGCAAAGAGACTACAATAAACTTCTTGTTTACATTATGCTCAGAATATTTCTTATATGTACAAAACCAGATGTTTGTTTGACTTCAGCAGTAGGCTGTTATCATTAGAGGCCTCGGAATTCTTTTGTAGAATAAAAAATAAAACAGAATTCTGTTTTCCTGTATTCCCATCAGATTGTCTTGTGTTACAAAAAATGAAAAATAACAAAAAAATAGCAAATACAAATAGCAGGGAGGGAAATAATGTGACTCAAAGCGAGTCAGAAGCAGCCAGAAAGCAGGATGCCACCCTGCTGCATGACTAAAAGTATATGCCTTTGTTCCACGTTAATCAATCTTATTTTTCTTCAGAATTTGCAAAGTTTGAAAGAGTCATTTCCCCCTCAAAATAAATAAAACTTGTTTTTCTTTAGAACAAGGCACAGTAACAAAGCATTCCATTTTACTACATTGACACGGACAGGCAGCAATCCACACTAAAAATGTATCAGGTTCACAGGACACAGAAACTACTTTGCACTTTTGACCTGAGTTTTCACTTCTGAAATCTATTCCAACATACCTTCAGGAAGTCAGTATCTTCACAAACCACAACTGTTTATTGCAAATCATTGCCTGATAATAGCAGGTAAACATGTCACACTTTTTCTTAAGCTTTAACATAGGATATCAATAAGGATAGATAAAGGAACTACAAAGTCCTCAGCAGCTTCCAGCACTTCACATCTAATGAGGGCTTCTATTGTGCAGCGCAGTTCAAAAGAAACATTAATTAATTCTATTCTGGCAGCTATATACCATTTGAAAGCCAAAATGGATGGAATCCATAGAGTTCTAAGGTGAAAATTTATTTAAAGTTGTACAAGAGAATTTGAAAGCTCCAAAACCTCTCAATAGATTTAAAACTGAAAACGATCTTTTGATCTCCCCAACTGTGTCCATACGAGAGCTTTTCTTACAGAAAAGTGAAACAATAAAACATGACTCAACACAAAGGAGCGCAGTTCTGCAAGTCAAGGAAGTTAAACTGTTTGTGTATTCTGAAATTGTAAACTTTTCCTGGAAACTAAGAATCGTGTGTTACTCATCACAGTAGAGAAAACAAATTAAAACATACCCAACGAGCTGAAAGGAAAAGAATAAAGGCTTTAAAACACAGTGTATTTCTCAGACTCAGGGTGGGTCCAAGATATCAGAACAACTGATTTTAACTATTGAACACGAGAGGCATACGAGCAATCTCTTAACTTGTGATTACATCTCTCGTCAGTAAACTCACAGCCATTTATTTTCATGATAACTATTGCAGAAGGCCAGGTACTGGCTCTTTCCTGCTACAAAAAGAGTTCAAGGGTTCTGTGGCATCGATCTGTTGACAAATATTCTTGATATCATGACACTGTCATGAGTATCCTGTAGGATACAAACCTCAACATGCCACATTTCTTCTCACACTTCTCATTTCAGGTTATTGGATGGTGAATCTTCCTAAACATTGCTAACATTTCCATATGATATCATTTAAAAACCTGAATTAAGAAGCCAAAATTCCCATGTACTTCTTGTTCGCAGAAACACAGAATCACAGAATCATAAAATGGTTGGGTTGTTCAGTTCAGGAATACTGCATCAGTGGATCCCTCTGATCTACTTGTAGCTCAGTCATGCCTCCTGAGATGCCACTGATCTTTCAAATACCAGCTATCAGCAATATGCCATCTGTTTGGCTATGGGTTCTTTTCCCTTCTCCCTACATTTACTACAGCTGCTGAGAGCTGCAGTGCCAATTCCTTTCTCCCTAGAACCCACCTTCAAATTTATTCTTGAAAGAAAAGTTTCCAAAGTGACTATAATCGTTTCTAAGTTGAGCCACAACTGTAGATATGAAAAGTTCATATATTTTACTTGGCAAGCAAGGCTCGTTTTCCTCCTCATCTCTTCCTGCTACCCAAATAATAGATGAGAGTCATCAGCTCTCTCACCTGATTCATTTTTAGGTTTCACAGTGCAGGTGCTAGTTGTCAGAAGAGCTATGGTGGCTGAATTTTCCATATGGAATCCAGCAGCTGGAGTTCATTCATTAGAACAAGCAAAAAGTCCTGCCATAAATTAAAGAGAGCAGAACAACACAGTGACAAACACTACTTTCTGTATCTCAAGTACAATATCAAAAAGTACTGTAAAAGAAAGCACATTTTTTTTATGAGCTAGGGAATTAATCAAGTCCAGTTACCTATGGACATGCTTGTACTAAGAAGCCCCTTCATTCTCAGACTCCAGTAACCCTGAAGTCTTTCCCCTTACTCATGACTCCCAAGGTATAGTTGTTACTCCAGACTATGCATTAACACCAGGCACACTCCATGCTCTCTATCTGCATTCTTCATTAGATTTGCAGATTGCTCTCTCTCCCCAGAACCCATTCCACTGACACCATCAGCCTATAGAAGTCAGAAACTGTGCCCTGCTTCCTTCATGGTACAGGATAAAGTAATAAAGAAGCCAGACCAAACTTTATTTGAAATGCCCAACTAATAAAGACCTCTCCCTATAAAGACAGCTTTACCAGCCTTCAGACAGGTTCTGACCATTAATGTAACACCTCCTCCTGACACACTGCCCGTGGATACAGCTCACCCTCACCCTGCTCCCCATTTCCCTATTCAGGGTGGCCACGTCATTCCCTTAATTGCAAAACCCAGAAACCAACAGGAGTTCACTAAAGATGCTGTAAATTGTGAAACCCAAGTTTCATTTGGTTCTTTCCACACTCACATTTTGTGTACAGAAAGTTATTATACGTTTTGTGTAATTTTTTATTTACTATTTTCCCTCGATCAAACCACTCAGTTTTTCATATTTGCACTGAGATGAATGCTATCCTTCCCCGTTAGCCTAGGAAACAGTATTTTATAACACTGGTGAACCTAGGAACAATTCTTTCTCCCTAGCAGAATTCCCATGATTAAACGTGCGAGTACTACACCAACATACCCACACAATGGAATGTACCCTTATTGTATCCATTGCAGCTAATCATTTCTTATTTTCAAAGAGAAGAATAATAGTCTTAAAGAAGATGTCAGGGCCTCAGACAAATCTTCCTGTCTCTACGTTATTCTCAAGCTAATCAAATTATTTAACTTCATTATTAACTAAGCTATCAACTTTAACAGCTCTTTCAAATTAGCTATTATGGGAACTTTTATCCTTAAAATAATCAGCTTTCTGCTCATAACATTTAAACCTAGCCTGTAAAACTCTGGAAATGATTTTCAGATAAGCTACTTGCAAGCTTCAAACTTTCTCATCGGTATTTTTAATCAAGTTTTAAATTAATGTCAAGGATTTTCCTAAAATTTTATTGTTTCATATAATAGCATGGCATTCTTTTCATAGTTCATTGCTTCAATCTACATGAACAAAATATTTCTTTTCACAAGTTTGACTATTATCAAAAAGTAATGAGAAAATCTACTCCAATATTTAATTTCAAAAGGGCAAGCCCAGAATAAGGAAGCTTAATAAAAGGGTCAGGAGATGTTAAGCAGTGGAGTAGAGAAGGTAAGAAGAGGTCCTTCAAAAAATTGAAGTTCAGATGATAGAAAGAAAAGAAAAAACACAAACCCCCGTGTGGTGAAAGTAAAAACACTGTGAGGATGTCCCAAAAATCTTCAGGAACAACTTCAAAAGAAGAAAAAAACAACAACAAATATGTAAGTTTCACTCTATAAGCATGATCTAAAGGAATAGCTCATGGAAGGCCATAGCAGAGAAGAAAAATAAATTCTGTGCAACCATATTAACCATGGAAGAGCCTAGAAGCTTCTACTGCTGCATCTTTTCACAAGAAAGATACTGAAGGAGCCCGTTTGACTCAGAATTATTGCTAGAGGGATTTTTAGTCCTGTGCGGACTTGAGCTAGGAGTTGGATATGCAATCCCATTGCAGCTGATGGGGCTGGCTGCCAGCACAGCCCTGGTCACACTGCTCAAACCAACGGCCGTAATTCAAGCTGCAACAAGAGCAGTTGCAGTGGGGGCACTATCAGATCTACTTTCCAGACCACTGAGCATCCGGAAAAGGATTTGCTGCTACAAAGGCATAAGAAAAGCTCTGCTTTATCTCTTTTCCAGTAGCGGATATGGGAATGACAATAACTATGTAAAAGTAAACACTAAAAGCAAGATGACTTACACCCTAAGGACTGGTTGGAGCTTTATTGTCTGTCTTTCCAAATGCTGGGTCCCACAGCTTCAAGAGAGCAGGGGTGGTGGGAGGTGAGTAGCCTAATGGGCACAGTCCACAATACCACAGGATACCCCAAGGTGGATTACTGAATCCAACTTTCAGCTCCATACAGCAGCACTCAAAATTTCAACCGCACCCACCAGCCTCTTCCACAGCATTTCCTATCTCCCTTCAGCACTTTGGGCACAAGTTCTGGGGTTGTTTCCTCTCTGCTCATCAAACTCCTCATCAGCAGATACATACAACCCTCACAACTCCCCCACTGCATTCTGCTCTGTGTTACCACATGCCTTTACTGCCCCACATTTTCTTTACCACAAAGCTTTTTTTTTTTTCAGCTTCAGCAGTAAAGCCTGCTCTGTTCAAATTGCCATCATTAACATCTTATTTGAAGAAAAGGCATCTCAACAGTATCTGGAACATCACATGAGACAATGACTTGTGATGGGAAAAAAAACATCATTCTGATAGTTCTTCATGTTCTTTTAAGCATGCATTGCTTATCTTCTATTGCTTTAGTCTGAATAAAAAGGAAAGGGAAGACACGTATCACACAATAACGTTTACAATGGAAACTGAATAGCAATCTTGTCCTTCCAAAGTAAAGCTGATATATATTGAAAAATAAATTAGTCAATTGGACTACTTTAGGTAAGAAACTCCATGAGAGTAATTCAAAGATATGATTACTGAATGTCACCTTAACAGTAAAGAATATTTATGATACTTCCAGGATTTGTGGAACAGCTGTAAACTGTTATAAAAAACAACAGATAAATGCCTTGCTGAATTTCTGACAGGTGGAAAAAGTCCCAAAAGATACAGTAGAAAAAAGCTTTGTGTCAATAAAATATAAATCAGCCACTATGGACAGAGGTCTAAATGAGCAGCATAGTGCAAATTTGAAGTGCAACCAGAGGAGATAACACTAGCAGCCACATTCTGAGCTATTTGAAGACACAGAAGCTAGAATGAGAAACTGAAATCACAGCCTACTATTTGATAGACAGAGAATCATTAAGACTGCTAGCATTAACTGGAAATGGCTTTAGTATTAAATGATCAGAGAGAATTAATATAGTTTGAAGGCTGATATGCCTCAGAGACCAGGGAGCAAACAGCCCCACTTCTTGGTGCTCATTCAGCCCTGCAACAGAGACTGTAGGACACGTATGTGTTTTAACATAGAGAAGTTCCATAATTAATTGCTGAAACAGGAGCAATAGTAACAACTTAAATGAACAAGTTTGACTCTTGCACTGACAGTTACCATAGAGAAAGTTAAGTTTCACAGTCTTCCTCAAAAATCTCTTTTACCCTTCTTAATCTTTTTCTTGAAATCAGCCAAATTTATTTTAAAATCACCAATATCTGATGCAGTTTTTGCGTATGCAGCTTTTTTTTCTTTACAAGAAGTATCTAAATAATAAATTATAATTATATTTGATTTAGTTAGATGGAATAACATCAAGTGGGACATATCACTATGAAGATGGCTCCTAAATGAGTCATAACTTTCAACTTAGCTGAAGAAAACCTACTATTTCTGTATTGCTGGAGAGATAAAATAGGCAAGAGGGGAGACCATGATGAAGTAGCACATCAACATGGAAACCAAACAGAACTGCCCCTTAAATATGAAACAGAAAAGTGTGCCATATTTCACAGGGATATTGATCTCAGGAACACTGATAGGAAAGTGTCCTAGCACCTTTATTTATAAATAAAGTCAGGCTTCAGTTAAATAGTTTGTCAATTTTTAAGAAATTATAAAAAGAAGCGACGAGGCCATGCATGATGAATTGGGAAAACTTCTGATGGATGTAACAGTCCTGTGGAGCAAAAGATTTAATGCAAGAACTGTAAAATGGTAAGTCAGATAAGTCATACTGGCAAACATCTGATACAACAGGTCAGATTTATTGGCTGGAAAAGTAAATTGCCAGCCTCTACCCTGGCAATACATCTGCTTTGTCAAGTTTTAGGAATGACTAATATTAGCAGAGCCTCAGCCTTGAAATTGTATTAGCAATCAGATATTCTGCTGTGAGTGACAGTCCAAGCTGATAAATAGAAAGAAAACTCACAAAGGCGGAGATGGCAAGCCCAGACCAGGTGGTTTGCTTCTTCCAGAACAAGCATTGAAATAAGTTAGCTTAAGGGTAAATCAGAAGGGTAAAGGAAGTTTATCGTGCAAGGGAGGTCTGAACATGTACAATTTTCTGCTTCTTGGTTCTTTCTGTACCTTTCACAAAAAGAAAAAAACAGAAGAACTAATGCTTGATGTCAGTGGTGATGGCTTTGAGTCATTTAAATCCAATTCCTAAAAACAAACTCTGAAGTGAAACAGCTTGCAGATGTCCTGTAAAATCGGGCATGTAGGAAAACAGAAGAAAAAAAAATTACATCTAGGAAAACTGAATTTTCTTCTGAAATTGGGCAGAGCCAAAAGAGTAGAATAAGGTATAGAATAAGGAGAATGTGAAAGCATAAAGTTTCTCCTAGCAGCACCTAATAAAGAAAGACCTGGAAATAATTCTTTTTTTGCCCTACAGGCAGAGAACTCTTTGAAATAGAATTACTTCATGAAAAAACAAGGTTTAAAGCCCATCTTCCTTGTCCAACCCATCAAGGTGTTTAAGGAGTGCTTAAAGATGCGCGGGGACTTCCCAGGCCAGTTTAATCCAGTTGTGTAGTACAATCTCTTGAAGAAAGATGTGCTGCCATTACAATTAAGCAAATTACTTCTCCAAGTTTATTATTGAGGATCTTAATAGCACTTGTACTATATCCCTGCATTCCATATCTGTGTATCATTCTGCCCTATGAAGCAAAACTGTTGAAGTGTTTAGCTATTTACCACTTCCAATTATCTTATAAATCCGCCTGGAAGTTGGTTTTTATACTTTGATCTAAAACTATTACCCAAGTCTTGTACAATGTAATTAAATAAATTAAGCCAGTCCTCAGGGACCTTATGCTCCAAAATGAAATTTCAGATCCAAAGAGTGCCTGTAACCTTTACTGTAACCATGTCTAAAATGCTACTTATAATTTCACAGGTAATCAGATCTTGACAGAACAGCAGACACTTGTTGATGGAACCCCTCCTCCCAACATCCCCAAGGATAAATTTACCACAACGTGATTGAAACCAATCCTGTTACATTAGAGTCCATGTTTGAAAAGGATGTTACTGAATACGAAGAAAGGCTTTTGGAACACAACTGGTCAGTTAATAAAGCACATGCATTGCTGACTGGATTGTTTGGCTCACTAGAAATCTTCCCATTTAGTAACATCTGCTATTTCTCTTCCGGATCAAACAGTCTAAAAACCATGCTGACCACAATACTCGAGTTACTACTGACAAGATATAAGAAAAAAAAACAAAAACACCCATGTGGTTGAAGCCCAAGTGATAAAGGCCAGCTTTAAACATGAATCCCTGTCCTTGTGAATTAAAGATAAAAAAAAAAAAAACCTTAAAATCCTTCCTCTCTCAAAAAATACTGGTAATTATCAAATGAAATGCAAGAATTAACAGACAGTAGCTCATGCATACATATGTAACTGCACAACCAAAATATGTGCAAACACTATACTTGTAATTGATGTAACAATAAAATGTTGGCTCAAGGCAACACAAGAATTAGTCACAACAGTATTTTTTTGCATGGCAGCTGAAAGTTCCATCTCTTCTCCCCACAGTTTATCAATCAGGGTGCAGGGTACCACAGGGATGAATGTCACTTCAGAAACACCTTGGACCACGGAACTACTTTTAGCCTTCTCTTAGTGTACCCTCTGATGTTATTTGCTATTACTGACACATAAGTGTTCAGCACCTGTCAGTGGCCATTGATCAAATAAACACATGGTTTTGTAAACCTGGATATCATCAGCCAGAAAATTGCAGGAGTCAGTAATCACTACTCAGGACTTTGCATACTTCACTTAACATGCTTTTCTTTTCATTAGAATGCCTTTTATACGAATGACATTGAGCAAGAGAATGTTCTACCATCTGAAAAATGTGTAATTCTGCCCACTGAAATAGGATCATCAGCTTTCAAGGGCAGCTGACCACCTTCCTGCCTCCGCCTGACAGTCACCATGCTCCTGTGCTCTGACAGCAGCAAATGGCTCGGCTTCAAGGTGCTCCAAGCAACTGGCACTGCAATTCAGAGAGCAGCGGCTGTACTCATGGAGCTCTGAGAGGGCAAGCACTGATTTCTCACCCAACTCCACGCCTTCCTTTTTGCCACTTAGGCAGTGGTTTGAGAAGCACAATAGATCTTTCACACCCCATCAGACATATGTTTTATCTTAAGAAGCAAGTACCAAGTACTTGACTTAAACCGAATCCGAGGTAGTCCCTTCATTATAGCAAAATAGAGAATATCAGTGAACAGATACTGAACAAAAAGAATCCTTCTGGAGATTAAAAGTTTTCCAACACAAGCATTTTTATTCTTTCTGGCTACAGAAAAAACATTCTATCCATCCCCAAAGACAAAGGTAACCAAAAAGTACGTCATCTACAGGAGGCTACTTTATGAGAGTGAAGTGCCTTGCTATTATTTAATTTCAGCTACTTCTGTGCATTTCAGCTTTCAAAGCAATACTATACAATGTCAAATCAACGGTGATGAATTACAGGAATGCAACAAAACCTATGAATGAGGAGACATTAAGAAAACATTAATTCCTCCTTATTACTATTTTCAAAGTAATAAGGAGGTGTGGGGTTTTTTTTTTCCATTTTTGCAAGCATAATCCTGCCTTGGCCAATATATCTCAGGCTTCTCTCTCATTTCTTTTCTTTCCTAGTCTGTATCAATAAAAGAAAACTATTATGCTAGAGTTATTTGTCTGAGTAATGAGCGTATGTCTGAAGAACATCACTAATTGTAATAAAAATATGTTCATTAGTAATATTAATCATCGTAATGCATAACTGAATTTAAATTTTTCAAACCTGTGGGTTAGGGATAACCCGTACCCCAGCAGATATAAAGTTCTTGGTACAAGTGCCACTTGATACCAATGCTTGATCTCAAAGAGCCTGCACGCAGGGAAGGCATATGCCAACAAACAGATTTGCTATACTACTGCCAGAAGCCTCCTTAGTCAGCATGCAGTTATCAAAGCATTCAGACAAAGATCAGAATCACAGTATGGTTTTTTGTTGGAGGGGAGTGCTAAAGACCATCTAGTCCAACCCCAATAAAATTAATAATTTATATCTATTGTATGATCAACAGCAGCTATTCAAAACCCTCTTGCCAACCTTCACACTCTGCTTGTGCCAGCCACTGTATTTAGCAGTTGGGAGACAGACAATCCTACTTGTTTTGCACCATACAATGAAGGGACTGAACTCATCATGCTGTCTCTTTCTTTTGAGATTTTTTTTTTAAATTATTATTACTTATTTTTGCCACACTGAACTGATAATTGACATAACTCAATGTAATAGGAAGAGTTGAAAAGAGGTTTTTGATCTCCAAGCCCTCAGCTCCTCGCTGAGCCGAGCTGCAGCAGCAATGACATTTCACCTGAGAGCCAATATTTGCAGTCTTATCTTTCCAGATACGATTCAGTAATATAAACACGATGCCACACAGAAAACAACTTTACTGACATGATGTGACATAACTCACCAGGAATTAAAGAGCTGTGCAAAACGGTTTCAGCTTCTCACTTACAAATCCATTTTATGGGTGAAAAGTGACTTAAACTATGGAGTCTCGAGAGCTTTTTTTTTTTTTTTTTTTTTTTTAATCTTCCAGGTGATCTTTTACCCTCATGGTAACAGCAGGTAACAAGACAGTAACATCTGTCTGTTCTCTGTTACTCCAGAGGCCTCGTGCCTGCATGGCTCTGCACAGGTTATAACCTCTTTGGATTTCATTTACCCATCTCTAAACTGTGAATAATGTTTAACATCTTCCTAGGAATTGCACAGAGGCCTGGAATATTAATCCCGGTGCTCTGAAATCAGAGAACTGAAAATGGCACAAAGGGACACATTTCATCTTCTTACCACCAAGCTTATACAGAATTAACCACCACCATTTAATACTGTATTGCTTCTAAAAAGAATTATTGAAGAGGACAAGATAAGAAAAAAAAAAATAGAGGTAAAATAACCTAATATTTTTTTCCTACTTACAGAGGTAATGTGCACTGTGACATTACATACCTGTGGTGGTTCTACTGCGCCAGGCTGTGCCTAATATTTACAATGACTTCCTCTATGGACTTCTCTGTCTAGATTAACAGGGGGTTAAGGAGCCTTCTAACAGCAATAATCTGATTCATTATGAAAACCTTCTTTAAAATGGTTACAGAGTGGCCCTTGTGAACGATTCAGAGTTGAAACCTAAAAGCTTTTTTTTTTTTCTTTCTTTTTTTGCCCCAACACATAAAAGCCACTGAGTACTTCAATTCTATGGAAGATTAAGCATTTTGTTAAAAATCTTACTAGGTTTATTGTAAAGTGTAAAATATTTTGTTACTTGCTATATAAATTAATGGACTCATGTTCAGAGCAAAAGGATACTAAAAAAAAATAAAGTGTTAGTAAAAACCCTTTTGGTGTCTATCATAAGTAAATACAGTTGGAATCCATTTGTTTTAAAAGGAAAACAAACACAAAAAAAACCTTAAAGCTTGTGAGAAGTATTTATATTTTGAAGTATGTTCAACTGCCCAGAAAAACTGTGATGTTACTTTTATAAAATTACTTCTATCTATTTGCATTCAGAAAACCCAAGAGAAATTGGGATGTAATTCAATAAAATATCAATATTGAACCAAATAAAATCTGGGTGAAAATTCACAACTAACCCCAACATAATGCAACATAAGGCAGTAGTCATAAGGAAACCTCTCTGGTCAAGTAGCCCGCAAATAAGGAGATGACTTTTTCTAAGACTATTTGAGCATTTGAGTACTTTGGTTGCTTTATCATCTTCTGACTCACAAAATTCCTGTCATTTCGGTATGAACACATCAAGGACAAGCTGCCTTTTTTTCTGCGTTCACATCAGCCGAACCTCTGAACAGCGCTGGTAAAACCATTATAAACTCATTCCGGCTTTTTCTGTGCCTTAACTCCATCTTGTTCTCATGGAATTTCCATTCTGGCTTTTCTTTTTGGTTGTTTTTTTTTTGCTAGATGTTAGCCTAGACAGTCCTCTTCAAATGTGCACCAGAATGTAAACATATGCAAACATGATTAAGTCCACTTTGTCCTACATCATGAAAGCAGTTTATCTGTTATGACATGGCATTAGAGTCTGGCTGGCTGACGAGAGCAGCCCCTGACGTACACACATCCATGCAGAGATACATTTACAGCAGATCCGAGCAGCTGAATCAGAATCCTGTGCAAAGGTGTTAGACGGAATGGTTCTACAACACAGCTTTCTGGATACTCATATTTTGTCCTGCAGTAACCGATAACTAAAGCACAGTTTTTCCACTGACATCATTCACTGTGTAAAAAGTAGTTTTAACATACAAATCTCCCATTCTAGGAAGTGTTAAGAAATAAATTAGTATATTTTCTAAAATCCTCCTGATCAGAAACATGGATGAAGTTTCACTACAAAGTCACAAGCTTTGGCAACACATTTAAGCACAATTTGTTAAAGAGATTCCTTCAACATAAATGAAAAGGATCTAAACATTCCTTCTTTGAGAGCTACACAGGAAGGCATTCATCTAAGTTTGCTGCAATATATTTTAAAAGCAGGCTCAATATAATGGCAGTTAAATCTCTGAGAAGCTACTCCACAATGTTCCATATTGCTTTACTGAACCCACGGGAATATGTCTTTCTGTATGTTTTAGTGATGCACACAGCTTTGACGACACTTCAATTATCTCTGGCTGAAATTGAATCTGTTAAGAACACTGTAAACCGAATAATCCAATTCCTTCTAATACACTAGACTGAATCCCTGAGCCCTAATGAACATTTTTCCTTTTTCATTCCCTCTCCCTAGAGCTAACTAAATTGTTGAGTCAAGAACCTAGCAATTACATATCATTTAAATATTTTTAGATGGTACGCATTCATCATTTGCAAGTCAGGACATGATTGCAGTAAGGTTCCCAACAATGCTATGCAATTTTAATTACCAGAAAACCAACGCAGCAGGTGAAACAATGCCATTAATACCTAAAAACAATGCTTTCAATGTCACTAGCAATATTACAGTTATAGGAAAACAAGGTTTATAATACAGCCCATATACATATAAGCATACACATTCAAAATGCACCTTTGTGCCCTATTTCACATACAGAAGTTTATATGGAGAAGAGTAACAACAAATCAATGTCTGAAACTTTAAATCCATGGTTGGCATTTGTTCTCTAATAAACGCAGGAATTTTAAGTACAACACAGAGCTCACGAGTTCTGAGGATGATTTACACATTACTCAGATTTGCAAACAGCTGGATGAGACCACACATACAGATCCAACCCAAACAGTGCCCTGTGAGAGCAGGATGCTGAACTACATCACTCCCATAGCCTCCTCCTGACTGACTTCCTCTGGAATTCTACAATTCCTACACTCAAAATCAAGGTTTGTGGTCCTAATTGTATACAGTGGCTACAAAGAAATATTTATGTGATATTTTAATGGAGCATTCCATGCAATTCTATGCAACACACTCTGAAGCCTCCATTACTTTCAAATCTTTCATATTGTAGAGACATGTTCAGGTTCAATACATTCTCTATAATGTTCCTTTTCACATAACGCTATTATTAATAAGCAAAATCAATGCATTCATTTTCCACAGAGCCGAAAAATAGTAAGACTAAAATCTGACAAGATCTTTTCCTGTAAAGAATTTTAAAACAGAGTTACTGATAACCATCCACTACAATCCCACTCTTATGTACCAAGTCAGACATATCTCAAGTTTCTCAAAATACTTATCAAAGTAAATGCACATTTAGCGGTCAGTTCATTAAGTGTTATCAATACTTCTCTAAAAATAACCTGCAACCCCCCCCCCAAGTGGCTTTCCAAACGTAAAATGCAAACCATTTAGAAGAGAACGCATTTGAAGTTACTAAAAGCCATATTAAAAGGATGCAATCTGAAAAAAAAAAGAAAAAAAAACATTTGCTTTTAGCTCTTGTTTTAGCTAACATTCTCCACTCTAACATGTTTTAAAACTACCTTCAGTGTATTTGGTCTGGGAAGTAAAAGCCAGTAATTCTTAAGCATCAATACAGCATCTGGGACAGAAAGTTGGCTACAAAACTCGAAATCCTGGAAACCAAAGCTGCAGAGTGTGAAAGCTGACAGGAATCAGCCCGTTCTGTTAATTTCCTACTTCAAAACAATTATGCAGTAGCTTTCCACATATGGACAGACCAGCAGGATGACGAGACCTACCTGCTGCACTGTGCCCACAAACACAAGTTCTGTTTGATATTCAGCAGGAGCTCGGCAGCCCAGTGGCATTGCTCTTGAAGTGCCTGATATGGAGCTATTTTGGGGAGCCCAACAAACGTTTACGGGATTTCACATTAGAGACTCAAGGGAATTCACTGATACAAATTACTGTAATTTCTCTGAGGTCATTACAATTTTAAGCAAAAGCAAGGGCAAATTGCAACATGAATTTTCAAACAAAGCAGAATAATAATAATGCTGATCAAAGTTTGATGATGCTTTAAATACCCAACACAAACTTCTCTGCAAAATAATTCCAATCAGCATAAAAGCCTTTGATTTACATGCCAAACGTTGCTAGGAAAACAACAGTTCAAAAACATTGCCTTTCAGAACTGTATTTTCCAAACTTTGACACTGTAAAACCTTAAGATACTTTGATGTTTGTGTACTTGTAGTGTGCAAGACACCTCATCTCAGAGAAGTGAAACTCCCACCTTTCCTTGTAAAACAGTTTCAACATGCTATACTCCGAAAAATTTTGCCCATATATGATGCAGCTCTTAGCTTCAACAATGCAGTTTCCTGAGCACTAACAAACACCTGCAGCACAACATTGTTCCCACTGTTTCCATAACGCATCCCTTAGTTTCCCATGCTCCTCCTTCCAAAAGCTCCTCAATGCCCCACCTGCCTACCCACACTTGCTAGAAAAGTCCACTGGGATCACCACTGCCTCCTTTTCCAAGCACTCCCCTTATAGTATGGACATATTTTGCCTACACTTCTGAGAGGATTTAAGACAGCTCTTAGTGATGTCTTTGAGGAGCACTAATTCCATTTTCATGTTGGTAACATACATAATCTTCACAGAGACTCTCCAGGTAACCCTGCTTCCCCAGGAATGCATTAAGCAGCAATAAAAGGACTACACTGTCATTTCTTGCATAAGACTGACAATTAAGCCCCAGAAATCAGCGTCCATTAAATGACCCAGGGGTGATCTCAGCAGGAGGCTGGTATTCTAGCCAACATTTGGTGTTTCTGATGCTTTGGGGTTTACCTGCATCTCCCAACATACATTTCTTAGGGATGCCTGCAAGCACTGCTTCACTCAGGCTCGTAACCTTCAGTGCAGAGAATGCTTTGTAACTGACACATTCATCTCCATTCATCCACGTCCTAATCAACATTTGTGGCAAGGTATGAGAAATGAAACTACACTGCATTATCTGTTTTGGTCAGAAGAAATTCCCAACCATTTCTCCTGTGGGGAAGCATTTCCTTCCTTGCATTTCCAGACAACATTCTGATGTAATTTCCTACAGACTGCATAATTTAACGTGCACCATCCTGCGGATTAGCTATCAGTAGCATTATTACCATAATTAAATGCCATCTCTTTGAGGGGACAGAAATTGCAAGTTCCTACTATATCATAACTGATATTGTACAACCACCTGTAAAATAATCTCTCCCACTGCTCCAGAAACTCACTCTAGAATACCAATGATTACCAAGTTTCATTACCTTTATTATCACTGTTTTTGTACAGATAGAGATGCACATACTCTATCATTACAAGGAAAAAAATTATGAGAATGAAAAGCACCTAAAACCAAGTACTAAAACAAACCATCTTCAAGTAAAGTTTGAAAACACTCAGATGTTCTCTTTAATGCTTTAATGCCAGTTTTAGTTATGTACACCAAATTACAGGATATTACAGTCTGTTGCATCCCCTCCCACCCAGGTGGCCTCGCTTAGACTTATTCCCCTAACTCCATAATTAAAAAGAACAGGACTCACATGACTCAACTGAGAGCAAGCTGATGTACCTGTTCCTTTCTTTCCTAAGATACGGTTTAAAGTAAGTAGCTCTGTGTTGTTTAAATAGCCTGAGTACTAACAAGTAATTTACTGTAGAAACACCAAGATACTCAAATGTTGTTTGAATGGGATACTTCACCCATAATTTACATATGGTAAATTACTCACTAAAACTGCTTTCTATCCAATGTACTTTTCAAGGAAACAGCAAAAATGGTAAATTGGAACTATACCTCCTCTGACAGTAACAAATATCCTCAACGCATGTGAAGAAAATTAGAGCTACGCTTCATGAGTGCAACATCACTATTTAAAAAACACAGAGGAATTTCTCTGCTCAGTGCCCACAGGAAGGTTTACATGCTTTATCAGTAATTTTTAGCAAAATATCAGCTTTTAGAAGCAAAGCAGGCACATCCAAGGAGTCCTCGTTGCAGCAGGGCAGAAGCATTTCCATCAGTTATATTCCTTAGCTTTAGAAAATCATGTTCTTTTCCATCTCTTCCCAATATCCATGGTATACAGCACTGCCCTTCCTCCTTCTTGAGGAGTTTTCTGACATGTAAACTTCCGTGCTCATGGATCAGGCCCTAATCTTTTGCTGCTACCTACCCTTATAATTACTAATACTAATAATATAATCCCCTGTATCAATTTTGCAAGACAATATAATACTCTACTCAATTAAATAATTCTACCTGGTTTCTTTCTAAGAACAAAGAACAACTTTTAAGATTTGATAGCACAAAAAGCATTTCATGCTAATCTTTATCACCAAACAAAGCTTCTAGTTCATAAAATATTCTCTGATTTTAGTTCATTTTCCTCAAGTTTCAATTTAACTTCCTCTCCTGTTACATTCAAAATAACTTCAAATGGTTATTTCATTATTTAATAAATTTATACATAGACGTATCAATTTATTTCACTTTCCCACTAATCAGTGTAACACAGCAGGGAAAAAGGTATTTTTTTCTGTTACTATATTGCTGCCACTAATTCTGTTGACTGTGAGCAAAGCGCTCTGTTTTCTCTGTTCTAGAACTCCTGAACATATATATAAAAAAATTAAACACAGAATTTTTCCTTAAGAAAGAGTTTTAAGTAACAGGTTAGGTTTACACAATGACTTGAAGATAGTAAGTTTTACACAAACTGCAGATATTTCTACCCCTAAGGTGCCGTGTGTTTTTACTTCAGTTTCTGTTCTGAAAATATTCTTCGGAAATATTTCAAGTTCTCAGTAAGTATTAAACCACAAAAAGCTTTTCAGAGGAGAACCAGCACTTATTTGAGTTGCTGCCTTAACATGCTTCTCTTCACAGGAGCGAAAAATGTGGCAGGAATTTAAGAGAAAATTATGTGATAAATGCACAGATAAGAGTGCTTCATATGCACTCTTAAGTGGAGAGATGGGGCTCGTGCACAAAAGGTAGTTAAACTTTTAATATATGGAGAGATTGAGGATGCGGGGGAGACAGTTGTAAAAGAAAAATATATCTTCGGGGTCAATAAGCTCACTCCCTTACACTCAGCAGATACAATCCTTAAACGCTGCTTGATAAACCTGCAACTTAATTACATTAAAAAACAGGCAGAATCCTGAAATCCCAGGAAGGCCACAGGACAAGGCAGCAGCATAATGTCCCCCCGACTTCTTTTTGTCTCAGCTTTGCCCACCTCTGGGCTGCGCAGTTTTTCTTTCCTTCTTGTAGACTGCAGTAAACTTCCCAACAACAGAAAGCAGGCTTCCCAGTTGTTCTTTGACCAAAATAACTGCTGAACCACCTTCTGACAGGTGTTCTAATGGAGATTTCTAGCTGACATGAAGCGTACAGTTCTATTTGAAAGAGACCTTTTTGAAGTGGAGGACTGATGCCTAACACTTGCTCAAGGACACAGCCAAGATCCTATGACAGCTCTGAGCATTCACCTCTGCATGAGCTGCCTCATTTTTACCTGAGCTATTTAGTGTGAAATCCTACTCCGGAAAATGACTGTGCAGCAATAAGAACATCATCTTCCCTTGTGTCTTTATCAGTTAGTCACATAAGTAAGGTTAATAATTCCACTACAGTACAGCATTATCATGCTGTGTAAATTCCCTTCCAGATGTTAGAGAAGTACTACCAATCCATCGTGACCTCAAAATAATCTGCTATACACCTACACCTTCAGTGGAAGTTTTTTAATCATCCAATTTAGGGGAGAACAAACTCATTAGAAATAATTAATATGCATGTGAGATTGTGTAACAATACACTGTCTCTAAGCATGGGAAAACTTACAATTTTTCTTAGCATTCCTTAGCATAGTCACATTGTAGTAAGCCATATTTATTTGTAAAGTAATACAAGGGTTTTTCATTTTTATCACCAAGTCAATTGAAGATGTACAATTACAAATTTATCCAACGATATCAAGCAAGATCTGAACAGCAACCATATCTTTTGTCATATTTTATCCTTAAAAGATTCTTTTCTTTTGATGGGGCTGGCATTGCCATTCATTTTGGCATAACAGTGGGCTGAGTCCAACTGTTAGCACACACAGTATCCAGATAGGAATACTGTGGTTAAAATAGACTGCAGAGTACTGGCTCCTCCTCCATTTTTTCCTTCCAGGAGATTCAGCAGCTGATAGCATAAGCTGCCTTACCAGCCACGTTTAGTCCCACCATACGACAAGCAACATCTTTAAAAGCTGCTGCCTCATTGCTGCTCCTTCCTCCAAGAAGCTTCACTGCATCCTGAACACGGCCTCACACCCACACCTCTCCTCCTTGGCATTAAGGATCAGCAGCTGCACACACTGCTGGTTAGCAGCAGCTTTGGTGGCATAAAGAGGCCACAGCACACAGAAAGCTGCCAATGCACAGGTAAGAGTGATGAAAAGAACTGGCCACATACATACATACACCATACGTTGCAATTATCTATCATTTTCAATAATTATTGTTATAATTATTTAGAATGAAAAAAGAAACTTAAATCAGAGACAATCAACACGAAGCCTCATTTTACCACAGATACGTGGACTAGAAACGGAGCAAAAAGCCACACGGTTAGGATTTTGGAAGATGTGAAATTCTTTTATAAGTACAAACAATACAAACAAAGCAAGAAGGGAGAGGTGCTGGGGAAATAATTTCAGGAGAATAAGCCAAGTTACTGCTTATAAAGTTTGTCACATAACCAACATAAACTGAAGTGGGAATGTAAAGTTCTTGTTTACAGAGAAGGGGATTTTAACAAGCCATTAATCTACCATTTCATACCACAAGTCAAGCAATTTGCAATTGAACATTAGAAAAACTTGTACAGGTCACACCTGCTACTTAGAAAATGTTGACATTCTTGCTATATTTCACAAATATACTGTCAAATCTTGAAAATACAAGATGAATTAATGCAATTACGTTTTTGTTTGGATTACTAAAACAAGCCGTAATTGATTGCTCACATTCTTTACCTCATTAATGTCTCTCTAATTAGCAAAAACTTATCAGTAGCTGTGGCTGAAGGGTTAGCACCAGTGATAAAAATTCAGGTGTGAAATAACCCAATTTACAATATCAGATGATGTTAATGATTTCGTACAAAGAAGTAAGGTCCCGTGAAATATACCCTCAATTCCTATTACAACCTACTGACAATCACAGTTTTATATCATGCAAAGATTACTATACTTATCTTCTCATTAGTAGCTAATTTCACTCATTCCTCTTGCCAAGGTAATTAAAAGATTTTTTTTCAGGCTGAAATGAATTAATAGGACACTTGGACTCCACTCATTTTTCTCATGGTAAAATAATAAGCACTTACACAAAAATATCCAAATAGTTGTGTTAACTAATTAGAAATACTAAGAACAATAAATTCTCTAATATACTAAAATAATAGAAACGTCGTTTAGTGCGTAATCACCATCAGGTTTCCTTAACTTGCAGTTGTATTATAAAAGAGATATGAAAGTGAGTAAAATCTCCCCAGCTGTTCCTCTAAGTAGAAAAGCTTTGTAACACCACACCCCTGAAGATTATTTCTGAAGCCAGTGTTTCGAGTTATTAATGATTTAGAGGAACTCATTAGTGAGTTGATCGATTTTCAGGATCAATCTACAGAGCTCTGTCAGAAAAATAAATGGAGGAAATAATTTGTGTATTTTTTTTTTTTGAAGTAAAACCCTATAATTATGAGGTAAAACCAGGAAGACAAAACTGAAGATCTTTGAGTAATATTTTCTTCTTTTTGGAGCTCTACAACTGTCCCTAGTGCACTGAATTTCTGCCTCATGCACATTCACTGTCACATGCACAGGGGTAAGAAAATGGGACCTCACCAAAAAAATGAAAGCCATTAGGTCTGTGTTGCTACCAGGTAGGATCTGTTTTGCCATCAAGCAAAGCATCCTAGAGCAAAATGTCTGAGGCATTCTGTAGGCAGATGAGGAAATCCGAACTGATCCATTATGAGCCAGAAGCACTGGATCAAACGGTGCGGTCTGTAGGACACAATGACAAACTCATATATCATTTCCAAGATTTGAATTATAGTATAGGCTGTAAGCATAGCAGACCTGCTGAATTTGCAAGTGTAGATTCTGATTTATCTGAGCACAAGCATTTGAATGCACAGTTAAGCTCAGATTAGAGACAGATTTTGTTTTAATTACTTCACTGGAATCAAATTCTCTTGTTAGTCTCTTTAAACATCATTTTATCCAGGGGGTTCTAGATTTATCATCCTTTTGGATTTCAACTTACATAAAATATTCATTCCACAGTTGGTTTGGTCTTTCAGTTTCTCCTTTCAAAAAGGCACCATAAACATTCACCTCTCTTCATTTTTTGTTAAGGAAAAAAAGAAAAGCACTGCAATCTGTGTGCTCCAAATCTCGGTTCCAAAAAAACAACAACAAAAGCAATGCAAAACCCACCAAAAAACTATCTGACCTCAAATCATAGGCAGTATTTTCATTGGGAAGAGATGCCTGATAGATTAAAAAGAAAGCTGTCTTTACAAAGCTCTCTGAAGATCAAAAGAGGTCTCACTCGGATGCATTTTCATGCCAATGGCTAGGAGAAAGAATAGCCTTCAAGGAAACTGCTCAGTGAATCCCTAAGTAATTGGGCAGCAGCACAGAGCATAAGAACCTTCAAAAAGGTCAACGGATAACAAAAAAAAAAAAAAAAAACCTTACAGGAAAGGGTTTTTGTTGTTATTTTAACTCCACTATGCTAATTACAGAATTTAACCATATTTGCCAGTGATTTCTTTACAATAATGTGTTCATGTAACAACTACTGGGAAGAAAAAAAAACAAGCCACCAAGAAACAAGCAAATCACTGCACTGTTTATAAAGATAAAATGCTTTTTGTTACTTACTTCGAGCACTGCTGCTTAAACAAATATTTAAAGAACAGCAAAAATTCCCTGAGGATATTAAACAACAGTGCAGAAGATTAACCTCACTATGCATTTAATACAAACAATTAATAAAAAATATACAGTCAATTAAAGTTGTCTTTTTGTAGCCTAATAGAAATCTAACAACTGAATTCTAATCATGTTTTCACTATCATGGTTTGCATCAGAGGACATCCTGAGTTAGAAGGGACCCACAAGGATCAAGTCAGTAAATCTAATTCCTCACCATCACTTACCCCAGGAGACCCACACATTTTGTATCTGTCTGCATTCAGGATTTCCACACGAGCATTTATGCAACACTTACATCACTGCTTTCTGCACATCTTCACCTTAGCAAGCCAACAGTAAGCATCCTGCATTGGCCTGGCCACACATAGGGACTGTAAATCACTCAGCTCTGCACGTGCCATGAAGTTGAATGGAATACAGACAACTGCCAAAATATTTTCTACAAAAAGATGATTTTCCAAATGGAACAAGAGAATCCATGTGGTAAAAGCAAGCATGTATTATGTTAGAACGATTCCACGCCCTTCATATTGGGCCAACAAAACTCTTACCATCAATATTATCCTTAAGAAACTTCCAAGCTTTCCTGCACTTCATATAATACACGTTTATTCCTTAACTGAACTCATTCACAAGTCTTCATTGTTTTTATATATTTTCCCCCAAAGTGAGTTCACACAACAATGCCTGTGATTTACCCTTAAGCTCCATCATGCTGAAAGGTGACCTTAAATCTCCAGAGCAGCATGAGCACTGCAGTCACATTAACACTAGTCATATGAGCACTGCCAGCTTTTCCTCCTCTCTGTCCTCTTTTCCTGCTCAGATGGATCATGAAAGGTTTTGTAGCTTTTTTTTTTTCTTAAACTGAAATACCAGAATTGCTTTAGAGAATTGAAAAAATACCTGAGTTAAGCTAAGAAGTATTTTTTCTAGCACCATTTAAACAGATGAATAGGAGGAAACAGCTTCTGCAGAACCCTTGACATCTCCTTCTGCCTCTGTACTGTGGTTTGTGGAACACAGACAAGGCAAGGTGATCACTAAGAACCCCTGGAAGTATTAGACTATATCACACATAGGCAGAGATACATTTAATGAGGTGTGTCGTTCTTTACATTTATCATGTAAATTACACCACTTTTGAAAAAACGTGATTTTAGGACAGTCTTAAAATGAAGCTCCCTAATCATACCTCAGCATTAAACTAGTTCATTCTGAGTCTCCATAAACATTCACCATCAGCTAACGTCAGTGGGTGCCATTTCTTCCCTCATGGAAGAATTCTGTTCCACACCTTTGCTTCATCTGCACGTCCATGTCAGATGTCATCTTGTCAGACTGTCTCTCTGCTGCCAACTGTCTCACAGTAACAAAATGTAATGGAATATTGATGGGAAGGTTCAGCCTCTACCACCATACCACCAACATCTGCTGCCATGGGCCAACATAAGAAAATAGGAGGAGTTACTTTTGGATCAGCCCCCATACAAGAGTTTGAATCGCAACCTCTCAGCAGACCCAGCTTGGCCTAACTTCCAGAGCTCTGGACTTGTGACAGGTATTAGGGCCACTGCCCGTGGAATGAGAATTAGCTGTGCTGCCCTGACTGCCCATGTAGCAGAGAAAGGAAAAGATATTTTAAAAAGTTTGAGCGCAAAAGAAACTTGTTGCGAAAGCAGCATGACATGGTAGTGAGAACATCCAAGTTGATGACTCACACTTCCCCCATCCTCAACATTAATTTGTTTTATTTATGCTGCAGAAAAAAAATGTTTCTTGCTAAATTACTCTGATTATTGCTATCCCATTAGAGCTGAGTCAGTTGCCAGCTCACAGCCCTTGAGCACAAATAAATAAATAAATCAGAAATGACCAAAGTTAATCAAAGAAAGTAAGCATACTTCCCCACTAGGAAATCTGTCATGATTTTTTTAGCAGTCTGAAAGTAAAAGAACTCATGAGTTTTTCATGCTGTTTTAAAATTTACTCCCATAATGTAAGGTATGACAAACTGAGCTTGAGAACTTTAAGCAACATTTGAATGTCTGTTTACAAATCTGACAAATGAAAACCTTCCAGTTACTTCATTTGCAGTTTTAATCAGCTATAGCACTAGCAGATGACACAGATACAAGAAATTGCAACCCTTAGCCACGAAATACTTGGAATGTGACTCAGCTCCTGAGGAGAGCTCAGAGTTCTAACAGTATTCAGTCCTGTGCTGGGAATACTTCATGACGTCCAGAAAAAGGCAAGAAGAAAGCAAATGCTAAAACGCAACATGCATCAAAGAAACAAGAACAGTTAAAAGCCACACGGAATGAAACTACATCCTCATTTCTTCAATAAACACTCTTGTTTTTTAAAAAAATTTAATTATATGCTACCTTGTCAGAGCAGCATGATGATAAGTGAAACTTAAGGAGGGTTGACTTTAAACTGACTTGAATTTTTCCTTCAAAGACCTCGTTGCTAGTACGATTTCTTTGTCAGGAATCAAAGGCTACAGAAAGATCAATGAATTCAGCACCAAGCTTTTGAGTTGGAGATCTTTTCTTGCTTATTAACAAAGGGAAACAACAGAAAGCGCTGATCAACGGTACAACACAATATACACAAAGCCTATTTATTCTTCACCAACATAATACAAGTTCTTCAGCATAAAAGCCTTGTTTTATTTCAGCACCAATCAAGCTAATAACTAACATGTCTGTAATACCTTGGGGCAGTTTTTTTCACACTGTTTATAAACTGGAATTATGACACATACACCCAACCTTTTAGGAAAATGGGCACTTACTAAAAAATAGAAATCTATGACATTATTTTCTGAATAAAGCCATACAACCTGCATATACCTACCAGGCAAATTCCAGTGAACTTGTCAGTGGACTAAATATATTATGTATGCTTTCTCCAATGCTTATTTTGTTTAAATAAAAAAAAAAAACAACAAACCCTCAAACTTAGGTTCTGGGAATGATCTGTGGTGGGTTGATAGCAGCCAGCAGCTACTCACTCTCCCCAGAATAGGACGGGGGAGAGAAAGGAAGAACAGAAGTGAGAAAATTATCAGTTCAAGAGAAAAATAGTTTATTAAGTGAAGGAAATGGTTGAGGAGGACAAACAAGCGATGCAAAGGCAACTACTTCACCACCTCCCACGAGCAGATGGGATGCCCTCCACTCTCCAAGTAACTACATTGGAAGAAGAAAAAAGCCTGGCTTTGGTTTTTGTTTTTTATTGCCAGGCATGATGTTTCACAAGATGGGACACCCATTTTACTGACTCAGGCCTGCTTCCCCAGATGCTTCCCCAGCCTCTTGCTCACTCTAAGCATAACCCTGGGAAGGAGTAGAGGAAGAAAGCAGAGGGAGAAAGAGCATCAATGCTGTGCAAGCAACCAAAAACACTGTTGGGTTATCACCACTGCTTTAGTCATGAATTCAAAACAGCACCATATGGGCTGCACCAGGCAGAACCAGAACACTGGATGGGGCATAAGCTATTAATATGTACAGTACTAAAGATAGGAATAGATGTGTTTAAAATCCCCTCTCCATCTGCCTTCTCTATATAAACATCAGCATTTGCTGTGAATTCTACTTGGCATAGTCAAATCCTATGATAATTTCTGAAGAGTTGACAGCATTCTTTTTAATTTTTATTATTTTTATGTTTTAATCTCTCATGATTTTTTGCAACAGTCTCCAAGGTTAAAATAGGTAAAAATGCTTTAAAAATCAGGACATCTGTTATTCCTCCAGCTTTACTACTCCTAGCAATACAGACTACAAATAATGAACTCATTTCTGCATCCCAAAGAACATAAATAAAACTGTCGTTCATTTCCAGAGTAACCACAAATTTAATGTTCATGCAAACGCTATCTGGATGCTACTGTACTGAGTCAGATATACCACATTTCTGTTAAGCCATTAAAAACCATTTGCAGTATTTATTCTGCAAGTATCCCAATATCTGCCTACCTGCTTACTCATGTCAAAATTTTAGGCTTCTATATGCAGGAGAAACATATAACTGGTGCAGCCACTGTAAAATACTCATTTTCTGCACTTCTCATCTTTTTCTCGGTTGGAGAGAGAGAGGAACTGAAGATTCTATCACCAATTTGAGACATAAATATTATATATTCTGGGTTATCTTGAGGAATTAAAATGTCCCTTGGTTATCATATTCCAAAGCAAAACCTATTACACTTACTCTGCATATATTATGAAACTTTTAAATCCCATTTGACAAATTCAGTTAAGCACATCCTTAGAAAATGGTTGTACAGGTAAGGAGCCGCTCATAAGTCTGCTTAAAACTTCATTAAAGGATACAAGTAAATTGCATTAAGATATATTCATCTAACTCACCAGTAAAACAATTCAAACATGCAACATGGCAGGAGCCACGTTAGTAGACTCAGCTTGTAATGGCAGAAGTATTTGTGTCAAAGGAAACTACACTCCACACGCGTACGATCCAAAGCACAACCAATCAGCTAAACAAAAAAGAAATACTTTTGGCTCTGAGAAAAGCATGTTTTTTAATGTGGTCTTTTTAGGTAGAGTTGCATAGATATTTCTGAAATGCAACTGCTGATTTTGTACCAAATACACTAATACAAAAGGTAAAAATAATAAGAAAAAAATCATACTCTTGGTACTTCTGTGACTGTTTGAAGAAAGCCAAAATTGTATGTCATCGAACAACAAATTTAAGTCATTTCATACATACACAGCAGTTTTGGAAAAACCTTGAAAATAGTCATTAAAATAATTTATGCAATTACAACCACAAAAATACTTTTATTCCATGCACAGAAGTAGTCAACCAAACTACTTGAGCATAATAGGACACTATTTTATCAAAGGGTGGCTAGCTGAAAACTTACAATGAAGAAGTCTATTCATTTAACCATGCTTATCACTACACGTTAGAGCTTCTATGAATACATTTTACCAGCATCCAGTGTGGAATACTTTCCCACTTAAAGAATTTCATCTGAAATTTTAAATTGAAGGTACTATTCAGGTAGTATCAGGTAATATGGTTTCTTTCTTATCCACTCACTTCAGAAGAATACATTTTTGCAGCAGATGAGGCAACAATAATTCTTTTTATGTGCTCTCTCAGGTGCCATATTTTTAGCTTGTGATTAAATGGGACTGAACAAATATACTATAGACAATTGGTGAAAAGATGAAGTGAATAATTACAGTAAATTTGTAAGCACTTCTATTGTCTGCAAAATTAGTACAAAAATAGTAGAGACAGAACATGCTGAGACATTTTATTACACTAGTTTAGCAGTCAGTCAAAGGAAAATATATTCTATTTGAGATATCATAGTTATTCTTCATATTCTGAGGTCAGATTCTCCAGAACTATTTCATCCACAGCATCTCAAAATGTATCTTATCTTTATGAACTAATTTGGGCCACCTTGCCAAGTAAAAGAATATCCTTTTCAAATGTGAGAAGTCCACCTGGAACAGAACAGAGCTGCTGACACAACGAAATAAAAGCCTGTATTTTTGCCTCCTCCATCATATAGAACATCTGCCTTAACCTTTTGAACAGCCACTCCCAGACCACCAGCTAAATTACCACTTAGAAACGTGTATTATCTAATACGTCTGAAATGCATACACAAACATTTGATTCTCTTTCAGCAGCCACAAGTGTTAAAAAGCATAGTAAACAGGGCTTTCTTCAGCTAAAGGAGAATGTTCTTCAGCTCGTGTCCAAAAATATGCCAGTTATCTTTGTGAAGAGCAGAAAAACTAACAGTTCAATTTTGCTGATGGTAAATGTATTTGTCAATTAAAGGAAACAAGAGGAGCAGTGAAAGACCAACTCTATTCAAAACCCAAATGCTATTTTGTCCACATCTTTTAGTCCCGTTCAGTAAGGATGACAGGCAGCAGTAGAACTCTTATTAATAAAGTAGAGAAGATAAAGTCCCCTGAAGAACTACTGGAGAGAGTTAATTACTGAAAATGGAAAATGTCCTGTTATTTATTGATTACTCTATTGTATTTAAGAATATCCTTACATATAAATAACCAGTCTGGGAAAGTGATATTGATTTTAGCTTGATAATTACAACCAGAATAATCCTTTTGTAATACAAAGCTCTATTCAGTACAGTATTTACCACAAGGTTTTGTGCCATACGGTACACTGACCTACCACTCATCATCTCTAAGCAGCAAAACATTAACTTGAACATTTGAACAAGTTTGGTGGCTCGTGGGGCTTTTTGTTTCTAACTCCTTGGAAGATTTTTTATTAATTTGCTTTAACGGCTGAAAGTCTGACCAACTGCTGTGGAAACTGTAGGAACTACCAAAGTAACCTTCCTCAGCATGGCAGAGTGCAAATTCCAACCTTTGTACCCACTTTCCATAAATAATCATCTTCAAAAAAACTGAGACGCATTTCCGAATTTCTTTGAGATTAAGGGATGTAATTAAGATTAAATATTTAGTATTTACATGATTTTAAGTATAGTATTGCACTCTGCTCTCAAGAAATTCTCGTTAGATCAGTGCCTTTCCAGCAATCCTAGGCTAAAGGACTTCTTGAGTACAAAAAAATCTTGGGTTGGGTTGAGGAGAAATCTACTGAACAGAGTGTTTTTGTTCCCTACTACTGCCAAACAAGTAAGTGATCCTTGTGAAGAACGGAAGCACAAGAGGTTAGCGAGAAATTCAGATTTTGGTCTGGATAAAGATGAAATCCCAGAGTAACAGTACCACGTACACAGAGTAACAATACTACGGTACAGAAAAAAGGGAAGTAGCATATCGATTCCTCAGATACATCAGGAGAAAGCTTATGGTCTATTATTGGAAAAAGAGTATTTGGAACTAATTGACAAGGATTTAAACTTGTCATTCAAAAGAAAAAAAAGGTATAGTGAACTTTATGTATAAAACCAGAAGTGCAGATAAACATAATTTCTAGATATTCTTCCCTATTACCAAGTACTTTTTCTGCAAAATTGGTTGGTTATCTAATTAGAATGCACTAAAAAAGAACAGTTGATGATTCAGCCAAACCTTACTTCCTCCTGATCACCACTTGCTTTCTGACTACCTGTAATTAGAGACAGCTTCCAGTCGATTTAAATAAATCTACAACCACTTAATGAAATACAGCCAGAACATTTTTTAGTCATTGTTTCTCAGCAAGGAAGGTCAGCAGGCCCCCACTGTACTACATCCAAATAGTTACAAACAGTATTCAGGATAAGAAATAATATTTGATTTTACCTAACATAGCAACAATGAAATGAAGATGCACCCAGCATATAAACTCTCGATAAAAATTGAAAATAAGTTGAAAGATTAACTTTTTCTCATGGGCAGGCACTCTGGTCCAAATAATAAGTGCTCAAATGCTTTCCTGAGTTGAGACAAGGCCAGTAAACATCAATCTTGTTGACAATAATATCGTACCCACATTTTTCATTCTAGAGTAAATGTCTGGATTAAGTATTAAAACTCTTTATACAACATAATTAGTTTACAATAAACACATTGCCTTAATAAACTAAAACCTTGTGTCAGGAATCCCCTACTAAAATTTGACAGAGAGATGCTGTGATTTACTCCATAAATTGCTTCTCTAATAGCATAGCATAATTCTGCAGAGTTAAAGAAAGCAGCAATAGCCCAAAGAACATTTTGCCATGCTGGTCTGCTTCACTACAGACAGTCTAGCTGCATCCCTGAAACTATGCACTGCAGCCAAACTTTCTCTTTAAAATTACTTCAGGCACAGAACTGTAGCTTTGTCACTTCTGAAAAGCCCATTCTATGCATTACTAAAACAGAAAGTTTAAATCTTTTTTAAAAAGCAATACTGCGAGGTTTGTCACTTGCTGTCACCACAGCAAGATCGAGGCTCTATGGACATAGCTTACAGGCTGCACGCATGGTCCTAACAGTACATTTATGGAGTTTAAGGAAAGAGACTTGTTTTTGCCCACAGAACA
Organism: Lagopus muta; assembly: GCF_023343835.1. Classification (NCBI taxonomy): domain Eukaryota; kingdom Metazoa; phylum Chordata; class Aves; order Galliformes; family Phasianidae; genus Lagopus; species Lagopus muta. The sequence goes on from NC_064447.1 coordinate 11,723,419, forward strand.
TAGTCTTGTTATTTGAATGCATCACCCTACTCTGTAATCTGTTTTCCAATGCATTAGATTAACATTTATCTCTTTAAGCACACAGCTTATATGTCAAAAAAATCCTCTACAGTGTCTAGAGCCATGTCTCCAGAGTGCCCTAGTTCCACACAAACTGTTACTTACTGTCCCAATTTTGTTCACTTTGATAAAGAGGAAAAGTATTCAGTTCTGACAAGTTGATTAACAACAATCAGTATTATTTTCAGAAAATCAGACCAGCTATTCCTGAACAACAACAACAAAAAAAGAAAATGACAATGAAAGTCTTCTCTATTTTTGACAAGGTACAAACGTACATCAATTCCAACTATGAATGATAAACCAGAATTACAATAGGGGCACTCACGTAAGAATTATACCTGCTATCAAGTATATTAATGCCTCAAATGATGTTCAACTTGACCCCAACATTATAGTTTGAAAGATGAGGTATTCTCTACAGATTCTAAAGCTTTCATTTCAAAATAAATCTTTTTAACCTTATTACTGCAAAAATAGCCTCCACAAACCAACTTAAAGCTGTTTTGACATATTAGCAAGAGCCAAAAATGTACGCTTCTCACTTGCCATGCCTACTTCTATTCTTCTCTGCCATTAAAATGTAAGCCGCAACATCTCAGGAACTGGGCCCATTCTCATCTCTATGTACCCGTGTTTGTTTTTATGCTGCATGATGAATTATTAGGTCAATTTTGACTTTCACATTCCCATACAGCCCCACTGCTTTTTCAATTAATCCAAGAACAGGCTTCAATAGATGCACTGCTTTACAATAAATCTGTTTCAAAAGGATATAACTCTGCACTCTCAAGTGCTTTTCTATCTAGCTGATAACTACACAGTTCTTCCATCCAAAATTGGATATTAAAGATCAAATTGAATTGTATCTAAACTTCTGAATTTGTTACAGACAATCTTCTGCCTACAGAGATAGGGCTACAGTATCAGAACATATATTACTGAACCCTGAAATTATGAAATATTCTATTAATATTCAATATATCCCTCCTAAGACTGCTGCTCTTGAAAAAGTAAAATACTATCAATAAACTGAGGAATATGCAGCATGTGAATTTTTTTTTTTGTAATTAAATTATGTTTGGACTTAAATTTTAGCTGTTGGTATCTACTTGTACTGCAAAGTAACCTGTTCAATAAAGGCTAAGGAATTCATATTTACCATGGTGTTCTTGGCTCTAGGCTGAAAAGCCAAAGGATTCTGTGATCAAAAAAGAAGCATTTCCAGGTAGCATCAGATGAAGGAGGAGATTGAAAGATGCACTAACCTCCTACAACTGGTGTCGTTTTGCTGTATTGGGAGCAACTGGCTACTTCTCAGCTATCATGATTTCATACACAGTGTTCCTCTGCGAAAGGCATACAAAAAATAATTCTATAAATTGCAGTAATTTATTGGTCATTCATTGGCAAGCAAACCCCAGAAATGCTGTCTCTCTGAGATATACATCTCTGGCATGCTGCCTCAAGCTGAAGTACAGAGTAAACATATTAGGATATTTTTTCTTTTAAGATGGAGAATTTCCTGAGGAACTGAAGTACAAACACCAATAACAAAGTATTTGATTTCAAAATGATCAGCTTTGTTCCTTTCAATCAGAGAGAAGTAACATTCTTCTTCAGAAAACACAGTACTTCCTACCACACGAATACATTTGCAATGCATTCATATGATTCACATGTGCTAAGTGCTAGAGAGGAATTAAATGTGATAACAAACACAAGTACTGCAATACGTTCAAAATCAAAGGCCTTAAATTTTGAGAATAAATAGCAAGCTAAGAAGTATCATTTAGCACACAGAAGTATTTCTGTATCTAAGCTTGAAGACAGAAAATAACAGCTGTACAAATACATTTAATTTTTCTTCAGACAGGGATGTTCCTCCCTCTCCCCTCTTCCTTCCAAGAAATATCCCTATGGCAGGAAAGGTCATAGGACTGGAATGAGAACATCACAGAAAGGTGATGGGCAAAGGACTCCAGAAGTCACTTAGTAATTAACAACAGTGCTGCCCACAGCATCACTGACAACTGGAACACAGCCATTCCAAACCAGCGTGTTGTGGCTACAAGAAGTTATGCTTAAAAAAAAAACACCCTACATTCTGACTACCTCTCATATCCCTCTTTGTATTCAAAACACTCAAGGCACACCACAACAGTAATTTAAATAATATTATTCAGGTTATCTTTCAGATTATTATGATTAAATATAAATAGGTCAGTTCTACTCTGCTTCTTCACTGACAGGCATTTTAGAAGGCAATTTTTGTTTGATTATATATAGCAGTCACATCTTTCAGACATCAAGAGACTCTGAATATCAAACAAGCGTTCTGCAGGTAAATATGTGACAATGAGTTACAGCACTGCCAGACCACCTGCTGGCATCCCTTTTATCTGACATCAGCCAACTCCTCTGCCATGGCTTTCCCTCAAACACATTTCCTGAAGTACCCTGTTTTCCAGAAAGAAAGAGAAAACGAAGAGAGTATCAAAGAAAAAAAACAAACCTCGTATCTCAAACCCGGAAAGAGGAGATAAAAATACTGTACATCACACTTTTAAGAAATGGACAGCATTATCTCTGGAAAAACTCCAGAAAAACAAGTAACGTTGGAATGTTGAACACCTGGCACTGCAAAACCAGGTGTATGCTTTAACAGAGCATCTCGTAGGGATTAGAGAAAAAGGATCAAAGGTCATGCATCTGCACTGCCTGTTTCCTCAAAACAATGCAGGTATGCTGCAGATTGGAAATACCCCAAGCACTGAACTTCCCAAGGAGGCTACAGACAGCTGCTTGGAAAAGGGGAGTCTTTCATTCATAAGACCATGAAAAATGCATCAATCTTAGCCTACAAAGACAACAGCAACTACGGGTTTTCAGTTTTATTTTATGTACTTTTGTTAAAACATTCTGGCACATTAAACTGAAGCGGTCAGGTTCTCCAGTCTCCAAGGAGGACAGCAAACAGCACTGTTGGCACGGGAAACAGTTTTCCAACCTTCAGCACAGACCCAGCCACAAGTTACAGCTTTCTAGAAACACTGCTGAACCAGCTGTCAGATGCAGTGCAGAAGGCTTTGAAAACATTATTTTTCCCCTTTATTCATTATTTTCTGTAACTGCTACACAAATCCAGAGTGAAAGCTGCCAGGATGCAGATGGTTTATATAGCAACAAGTTTTTATACCAATTCTGAGGTTTTTAACAGCCTTTTTTTTCCCTGTGCAGCTCCAGAGCAATCAATAGAAGTTCTACCATCATTATTTCAAGCTTCCTTTATTTTGAAGAGAAGTGAACCGTTTCAGCTTGTTGCTATTTATTCTCATCCAGGCTTTAAGGATTCTCTTTCAATGCTTTAAGGAGTAAATCATGCAACCATAATTAAACCCAACAGAAAGTTAAATACAAAAACACAAAAACAAGAAACTTAACTGCCATGACCAGGCTGTAACACCCCTCAAAATTGAATCCGAGAACAGAATCACCTTCAGATTTCTCCTGAACACCTTCAAGAAAAGTACGGACCACTTGAAATTGATTCATAATTATGCAGAAAAACAGATTTTCTAGATATTGTTGCAGTATGCCAAGAAATAGGAGAGTTGTGAGAACACAATAATCTTACATACAGGAAATCTTTGAAATGCACTCTCTCAATTTTAGTCGCAATGACATCTTCAAATGCGGTTTCTAAAACAGAAATCACGTTTAACTGTGATTAGCAGAGCTTTCACAAGACAGCAAGCAAACCATCAAGAACTCATAAGACGTCTGCCGTGCAACACAGCACAAAGGTTCTCTCATAGCATCCTATAGAAAAGCAATACCTGCTAGCATGTAGTGTACTAAAACTGAGACTTCTACCTTTATGCATTCATTCCATCTTTAACATACATCAAATATTATGTAACAGAAATACAGAAAATGGTGCAGAAGGGAAGACATTCCAGATGTCTGGAGATATAAAACTAATAATTCTGAGTTAATCTTCTGTCATTGACCTCTGGCTTTGGTTGAAACACTTTTTTTTTGCCTCAATTTATTTCCATAGACTACTGAAGGATTAGCTCGTGCTTACAATCCGTTTTAAACAATACAAGATTTTGTTCTAATTGCTAAGTAATAGAATTACTGATGTCTTCCTTCTAAATAAAAAGAAAGGAATTACTTGGAACATGAGTTTTCTTTTACAGTATGTTTGTTGGGATTATAGTCTTATGACCCAGTAACAATGAGGAAAGCTTTCCATTTATTTCAAACTGGCTTTACCATTTGGATTATCCTTTGGATTCAGCCTAGTTTTATTTCTCTAAAACATTTTGGAGAAAGAAAGTTTTTTAGGTTTTATAGTAGGCTAAAAACAAACAAAAAAACACCTAAAATCACCAATCAATGCTATAACATACTGCAATAAAGATCCTCAAAGGATGAGCTTTCCTAACATACTTCCCCAGGCAGGCTGTTTTTCAACTTGATTGAACAGGCTAACACTCGTTCTCTGAAATTCAGTCCATGTCCTCAGAAACATTTGCAGCCGACTACACTATTAACATTAATGTACAGTTCTCCATGTGATGATGGCAAAAGAAGTAGTTCTCCATCCGCTTCATCAGTGATCTTGGCAGTCAGAACCCTAAATCTGTGCCAAACATAATTTGCATGGAGAACCTTCTGCTAGTTTCAGGTAAAAATCAGATGAAGCCACATGGCAAAAAAAAAAGTCAGCCAGAACTGTAGTTCTTCCACATGCTTGAAAAAAAACAGAATCTGCATGAAGACACAGAACGACGTGTTTACTAATTTAGGATAGATCAGAAAAAGGAAAGAATGGCAAGAGATGAGGGTGTTAAATGGCTTCCAGGCTTTAGGATCTTATCAACCTCTTAGAAGAGTTGGTTACTGAATACAAAATAGAGTGGAAAAAATATAAAGAAAACCAGTATTGTTATCAAATGACCTTGGTCTAGTCTCTCCAATATGGATTGTAAAACAACAGTACATGAATAAGAAAACAAAAGCACTTGGCAAGCTCTTCCAGAGACTCACCTTTTTCACTGCAATTGCTTTCCAGCTACAGGAAAGGCATGAACTTCAGATGAAGTGGAAAAGATATTGCAACAACACGAAATGTAAAGGTACTCCAACCTTACGCATTCTCATCTCATGTGATAAGTAGAGAAGATGATAAAATATACTCTCAAATCAAGTAGACTTATGATTTTAAACAAGCCTAAGCAAGCACAAGATAAATACCAGGTTGTCAAGATTTGTAATAAAACTAAAACACACTGAAATAGAAGAACGTGGAAGGGGATCAGTGAGAACCAAGAATGTCAGCTGCATCCAAAAAATCCTCTAGCAGGAACTAATGAGATCCAAATAAAAACACAGAAAGAACACAAAGCTATCAAAAACATCTGTGATGCCCCATTGGAACCCCAGTCCAGGCAACTGATCAAACAGAAAAAAAGAACTATTCTAGCTGCCACTTTTAGTTCTTTTTGTTTAAAAAGAAGTTCAGAAAATCAATCAGGGCATGCTCCTGAAGTTCAAAAATTACAAACTTCATCCAGAAAGAATTAGTGAGAAATAAGATACTCACTGAGTATCATTTAAAACTAAAAATAAAGACAAAACTACTGATGCTTCTTCTGTTATTAACATGCTAATTCTCCTTCATTCAATAGATCAGTGCAGGGCTCTTGCTCAGCTGAATTCAGTCAACTACAAATCCTCTACATTAAGCATATTATCGTATGTAATATCATTAAGTTTCTACCTTTTCAAAACTTAAAGATCTTGAGCGACTTTTAAGCCAGTTGATGACTTCTGAAGCTACAAACATCTCAGAAAATCTGAAAAAACAGGAAGGTTCAGGGTTAAATCTTTTCAAGAATATTTATGTCGTTTTGAAAGACAAGGCAGAGACTTCAGCTATAGGTTGATTTATGCTCTCCTGCACTTGTCATCTCTTTCCTGTGCTATCAACTCATTGTATGCACACGCTTGCCTTACAAAATTATAGTAATGTTAACTTCTAATTAGATAGAAGTGAACATTCTCTTAATGCAAGTACAAAGACACAAAGGAGTGCAACACAGCTTTTACTGTTTTCATTTTTTATTTCTTTCATCAATAGATAGATGTCTCTTCTCTTTCATAGACTATCATCCTCCAAGCCTAGAATAGCAATAGTATTTGAAAGAGCACCTTCTTTGTACAATGCCACTTTGCAGGATGGTAGGAAGCCGTAGTGTCCCATACCCCAGAACAACTGGGAGCACACACTATGAGAAGTGGGATCTATGCCCTAACTTGAAGTCCTGCTCTCCAGCAGTTTTCCTCCCCACTTCAGACTCTTCCAAAAAGACCAAAAGAATCCAAATTCTGATCAAGGATTCAACCACCTCAGGACATTCTCCTTACAAACCTACATTGGTCTGCTCGCTAAAACGCAGTAGTTCAGTATTCTTACACAATGAAAAATGGAATTGCATCTGTATAATAGCAGTACTGCCCTCCCTTACAATCGTTCTGGATTTATTTCACTGTACTTAGCCTTGGAAGGTCAACTATTTGACAGGATTTCTGACATAAGCTTTTCTTTTCACCCCCATCCCTAAGTTGAATCGCACTGAAATTATGTGAATTCCCTCTGTTGGCTGATAATTGCTAAAATGGTCACTGCATTTCCCAGATAAAGCCATTCAATTGTTAATTGTTATTTATAACCCATTCAATTTATTTGGATTTGGCAATATGACAAGCACCTCTTCTACGTATATTTTCCTCCTCCTGCCACAGAATTGCATTGGCCTTACTTCATTGCTATGGAATACGTAGCATTCACACGTTTTTCACTTATTGTCACATTATCCATAAAAGACCACTTTACTCTTTACAGGTCACAGAGAAGAGTATTTCTCCACATTTTGGACAACAGCAAGCTTCCTGATAAACTCCTGGACAACCAAATACTGTAAACAGTTTTCTGCTTGGTTTTTGTTTGCTTTTAAACCAACTATTGCAAGCTATTTCACAAAATTCAGACTAAAACTTGGGACTGAACTACCCCCCCCCCCCCCCCAAATGAGATTTCCCTCTACAGCAGAAAGAAAAAGATGACAAGAAAAAAAATTAATAATAATAATTTGCTTCCACAGAAACTAATACACTTACTATAGAACAGTGGGAGCAACATCACTGCAGTAGAACTAAGCTGTCCTGCTCTATAAAAAGGCATGTCTAATTGACATCGATCTACCAGAGAGCCTGTGGAATATGCATGCACTCAGTAGAATCCTATACCAACAAGGGACATTCATAAACAGAAGCTGGGATTATCCACGGGTCTTCTTTTTGCAGTTGCCCGCAGAAACAGCAGTGCCATGTAGACACGTTTGAGGGAATGGTACAAGTAAAAACATAAACAAAGGTTCTCCTTCACAAAGTTTTACACTGGCTGAATGTAACTGCAATTTTCAAATGGTCTTTTTTCCCTCCCCTCAGCTGTCTGGTCTTCTCATCCACACTGCTAGCAGAGATGGGCCTTGACAGATAAAGAGAAGTGAATTCCCACTTAAGGGCCTCATACTACATCATTCATACCACCCTATAAAACCAAGAAACAAAACACAACAAACCAAGTACCGTACCTTATTGTCAACTCCCCCAGACAACTTCCCTTTCAATTTCTGACTCTACAATATTGCAGAATCACTACAGACATCCCTTGAATGACAATAAACATAATAAGAAGCAGAAAAGAAACAAAGATTTGGAATGACATGACTGGTCTGCACTCCCTTCTAATGCTGGCAAATACTTTGTAGATCAAGCTATAAATACTTTTGTTTTCTGTCTTCCCAACTCAAAACAAAGTTACAAGTAGGAGTGTATAAAGGAGCAGCAGCAAGATCAGCTTTGGTACAAATGAGATCGCACCAGAATGGATCCCACATCATTTGAAATCACTGTGGCTACTGACATCAGCAGCCAGGACAGAACTGGATTAAGAACCAGCAGTCAGCCAGCAGCTGCACTCAGCAGCTGAACTTTATGCCATACTGGTGATGTGTGAAACTAGCCTCCAATTTCTTTTCTATAATACAGAAATTACCCAGCAATGGATAAAAGAAGGAAAATGTGCTCAATGAACTGCATGAAGAGCTCAGTGATCAGAAAAGAACACCTGGGCTTCCAGTAGAAGATAAAATTCACAGTAACTTACACAGTAAGTAAAAATCAAATGTAACATTTTAAACATCTTCAGGTTCCCACATGTGTGTCAGAGTTTTCCTGTGCAGTCATGTGGGGCTTTTCTGGTTGTTCCACACCCCCCGCTGTTCCCAGACCTTATTCTCCAGAAATTCTGAAGAACATTCTATGAATAATTATTTTTTGTAGAATTACATCCAGCAGACAAACACCAAAATAAATCACGCTCTTCTGCAAACTCCTGACCTCATTATTCCTGAGGAAGGTACAGTACAGTAAATCTACTGATTTGTCTGTGCATTCTAAAACAGTCAAGCTGGAAGCTCAACACTTTCACTTTTGGAAAAGAAGAGGAGCAAGTTCACCACGACAAACTTTTTCCTTCAAAAATCCATCACAACGTTTCCACTGTTTCTAACCAAAAAAATTGACCATAATTATGTCAGTATTGAAAGGACCCAAACAGTGCTGTTGGTCACATTTACTGGATGTGCTGTTCTTTCTGTCACTGATCCTATTCATGCAGTAGCATTAACAAAAATCGAGATTTTTAAGGCTACAAAATTGCCTCTCAGTCTCTTACAATCTAAGTACCTTTCTTCTAGTTTCACACATTCTGCTTTTCCCTCGATTTCTTGTTTTCTTTCAAGAAATAGATCCCAGTTCATGGTGTAATTTGAAGAGCAATTTCTTATCTTCTGTTTCAGCATAAACTGTGAAATACTTGTGAAATCTTTGCTTTATAATTGCATTAAAATTTATTTCAAAAGAAAACCAACAAATGAACCAAATCTAAACCTGTGTTGACTTCCTTATATCTGCATCACTGTGACACAACATCTCGGATCAGGACGAAATTAGTTGAAATCTGTTATTGATTCTGAAACCCAAAGATGGCAATTTAGATGTCAACATTAGCTAACGTGATTTTAATGTTAACATACAACAACTATGACAAATGAATTGATGACATGTACAAATTTCTGACATCTGTAACTTCAGACAGCAAATGGAGTTGACAAATGGATCTGATGGCAAATATTATGTGACTCCATAATTAAGGATGTACTGAAGTTTACACTAAGCTGCACTGGGATGAGTGAATTTTCCAGTGATTTGCACTTTGGGTGGCTACTCCCAGTTATGAGAAGTACATGCAAGTTCAATCACTTCAAAAATATACAATCTACAGTATTGTTCTTTACCTACTTCACAAAGCCTCGAAGCAGAATCAGAAATTGTCTTTGATTAATAAATAAATAGCTGAATATTTACCTCACAATAAAGTGTTCTAAACTTGATGCTTTATGAAAATTAGGAGGACTTATAGAAACTGTTCCTCAGTTTATTAGAAATATTTAATTATTCAAAAGAAATATATAAAAACAAGTAGCCCAAGGGATATAAATATAAACACAGCTTGCTTTCTGCAGCTGAGGAGATCCATTTTCCTCATTCCTCACTCAGTAATCATTGCACATACAACTCCTAATCACAGACAAAGGATTTTGTCAAGTTGTGTAAGAGCATAAAGCAAAAGATAATTGAGCACCAAAAGAACATGCCACAAAATTCCAAGGAGCTCTTTTTAGACCTATTTTGAACAGGCAAATGACAGCATCACTCAAGTAACTTAATACTTGATTAAGCCCATATGTTAAGCAAAGTCTTGCAAAATATTTAAGTTCACTCAATTCCACTGGGACACTGGCATCACTAGATACAGCCCCAATGCAAGTTCAGCATTGCACACATTGTCCTGGGCATTACTGAGACACATGACAGGACCCTCCAGCACAGTACACTGTGTGGGGTTGTTACACACTCCAGAAGCTCTTGTACAGCTGCTTGCTTCCACAAACACACAGTGCTGTGAAGCTGGAAAGAAGCCATGATGCTACAGCAGGAACAGTGCTGAAGGGCAAGGAAAGGGGAAGCAGGGACTCATTTGGAAGGTTTAAGTGCGTTTAGCTCCTCTGTAATTTCGAAGCTGATCTTAAGCACAAGTTTAAATAATACCATCAACTGGGCAATAGTTCTGTTGAGTCTACAAAGCAACCCCAAGTGTCCCGTGAACACTGTCACTTTTCTGCCCCATTTTTGGGTTTCACAATTCAATTTGCTATTCCAAGCTGTAATCAGAGATGATCTAGTTATAAAAACATCCTCAGTGAGTGCTGTTTACATACAGCAGGAGTCTTCAGCTACAGAATCTTGATTTATCCCTATCTGTACTACCCGCCATAGGTCTGCTGAACTTGGGTCATCAGTATTTAGCAGACTACGAATGCAGTCACCAAAAGTGCAGAACACTCCAAATAATACATGTCATAGTTCTTGTAAGTGACAGATTAGCACCCCTAAATATGTCCTCCTAAAGTTAATACTTTTGCAGAACATACACTGCTGACAGATGTCCTCGTTCTCCTCTGTACATTCTGAAAATACCTTTTCTTATAAGTACAGCTTTTATGGGGAAAATTAGGATTCCAAGGCTTCAGACACATTTATTTCACATTTCTTGGAACACTTCAGCGTAATCCACTGAGTAGATTGTTGTATCGTGAACTGCAGAGGAAACAAATAGCTTAAGAATAAAAATAATACATTTGATTCCTTTAGGACTCAGTTCATGATTACAATTCTGATTTCTAATGATTTCAAGACTGTGTTGCCTTCACGGGGCATATTCCTGTTTCATTTGGGGAAATATAATCGTATTTTCATGTATGACCTTTACAGGCTCTTTGTCACAGCTCGGTAACAACATCCTGGTAATTTCTTTCCATACAACATTTAACATTACTTTGGGAAGAACATAATAGGAAACTTCAAAAAATTGTACCATCAATGTCAATTCAGCCAACTATTTAATTTGGGCTTTTCTACCTCTAAAATTCATAATAAATGTGACTTACAGGCAATGAAGGTATAGAAAGCATAGGCAGACCGAGGCACTGAAAGTGCTCTGCTTTTTAAGACATTAACAACGCAGTCACTGTTATGCCTAATTCTGCTCATTTAAGTCACAACATCACAATATTTCTATGACAAGACTTTGCTCATATGTTACCTCAGAGACCAACAGATCTGTGGTCTTTCACAGAGTTCAAACTCTTACTTATCTGCTTGCATTTTCTGACAATTTCCATTAAAAAGTAGCTTAAGCCACCATAAGATATTTTTAATCACCGCCATAAAAAAAAAAAAACAACAATATTTGTTTCTTGTTAAATAGTGTTTTTGTACTTGCAGTTCTCACATTTGCCCATAACAGCAGTGTGGAAAAAAACAAACAACTATTAATCTTTTTAGCTAGTAGTTCCTTTTCTCCTTTATTAAATATAATACGTGAACCTGTAATTACTGCAAGAACCTACGATATTTAAAATATGGGGAAGGTTCCACAGACCTTTTCCTCAGCAGCAATGCTGACTGAAGGATTTTCCATTGCTCCTGCTCTACTGCTCAACCTCATCCCCGCACTGCCCTTCACTTGTACCACACACCTGCTGGTAGAGCTGCTTTGGGAGTGACCACAGAACAAAACCAGAGAGAACAACACCGAGCAGTTGCTCCCTCATTCAGTTCAGCGTGTGCTCCTAGAAACAGCTACAGGACAAGGTGAACAAGGCTAGTAACAAGCAGAATGAACAGAAACATCCTAAGGAAACACTACTGCTGAATTCAACTTACGGAAAAACTACTAAAATACTGACAGATATCCAAAAAACGTTTGAAAACTGGTGTTTCAAGTTTCCTTGTATTGGGCTGAGTTCTTTTCTCAGTTTATTAAGAAATCCTTTTTTCCCCTCATTTACTTCCACTGCTAAAAGCACTCTCATCTCCCTCACAAAACAGCTGTATGCATACATGACATGAATATAGGCAGAGTAGGAAGGCAGATTTCTTAAAGGTAATTCATCTTTAATTTACCTTCTACATAGTAAATAGTGAAGCTGCACAAAATGTCCAGTGATATCCAGAAGTAAACAGCTTTTCCAGCATGCACAGCTCATGTGTGAGGGACTGCCTGGCATGCAGCTGCCAAACCAGAAACAAACACAGAAGATACACACACATACAACCATGGATATGCCTGGATATGTATTTTTCCACGTAAATATATAGAAGATACTTTTCTATACATAAAATATAGAAAGCAGAAATAAATATTTGTCTGGGGGGGGAAAAAAGCAAACAAACAAACAAAAATCAACGCTACAACAATTCCATGAAGAAGAAAAGCACAAGCTGAGGAATCCTGATCATGCAGTGTTATATTCCTACCAGCAAGATTTCCACTCTCTACATTTAATACAGCAAATTCAGTTTACGTGCACCTGCCAATTTGTTTTCTGAGAAGTAGCACTTGCTCCAAAGCTGAATCAAGTTCCTTCAAGGCCCTACAGCAGTCAATATGTCTAAACAAGGGTAAAGGAACCCAGAGAGCATTCATCTAAATTTAATAACTCTATGAATATATAATTTAGTACATCATATAGCAAAACTGAAGTACTAAATCTTGTAGTTAATGTTGTTTCCAGAAATAAATTAGAAGGTACATACATAATTATGTAAGGATGACATCTGGTTCTGTAGCAGAAGATGCAAACTTGAGAAAAATCAATGAGATTATATTGAAAGACTGGAGAGAAGAAAATCAAATATGAATTCCTGAGCCATCCTATTACACATTCGTTATGGGGTTTATTCATTTTTTAATTTCAGAAAATTAGCAACAAAATCTAGATCATAAAAAGCACCTCCACCCTCCGTACAGGGGTAAGAAAACAGTAAGGAAACTAAAATCAAAGTGCCAACTCTACAGACATTGCCCTGAGAAAATGAGAGTCCGTGATTTACCACAGATTTTAATTTCTGGAATACAAAAGCATTGTATTTGTAATATTTTTTTTATAATTATTCTTTAGAAGGACTAAGCCAGGAAGCTGGAGAACACAACTACCAGCTTTGTAGTTGATGAGACAAAGGAGGATGATTAATTTTCGTACACTTGCGTGCACTAACAGAAAGGTCGAAGATGGTGCTTTGTTGGTTGTACTGTTGATTTAAAGGTTAATCTGTGATCGAAGTGCAATAGGTATATTGGCCTCAGGTTTTTCAAAACCTCAAACAACACAGAAGATGTATGTTTAAGTACTTTAATCTGATGTGCCTCTAAGGATCATTCATTAAGTAGGCAGTGCAAACTGACAGACTGACTTTCAGAATCACTTTACCAGTGAGGAGTTGCTAATTAGCATGACACAGTTAGTAGCTAATAACTTAATTTCAAATTGAATGATGATTTTTTTTATTTCAGTAAATGCCCCGTGAAATGTTGTGCTGAAAGGCAATATACTCCAAACTTAAGTTTATCCTGTGACCTTTCAGTTTGCCTACATTTGCTCATTTCATAGCTTCTATTTTCTTTGTGCTGTAAGATATAACCAGACCTTATCCTCACCATTTCCTCTGTTTTGCACTTCTCCATTTAGCAACAAAATGCACCATTCACATATTATTGACCCCTACAATACCACGATTCTGACTTACGTTTTCAGCATGCTATCAGACAGAATCCTTATCAAGCAGCACTGACTCCTTACACAAGAGTCAAGAAGAAATTCATCCTCCACCTCTCAGGACAAAAAAAAATTCAAAACCAAACTATTTTCCTATAAATATAAACAAAAAGAAGAATTTATCATAAAGAACAACTGTAGCCTTCGGCTGAAGACTTACTGATGCTGTTTTGAGTATCAATAAATATTGAGCATCAATGATGTTTAACATATTTCTTCATCACATTGAGTTAGCATCATGAGTGAGGAAAAAATAAGTGCTAAGTTCACAAAAAACACTGCAGTTTTTCAGCAAACTTTGACAATTTTGAAATCTGATGTCACCTCCCACTGGTCCCAGACCTAAGGTCCATCTTTTAATTGCATTTCATCAACTGGTGTTTATGTAAATCTGTGAGGTCCCTGGATCAATGCTATCATAGCTTCCTCACTGTCTTTGTGGAAGCTGATGAAACTTACTCATTTGTACATATTCATAAATATAAGGAATGTTAAGCAGAAAAACTATTTGACTATTGTCTTAGAAGATAGAGTAACAGAACCATATTTCAATGCTAGCAGGTAGAAATCAGCATCTTCCTACCCCTATGAATCCATAATTACTCCAACCTATAACAAATGTTTACCTATGTACTGCAATTGTACTCAATCTGAGCATTCATCCCCTTCCTGACATCTTTAAACCATTTGGGGGCTTAAATTTTCATTTAACTTCTACGTAAGAGTAAATGACTTACTCCTTACTCAAACAAAGCACACCTTTATTTGGCGTCACTCTCAAACAATCAGAGATTCATACATTATCAGAGGGCTTGAATCAAATAACATCTTTTAACACTACTCCTTTAGGCTACACAAATTTATTTTACTTTATGTTTACAGGCTAGCAGTACTGAACTTCAGAATGAAGCGAGATACCACAGTTTGTAAGACTCACAGCATAAATCACTGTGTTTGCAGCTCAGTGCTGACTGATGATTTTGCATGTCCTACCGAGGTGCTGAGCTCCAACTTGGCTCATACAAGCTGAATGAAATTCCACACTTGATCATTTATGCCTGTGCTGTACTAAACTGATGGAAAGGACTGAGAGGTGGGAGAAACAGCTGCAGAATTTTCAGATATCTCTCCTGTGTTTCTACTGATCAAAAAATATTTTTCTTGGACTATTTCCCCGACTGCGCACTTGAGCTTCAGAAAGGAAAATGATTTTGCCCAACAAGATTGTTCCCTTCTCGGTAAATTTCTCCTTTCCTTCTTCTCTGCTTCTTTTAAGGATTGCTCTGATTGCAAGAACAAATCCCTCAGACTACTCATATAGATTCACTGCCTGCAAATGAAGAGTCCTCGAGATCTCCCTTTTTCAAGGCACTTCGCTGCCAAAGGCTCATGATTCTTTCTCTGGGATGAATTAATTTCCTTGTCAGATTGCTCTGAGAAAATCCTCCTCTCTGCAAATATCACCATATCTTTTACTAAGACCTACCAGTTTCATCTAATTTTGTTACTTGAGTAAAGCAAGTATTTCCATTTGAAATGTGTGATTTTAAATATTAACTACAATAAAATCAACTTCTTGACACACTGTACTCATTCAAAACTCAATTTTTGCAATAGTGAACTGAAATAAAAGGCTTTTCAAAGGAAGGCAGGAAGCTCACTCCCATATTTCGAACATCTTTGCTTAAGCATCTGCTCTGAAGCATCCAAAGAAGAACAAAACGATGTATTCCAATTCCTGATCTAGAGATTAACCAGAATTCTGCACAGACAAGAGAAAAACAGGTGCCATCAAAGAACATCACCCCAAGCTATTCACTCAAAGACCACATTAGCACAACGTTCACTTCTTTATCCAAGATTCCACCATTCCCAATATAACTCCAGAAGCAAGTACAGCGACTTGGAGCCAGTGAAAATGAAGTGCTATTAAAACTGACATTTTCCCTTACTCCAGTGGTATTTTCTGATGTGTCTAGCCTCTCCACAAGGCGCTGTCACCAGGTATTTTTTTTTCCCAAGCAGCTGTATTTTTTAAGAGGTCAACTGTTGCTTAGAAATAGTCTTGCTTTTATCATTAACATTTCAGAAAACAGGCTGAAGTAGGAAAAACTTTCTCTCCAGAAGTGTTTCTCTCCAGGTAACGCCAGAATTTAGCACAAGATGACATTTGCACAAGAGAATAAGGTTTACCTCACTTACCAAAGCGAAACTTTATTAATTGGTAAGCCACATGGATTTCTGTACTTTGTCCTCCCTCACTTTAATCTAAACAGTGGGACAGGCCCCCACACTCACACAGAAAACCCCCACGTATGGCAAAACCAAAAATTATTTTTAATTAAAGCAATCCCAAGTAACAAGATCCTAACATTTTATTAAAAAAAAAATGTTTTCAAAGACTCAGATTTTCAATGAACAGATTTGTGCATTAGCACATCTGTTATTTAATATCTCAGATCCTCTGGAAAGCAATGCATGGCTGACCAATAGGATGACTTAAAGAAATGTGAGTACATACATTGTGGGTGTGATCTTGCAGAAACATGCTGACACCACCAAATGAAAAGAAGAATGTTTCTGGAAGCGCAGCTGACTCTGAAGTTGAGAACCTTTTTCTAGATCCACAGTCTCAGACACAGTAAAAGTGAAGGACCCTTGGGTTAGGGCATTCCCCTGCCCTAAGCAGTGAGACTATGGTGTATTTTAATTGTACAGTTCTTTTTCTTCCATCAGGAAAAAAAAATACTGAACTCTCTTTACATTTGTCAAGGCTTGATCTATTTACTACGTGGAGTTCCTCATATCTAGAAGCTTCAAGAGTTCTAAATACGGCAGCACAAAAAAGAAGCTATAATATAATTTTGTATAGCGTATTTGATATCACATTCTTATGTTATTCATATTGAAAAAATTCTGTAGTGTCTTGAATGCAATAAAGCATAATTGTCCCTGTGTATTCAAGAAAGAATATAATCATATCCTAAATGCAAACATTTTGACTTAAAATATTTGCTAGCAGAACAAACCTAATAGTATTTATGATACGTCTTACATTAAATATAAATTCACTGTTATAGCTAACATAACCCAATAAAATTGGAAATGAGCTGCTGGAACACTTAGGATTCATTTTCTGCAGAAGTAAATTAAAAATATGCAAATTGAAAACCTACAGTAACTACTGTAGTTACAGTATAAACAACAGACACTTATGTTTACCCCAATACACGATATCTGTCATCTTTCCTTGGGCAAATGAATGTTTTTGGGGTTTTTTTTTTTGCAATTTGAAAGAAAAGCATCTAAGAAGGTGCCCGATTCTTTCTAGGGTTTCCTTCTCTCCAACTGTTCTCTGTATCCTAATGGGAGTGTTAGGCAATGCAGCAAGAACTGGAAGAATTAAAACAATTCCAGAGCATTCAAAGAGTCTCAGAGCTGCTACACATGGCTTCTTCTGACCTGTTCTGATGCCAGGTAAGCAAATCTTCAGGTTTCCTTTGGAACAGAATAGATTGTATTTTGAGGGGGGAAAAAACACCACATCAACAGCAACAACAACAACAAAAAAAGCAACACTGATTTATCAAGATGAAATAAGCAAAGGAATAAATTAAGGATGCAGCTGTTGAAATTATCCTGCACCTGTGCAGTTATATTTCCAGTTCTGGTGTGTATTTCCAACCCAGTGCCGTGGTGTATTATGGAACACATCACAGTGCCACAATATCTACAGTTCTCCCTAGATAATTGGCTCACAAAAAAAAAATTTACAAATCCACAAGCCAGACATAAATAGAGGTAAAAGATTTAAGTCTTACATTAATAATGCAAAAAAAAAAAAAAAAAATTCAGATTTCTTCATCAACTTCTTGTTTTTTCAACTTCTTTGTTTTAAAAGTCCAAGATCTCAGTTTACATCAGGAACATTTGAAGTAAATGATGAAATCAGTATCTGAATACAAAAATAACTTATCCATCCCACAGAGCCTCTCTTTCAAAAATGTGAATTAATATGCAATTGCAATAGCAGATACAGAAAATGGAAATTGAAAAGACTAGTAGACTAGTATATGGAATTCCTATTATCAGAACTAGCATAGTAATAAGACCGATAGCTACTCAAATGAAATGAAAACCAAGGAAGCATGACTGCAATACCATCCAGCTCTAAGTGCTCTCATTTCATTCTGAATTCTGAAGTTTTGTCTTATTGTGGAAAAAACAGACTGCTGGAGTTTTCAATCTGTTATTGATTGGCCAATATACGTAGTCAATTTGTTAAAAAGAGACAAATCTCATCATGTGCACAGAGAAGAACCACAGGCATGAACTCAAGTTCCCACTTGTGATGGAGTAAATTAGCCTGAGCTCAAAACTTACAGATAGAGTTGTGTGAAGCACATTTCTAAGGGCAGCATTTATAAATGTTCCAAAATATCCCAGACACTCAAACTCTGTTCTCAATATCATTTTCTTTTTCCCCACTGTTCAATCTACACATTCTATCTGCATTTTCCCATACGAATAAATAGGTGCTGTAGGCTCATGCTTGGAGAGAGTTAAAGGTTATCTATCCTGTTTAAGTGAATTAAGTAAATGGGAACCTTGATGACACAGGAGTTCTGCCACAAATGAAACCAAACAAAACCCTTTAGAATATATTTGTAAGTCCTACCAATGCTTTCCAACTCGGTTTTTAATGCTGCTTTATCAATACAAAGAAAACCTTAATCTTTTCGTAGGCAAACTTTCTAGATTGTGATATCCTCATTAAAGTATTCGCATTTTACATTTCACTTCTTACCACAGGAATTTCAATTTCAGTCATAAGAACGAGGGATCCTTTCTCCCTTTAAGTTATTTCTTGAACAACCCTTTAAATATAGAACCCATTATTTTTCCTCTCTATCTGCTACACAAATTCAATATGCAGTGTGATTGAAACCAATGGACTCTACAGTATAAAAAGCAAACAAAAACCTATTGCATGCAACCACATCAGCATTTTAGATTTTCTTTATTTCTGTAGTTTAGAGGAAAATGCATCAAGATAGCTTAATTTTCACTGTTTTTTGTACTGCAAACGGAAAACCACTGGCAGCAAATAACTGAAAGTATGTGACCATGTCTAAAGTTAGTCTTCCAGAACGTAAATTTGAATGCTATATCTATTAAAACAGATTGAATTACCTTTCTTTTTAAAAAGAACTGCAGCCATGCAAAGAAAAATGGAGCTACAGTGACTTGGTCCTCAGTTGCCCCTTAATTTTATCCAGACACATTGCTTCTAACACGAAAATGTATCTGAAGAGGGTGATAAAACATACCTTTATGAAGTGTGTAGTCATTCATTCAAGAGTTTTCCTGAACAATAAACCAAGTACTGCTTTTGCATCACATCATTCTACGTACAAAGGCCACTTTTCTGTATCTAGGGCACTCAGAGAAGAATATGCATCAAGTACATCGCAGCTAGCTTCTTTCCAACCAAAAGTAGCACATGTTAAAGAACAGGAACTTCTGTAATCATTCATTTTTTCAACTCCTGTATACAAAAGCCTGTGCTGGAACACCAAGCTTTGCATCAGCTTATGTCTGAATCATTGTCCTTGTATTCTAGTTCAAAAACAAAGACAAACAATAACTCCCATTGTCTGTACTATCTCAGGTTTTCTGCTCCACAGCAAAATATTCCATTTCATTTCTACATTGTTAGCCAAGACAACACAGGTTGATAGTTTAACTATTATCTAAAAGACAACCAAAAGAAAGCAAGTAATAAACTAGCTTTTTTTATTCTCAAAACTAGAAACAACAGCATTCATTTGAATGGAAACAGAACAGTGTCTGAAACAGGTTTAAAGGTAAAGAATTTCAAAGAATGAATTCTTGGTTTTTAAATTATAGCCTTAAAATAAAACTAAATCTTGACATTCAAACAAAAGCACTTTTTGCAAGACCACAAGTTTTTGTGTCTATTTCCTAAAGTAGTTTTCTATGAGCAATAACTTAATAATTCCAAACCTTAGTAAAGCTTATTCATAGCCCAGGCACAAATCAGGTTCTTGTGCACTGCTTCACTTAAACATCTACTAGCATCTTCATGATGCTGCAACTGATACATTCTTGACCTGTGTCAGCTTTGGGGGTTTTTTTATGCTTTGTTATCTACAAGGCCACATGTTAAACAAGAGGCAATCAACTGCCTCATATTTCGAAACAAAGTCTTAAGAAAACGAAGAAATAAGAAATCTGAGTTTAGAAACTTTATTAAAAAAAAAAAAAAAGTATTTTTTCAGTAATTGGATCAAACTTAATATTGAGCTTTTTGAACGAGCTGCGTTGGGGGCAGGGCAGGGGGATTGACAAATTCATCTATCCCTTAGGGGTTAACATTTGTATAGCTGTCTCTCTCAGTTGGCACAACCCAATTGGAAAAGAAAGAACCATCTGCCCAGCTGTCTGGAATGCAGCTCTGTCTGATAATTCCCATGCTGAAAAATAAACATTCACAAAGCCCACGAAGTAAGGAAAATTGTTTACTTTCCTTACAGCAAACAATCAGGCTATCAAGGAACAACTTCAGAAGCAAACAACGCACTAAAACTTGGATTTTTGCTTTCAACTCTGATTTTTTTTCTTTACTTTTCTATTGGATACTTTTCTATTGGGTCACAAGGTTTGCAACTTGACTCATGAAACACAGAAATTATATTAAAAAGTCAATACAGTCATTTCAGTTCACTTAACTACTACCAGCACTGCTATGAATGCTCCCAAGAAACAAATTAAGATGATAATAACAACTCTGATGTGTAAAAAGAAATGCAATAAAAAAAGCTTATAAAGTGTTAGTGTTAACATGTCATGGCATTATAAGAAAACTATTTGTCAGCAAATAAAGCAATTAGTGGATTTAATGTTTTTTCTTTGTTGTTGTTTGTTATTTTTCCTTTAGTTTCTCCCCCCAACATTACAACTTCTGTTCAGACCAATTGAAAAGAGCACAGAATAGCAAAGTACACACATCTTCCTCAACATCTTTAAGTAAATTGCTTTGCTTTTATTATTATCTCCATTTTTTTTAAATTTTTTTAATTTTTTTATGTTTTAGGAGAGAGATGAGATAGGAAGTGTTTCTCATCAGTAGGGAACGCTTGGACATAGCTGTACAAAACTCCATTCTCCAGCAGATTAAAGTCTGAACAAAGTCTACATTTTGGGCAATCTTTTTAGAACTCTCTAGTAAGGTCTTCCACATCCCAGAAGGATTCAGATACACACAGTTCAGCTCTCAAACTAACACCATCACACAGGCCTGCACTTCATGCAGTGCTTTCTGTTGGTTTGGTTATCACTAAGCAGGGCGCTCACAGCTCCCTCACTGGTCTGATGGGCCTCGTGATGCCTTATGACTGAAACAGTCATGACACAAAAGAAGTGGTTTGCAACTGTGTTCTGTCTGAATGATTCCTATTTCAGTGCTTGGGCACATCTTTTGTACTTGCAGGAAAATTAAGTTCAGCATTCAACAAGACTTAATCTGTTTAAGCAACAGAAATCAAAACTCACATGAATGGGCTATCATGGTTGTCTACTGGTTTGCAAAACCATAGATTACCTAGCTAAAAGGCTATTGCAAGACTTACTGTTTGCAGGACATTGAAGAGCTCAAATCTTGCAAGAATGAAGTTCAAGGTATCCTTTCCTACAAATTTTTAAATCCTTACATCAGGACTGGCAACATCACATATTTGTAGATCCCTGTACTCAGAAGCTATGGAGCAGTGCCAGTCACAGGAAGCAAGGATACTTACTGAGCCACCACAAACTCACTTTCTTCTGAAGAGATAGTTTCCTTAAGGATACACCGCTGTCTCCTTTTCCAAGTGGTTGGGCAGCCCTCCTCACTCTTTTGTTAAGATGCATCAGACGGGTTTGTGAAGCAATTGCCTTTATTTCTAAGAAAGGTACACACAGCTGAGTACCTTCTTTGAGTAGAAGAAACTGAAGGCAATTTCCTAATTTAAAGCTTCAATCTCTCCAAAGGAAATGATCTTTTCCCAAATAACCTCTAGGGTTACAGCCATATTAATCCTATGACTACTTCTCTGTCTTGTACCTGTGATCTCTATTTTCTTTTACACACACAACTGCAATAAATCAAGAACTTGAACAATGAACTACTAAAGAAGTCTTCCCAGGACCACAGTTTAGGCCTTGTACATAAGCACACCTCCTCATACAAGTGGGTCAAGGAAGGAGATGACTTCTTGCAGCTGTGAAGATTTCCGTTTCTCTCCAGCATTGCCATGCCACTCTTTCTTCAAACATATTCACTCCATCAGGTCTGTAATTGTTAACTACTGATATCACATGAACAGATGTGCAACCATTCCTGTGATCTAATAGCAAATTAACCCACTGCCCCACCTGATCTTCAGCACAGTACTGAAATCTGAAAGTCACAAAATCCTTTAACCAGCGATCAGTCAAATAGGAATGAAAAACATCACATCATTTAGCAATGCCAGATTTTTCCACTCTACAAAATTAATTCTTATATTGTACTAAATTAAAAAAGTAGTCATACTTAACAGCAAAAATAAGAATCACCTAAACCATTTGCTCGTAACACAGAAATAAACAGCAGTGTGAATTCTGTAGGAATCAGAGGGCAAGGAGGAGCAGAAAGCACCAGTATAACTAATTCCCCCTGTAATTCTTTGTTATCCAAACAATTCAGAGCAGGATTAATCAAAATTTAAAAACAAGACAAGTTTACTGACACTGTGCAGCATTCTTCTGTGCATTTCTGAAGTGCCTCAACAGAAGCTAGCAATAACAGTCCATCTGAACCCCAGAACAAAGAGCAGGGAAGCATTTCAAAGAAGAAAAAAAGGTTGTTGACATTACCTAAGCTGCAGAATTCTTCTTTCCCCACAAATTCGCATGTAAAGAGAATGTGTGTGTGTGTGTGTGTGTGTATAAAATCATTCTTATAGCTACTATTTTGACATATTGACAAGGATATTCTAACATACTGTCCCAGTAAGTTTGAGAGGGCACGTACCATTAACATAAAACAAACACGGAAGGGGTCCCTGAATTGTGAACCAAGTCTCCTACCTTCCCCTGCCCTTTGCATTTCAAGCTCTTTCACTCCTCTAGAATTTCTCTTCTCCACTCCTGCATCCTTCGCATTGTGATACACTTCAATCAACTCCTCTCCATCTTCAAACAGCAAATGGAAATTTTAATATCAAAATATTTAATTTCACATTGCTGAAACATTATGTGCTCTTTTTTCTACCCTACTGTACAATTATGCTCAGATTTGTAAGCATGAAAAATTCAAGACAATCGTCATACTACATGAAAAGGGTGACTCCTCTTTGTCAGGATAATTAAACAAAAATACATATACCTAACTGCACTGCTCCCAAGTGAAATACTGTTACATCCAATCATACATCCAATAGTACTTTCTCACTTGAGCGGACTCAAGCCTGGACTCAGACAAAAGGAAAAATAGGAACCTCAGTTTTCCTAATCTTCAGCATTAGACATTTGGAAGATCAAGGATCAGTTTTCCCATACCTGGTTAGGGTAATTTCTCATAGACACCCTGTAAGGGTCTACCCTTCACTCAGAGAAACAGAAGCACTCCACTTGAATCACTATGGCTTGGTGTGGGTCACAGTCCAATTAGAAACTGCCTAGAAATGAGAACACTTAATTTAGACCCCTAATTAAAAACAATCAGTTGATCAAATCACATGATTTTGCTGGATGGATGTGATGTTTTTCTTAATAAAGAGGTGAAGCATTGTGGCAGCAATTGATGGATTTCAAGATGGAGTCAACCAACGATGACTAGTTTGTGTTGCTGTTTGTTTTTAAACCTTCTGAGAATAATGCGGAATTACAACTGTTACTTAGAAAAGCTTATAGAACACTTCAGATTGGGGAAAATGCAGTTTAATATTACCTTTTTTTCTTTTTTTGTGCTGCCTTATTTAGAATTCTTGGAACTTCTAGACATGAGGAACTCCATGTAGTAAATAGAACAAGCCTCGATAATTGTAAAAGGAGTTCAGTATTTCTTTTTTCCTAACAAAAAAAAAAAAAATGGAACTGTAAAATTAAAATAAACCAGTCTCACTGCATAGCGCAAGGGAGTGTCCTAACCTGACAGTGCTTTCCTCTTATTGCCTGAAACTACAGATCCAGAAAAGCAACCTCAACTCAAGAGTCAGCTGCACTTCCAGAACTTTCTTCTTTTCACTTGGCAGTGCATGCATATGTTTTTACAAGTTCAACCCACAATGTATACATTCAAAATTCTTTACATCATCCCATTGGTCAGCCATGGATTGCTTCACAGATCTGAGACATTAGATAGCAGATATGCCAATGCACAAAACCGTTCCTGAAAACAACTAGAAACACTGCTGTATCTTTCCACTTCAGAAATAAAAGGAGAATTTGAAAGCTGAGAAACTACAGACTCAAGGATGATCTTTGAATTCTCATAAGCACAACTAAAGCCATGGCATCTCCAACTTTACTCATTCACAAATCTGACCTAAACTGAAGCCATACAAAGTGTCATAATTACCTAAGGGTAATAAGTGAGGAACAGATTTTTTTTTTTTTTTCTTTTCAGTTATCAACTGAAACAGACCAAAACCAGCTCACTCACAGCATACCATTAACTTGTCTACCCAGAAAGCCAAATCTTCACAGGTATGGCTCAACATCTACAGCTCCTCACCTAACACTGCACATGTATTGACTGGGGATTAAAAACATACCAAGCTAGGCTTCCTCAGCCTTCAGAAACACTTCAGACAAGTACGTAGTTTCTCATGAATAACTCTCACAGTGACAGCCTTGACGTTGTATATAAGAAAATCTTTTCTCAACTAATTGAGCTGAGCTTTCAAGTACAACAGCACCTTTGCTCATTTTGACACCAGTAGACAGGCAAATAAACTGCACTGTATACCCTTCATTGTTCCATCCAAACTGCCAGAGATGGATGAAGGATAACAGAGAAGTCAAGTTGCAAGAACACTCCGACCCTATTAAAGTAACTGGGACCTCAGCTGTGTATTGAATGCCATGGAGGATCTTGTCTGAAGTATTGCCTTCTTTGAAATGTAAAAACCATTTTCTGAGATCGTTTTTTCTCAAGATAGCTGGACAGCCAGCAGGTTACAAGGCATCCAAAACAGCATTCTGTAATCCCTACCTCATCAGGGATCCTTCAACAGGCTAAACATCTCCCCTCAAAAAAAAGTCATAATCAGAGCACATAAATAAGAAGGGAGAGGGGAAAGTGTCTTTATGAGAGATCAAAAGGGTTATCATGATCTTAGATTACCTGTTGGACTAGTCTATATCTCTCTTGGATTGAAGAAGACAGAAGACAACCCAAATAGTAATTTTAAAGCATCATCTTGTGACCACTTTCAAGTTCTAAGCGCTTATCACGCATTAAGCTACACAAAATCGTTCATCTCCCTAACTTCATACATACAGCCACATACGATTTTTTTTTTTACTATCCATTGCGCAGCCATTCATCTAACCACTTCTGTAGGTCGCACTGTGCACTCACTGGAACCTCCAGGTGCATCCCCGCCGGAACCCCGTCGCCGAAGGTCGCCGGAGGTACGCTGGGCGCATCCCGCGGCGCCCGGGCTCGCACCTCAGCCCCAGGGCCCGGCCCTCTGGCGCCCTCTGGCGGCGCTCCCGGGCGCCGAGCTCGCTGCCCACGAGTGCTGCGGGTCGGCGCTCCGTGGGTTTCTCCCTCGGCGCTCTCACCGCGCTGCCTCCTCACCCCGTTCGACTCTTACGCCCACAAGGTTTCATTCAGATGATTACTGTGCGGTGCCAGCTGTTCTTTTTCTTCGGGTAAATTTCTGAATTTCCCGATTCCTTTGGCAGAAATAGAACTGGAGCTGACAACAAAACCCTCTCAGACTTCCAGTGAATGGTAGATACTCGAACACCTTTATGCTCTCCAGAGCTCCAAAGCCATAGCTGCTCTGTTACACAGCTCACTTCCTCTAGCGGAAGGTGAGAACTGAAGAACAAAATGATTTCACAGTTCCTTTAACGTGTGACTTTTCCTGAAGTATGAAATAAGAATAAACAGGCAAACAATTATCATCCATTTGCCAATTCCCTTGCATCTTCCTCCTACTCTGAAGATTCTCTGGAATTTAGGATTTCAAGCTTATCTTGGTTTTCTGACCTTCTAGCTTCTCCTGAAATAGGGACTCCACTCCTTTCTGCTAACAGCTTCCTTTGCAGAAATATCGCTTTGTATTTAACACAGAAGCCCATCACGTTCTAAAAGAGCACACTTCTGCTCTTTGGTTCCACTTCATTTCTTTAAACCCTGCTCTGATACATTTTTCCTCCACAAATGCAAACTGCTCCTCCCTGCACATGAACACATTGTTTTCTTCCAGACAAACAATGTGATTTTGAGTCTGAGCCACACAAAGAATTTCAATAAACACTGAAACCCAGGCAAACAGTCCTAAGGTATACTGTAGGGAAGGCAGTTTAATACTAGCAAACACGATCAGAACTGAAGGATTCTGATTTCTGACCTCCAAAATAGACTGCAGGAAAATCCTAAAAAAGGCAGAAACCACACCTGATTTACAGGAATCAAGCCTGAAAGAAGTATGAAACCTCTCCACCTTTCTACCTGACCAAGGGCTGCAGAAGTGCAGGTGACTACAGCAAGTTTTGCTGGTTTTTGTTTTAATAAACAACAGTCCCAGTTGCTAGCTCTTCCCTAGCACTCTCCAAATTCCCCAGAGGCTTCCCAAAACTTGGCTGCATAATCTCTTCAGGACACATTTTGGATTTTTGCTTACTTTATTAACAAACAGTAGCTCAGTTCTCTTCAAATTTCAATTCAGGAAGCTTAGGCTCATCAAAACCACGAAACAGAAAAGGATTTTGTATAGCAGGTGCCTGAAATACCATCCACTTTGGCAACCTGGAGTGCTAGTAGCAACAAGAGCAATTAGACTCAAGAAACACAGTCTTCACAAGTTGCGTAGCGAAGTAATAGACAGATTGACAGTAGAATCTCTGGAATCTCCTTTGTTGAAGTGTTTAGAAAACAGATTAATATCGTTCAGGAATTGCTTTGGTACTACTGATCCTGCCATAGCCCAGGAGAACACACTGCTGAATCTTCCCTTTCCCTCTAAGCAGGGCCACTCCCCCAGCCTCTCATCTCAGCCCATTAATCACGTATTTTAGTTAGTTTTATTCTAGTTTTTAAAAACAAACTCGAGTTTAAACACACAGCACATTCTGTATCTTGTTCTACAGCACACGAGCACAGCAGGCAGGAGAAGGCACAGGAGACAGAGTCTGCTGACAGCCCCAAACAATACAAGAGACAGTAAAAGTAGCTATGGACAGGAACAGCTCTAAGCACACTGCTCCTACACAGCTGAGGGACAAAGCAGCTACCACACAGGGTAGAGATCTACCCAGGGGATGAACACATCTACAGCAGACCTCTGATGAGAACCAACTTGCCAGGCCTGAGGCTAAATGGGCTCCAGGGACAGAGGTTGTGGGCTGGAAGTGCCAGGTGAGGCTGGTCAGGGCAATTAAGACCTCGTGCCTTACAGGCTCTGGCAAGTAATACTTCTTACCTGCGTGTCCTCTGAGAGGCACAGAGCCAGCAAGTGAACCACAGCCACACCTCAACAGTCTATTACCCTAAGATCAGCTTGAGTTTTCATCTCACTAAGCATAGATCACTTTATGTTAAGAGAAAATGAGAGTAGAGACGTTAGTTTAAAAAAAATAATAATGACTCATTATGGAGGAGAAACATTTGAAAAAAAAAAATACTTCAGTAATACTCCTGCCAATTATTTACTGTTAAATAAATATTTAACTAGTGGACCAAAAGTAGAAGAAATCCTACATGTTGCTTAAAACAAATCTAGAGCAAAACCAAGCAAGTCTAATAGGATGTCTTCCATTTACTAAGAATAATTTACAGAAAATTTTCATTGTGAAGGGAATTTTTTTTTTTAATGCAAAAAAGATGATCCAACTTCAGCAAAACAAGGAATGCTTGAGTTACCAATAATATCACTTCTCATGTACTTGAAATTAAGCTTTTGCTGAAGTATTACACTGAATTGGGCCTATAAACTATATTTTTTTCATTAGTTTTATTAAAACTGTATGGAATCGTTGCTCAATGATTTGGGGATAGAATTCAGCTGTATAAAAATCATAATCAAATCAACCTTCCAAAACCAAGAATAATAAATTAGTTCTTGGACTGTTCTTCATTATCAGTTCCCAGCAAAGAACCCTCGAATGCCAAGAGTCAAACAGCCTGTAGTCAGCACTCCCTGCCTTAATGAGCATCTCTTGTTGTTGGGATGGAGAAAAAGTTTGTAAGAGAAGACAGAAGAATCCCTCTACCAGTACCCAACTGCTTCTAACTTGAACAGAAAGCACTGAACAGAATGTGTTAACAAGACAGTCACTAATATTTACAATATAGACCCCAATTCACAAAGGGGTTTATGATATACCTAACTTTTAGGTATCTATTTTGAGCAGTTCAAGTACGACTTCAGCGTCGCAATTGAAAAGAACTGAGCACTTGAGATTCTCAGTGGCAAGTAACAGCAAGGAGTGGAAAATGTTAGATGTAAGGTTACCTGGAGCTAAGAGGCTAAAGAAGGGTTGGTTAGAAATCCTATTCTCAAAGACTCAGAGTCCCACCTAAAGAGCTGAATCACTTGCTTAGACATAAATACTTGAGAAGCCTTCTTACATCACAGCTACTTGCATGCTGAAAAATACAAAGGTATTTCCCCGTGATCATCCATGCTGATATGCTGTTAGCACAGTTCTTTGCAGGGCTTGGTGATACGAGTTAACAGTCTCACAACCAGTGCCTGAAGGTGTTTCAAGCTGGTGTGTCCAGGACCTGTTTCCAACACACAATTTCCATGTTTCCACCTTGTTTTGATAGGCAAGCAACTTAATATATGGATTTGTATCAATATTGTACTTGCATGTAACTAAGCCCTGACTGATGATTAAAGAGCAATTTCAGCTGATCTCTTCAATTTCTGTTGCTTTTTTTTTTTCCTGCTTGGCACTGCTCCATCACCCTAAGAAAATCATCTTAATTACTTCTAAGTTAAATAGCCCCTTCTCATAAAACTACTTCAAATATAAACATATGTTTAACTGAGCTTGATTCTTTCATTCACTGTTCATCTGCAGATTTTCCATCAGCCCAAACGGACCAAAAGGAAGAGCTCTCTGCAAGGGAACAAACATACAATTAACGGGACCCTCATCAAACAGCTGCCTACAGATGAATACCCCAGATACCTCCCAAAGTCTTGCAAGATCCATGTCATTGAACATACTCATTTCCCTGCCAATCACACACTTTTATGTAACAGTAACTAGGCTGATGTCAAAGAACTGAAACAAAATTATATTCCATATGTCATACCAGACGCGACTTCTAAAGATCAGCATATTTATAAGACAAAAATGCATCTTAAGTAATGCAAATATGGAGAATTTCTTGTTATTTGTAAAATAACCATTTTTCTCTCTCTACAGTATACTTTTCTGCTCTTCTTTAACAGGATCAAAGAAATTAAATTCCATGCAGTAGAAAAGATCTGAGAGGGAATAACATCTGATATTATGCAAAATGTCAACAACTGCAAATTTCTCCTTCCAACCTGTAATGTTAGTGTCTAGCAGAAATCCATCTGGTCTAAGCTAAGGCAGAAGTGTCAGTTTGGTGATGGTCACAACAGCCCAAAACACTCCAAGTTCAAAACTAAGTGGGACATGAACTAAATAAATAACTCCTCAGTTTCTAACTGAAATCCAGCATTCTTTGCATGTGCCTCTGGCAAATGTCTAATTGTGCATCTAAAAATCGAACTTTCAAACCAGCACTGGATATATCTGAAAACATCTGAAACGTAAAGCTAGCTGATCAACAATTAAAGGCATTTGCTTTCAGCTGAAGACCAATATGCAAATAAAAACATTATTAAAAACCGAACTCATGGATAGTTAGCAAGTCATGCCTGCCTTTATTAAGGTCATAAACTTTCAAAGTGGAAAAATATAAAAATATTTGTCTACCACCTGAAGATGTGGTTCTCTACAAAGTTGATAACCAACATGTATTTCAACATATCCCCCACGTACTTTGTTAAATTGCCTTTGGTGATAATGTATAATTAAGCTAGCCTAATTTAACATCAATATCAGAATAGCTTGCCAGTGGAAACTCTATACTAGTTAAATACATAATTTGCCTAGCAGGAACATAATTTGTTATCCAGGACTCTTCACAAAGAAGTGCTTGCATTTCTCTGACAAACACTTCCGAAATGTGAAAGTCAGACTAAAAATAACTTTAGATCAATAGTTAAATTACTGGGAAAAAAAAAAAGTAATGATAAAACTCCTTTTGATAATGAGTCTGATTTTGTCCATTAACGTGGCTTTTGTTTTGAGAATCCATAACTCCAAGTAGCAGATTTTCCTATAATTAACAATGCCATAAAAAGTCTGCAGCAAACCCCGGCCAAACCATCTTCAAAAATGTTTGTTCTTACTCCTGTCTTTATAATTTTCTTTTGTTAGGCTGACAGTAATGTCATCTTCATACGCACTTTATGATGCATCACTAATAAACTGTAATAGAATTAATAGCTTCCAGGAAGCAAGCACTATATCCAGAGGAGCATTGTTGCACTGCTCTTTTATACTCTCACAGCTAACAACAAACTTTAATTTCCCCAAATAGCTTTCCAGTAACACAGAAATACACAAATTAAAACCTATTTTTCTTCCATTGGATTTTGTCATATTATAAAATAGATAAAATATCATTGTCTGCTATCACATTCACAAAAAAACTGTTTTAGATGAATAAGTCTTTGCCCACATTATAATTTAATTCTGTAAATTTTTTTTTTAGGTACAGTGAAATGCCTGATGACCATCAGTTGTTGTCACAGTAATGGTAAAGCTTCCAGCAGCTGAAATAGGCCTGCTGTACAGTTCTACAAGGCATTTTCACATCAATACATGTTTGTTGCACATAGTAAAAAAAGGCTACTTGTTTTTGGGTTTGTTTGTTTTTTTTTTGCTTGTTTGTTTTTGTTTTTTTTTTAAAGAAGAGAAATCCCAGCAACTCTATTAAAATAACTGGAATAATTTTTTTCTTTGGTAGCGGAGGGGAAGAAACTGGGTGAAAAGGAACTGAAAATGACAGAAATGAAGTGACCCAAAAATCATTGGATGGATTCTCAACTGCTACATCACAGAATTACTTCTGCAGAAAAATCATTTCATATAAAACAATATTCATACAATATCTGCAGATGCTATAATTAAAGCTGACTCATCTAAAATAGTCATTGAAGTATTTTTATCCAGTAAGTTAAATAGTCTACAAACTATGGCTACCCTGCACTTCTAGTACTGACGATGTCATGGATAAAGTATGTAGTACAATCAAATTAAGAAGTGGTGATAACCTACAGAGCTTGCAACATAGCAGCAATAACTATCCAGTATCTCAAGGCAACATAATTTTAAATGTAGCCTAACCTACAGGAAACATATTGACCACTACCATTCAAATGGCTGTTAGAAAGGAAAAAATGGCTACAGATAATCTATATTTCAGATAAACATAGCATGGATATGAATGGTTTTCAGCGGGAAACTTCTATGCACTAATTTACCGCAGGTTCTAAAAATGACAGAAATTGAAATGAAAGAAATTCCATTTTTATGGTGACCAAAAACAGCGGGCAAGGCTCGTGTTGCTGGTTGGGCTGGATGATCTTGGAGATCTTTTCCAACCTTGGTGATTCTATGACTCTGTTTTCTAACACCACGTCCATCCATTTACCTGATTCAAACAGCCACTAAAATCGTTCATGGTTCTTGAGCTCATTAAACCTGATCCAGTTACACCTCAGGCTACCAATAAACACCCAAAAACATTTCAGACTAATAAAGTAAATTCTATGATTGAAAATCACAATAATGAATTAGGGAGCTGCTGTAATGGAACTGTAATACAAAGAAAGCAGAAAGCCAGGCCTAGTTTTTAAATTATTATTATTCTCACAAGCCACCAAATAAAATACATGCACACATTTTCTTTTAACCAGATCCTATGGAGATAGCCATTCCAACAGTTCCAAGGAGAAAGGAAACAACAAAAAAAAAAAGAGAAATCTTTAGTTCAACAAACAAACAAAACCATAAAAAGTACAGGAGTCAGTGGAAGAAAGTTGCATGAGTCAATTCATAAATCCAGTCAAGAATCTTCAATCAAAATTAGCTTGGGAGTACAATCAAAGAAGCAAAGGAGGAATAATAAAAAGCATAGGAATAAAATAAATACAAAATTGAAAAATAACAACAAAATAAGTAGCTACTAAAAGTTACTGATCCACAAAGGTATCATCTGCCAAACATAACAAGGAAAGGACATTTGGTGAAGAAACAGAATCACAAACATCAGCATACGAGTGCTACAGTTACTCCACTGACAGCTGAAAAAGATGCATGCAAAGGAGCTTGGCCACACTGTTACACGTGGCCTTCAGAGCATCGACATCCTGAGAACTTCCAGTTCCACCACCTGATTCTTTCTGTCTGCAAATCTGAGCACTACTAAGGACAGTGAAGGTGACTCAAGCCCTTCCCACAAAGCATTACGAGAAGCACTGGGAAACAAAGAAACACAAATCCTCACCATTTCAGGAGGACGTAAAATGGGACCCTGCTGTTCAAGCATTCCATACTCTGCCTACACCTCACGCACTCTAAAACCTCATGGCCAGCCAGTTTTTCACATTTCTGTTCATGAGGCAACTCCCATGGTCTGCTAAGCTTCTGGGAAATGATACTTTTGCTGGCTCCTTCAAGACACTGCAGTTATAGATATATGCACATCATCAACATCCAAGGTTTAATTTTGGAAACCTGGATGCTAATTACTTTCAAATAGACATTCTTGATAGCAGCATTATAAAATTCCAGCATAAAGAGACAGAGTGCTATTTAATGCAACAGTTCCACTGCAGAGAGTTTTCAGAATCCAAAAAGCCAGGAAGCTGTAAGATTCTTCCAATCTCCTGCCTTAGAAATATTAATTTTTGAGTTAACTACTGCATTTCAATCCTATGGCCTATATACTGTGTTTCAGGTTAAGATAACTACTAAGGCATTTAACAAGTAGGTAAATCCGTTCAAGAAATTCTGTGTAACATGATGTATTTTCTGTGCTGGTGCATTTTAGCAAATCATGAAATAAATCCATCATGTCTCTGGATGCTCAGACAAGAACAGAAAGTTCTGAGATTATTGCATGCTATTATGAGCATCTAATGAACCGCATACTGGGCTAGCTATACTGATTGCAATGACAAGCAACAGTTGACATTTGACCTTGCTTCCATGAGGAGACAAAGCTATCCTAGATCTCACCACATAACAAAGCCCAGAACTGCCTGTTCCGTGGTGCTGGGGAATTTGAAACACACTTAAATCCTAGGGAGCAGCTATGCATAAGGATGCAGATAGAAGGATTCAGCACTCATCGCTCTCATTCTTCATTGCCTCCTGAGCAACCCAGAAAAAAAACAAAAAAGGAAAACATTCCTCCCCTGATAACATAGCAGAATCAGGAGCCAAGCAAAAGAGCACACAGTTACTTATAAGCACAGCTGAAATACTTTATCAAGTCTGATTTTCTAAATTCTAAAATAAAGAAATCTGATCAAACTATAATTAAACCAAATTTCATTTTCCCCCCTCATCTAGCTACTTTCCACACACATAATTATGAAAATTACTACTTAAACACTGGCCTAAAAAGTCTATCATTCAATAATCAAGATTCTTATTTCTATAAATATTTAGCTTTCTGGCAAGAACTTTCTGAAATAGAAGTAGAAACAGAAAAATGTTTAACTGAAGGCATATAAAAAAAGTATTACTTTTCATATTCTTCCTAACATCCTTTTTATACAGTTAGTAATATTAAATTTTTAAATTCCTATTAATATTGTTACTGCTCAGCATTAAGCCTACAACATAATAAATATTTCATTTCTCTCATGTTAAACACTGCAGGTCATTTATTCTATCTATAATTGTTGCATTTTTAAATAATGGTTTTTTAAAGTTCTTTGACAGTGAAAGGAGACAACATATTACAAAAGAATCTGGGCCGAAGACATAAGAGGAACCTCATTCTAATGAGCAAACAATCAGAATCAGGCAGATACTTGAAGCAGTTGCCAGCTCTAAAAGTTAAAGAGACAATTAAGCAAACCATGGACATTGCTCTATTTTCCTTGTTACTGGATAACCTGTGCCCCGCAGCATCAAGCACAAATCTTCTGTGAAGAGAAGCTATTAAAATTGGCATTATATGCTTCCAAGTTTATTATCACTTGTTGATTTCCATGCCATATATATGGTATTGCAAACCAAACTCAAACTGATGGCCCTGTTTAAGTCAATGTCTGAGAGGAAAAAAAAAAAAAAGAATTCTTTTGTTTTCAAAGATTCTAACCAGTTATAAAAGTATTCCTGAGCAATTTAATACTTCCAGCATCAATGCAATATCACTACCTTCACCAACACTTGCAGACTTTTGTGACTTGAAAGGCGGTTCTTTGTCTAGAACTTACTAAACAATTCTGATGATGCAGTGAAGAGAAGCAGGACCCAAGGAGATCAAGTAGTCATTAGGACATACAAAAAGTTAAACAATAAAGGATTTGTCTGCCACTCCAATGGCAGTAACCAAATAAAACTCTTCCATCTACCTCCATTCATAAAACCAATGCAGATCAGAAGGTAACCAGCACAAGATATCTGTTAAATTAAAACCCTTTGAAACAGTGATGGAATGTGCCATACTTGAGTGCAACACCAATCGTATGACAGGAGGAAACTTGTGGTTTACAAGCAGACTCAAAGATTAGATATTCATTTTGATAAACAGGCTGAAGTAACTGGAACTGAGACACTGAAGGGTGGGAAAGAGAAAACGGCGTAGCCTTCATAATTACTCCTTTGGAGTGCCCACAGACTATTCTTCTTACAAAACCTCTGCAGCAGCCCTTGGTATTTTTCCCATTCATTTATTTTGTTCAATTATACATTTCTTTTTCTTGTAACTTCCAATTCCTGAGATATTTATTCTACTCTCTGCCCACAAGGACAGTATTGGGAATTCATAGTTAAGAACTCTAGAAAGATTCTTCATCTTCCAGTAAGAAAGAAGTCATTTATGCAGCAGCTCTATTGTCTCCCACAGAGAACATCCCTTCTGCTAATAGAAATCCTTCTACTGGGTACAAATACAAGCAAGCAATGGGAAGAAGAACAGAATGCCTAATCAACTACGTTTAAGGCTTTAGATTTGAAAAAAGGAAATTAATTCTGTCAACTATTTCACATTAACTTGGTGAGATATCAAGCTGCTCTGTGTACCTTGTAAGCAACATTCATCAAAATATACTCATGTTTTTACTTAACAATACACGTGAAGATACAGTCTCACATCTTGCCATTCCCTGGTTCCAACAGAACTTCTATTTATTATTTCTTTCCTGCTTTTGATCTCAACAACCCAGTTCCATTTATTCTCTGAAGTCTCTCACACAAAGCCCAAATTAATCTTTTTTAAAAATACATATATATACTAATCAAACATAAAATGCAAGACTCCTTGGCTTTATTATGAGTGACAGTAAAAACTAGTTACCCAAAAGACAAGTATTTACATCACAAAAGACTCACATATCAATTGACTTTTTGCCTCTGAAGGGCGTTACATCCCATTAGCAGCCTGAGCGGATGGAGAAATTTCTCCATTCCTGAAACCTGCCAAAGCACATCCACCCTTTTTCACACAAAAAGAAACACATTTGCTTCTGTGCAAAAAATAATAATAATAATAATAATAATAAAATTAGATCAGACTGACATTAAGAAGAGTGCAATTTACAAAATGACATTAAAGAACTTCATTGGGATTAATCTGTGTAACTTCAATAACTGATCAGTTACACCCACAGCGTATGTTGATTACTCTGCTGGAGAAGTTTTCAAACCGTCCCAGCACAACCAAAGCTTTTAAATGCATAGAGCAAAACTATTAGGAATCTTACAGTAACAACATCCAAAATATTAACTAAAACTCACCATTTCAGAGAATCTTTTTCCAATATGTAAGCTTTACTGAATACTAGCTAAATTTAGAATCATAGAATCACCAAGGTTGGAAAAGACCTTCAAGATCATCCAGTCCAACCGTTCACCTACCACCAATAGCTCCCACTAAACCATGTCCCTCAACACAACATCCAGTCTTTCCTTGAACACCCCCAGGCTCGGTGACTCCACCACCTCCCTGGGCATCCATTCCAGTGCCTGACCACCCTTTCTGAAAAGTAATACTTCCCCATGTCCAGCCTGAATCTCCCCTGCCGTAGCTTGAAGAAGAAGTTGATTTACATCAACTGCTTTTAAACACACTATTTTATTTGTAAAATTACATCGGTTTTTATGTTGAACCCAGCCATACAAACCTTAACCTTCCATTTTAAGACATTAGCTCAGGTGGTCATTAGTTCCCCCTATTAAAAGGATTTGCTGTAATTAGCTGTAGAATAGTACAAGGTCCAAGATACAGCAGAAATGTTCTGTATAAGGAAAAAAAAAAAAATCTAACACCTCTTTTGTGCCACACAAAAATGTACTAATGCACTTCATTCTTTACCTACAAATTTAATAGCACACTTAATGAATGACCGATAGTGGTAATTGTTCACCCTTTATTAAGGACTCAGAGCTTGAAACCTGTTGCTTTCAGCTGTTCTTCAAAAATGATACATCTGGAAGATCTGAACGCTTTGTTTCTGACAGAACTACTACACAGAGCTATGGAAAAGCACAGCCAGTAATTGAATAACCCCAAGTGTTTTGACTCCAATGTTATTACGTTTCACAATGCAGATTAATGAGATCTGCGGTCTCCACTTAAGACCATGCAATTCCAGATAGTCTCTTTGTCAATATACAAGGTAGAAAATGAAACTATATTGATGCAAAAACACAAGTTTTGCTTAGGAATACGAAATCTGGCAGCATATATAATTAAATCACAAAAATTAATTTGATACCCCTAAAGTAAATTACAACAGGACATATAACACAACATATTGATATTCATGTCCCTATCTGAACCAAAAATAGTGCAACTTTTGTCTGTCATTTAACTTGCAAATAGCATCTTAAGATTTATTAAGGTGACAACTTTTTAGATAGTTTCAGTATCATTTACACATAGTCTCAGACAACTAAAAGGTTACAAAGGAGCAATATGCTGCACAATAGCAACAACTGTGACCAAAATGTGAAGCTCAAATTCTTAAAATACATTCCAGTTTATCACTACTGTTAAAAAAAATACTTATAGCTGTAGGAGAAGTCTGAAAGGTGTGGACAATATCTATTTACTGTACATAGCAGGATGAGCTGTTTAACACTTAAACATTGCAAAAAGTTAATGATTCAACTTAAACATCAGAAGATTTTAAAATGAGTTCTGATAACTTTATACAAAATGGGAACAAACAAATCTTGCTAAAGAAAGGAGAAGACCTCCAAACTACACCTGTTTGCAATAACAGACGTTGTCAGTTGGACTCAGCTAAGGATGGGCACATTACTCAGACTATTTCTGTACCTTATTTCCATTTCTCTTTTTCCCCCTTTTCTTTATCACCACGTCGCTCCTGTCAGCAGAATTCAGATAATCAAGTGAAGGCAATTGAGTAGGGAGAAGGAATCGAGGGTGGAAATTATTATTAGGACAAAATTTTCCATCTTACCCTCCATGCTGAGAGCTATAGTTTTGAACTGTCACATAGCCAAAAAAAAACCTGCAAGAGCACAGTTATTCAACTGAATGCCAAATGACACAAAACATTCTTTCAGATATGTTAAAGTAACCCGATAAAGAAGATTTACTCAAAATAGGGCAGAGTCACTTAAATCCTATTTTGGAAAATGCAATTAAGTAAATCAGAAATCATATGGTAATACGTTAATTTCAAACCTTG
Source organism: Lagopus muta (assembly GCF_023343835.1). Classification (NCBI taxonomy): domain Eukaryota; kingdom Metazoa; phylum Chordata; class Aves; order Galliformes; family Phasianidae; genus Lagopus; species Lagopus muta. The sequence continues at coordinate 11,761,526 of NC_064447.1, forward strand.
TTCTATGCAGAAGTAACACTTTGTCTGCAAAATTAACCAAAAAAGCAGAAGTTCTTACAAGAACCAATAAGAGAGCTTCACAGGGCTGAAACACACTGGAGACTGAAAATTTCAGTGTATCAATCACAACAGACAGATCTTCATGCACACAGTACATTCTACCAGCAGGCTTATTACATGAGCTCTGAATAGTTCTGTCTTGTGTTTTATTTGCCTCACAGCATCTGACCAACCAAGCATGAACACAGTTTATTCAGCATGTAGCCACTTTTCCAGAATCTCAAGGCAGCTCAGACTTGGATATCTGGAAAAGTAACTGAGAGCTGCAAATATGCATGAAATTGAATCTGCCTTTCACATGGGATGTAAGATTTGACTGAATTAGAGGAAATCCATACCTGGCATCTCCCATATTGGTTTTGGGAGGTCTTTCAGTCAAGGCAGTCATGTTCCTGGAAAAGCACTGTATCTTGTCTTGTAATAAAACAGTAGCAAACATTTTCTTTCTTTCACAAGCAATACCCACAGCCTTTGACACATGTTAATGGTTTAAACAGAACTCTTCCAGTAAACACACTGATTTGGATGTTAATTAAATTCAACATTCAAGCATAAGTGACAACCAGATGCACTGCACAAGCCCAGTACCAACACTCTCTAATTGGTTATAAAAAATGTGCAATGTGCCACAGTTTACCAAAGCACCAACACCTATTCACTTTCATGCTGCAGTGAATTTCAAGTCAACATGAGTATCTATGCCATTAATTCTAATAAAGTGACAGCTCACCCTCCACTGCAATGAACATTTGCACAAAAGTTGATTTATCAATAGTTATGAAGTTGAGCAGCTCTACAGAAGGTTATTTAGAATGCTAAGAGCTCTTGTAAGGAAACAGACATCTGCACACATGGAAGAGTGAAAATACAAGATTACTCACCACTTTATTTTTTATTTACAATATAAACAAATTGACCTTGTTTGTATAAACCATCAGAACAGCTATTAAATAATAAAATGCATCACTGATTGTAACAATCAGAAAGATCAATGCGGTGGAATAGCAATACAGGAGGTGTAATAACAAAGGGAGCAGTGCGAATGGAACAGCATTGCAAAGGGAAAGGAAAGGTACTCACCTATCTCTGAAGATCTCAGCTAGCAGAAACAACTCCACAAGGGAGGGATCTCCAACCAGAGATCCTTCCCCAGTGGCAGTCAGCCCTTAAATGAGGTCTAAGAGAGGTGCAGCCAGGCTCCCCCCCTTCTGATCACATAAAATTGCCTTCACCTGTGCTCCCAGGGCTGTCCGGGTCCTTTCCCCAGGTGATCAATCAGTGGTTCAGGCCATGATTCAGCAGTTCTCATACACTGATCATTTCTTAACCTAATAAGTCTTTCTGACTGTACAAGCACAAGCTGACAGTTACTCCTGTGCTTCCCAAGTCAGCCAAGTGATCAAGAGGAGCTCAGTTAGCATCCAGCTACAGATGCCTGTGATGGATGCAAAACTTCTGCACATGGAACTTCAGCTAAGGTCAGAATACACCACAGTTTAGTGGCTCTTCCCTAATTGAGAACTACATTGACAGTGATAAAGCTGAGACAGAGTAAAATATTGTCTACTAATTGATCTGCCACCAAACCAGACTTATAAATCACTTGCCTTTGTTATTCTGCTTATTAGTGGGTGAAAGCTTTTGTATTTTGCCATTTCTAAGATAGAAAAATAACTCCTACTTACTCTCCAAAGGATATCCTTCATTTAATAACTACCAAAATGAAACTAAGAATTTAATGGACAATGAAAACACAATCCTACTTGGTTATACCTCAGTGAGAGTAGAACCTAGACCAAAGACTATCATGGCTACACCAAGTTGTCTTTTGGTCTCAGCCACTTAGGGGAAGACACAATTATATCTGAAATAATTTTAAAAGCTCTATCTGCCAAAAGCTTCCTCTGCTGGCAGTTCTTGGTTTTACAGTGACGTTTGTCGGTTTTACTTGTTTGTGTCTCTCCTCACTGACTGCCAAATTACAGAGGAAATTGCCTACAGAAAGGAAATATTAAAATAGATGTATTCAGAATGATGTCAAATGTATTAAATTTTTTTTAAAAAGTGTTTTACTCTGTTCAGTCAAAGAGCATTTAGGCTGAAGGTGATAACGTTTGTTGGTGAAAGCTATTTTGCAGGCATCAAGCTTCAATTCTAGATTGTTACAGATAAAAAGTATTCATCTCTGCTTGTGAGAATAGGAACGTCCATGCAGAGCCATGTTACATTTTCTCACTACCTACTTCACCAGTTTTTTGGTTCATTTATAATAGTACAACACCAGGAATTTGAGAATTACAAAATTAAGTTTTAGAACTCACCTGAATTTCTGTAACACACTAAGATTTGCAGTCTTCAAATTTACCAAGCACAACAACTTTTATTGATAACAGTGTGCTCTAACTAGGTGTTCAAGTTTTGGGGATTAGAAGATACAGTTAAATTCAGAATACAGATGATGAGAATTATGTTTGTAAGAAACTTGAACGTAGAAAACTTGTAAGGAACTTGTATGGATAACTAGCAGTAGTACAATTAGGCTCTGTGAATAGGAAATACTTTCACTCAGTCTACGAATGTCAGGAAGTTATTACATAAAATAAGTGTTCTTTTGAAGAGCAGAAAGCACAGACCTCTAAGGAATAGTTCTTGAGTCTTACACGCTATTTCCAGGAGAGAAGACAATACAAAACAGGACAGCAGTGAGACACACAGATGGGCACACACACAAATAATTAGACAGTCCTCATCAACCTGGACAGCAGAGTTTCCATCATATTGTTAACAACATAACAGGAAAGCTTTTTGTATGCATCACAGAAAAATGGAGTTCTTGCAGATTTGAAGTGACACCGATGGAAAGAGTTTCTCCTTAGTGAGGACAGCAGAGAAAAATGCATAAGGCTACTCTTCTGCAAAACAGCATTAGTGTGATTGGTTAGAATCAGTCAGTTTCTTGATGACGAAGGAAGAAAATAGTCCCAAACAGTCAGCAAAAGTCAGTGGCACAGATTCAAGAGAACTTAAAAACAAAATTATCCACATGTTTAAATACACGTATTCAGAGACACTGTTAGATAATTCCCTTCCCTTCTCCTACCCATTTCAGTACTGCAGCAGCACATCACTTTCCATTTGTTCCATGTTACAATAAACACACCACCTTTCAATGCATGCCATGGTGCTATACATTTCGTTTCTGATCCCTGCATACCATCTAGTTATTTAAGAAGCACTTAGTCGTGAATGTCCTCTGCACTTCCTCACAAATAAGTAATAAGAAATAAAGGATGTTCTCCAGCGTGCAAGGAAGACAACAATGACTGCTGCATTAGACAAAAATGTTGGTTGAGCAAACAGTATAATAAAATGCATCTTCTTCTGTATGTCCAGATGTTAGGCATAATCAAATTGTAGCTTCATTTCATTCTTAGTAGTATTCTTAGAAGGCTGTAATGCTACTGAACAGATTTCCTATGAACTCAATGCCAAAAGCACTTGTCAAAGCCACAACATATACAGCTAGATAAACATGAATCTGACGATGGAAGTAGGGGCTATCAGATCTTCTGATTTCTGTGTAGTAATGAGTCACAAACTCGGCTTCATCCAGGAATCAATGGGGGACCATTTTAGCAACATGTACTGGAGTTATGTATCATTACTCTCTACTTTCTAGTCCAAGAGTGCTATACCTAACAAATTATTTTTTAGATAACTTGTTAGACCTAGGAGTTTATTTTTAAAAAATATGGCTTACTGCTTGAAAGACCATAAAGTGATTTAAAGAGACCTAAGGGATAATGATTTATCTACCAGAATCAACTTTCTCCTCAGACTGCTGCAATAGCACTTGGAAATGTGAAAAACAGGATGAAAGATTCAAGTTATCTGCCTGGAAAACACGAACGCTTTATCATTTATCGAGAACAATACTTCACAACTTATCTGAACGCGGTGACATACCATAAGATTGTACAATCCACTCCCACATTTTGCATAAAGTAGTGCTAAAGGCTTAATTTTATCAGTTGGAGCCTCTATCATCGTTTTTACCTGCTGAGTCTGCATGTTGGATACAAGCGTTAAAAAGTAGCACCTGTGAAATTTGCAACTTAAGTAGACAAGACAGAGGAAAAAAACATTTTTCACTTCATAGATCTCAAGAATTTATATATAAGGGGATTAAGAGGAATATTTGCATTGCTTAACTTTAGTACCTCCTTTATAAGCCTCCTTCTAACAAAGGGAGGAATTCCCTTAAAGTGTCTTTCAGAAAAGAAATCCAAAGTTAAGTCCTCTAAACCACCCCAGGAAAGTACTAACCTTCCTATTTTCTCTCCAGGAGCACCAGCCTCCAAATGCTCCTTCATTAGGCAGTGCAATTCTCTTGTATTTTGCCTATGCCCGAAAGCTCTCTCGCAGTTTCCCCTGATCTTAGCGATGGCTGCCAGGACCACATGCCATGGCCACATATTCCCATCACTGCTGTTGCACTGTCCCTGATAGATGAGTGAGCCCAGTTTCAGCTAGCTCAGGGAGCAAAACCAGCTCAACATTAGCTTTACAAATGCTTAGCTTTCCAAAGCCCCTATTTTTTAATATTGGTGAGGTGCAAGTTGTAACACTGGACATTTTACAGATGAAACATGTGATTAGCAACAAGCTATCATGTAGTCTATACAGTAACAGCTTTATCGTCTTTAGCAGCAATGACAGAACAAGAAGTGACTAGATAAATCAGAAATACACTAACACAAATAACATGCATGTCTAGAAGCCAAGAATCTGCATAACGCACAGATCTTACAAAAGCAGTCAGAGTAGTTTAAAAGTAATGAAGTCAATGCATGTGCTAAAATAAAGGTTCTTACCTTCTCAGCCACATAACCCTTTGAATTCCAACTGTGAATGCAACATGACCTAATTCCTACAGAATGCACTGGATATTCTGGGGAGGTGATGTTTCAAAGATCACGTCCACAGTTCATCTGAAAGTTTTACTTAGGTGCAAAATAAATAAATAAAATGGAAAAAATCGTTGCATGTATTTCTTACCTATTCATAACCAATGAACTGAGATAACACTACAGTTCCCATAAGAAATCTGCAGTTTAACAGAGTTAAACTGACAACACGTGAATAAGAAAAGAATTTTTTCCAAGGGAATAAAAATCACGAAGTTGTCTGAACTTCTCAGTAAGACAACCAGCATCATCACAGGCAGGAACAGCCAGGGACCCCAACTTCTTCAGAAACAGATCTTCAATGGAGTGATATTTTTGTTCTGCATGAGCTATAATGGGAGCGAAGGCACATGGAGAGAAGAGCCTTTATTCAGTAGAAAATACTCTATAGTCACTCACACACAGAAAGCAACACTCACCAACCACCTGCTTTCCAGCTGTAATAACTATAAGCAGTCTAATCCAATGCAATGCCATAGCTGCTAACAGTTCTTCCTTTAAAACACACAAAAGTCTTCTTGTGCTTAATTTAAAACATTTCAAGTAAATGAAAGATGGGGCTGAGCACTGACAAGAAAACAAAACACTGAAAAACTGATCAGTGAGCAGCATTCTTAGCTTCTAACTAGGGTAAGACAGTAAAACATTATGTACCAACTCAAACTTAACCATTATGCTCATGCATGAGAAATGTGGATTAAAGTTGTACAAGCTACCTTAGTTCTGGCATTTTCCACCTCTGAGCAAATCTTGGTGAAAGTTATCCTAGTTGACACAGTTTCAAGAAGAAAACTATTCTGGAGACCACAAAGGGATCAACAAATCATCAGTTTGTTCACCAAAAGGTATTTAAATACATTAGATATTTGTATATGCAAAGGACTTCTGCATATACAGTTGAAAAAGCTCATACCACAATGAACTCAGCACAAACAGGGGTTTGATCTGCATGGAATCTAATTGCTTTCAGTCTGCCCACAGACTCGTTACAGCAAAAAGGCCCAGGTGAGTCAAGAAAGCAGCCCCTTCAGAACTGATGCTCAGGTAAAGCTGTACACAAAGTTGCTAAATGGTTGAGAACATTTTATTTTCATCAACAGTGCTTTCAAGATACGCAGGTGTGTGCCCTTAAGAACAGAAAACAAAAAATTCCCCTTTGAGACATCTAAAAGTCCAAGACCTTCACACAGCTTTGTAATTATTCACCATAAGACTTCTTATTAAAACTTCTATGGTTTGTTTAATCAGCCAGATAATCTTCCAAATATTAGTCAATACTTGTCTTTGTTGTTCAAAATAGCCAGAAATAACAGAGCCTTCCACAACAGCCTTCCAAGGGCAAGCAGGAGCACCCATTCCCTTTCTTTTTTCTTGAGTGATGTGAAAGACACACTGCAGAACTCTGGGACTAAACCACCCCAATCTCCCTCCACACCTACGCTACTCCTGATTTAAGTATCTCCTGGTGATGTATGAACAGATCCTAGATAGACTATATCAAGGCTGCTCCAAAAGTAATGCCTCCTGTTTTATTATGCCGCCCCATGACATCAGAGGCAGATGTTGGTTATACAGCAGTAGAAGTTGAACCTTCCTGTCAATATTTTGTTCCACGTTGCCACATGACAGACAGCAGCAGAGCGCCTGTCTGACAAAGCAGAGTTTGACATGAAAGCGCAGATGGAGCAAAGGTGTGCAGACAAATGTGGAAAAAATTGCACCCACTGACATTCATTGATGCTGAATGTTTATGGAGACCAAATGGTGGACGTGAGCACAGTGAGGTGGTGGGTGGTGCGTTTCAGCAGCAGCACAGCAGGCTGCCTCTGATTTGTACCAGTGTGACAGGCTGGCTTTTGTTCATCAGTAGCAAAAACGCAGAGCTAATGGTGGTGACTACATTGAAAAATAGTGTTTTGTAGCTGAGAATTTGCTCTAGCAAATAGCATTATTGTGCTCTTGGAAAATGTTGCAGTTTCCATGGAAATAAATGGGAGGCGTTACTTTTGGAGCAACCTGTGTACAGTCTTGCTGCCTCTCTAATTGCACAATAACAGTGCACTCTCACGAAACTCTCTGAAGCGGTGCACTTTAAATGTTGGCAGATATGTATCTCTTTAAACTTGCTTTGAGAAATATTGAGAGGAAGTAATATTTCAGCCAAAGATAAGCAGAGGAAGCGAACTCACATTTACCACAGCAGAGAGAGTTAAAAGTTGGATATTACCACAGAAAAATTCTGCTCTCTCCATTCCATTTCTCTTTAGACCGAGATTGTAACTCCTCCTTCAAATCCATTTATTAGTATTATAATTACAAACCCAAATAATTGATCTGCTAAAAAAAGCTATTACATATTTAAAACGTTATTCTAAAGAAAGGGAATAGAATTCTAAAGAATTCTAAATCCAGTACACACAAATGAATTTCCAATAAATAGCAGCAGAATCTTTTGGAATTAGAAATGCATCATTCAACATGTAATTCATAATAGCAAATACCACGCTCACATCTAAATGTCTTCCTGTCCTTCCAACACCTCGCTGCTCTATGCAGATAGCTGATCATCTCTGAACATCAAACACAGTTGGAAATTTTCTTGAAAACATTTCCAGACCTTTATAAGTAGCAAAAGATCAGATATTTGAATTTAAAAAGCAGGCAGCATTTTCTACTACCTCCCATATCACTGCTTCTGTCAAAACATAACAGATATCAATACCACCTTAAATATGCATTCAAGTCCTTGTAGAATGCTGAATTATAGATTTCAGCAAGTGTCATGAAAAGATTACTCTTCCATTGCTGTTAAAATAAGAAAAATCAGACAAGCTTCTCTTTCTTAATATTTGAAGATAACCATCTCCTGTTAGAGAAACTTAAAGCTATGAACTGGCTTTTTCTATTTCAAAATCATTCTGAACTACAACCATCAATCCAAAAGGAGTATATTTTCTACGTATCTTTTATTCTTCAACAAAATAAGACATTCACAGGTACTTAAATCAATTAACACACGCAGAGTAACTTCCAGCAGCTTCCAATCTCTTCAAATAAGCAGAATTTTCCTATTTTCATGCGAACAGTCTAGCATTTCAGCGAACATTTCATAATGCAGAAGCCATCAGTGTTTGTTAGCCTCATATGCAACCAATATTCCAATCTGCAAAGAGCTCTGTGTATTCAACAGGACCATGCAAAGGCCTGAGAGACCTCTGAGCTGGAGGTCACTGCAGGATAACGTTCTCCCAAGCACAGCAGTTACCTCGTGCAAATGAGTCACTTCTCCCATCACCCTGCAAATTCTGATTTGATAATTATGGTGATTATCAGTTAGCACCTCACCACTATTTGATGACACACAATGGCTTAAGGCTAGCTAGCATCTAACACTCACATTTAACAAACATGCCATAGAGAGAGGCATCATGGCAGAAGATAACAGACATCTCCTTCTATATGTTGAAGTATTCAGACTCTTACACACTAATTTTCATGACATTTCACATTCACAGATGGACCAGTGTGGTAAGCAGGGTGAGACATGCACACAGTATGAGGGGTGTCTATGCAAGACCTGCAAACAGAAGAGCAGTGGGAGCACAGCTCTGGGCTGTGCTATGGAACAGGCCATAGCATTGCTCATCCATCAGCTTCTTCCACTATCAGAAGGACTGCACTACCTGCAGTGAGGTTTGGGGAAAAAATTGTTATTGCGTACTGTAAGCCAACATATGATTCATAATAATTAAATTTACTTGGAAAAGGAAAAAGCAATCATATAAGTCATTATAACCAACTATATAACACAACTGCTAGAGAAGACGGAGAAGCTGAAAATCTAAGTGCAAAATGAATTTACAAGTGATTTCATCTACTGTTTGCCTCTAGATCTGCTTTAACACAGACGATCATTCAAGTCTAGAGAATACTCAGACAACCTGTTGGAGTTGAAAATATTTTCTTCCATTCACTTTACAGAACAACGTACTTAATCTCAATGACTGTACCTAATACATTTCCATAGCATTTAGAACTTGTATTTGAGTATACTTATTACTTTAATGCTTAAGTAATTGTTACAGAAACATTAGCTGGTTACAGCATAGTATTATGAGATTCTCATCACAGACAATTGTGGCCTGTATATTTAGAACGTTCATTTTCTCTATCACACAGTAAGATTGGAGCCATAGAATTCTTTCCTGCACATGATCACATCAACCCAATGAGAAGCTTTTGAGATTGTACCAGAATTCCTATTTTCAAGAAGGATGTCAATAAAAATTGTCATCATCTCTCTAAATTTTGGCAGTGATGAATGTTTCAGACTCCATTTGAACTCAGAGAGCAAAGAGAACTGTGACTTAGAAATAAATACGACATTTGTGAAAAGCACTGAGCATTAAGACCTTCACGTCGCTTTGTGAGTCAACCAATTTTTAAAGACCTACCTGCATTTTTTGCACTATATTAAGAGGAACAACGTATTTTTTTTTCTTCATTCATTGCTTAATGTTTTCTAAATGCCACACCTTTACCCACACCAATATTGCTCAGAAATAACACATCTCACTCTCTTCACATCCCATCCCACCCATCCCTTGGTCACAGATGGACACAAGCCAACTTGGTGTTAGGACTTTTCTTAAGGACTTCTCTTATCCTGTAACTCCTAGAGATAGGACCAACACTACTGCATGTGCTCAGCAATCTGAAATACTCTATCAGAATATTTTTGTCATAGTTTGTGCCAAAAAAAAAGTTTCAACTCACTTTGTGATCCAATTAGATTGTTGGATTATTACTCAGCCACAGAAAACTGTTTTACACAACATCTGCACTGCTTCCTGAATAACTTGCCCTTACAACTGCCTTAAATGAAAACTCTCTACATTTTTAATGTATGCTTCAAGAATAATCTGTGCTTGTCTTCCAAACCTAAGCGTCAGGCTGGCATCTGTCAACAACCACCAACAGGAAAAAAAAGTTACGTGAATTGTAATTTGAGGGGAGAATTATTTCAGGTATGCCTTGTTTCAGGATAACAATATCCTGTTAGGGCTTGCAGGCCTCTGCATAAGCACTTTGGGAATGGGAATGACAGCATAAACAAAGCGCTGAAAAAGGTTTCTTGGGGTGGAGTCCATTTTTAAACACTGGATTAAAATCCTTCTGTATCCTGAGGCTCCAAACTTTTCAAAGGTGCAGCAGTAAACCCTGAGCAGGCAAACTACTGCAGACTTGGCTCTGTAACCCTCAACTCAGCAGCCCATCCAGCTATTAAAGCTGAATGCACCGTTGTTCCCTCTGAAATACCCGACAACAAAGAACTAAAAAACAAAGACCATTCCCCTACATGGAGCATGAACTTCCGCTGCAATAACCAACTCCTCGTCCCACACGACACAGCCCTGCGTTGTACGACACACCACTCCAGTCAGACAATGCACACTGCAACAAAACTCAGCCCAGCAAAGAAAGTGAAAGCTGCGTTTGTTCAGCACGTTACAGCAGCCAACTGTAATGCTCCTGCCTGCCATTTATCGCCTGCTCTGTCAAAGGATTATTAAGAATTAAGCTTCGTTTGGCAATTTTTTATTTCTTGAGAAGGGAATTTACATGCACAGTGACGGACACTTGATATTTAACGTCTATTGGTCGACTCTGACCCTGCGTTTACAAGTGACTCATTTGACTGCAAGGATCTCTGATGTGGAAATGCTCAGATACGAATCAATTGCAGTTTTTGTCTCGGGTAAATGTTACTTGGCAATCCAAAAGAAACGAACAATGCTCGAACCAAGGTTCACATAGAATAGCACTCATATGCTTAAAGAATTCCTTTTACATGCCCTGCTTTAGTTCTAGTAGGCGGATTTATGAGTCCCCTTCTCCTAATAACTTATCTCAGTGCAGTGTTTTTAAACACACACAACCAGCAGTTAACTCTTCTGCTGCCTGAGTCAAAAAAACACAGAAACACACAGACAGACTGAAGTAAATACAAGCGTAGATTCGGTCCTGATAAGCCATTGATTCTTTGTGGGAGATGGGGATAGAGGAAGGATAGGAGGACGAGAAAAGGAAACATGCAGATACAGTCTGCAAATCCTTGCTCCATCAAGAAAGAATCGTGCATAATGAATGACTGTTCCTGCATGAAATCAACTCCCTGCAAATTCTGCAGTTTCCCTCTGACAGGAACAAAGTGAAATGGTATATCTTCACCCGAGTAAAACTGCCTTCCTCTTGGAAGGCAGATGCAACATTTCTATAAACAAAAATGTCTCTAGCCTTACCTTGTGCCAGCGCTTGCAACATGTGGAGCTGTAGCAACAGAAACGCCCACCATCGTCGACAGAAGAAGAAACAGAAGTTTAACTTCATCATCATTTCGTCTCGCCTGCTATTCCTCCGGGCAATAATTTCACGATCCAGCTCCCTTCCAACCATCGCTGCCTCACTGATCCCCATCCGATCCGACTGCCTGCCACTCCTGACAGTGCTTTGGTCATCGCTCACTCGGCACCCCGAGGCCAGGCTCTCTTTGGTGGACTGGGAACATCGCCAGTTGCCTTTGCCCCGGAGTTTTGGGGGAACAGAAAGCCCCACTTCACAGGAACCGAGGGCTCTTTGATTTGTGCTCACTTTGCATGCAGCCCGAAAGCAGCACTCTGTGTGCCTCACCGTATTATAATTACCCACGAAGTCAGTGTTTCTTGTGGAAGTATTGACTGCACCGAAACAACCAGTCAGAAATGTGAAACACATGTTTCTCCGCGCTGTCATATCCAATGCCTTCAACAGGGAAGGAGCAAGTTTATTAGCGTCAGTACTTCAGTAAATCCGGATCCTTCGGCACATTGCTAACAGCAACACAGAAGGATGGATCCATCTCAGCCAGCAGCACACATCCCCACAGCACCTTTCATACCGCAAGGATGACGGCAACTGTTACCCCTGTGATATTCACCAAACGTAGGGAATCTTCCGGCATGTGTCCCATTCTCCCATAAAAACCTCGGAGCGGAAGGGTTAAACTCGTGTAAAGGGGTGGGAAGAAAAGCACCAACGGGGAAAAAAAAAATACTAATTGAAAGTATCTCGCTCTTCCTTGCGCCGAGGATTTATTTCAGACAATTTCAAGATTAGCCATGCAGACAGGTTAGTCTCCAGATATCCCCGCCAAGCTCCGCATAGTTTGTATTAATCCGATTTTCCTCTGGATACAAATCTCTCCCGTCAATAGAAGGGGCTGAAGGGTCCTCGTGAGGTAAAGCGAGCGGCTCCGGCACTGATTGCAGCCGGCCGTGCCGTGAAACAGCCGCAGGCCGGCGGCGGCGTCACCTGAACTCACGTTCAGCCCGAGGTAGGGAAAAGCTCAGCCGGTCGTATTTCCCTCCTCCTCCAAGATTGGCGCCGGTTTCCTCCTCTTCGCAGGGCGACCAAAAAAAAAAAAAAAAAAAACAAAAAAAAAAAAAAACAAGAAAATCAATCACCTCTCGCACGTAACGCGTTCTGCTTCTGCCCGGCTACGGACGCAGCAGCGGAGCCAACCCGCAGCTGGGCGGCCTCCGGGGCGGGGGGGAGCGACATCTCCCGAAACAAACAGCAACAAGGTGAAATCCGCCCGGCTGCTCTGGCTGTCGGCTGTGCTCGCTCCGCCGGGCGGCTCTTTCCTCGCAGCGGCTGTAAACACGAAAGCAACGCGCTAGCACCGCGGCGGCGGCAATGGGAGCGCATCCAAAGGGGAAAAAAAAGAAGCGCCGAAGGTCTTCGCGTTCAAACAATGCATCGGGTATTGTTCCAGTCCCGCCTTCCGTAAAGGGAAAAGTTTCGTGGGAGATCCCCTCCCCCCCCACACACACCGAACAGAAAGGGTAGCTCTGCCGGGCAGACACCCGGGATGCAAGTTAAAAACAAAGCACCTCAGCTTGAAGTTGAGCCAACGAACGCCCCCCCATCCCCCCGCCAGTGCTCCCCCCGCCTCCTAAAGGCGGACTGAACTTTTCTCACCCCCCTCAGCCCCAGTCCGGCCGTCCCCTCCCCCGGCGGCCGCCTCGCGCTCCCCCTGCACCTCCGCACCGCTCCGCTCCGCGCTGCAGCCGCACCTCCCGCCCTCAGCTTCCCCCCCACCTACACCTAAGCGGGGCAGCAGCCTCTGCGGCGCAGCCCCACGGGCGGTGTGGACATGTACGGAACTATCAGGACGGGGCGTGGGGGGTGCATTTAGAGACAGGTTCTGCTCTCTACAGACGACAGAAGAGGAGGGGGCGGCTCTCCGCCCCGCGCCCGGCAGGACCTGCCCGCGGCCGCCGCTGCAAACATCGCCGCGCTCCTCCCTCCGCCGGACGCCGATTGGTCGGAGTGCGCGCGGGGCAGGGAGGGCGCAAAGAGCCGCGGGCGCGCAAGCTTGGCGGGACGTCGCGCCGTGTCCGCGCGCATCTCTAACGGCCGCGCGCGTGCGCCTCGGGGGGATTTTGTCCCGCGTCCACGCGCCTCCCTAACGGCCGCGCGCGTGCGCGCCCGGCGGGCCGTTATGTCGCGTCCCCGCGCTCGCGGCGCCCCCTAGGCGCGTGCGGCGCCGCTGTGCCGCTGTGCCGGTGGCTCCGGGGCACGCTGGGCACGCCCTGCAAGGCCGGGGTGCGGCCGCTCCGGCGTGCTCGTTCCCGGCAGCTATGCTTTTCTTTTTTTTCTTTTTTTTTTGCGGTAGAAAAGAGCAGGTATGTGACACAGCGCCGGCGAGCCCGGAGGGAGGAATTAGCCCTCCTCCTGCTCTTTGCGGTGTGGTGAACGCAGCCCGCGAGGCTGGCAGCGCAGCGAAGTTTCCGAGCTCGGGTACGTTCGGTGAGCACAGGAGTGTTTAAGTTACGGCTGGCAGCTCCTGCTCCTTTATTTCCCTTTTTTTTTTTTTTTTTTTTTTTTCTTTTTCGCTGCTGTCTCTATGACAGAGTCACAGAGGCGAGCACAGTAAATCATCGCATCAATTCCAAGGTCGCTTTACCGAGGGTTATTCAGCACGGCACCTCCCTCACCACCCTCTGTCACTTCATAGCACCAAAAATAGGCGAAGTTTCTCCGCTCCCAGCAGTGCAAGGCGGGCTGCTCCTCCCCATTCCAGGTGTTTCGACCTACACAACTGCAAGGCATTCCCTGCGCACCCTCTGCCGTCCCTTCCAGGTGTTCCAGAGCTGCCTGCTCCTCCCAGCATTCAGCAGCTCGTGAGCTTTACAACACCCATTGCCATCCATTCTTTCTTCTGCCCAGTGCAGGAAAACCCACTGCCTCCCGTGCTCGTGAAGTCACTGCGCGGAAGGCGCTCTCCTGGTCGCTGAGAGGAGCTGCGGTCAGTGCTTGTTCTTCCTTGCAGCCATCTGCATGGAAATAGCCATTGGGTGCTGCCTTGCACCTCATGCTATGGGTGTGCGTGTGAGACCACGTGAGTAACACAGACACCAAAATCCAATGTTAATGATTTGCCCTTCAACACATCCAATTTGAGAAAAATCCAAAGCAAAACCAATTCAGGTTGTGCTGTGTTCAGAACAGGCCTTAAGGAAGCACTGCTGTGTTTGTAACAGCCATCACACCGTTAATAACAGCAGTGACGAGGAAATGCTTAACGAGTCACCTTGGGTGGGACTGCTGGGTCCCATTTTATCTTGGCTGGAAATGGAAAGCACATTTCATTGTGGTTTTGTTTTGTTTTCAGCTGCTCCAACCAAAGGAGTGTGGGGCTGTTGATTCGCTGGCTGGTGGGAATGTTGGGTTAAGATGGTCAGTTTGATAAGTAAGAAAATACTCAGCACTTCCTGGTTGTGTTATAGGGGAGGGGATTTGTGCTGGTTACATCATTGGTGTCTAAAGCTGCTGGAAGGATCATTGTCAAACACCTCAGTTTTAATGCCCAGATGCCACAGAGGAGAAATGTTAATTTCCGTTACCTAGCTTAATTAAAGTGAAAACTGATTTCTGTTCAGAATTAATACATTTCTTTCTAACAGTTTAAAACTGTTCAGCATATAATTATAGGAACAAGAAATTAACCCATTTCCACCTTCAGGCCTTGCTTTTTAAGTATCATTTAAATGTGCTGGTGTTTTTCAGCCTGCGTCACCAGGGGTTTGGGGTGAAATGTTCTCAGCCAGTTATTAGTTTACTTTTAACAACATTACCACAAATATAAAGTCCCTATAACCTGTCTCAGAAGACATCTGTGTATTTTTTTTTCCACTTGCCTTGTTTCCAATGACTGTATTTAATAGTGGACAAACTAAGATAATGTGTATGAAGTTTCATTATCCAGATTGGTAAAAGGGTTCCACCATTCTGCTGCCTCTGTTTTGTTCTGCTTCTTCCCTTTCCTACGTGTATGCATCAAACATTGAGCAGGAAGAGTAGGAGAAGAACAGCTCTGCCACCTGAAAAAACAAACAGTAATCTAAGGGGAAAAAAAGAGGGCGTGAGGTTTTGGGGTTTTCTTGTTTTCTAGGAATCATGAAGAAATGATAGAAGTGACATAGGTAGTTGCATTTAAAGGTGAAGAAAACGTAATAAAAGGGTTTTTTTCCCAATGGCTGTTGTACTGTGCAATGAGCTATACATGTGGTAAGAGTCCTATGGGCTGCAGATTTGCATAATTAGTAGAGAATAGAGGGAAGTTTTATTTACATAAATAAACAAAACATGGTGAGCCAATGAGGCAAAAGAGAAAAGAATAGAAGATTCCACTCCCATACCATAGGTTGCTAATGAACAGCAGCTTCTTGCCAAGAAAATCAGCCACAGAACTGCTGCAAGAAAATCTTGCTAATATTGTACGACCTTAATTTTTATTCTCGTTCTGCCAGGATACCAAGGATACTTTGCCTGCTATTGCAAGTAACTTGTCAGAAGTAGTGCTACTGCTTTCTAGTACCAACAGGCATAAATGTGTCTTCAGGTTTATACAGTTGTGTAAACTGGGTGTTAATGTTCTAGTAAAATCTTTATCATAGGTACTGCGGAATGTTTCTAACCTGTCGGTAAGAGGGCTTCTTGTGGGTATCCTGGAAACAATTTTGTGATTTGTTTTTATACTTCCATTTTTTTTTTCTTTCTCCAACTGTAAGTGCAAAACTGAGGGCAAGCAGTTGCATTAGCTACTGCATGGTTGTCCCAGAAGATTTTTATATTGCCTTTCTTTCTCTCCCAAGGGAGGTAGAGCTTTAGAAAACAACGAGAGTAGAAGGTAACTTGCTCTCAGATAGGATTGTTTTTCAGCACACTAAATCAACCTGAATGCAGTAACTAGTGGAGGGGGCTAAAATCTTCGTTAGTAAGGGTATATTCCCAAGGGTCACTAGCCAGCTGCTCTGCTTTTATGGTGTAAATATGCTTCTGCATCAATAATAAAGATTGGAAGAGAAGAAGAGAAATATCACATTACATAGCTGAAAGTCTCAGGGGACAAATTAAACAATGACTTCACCACACTTCTAGAAGTATCTGCTGCAATGAACGCAGTTACAAGAACAAGAATAACTCTCGTTAAATTTTACTGGGCTTAAATAACTTAATGTGATGCCACTTAAAAAGCCCCAAAACAAACAGAATGACAGATTATTGTTTTCTCCGTGTGGCTTGAATTTACATAAAGGAAATTAGAAAAAGATTTATATACCTTTTAGGTTTGATTTTAAATTCAGAATGCTAGCAACTTCAGAGTTAAATTTGTTCAGTTGCTACTTAATGTTATTGTGCTTAAGTGTTTGAGAACAGGCAAGGTGCAGCTCTAAGGCGCAGCAGTAGAAGTTGAGTGCAGAGTAAAGAGATGGGAAGGCTTGTTTTGTGGCTTCTAGGAGTAAGAGTAATCCTGGTAGAGCTGTAGCACAGCTGTGTTTATATTCAAAAACCATTATGGACTGTGCAGTCAGGAGAAGGGGCTAGTGTAGTTTCTGAATCATCCCATCTTCTGTATTATCCCAATGTAACAATAGGCTTTCCTCCTTAGCTATCAGAAGACATTCACGATGACCCAGCCACGTTGCCCTGCTGTGTTTTATGGAGTAGAGAGTTAGCGAAGTAACATAAAGGATCAAGACAATAGATTCTGCGTTTTTGAAATGTAGACGTTTGAAAACATCTTTATAGCCTCCCAGAGGAAGACTACAGGGGCTGTAATGATTCTACTCCAGTCAAGTTTGGCTAGAATGTAGAGAGAGAACTTCTTTTATGAAGTCTGTGTCTTCAAACACCGGTCGGTCTGGCTATCCAGCCATGGGCTGCAGCGATTACCCTTTCATGATAAAGATGATGCCCCAGATATAAGTGACCTGAGCGCTTTGAGGAATGTGTGAAATTGTCCCTAAATGCTGGGGAGGTCTTTAGACAAAGACTAAATCTTCTGGTTGTACCCAACCTTTATACTTCTGAGCGCCATCCTGGAAACTTCTTAACCTACTAGTTGGTCAGGAAAATAAAACAAAGTGGAACTGAAACCATAAGTGTGAAAAGAAAACCTACTGAATTGTAATTTAACGTGCAGTAATAGTACAGTAACAGTGCACTAATGCATCGACTGGCATGTGACCACATTAGGTAGAAGATTTTCCATGATATTAAGAGGTGCTGCTTCAATGGTGCGTGTATTTCAGGTGGAACTTAAAATGTCGTATCACGTGCCTTGAAATTATTATAGACTTATTTCCATTTTAAAAGTGGTGGCTTTAGTTTCCTTTAAAAAAAGAAAAAATAAAGGCTATAAGAGATAAAGATTTCTTTTGGAAAGGCTATATTTCCATATCTTGTACAAAGATGTTAATACAAATATGTCTATGGTTTCACCCAGGAAGGATGCTAGTTCAGTGGTTAGTGAGCTGATGATTGTCTCCCATATGCTTACTCACAAAGGTACCACGACTTAAATAATATTCTTGCACTGTTGTGGAAGATCACGTTTTTATGGAGTGCATGAGTTATTTCCAGCTGCAGCGTAAGCATTTTGTCTTTAGAAGGCAAAGGCGGCTGTTGAATGTTTTGTGATGGGATTGCATTTTTACTGTGAAGAACAATGTTAAATTATATGTTCTTGATTCACT
Source organism: Lagopus muta (assembly GCF_023343835.1). NCBI lineage: Eukaryota > Metazoa > Chordata > Aves > Galliformes > Phasianidae > Lagopus > Lagopus muta. The sequence continues at coordinate 11,779,635 of NC_064447.1, forward strand.
GTAATTAATTGAGAAAGGCAAAGTAATAGATGTGATGTGTTTGTGGCTATAATCCTGCATCTTTCTAAATTGATCAACATGATTTTAATGGAATAACCTTAAAAGAAAAATCAGATAACAAGAAGGATGATGAAAACAATTACCGTGAGGGTTTGAGCAATTGCTCTTGCTAGAAAGGGCTATAATTGAACACTTCAGCCATGTTACTACTGCCATTGCCTACAATTTGCCCATCACATAAGGCAGGCAGATCATGAAATGAGGAAGTATTAAAACATGTATGGAAGGCATTTACAGTGGTTGCAGCATTGACAACTTAGTTGTAAATTATTTTTCTTTCCATCGGATCTGTAAAGGTATTGATTAGTGGTGCTTTAAATTAAGATTCAAATCTAGAGGAATTTGGCTCTGTAAGGACCTGAGAGTTTTATGCGATGTGAAACTGTCCTAATGACAATTCCAGCTTTATTAATCTTTTGGTCCTGAACACTTCAGCGTTTTCCAGGTTTATTGATGAATGAGAGATACTGTATCTCTGCTTTGTGTATATGGGGGGAGAAACTAGAGCAAACTGTGTCATTTCAGGGAGATGAAATAAGGGGATTAGATGTGAGTGAGCCAGTGTGTGAGCTGGTTTTACAATTGCTTGTTTTTGGATAACCTGAATTTTATACCTAATACACTTTTCCCCAGATTTGGTGCACAGCAGCTCCACTGCAGGTTCATACCTTCAGCTGGTAAAAATTTGCTCACCACTCTTCTCCTCGGCTGCGTGCTTATATGTCAACTCACCTCTTGAGTCACCTGAATTCAGGGAGCACAGGGAGGCTTCAGTGCTTTTCAAGGCTGGCCCAACTGAGTGCTGCAATTCTTCCTTTTCTGGAAGCTCTTTAAAGGTGACCAAAAGCAATTGCATCCTTGAATCTGTTCAAGACAGGACAAGGTCCAGATCAGCAACAGAGCTCTCCCTTCCAAAGATCTCTTATGATTCTACTGGCAGAAATTGGTTTTCTAGAAATCAAGTCAATGGACATGAATGATACATTTAACTCTTATAGTTTTGGGTCAGTGTTATCACCACTGCACTCAGAAAAGCGTATCTCAATTACGGAAATTTTATCTGAATTTCCACTGCAATTAAATGTTATTTTAAAAAGCTGATCTGAAATATTTTGTGAGGTTCACTTGGATGATGCCCTTGTGCCACATTTAGGAAAGTTGTGAAAATGTGTTTAGAAGTGTAATACATCTCATCTGGTCTTCATACTTGATTCAGGTTCAAAATCTTACTTTTAAGTAGCAGACACAGTATGACGTGCACCTGAGTGGTAAATTAAAGAGCAGAACAATACTGTGGTGGCCTTGACTTCAAGCAGTAGCTGAAGCAAAGGAGAAAAGTTGCACTAAAAAGAATTAAAATGATTTCTAGTAAAGAAATTTATGTATTAAAGAAAGTAACTTTGTGGAATTTGGAATGCTTGTACTTGAAGCAGATGCCAACATTATTCTTCAAGGAATATTTGGAGCAGAGTGTGAGACAGATGGACACAGGCAAATCAATAGTTCAGAGAGCTACCTCAGATGAATGTATTTCACGTAGGTCAAGTTTAATGAAACCCAAGTCTCATGAATCAACACTTCTGATGTAAATAATTCACTGTAATGGGAAAGAACACTAAGCCTGTATGGGATGAATGTAAACATGAAAAGTTGTTTGAGTTATGACATGATCTATGCCTTGCAGTTGTTTTACACATAGATAAAATTCTGGTAGTGTGGAGGTCTGGAAGAGCGGAAGATTGGGGATATTTTATGATAATTCAGTAAGACATGGAAAATATCACAAAATTTGAGTGGCAGTTATAGTGCAGTAATGGCACAGTTTGCAGTAATGGCAGAGTTTGGTGTTGATTTGGGTTTGTAATATGTTGTTAAAAAGTCTGTAAACCTCCACGTTAATGTTGAAATTAGATCTTGTTCCTGACTTTGTATGAATATCATTGATTTTGGTCCATGATAACTATAGTATGGCCCTCCTTTAGGAGTTGCTCCACGGTGCTCTTACAGTCACAGGAGGACGATGTAAGCACAAACTACAAGGTGAGATGCCATGCTATAAAAAGCACTCAGTAATCAGAGCAGTGCCCTGGTTTTCTCAGCTAACAGGAGAGGAAGAAAGGCTCATCCAGTCCAGATTGCAACAAAATAGCAGAACTTCATTTGGATCTAGCATGTCAGTTGAACAGTTGTAACTCCACAGATTTTGGTGTTGTTACATCTGGTTTACATTGTTAAGGTGGAATACGCATGGAAATCAATGTTGTTTTCTTTCCCAGAGGCACGGTGGAATCCAAATCCTATGTTACCTAAGATTAGAATGAAGGCTGCTGCGATGTCTTCCCCAGACTACATAACTTTCTCCTGGTAGATAGTAAAGGAGCTTATAAAGTCCCTTCAGAAAGGCAAAAGACAGGCAGATAAGGGTGAAATGGCAACACTAAGTTGCAACTTGTGAGTTTGCTTATGACTGAACTGTATTAAGAAGCTTATCATCTATAAAAGCCTAGATATTAATAACTAGGGCTAACCAAACTGAAGGAAGCTATTGCATACATTATCATGGACCCAGCTCTGTATTTTTTCTTTAGAAGTAGTGGTTGTATTTACTTGTTAGTCAGAACTAAAAGAACAAAAAGTGACAAGGAAGAATGCAAAATGCTTCCAGTTTATGATTCTTGGGTGGTATAATTTATGCCAGGGTATACCAGAGATTAATAACAGGATTGCCTAGAACTTCTATGAGCTCTGTGTGTGTTTTCATGAATCTTGAACTGAATCTTGAAAGGTTCAGGAGAGTGAAAAGAAAATCCAGTATTGTAAATATGTTAAGATTAAATGATGCCTCCAGTAGTCCTGGACATGATATTAGAAGATCATTTCTCTTGCATGGAAGGTTGATTAAGATGGAAATAGTAGAGCTGATCTCTCTAACAAGTTGCACAAGCTTATAGTAACTCAGTGCTCTTTACTTCAGCTAAAACTCATTAAAAGGAATTCTAAAAGTTAGTGAAATGCAGGTGATTTTAAGAATTTTGTGGGAAGGAGATGTGTACAGGGGAGGAACATTACATCTTCAAGTGCTGCTTAAAACACTGCAGATGTAGAATTTTTCAATTGCAAACCATTTAAAAATATTCCATTTTTAGTTACTTTAATGTTTATTTTCAAGTAGCACACATAGATCTGTAGCAGACAAGGAGTGAACAAGAACCTTTGTTTTAATCGTGCTCCCATTCTGTCTGGGTACACTTTGCATCGATTCCCTGATAAACATTTAGGTGGAGAGAAACTCTTAAGAAGAAAAATGGAAGAGCAGCTTTCCTTCTGGCACATTACAGTATATTGTATTATGACGCAGCTAAGTATAGCTAATTTATTTGGAGCAAAAGGGTTATTAAGATGAAGATTAATGTACAAATAACTCTTTCTCTTGGAAGCTTACTGTGAGGCATAAACTCACAAAATCTGTTGCATGGGAAGCTTTATAACTGTGCCCAATGCAGCTGTGATCTTCATGCTGGTGCAATAATCCTTGGAGTACCCTTCCAGAAGCTCTTGCTGAAGAAAAGGGGGAGGTCCAAAGCTTGTTTTATGACTGGGAATGTGTAAGCATGTATAGCAGAAGAAGAAGCATTGTAGCAAGCACTCAGGGCTGTTTATGATTGCAGGAATAGTACCCTGTGTTTGTGCTGAAAGAAACAGAATAGAGAAGGCACAAATCAATGCATAGAAATCGTTTTGCGTTTCTTTAACTGCTTTGTATCACTGGCCACATCGTTATGGAGTGCTTCTCTTGTTTGCTTTGCCTGTCTTTGGAGAACTCTGTTTAGGGAAAAACAATATTGTGATTTTCAGAGGATCTCGAATCTTGTTCTGAATTAGCCTCTACAACTGTCTGTCTCAGGTGTATCTTGTGTCTACTATAATAATTAGCAAAAATATAACAGTTTCTTTTAGTAACAGTGGGAGTTGTGGACTGTTGTTAGCAGTTCCAAGGTCAAACATAGGTTGTGGGCTTTTTCCCTATGAAACTAACAGATAACTTGACACTTGACAGGGTAATGTAATGCTAATTTAGTGTGATAAAGCACCCCAAGCAGCACGTTCTGGAAGACTGTAAATGTCTCATACATTTAGGGAAATTGTACCTCGGGGAACATATTAGGAGGAATTCATCAATGGATCAGAATTGTCTTGAAGTTTCACTTATTGGAGATCAGCACAATTTTAAATTATTACTTTCTTAAGAAAAGCCTCAAGACAAATTGTATTTCTTAGATTAACTTTAGAAGAATGGGTCAATAATTTCTATTGAGAGTTTTGAGAGAGTTTTTTTTTAACAGTAGCATGAGCAATTTCAATAATTTGAACTCAGTAATTAAGTTTTTTCCCCAAATGATTTTCAAATTGCTTAATGTGCTGTTTATAGTCTGTCATTCTTTACCGATGAAATTGGACGTCTTTGTGATGTGTCTTAAGTGTGCCTCAAATGACAAAGAACTTTAATTACAAAATGTTTTTGCAAGTTTTGCATTAATTAGACATAAAATTAACAAAGTGTAAAGCTTGTACACATGTTTGTGCACATACAGAGTATCAGCAAATCTTCATCCAGTGATGTGTCACACTGCATTTAAACATTTGGAATCATATTGCTCCAAGAGTGATAGCAATTAATAAGAACTCTGCTCTTCTGTGTGTTCTGAGCAATGCCTTCTACAGCTTGTCCCTGTGAAATCTGCTGCTCTATATTTACAATGTGACCAAAGTAGAAGAAACTGTTCCCTATGTATTTCACGTGTATGATTGAATTTAAATTCAATTTTGTATTCTCTCAAGCAATTTATGGGGATTTCAGCTGTTCTAGAAAAGCAGTTGAAATCACCTGGTCCAGGTGTTCACCTTATTTAACAGTGCAGAGCATTTTCACATTGTGAAATATGAATAATGAAATGTGTATGCTTTCTAAGAAGTCGTATGGCTGAAGAGGAGAGATGAAGACAAAAGCGCATGAACGTGGTGTAGAGTTTAGGTTCCCACATTTGCTGGTATCCGTGCTGCAGAGTTCCTGTGCTCCTAGCTGTCCACACTTAGCATGCTTTGGTTTGCATTACAGGGTCTTAGATCGTATGAGTTGGATTCATATGGATAAGAAGCCTCAAAAGAAATGAGATTGAAGGTGTACATTTTCCTTTAATACTTCCAGATGGCTTGCTTTGGTGGTTACCTTTTCAACTGGATGGCTGCTGAAAATTCAGTTTAGAAGTGCTTCGTTTTCTTCTCAATATTTGTATAAATAGTCAAAGTGCACAGCATACAGTCATGGATTTTACTGGTTTGTGCAAATCAAAGCTTGAGTTGAGTGCTGCAGTGAATATGACAGTTCTGTGAATGTAGGCTTTAGATCTTGTGTGTAATAAGTACCTCCTAATAGCTATCCACCAAGTAGCAATTTGTTATTCTCCAGCTATGCTATTCCTTCAGTACAAATGTCCCAGTTAAATGCTTGATATGTATTGAGACTCATCTCTGTTAATGCTATTATGTTCAGACTGTTTGAAATCGTGATAGGCTGCAATGTGTGGCTTAGACAGGAAATCTTCATACAGTGGATCAGATAAATGATTAATAATCCTCTGGTCCTGAAGTTTTTTATTTACAAAGGACAGAACATTATCTACTGATGACATCAAATAATTATTTTAATGAAATTTACATTCTTTAAAATGACTACCTGCATTTGATTTATATAGAGCACGTTTGTAAACTAGGTATTGCTGCAGAATAAGGTATGCTTATACACTTGGATGTTCCACACAGTAATTAAGAATAGGTGTAAAGTGAAGTATGTTTAATAACTTTGAGCCCTTGCATCTTTTATTCCCCTTCATTCAAATTTGTATCTCAAATAGAAATTCCAAGGCTCTGATTCTTGCAATCTTATTGATGTAGTGACTGACTTGTTAGACTCTCATTTTGATATCATCTTGATGCAGACTATGCTAATCACAGAACAAGAAGAAACAAATGTAAGCTATTTAGCAAGATGTGTTCAAACTTAGAATTAAAATGTTTTGACAGTATCACACAAGTGGAAATAAGGTTTTATGTTAACGTTTATTATCAAATATAAGCCATGGTTTGCAGTCTGTGGAAAGGATTAATGTGACCTCTGTATCAAGTATCTATTGATTTTTATTGTTGAGAAAAGCGATCAATCAAAATGAATTTAGAGAAAAGCAGCTTTTTTTGTGGTTTTTTTTTTTACTGATACCTGCAATTGTTCCCTAATTTAGTAGTTCCCATAACAACATCCAAGTGACTGGAAGGTCTGTACCACTACTATCCACTGAACCAATAGGATGTGGTGAGCCATTCCTCTGAGAAAGGAAACGCTTTGGGAAGCTGACATTACATTTACACTGTATGTATTTGTGTATGACAAAACCAAAGACACAGTGTAGGGCAAGTCTTACGTATCCCTTACAGTTCAGGTCTTTGCTCACCTCTGAGTGACTAGAGAAATAACCAACAGCTATATAGTTACTGTTTTAAAATTATAGCAACCAAGAAATAGAAATAGTTTATTTCCCAGTAAATAACATCAGATAAGGAAGAACAAGAGCATAATTCAGCACATTGAGGGACTTTTTCCTTTAAAATCATTTTAAAGCTTTTTCTATTCTCTAAAAAATGAAGCAGAGAGCTGCATGAAGTAAACCAGAAGCTCTATTCTGAAGTCTGTTTGAACAGAGGGGTTTTGTCCAACAAATTGGTAGCACTCATACTTCCTCTAGTATGTTGACAGTACAGCTAGTTCATTCTGCCTTGAATTTGTTAAGACATAGAAGAGGAAATGAATGGTTGCAGAATGTTGTTTTGTTTATCCTGCTGGTGATGAAAATAGCCCTCTAAATATTTGATGTCAACCTGTTATTTCAGTGATAAGTGCCTGAGCTGCCTGTAAAATTAACAGTTAAAATTAAACAGCTTGCTTTGCAAGTAGCCATAATCTCTAATTTATTTATTAAAGATATTTTCTTAGAATACCTGTTACACCTGACAGCACTGATTGCACTGGGGTCTTGCCCCAGGGCAGCTCTTTGGATGCACCATGCATGCAGAATATCAACACAAAGTAGTTTTGCCAGAAAAAAAGTCTGTTAATCATGCTGTCCATATTTACTGTCTCAAGTGTACAATTCAACAGTTTGTGAAATTGAATAGTATATGCTCCAATTCTCTCCTGGAATGTTGTGATGTTTGAAAACTATTGTAGTTCTGTGCAGAAGGAGATGAATCTTTATTCTGCAAAAAAGCCTTGCCTAGAGCACTTAGATTTTTTCCGTACCCTTATGTTTAATGTTTTCACATACAAATTACTGATAGACAAAACTTCACAACTAGCTCACAGCTATCCCTTCCAAACTGGCTTTGTGCTAATAAAGTGATTTCTTACCCTCCCCACTAAGCCAGGAAGGCTTCAGAAATACTACCATCCTTAAAATGCACACATACAAGGGCATGCATACATGGCAGAGGAATGTAATTGTAATTCTTGTTTTTGGAATAGCTAATCTAGAACACTGCTTTAGTGTATCTGAACATGAATTGGTCTATGAGGAAAGGAAGCAGAGGAAGGAGTACTCTGTCAGCAGTGCTATACTTAGAATTTCAAGGAAAGAGGAAAATATTGTATTTCTGGTGTTTGGAACCTTACTTCATTGCACACAGTAAGGAGATGAAGCATTCTCACCCTGATGGGTGAAAAAAAAAATAGGGACCTCTGCAATATGATTATAGTGGCAAAAATTCATAGCACTAGTTCAGATAATGCTGGGGTGTAGCATGCTCTCTTTGTCCAAATTATTTCCACTTCAGGGCATGCCTACAACAGGAAAGAGTGAGGAGCAGACCCTCCTGCTATAGCATGGCTCAGGGGAAGGCTCGAGCTCCAGAGGCAGCAGAGAACCTGGTCTTTTCTATCAGCACAACTTCACTCCATGGGATTGTTTTAGCTTGGATTGGCACCAGCTCAGGAATTTACATATGGTTCTCAGCTGCATCTGCAATGTTCTGTCACTGCTGAAGGAATGCAATTGAACTGGTTTAAAGTCTTAGCAATACATCTCCAGGTCTGGATGCATCCACATGTTTTGATACCTTTTGGCTTGATCCGTATTGCTATTAGTGTTGAAATTTAAAATATTGGACAATATTTTTGATGTAACTTTCTAAGGTTTTGGAGCTTTGCTTGCAGTTTAGCAATAGGCATACAAAGCCCAGATTCTGTTTTAATGTGGTATGGGGGACTGAATCTCACAGACATTGGCAGCTACAGTCAGTCTCCAGTTAGCCATATTAAATCATTTGCAAAAGATTTACAGCAGCTGTATTTGCTGTTCTCCCATAAGCATAGCAAAAGGCAGATTCCAGAAGTGAGTAATGCCTGTTTGCTGGTATCTCAGTTCCGTATTCTAGTGCATGAGGCTCAGTGTTCTCAGTTCATCAGTAAGCTCCCTCTCAAATCATACAGTAACTGTTCAGAATCCCTTTGTTTTTCTTGCTAAGCCTTTTAGTTTAACTGAAAAATAATGAAATCTCAGCCTAGAGAGGGCAACAGGAAGAAAATGTAGATCTGTTCTTAAGGTCTCCTAGCTGCAGCCTGTACAAGAAGTTGATTGAAAAATCTAGTTGAAGGAGCAGTGGCAGTGTACCTGTCTCTTTTAGATGACATTGGAATAATTAATTTTATGAAAATGACTTCTATTGGAGGTTAATTTATTTTGGCTGACAGTCACATACATTAGCAGACATGTCTAATGCTGAAGTCAGTCTGAACTTTATTTAGAATAGTTTATTTATATCTTTGGGTGATTTTCTTGCAAAGAGATGAAAGACATTCAGGATCATCAAACCTGAAGATTTTTTCCTAGTTAAAAAAAGTAAAGAACAGACAAAACAAAAAACAGAACTTTGAGTACTTGAATGCTTTGACTTTCAGACGTGAAATTATTTCATTTCCTTCACCAAATAATTTAAAGCAGTTCTTTCACATGAGACAGCAGAGTTCTTTGTACAGTAAGCAAACACAGCATGTCTACTCTTCTCACCTTTACTGGTGGGTGGATACAGTGACTGGGAGACATGTTGTGAAAGGTCAGAGTATAAAATAGTGTTAGAAGCACCTCAGATAACTCAGCTTATCTGTTCTAGCTGTGATTTGGTGTTTACAACAATCTCATTTGGAAATAGTTCACTGACAGGAAAATGACCAAGCTCAATAATATGACACGTATGTTTTCAATTGATCAGATATGATAGAATGAAATGGCTCCATACTTCATATAAATATTCTCAAACTTGGTTCTCATCCTAGTATTTGATTATGAGGAATACAGCTCTAGAAGATAACTACAGGCCTTTTTGACTTTCGAGATCATGAAATGAGTGCAGTAGTTTCTGAATGTGTATGATACAACAAGAGTTTATCAGGAGAAAGTTGCTTCATATGCTTTTCTGAGCATCTGGGTCTGGGTGGAGGGAGGCCACTATAAGTTTGAAGGCTTAAAGTTTTAATATAGGTTATGCTTTTGTTTTCACTCACCCTAGCTAACCAATGAAACAAAACCAGTGCAGTCTTTATTTGTATATTTGCTTGATCTCCTTTTGTGTGGAAGGCAGGTGGTCAGTCTCCATGTAAAGAGAGGATGTGTTTATAAATATGCCACTATAGTCCCAAAACAGGGTTCTTACCTGTTTTGACTGTAATATTCACTTTTCTCATGTATGAAATGTTTCCTGATGTCCTTCTCAGAGTAGGAAGTCTAAGGTTATCTGATTAGATTTGGGCATCTTGTAGAATGGAAAATATGATTCCTCCTACTCTGGCATAGGAATATGCTACATCACTTAATTTCATAATAATTTTCTGTGGCTTGGATCCAAGTCTTGGATAGGGTTTATTAAATTTAGTGACATCTACCTGTGAATGTATCAGTGGCACAAAGTTAAATCGTATTTGTATGTAATCTGGATTGAATGTTGTTTCCATTGCTCACTCTACAGAAAGACATTTTGGGGCAAGAAAATAAAAATCAGAGATGGAGAAGTGAAAGAGGGCATTATTAAAAGTTGATGCAGCCATCAAAAAGTTTAAGAATTTTCTTCATGTATTTACAGAGTAACAGAGAGATTTTAGTACTACCAGACACTGGGAGATCAGAAGTTCAGAAAAGCTCTTTGAACTTAAAGAAAACTAACCATAGGCCATTCCAGTAAGAAGCTCAGAATTTATACTGAGGCCAACTCACCTCCATTGCCTTGGAGGAAAATACAGAGAAATGCCTGCTCAATTATTTTGTAGCTGTATTACTAAGCATATATTGAAGTTGTGTTTGCCAGAACTTCAGTCTGTGACCTCTGTTCTTACAAACCACAGACAAATCCATCAGGAGGCTGGCTGACAGCCAGTCCACATGAAAACAGCTGGCATTCAATTAGAATATAAGTGGTGTGTTTTGACTTGTTTCTGCATTGGCCTAGAAGAAAGTTGAAGAAATATTATTTCACATACCCAAAAATTTGGCTGCGAAACAAAGAGAGCAATTATCATTGGATGTAGAGTTTAAAGACCCTCCTGGTATGTGACCTGTTGTACATGTGGCTTCCATCTTATGATTCTGTTTTGAAATAAGATGTGTTCAATTAACCCAGTTTTTTGTCCCATATTTTTATCAGCATGTATGACTAAGCATTTGTACAAGCTGAATAATTTCAGGGGAATGCAAGGACTGAAGTAGGAATAATGTTTAAAGATACTAATAACCAAAAATAACGATTCTTTAGTATCATTATTTGCTGTGTGGAATATATGCAGAGAGGTTGTCCAAAGGAAGGTAACAAAGATGGTGAAAGGTCTAGTCGGGAATGGGTGAGGAGCAGATGAGATCCCTGTGTTTGTTCAGCCCAGAACAGAGGAGGTTGAGGGGAGACCTCATGGCTCTACTGCTCTTCACAAGGGTTAGATTAGGGGTTGGGGAAAGGCTTTTTACCACAGTGTGGTGGACATGGAACAGACTCCCCAGGGCAGTGGGCATGGCCTCGAGCTGCTAGAATTCAAGGAGTGTTTGGACGTAGGGTTTGAATTTCGAGTGGTTCATGCAGAGTGAGTGGTGCAGAGCCAGGGGTTGGATTCAATGACCTCTGTGGGCCTCATCAAGCTCAGGGTGTTCTATGAATTCAGTGAAATTCTCCTATTAGCACTTCACAGTTCTTTTTGCAACTGCATGGCAGGCAGTGAGAGAGAGCTCTTAGCAATTTATAAGATTTATCTTAATTTAGGTGCATGTTTGCTCTAATTGTGTAGAATACCTGAGATATTTAAATTCAGAGTGCATAACCAGATTCTCTTAAGACTTAGGAACTTGTATGTGACCCTGGCACTGGTATCTGAAAAAAAAAAAAAAAAAAAAAAAAATTAAGCAAGGATATGTATTTCCAATTACAATTCAGTAGTTCAAATGATGGGTCAGCTGTTCAGTCTCATCAAAGACAGCCAAGATGAATGGAACAGAGTGTAAAGTTTGACTAATGCTTTCCTCTTCAGAGATGTTTTATCTAGTGGTTTCCTTTGCTCCTGCCACAATGCTCACCGCACAGAGTTAACCAGTTTTTTATATTTATGCAGCAGTTTCTCAACTACAGTTTCTCTACAAGTTATAGTGTTCATTCATCATGCATTCTCCTTGGTTAGTAATCTGAAGTAAAAATCAGTTTCGTATTCAAGGAAACTTTCTTTATAGCACTGGTGACCACAATTCTCAAGATACGTCCATTTCTGTAGACTTTGCAGATTCTATCTCAGGTGTCCAAGGTCACAGAGGGGAGGGAAGGAGATAGACAGTACCAGTTCTGCTCTTGGTGAAGTGCTGTGTTGGAACTGACCTGAAAAAAAACCTTTGTGGAAAGCATAGGGTGTCAGTGCAATCCTAAATAAACAAAAGAGTGTAAGTATTGAAACGTGCCAAGTGCTAGCTTTTATCTCCTCTAACTGTTAAAAGACTAAGCAGTGTTGCTGACATAGCAAGAGCTTACAAACCCTCACTGTAGAGGCTGCTCATTAGCACGGTTGTTATGGCAGTGGCATGGCAAACATAACATTTAGCAAAAATCACAAAGCTTATAGGAACTGTAAAGTCTATCACTCTTTCTGGCAGACACTTGAAGTCCTTGTCCTCCACAGTCAGTGGTGTCAGCTGGCAATGTCATGATTTTCTAAGTGGGGTGCAATTATACACACAGTACAGCATATCACACTGCTGAACTTTTAATTTTTAAGGACTTCTTATGGAAAAAAATCCATAACAGTGGAGACAGGTTTTCTTCTTTCGCCCCTTAGAATTCATCTCCGCTTCTCAGTTTTTCTTCTTCTCCTTGTCAACCTAATTATTTTCCATTGGCTCTCTTTAAGCTTTCCCTGAGTTTCAAAGGTATGGTTTTTCCAACAGAAATTTTGTCAGATATGAAAATATATCCCATGCAAAAACTGCTGGGTTTTTGGAGGATGGAGAGATACCAGCATACATAACAAGAATTTCTCCCAGTAAAAAAATACAAGATACTGCAAGAGCAGCAAAAGAAAGGTGACCTTTGAACTGAGAGGTAGTTTGTCTGGATTCTGTTATGTCCTGGGCTTTAAGCATAAGGTAAGTCTTGCTTTTCCTTCCTCTAGGAAACCTGTGTCTTCCTTGTGAACTGCATCAGTCCCTCAGACCAGAAGGAATATATTCCCTTTGGGTTAATACTAGTGTGGATACTCCCTTACTATCTCTGCACATTTAGAATGATACATGTTTTATGTCTGAATACCATTCTGTGCTTCAAAAGAAGGTGCAGTACTGACAACATAAAAGCCGGAGCGATTTATAAGTGGCTGCAGAGCCCTGTGATTAAATTACAGGCTTACTATTTAGCCATGAAACTATATATTGTTACTGGCTGCGTGCATTAAGAGATTTTCAGTATTTAGCTTCCAAGGACTGTAATTTATAATTTACTTTGCAAGTGGAGAAAGTTTGTAGTTTGAGAAACTGTGTGTATGAAATCATGTTTGTGCTGTTGTTTGTGGAAGTGTAGTGGAAGAGGGAGAAGAAAAGGCATCAAGGTAACTTTTAGATTAATGGAAAAACCCATGGACTATATCTACATAAGGTAGAAAGCTTTATGTTTGTACAGTGCACTGTTATAAGTGTAATTCTGGAATTGTCATTGCATTATGCACTTTTGTGGAGTAGTTCTGTAGTAGGGAGGTTTCATGCTTGAAAAGATGCTAAAAGGCTTCCTATAAATTTTTCACTCAGCTTTATTAAAATATACATGTATGTCAGGAAAATATACAGTGCACTAAAGAGCACTTAACGATTGACAATTTTTTTTTGGTGTTAATATGATTATTATGTTTTAGGTCACCAATTATGTGAAAATGAATGGAAGTATATTGCATACAATTGCCATTCAAAAAACCCGACAGTTACTGCTTGATCTCAGAGTTTTCACAATGCAAAATCTCTTCTAGTCATTTTTAAGCAGCTAAGAATTGACATAACAGATCAAACTGAGTGTTCACTGAAGACTGTGTCCTCTCTGACACTTGAAACTATGATACTTATTGGTGGTGAATACAAAATGCACAAGGTACTTATGATAGCAGCTGTGAAGTTGGCTTGATGTCTGAAGTATGTAGTCTTATATTCCTGATAACTAGTTTTATTCTAGCTGATGTAATTATGGATGTTTCTATGTGGATGTCTGATCCTTTGTTTGAATTTTGCTTATTGCTTTTTTTGTCTTTTTCTTGTAGCAATGAGTTTGTGTAGCAAATGATTCACTTTAACAATTCCACGACTTAAAAGTAAGCCAATGATTCAGTGATGCACTGGAAGGGAAAGGGTTACGGTGTCATTTCCAATGGTAAATAATCCATGAGGGTCAATTAGTGAACGTCTGTTCAGCTATGAATTTTATCTTTAAGATCAATAAGTTCTGCCTCAGTTCTCTAATTTGTATGGTACAGTTCTTCCATAATGACACAGTTTTTAGTTTACTTTCAGGGACAGATGCAGTGTTTCTTGTAACCTCCACAGGACAAACTGACAAGAAGAAATACTACTTAAGTAGCTTTGTGCTCTATGTAGCAGAAACAACCTCAGCCTCTATTTTCTGCACATTTCTGAGCTACTTTTCTTACCGAGGAGCCTGAGTTTTAATGTCCTACTTATGGGCTGGCAGTGAATAGTCAGCTAAGATCACTGTGTGTTGCTTACTGGAGTTGTGACACTTTTTATGTGCTTGAAAGCAGTAGCATGCTTTTAATAGAGAACAGTTTGACATGGCATAATGCAGACCGGTGCCAGGAATGCCAGAAGCAAAATGATGAGACTGTGTGGTAGATTAGGTTGGGAAAACATGCAAGTTGTTGCTGTGTGGTTTTTTTGTCTGAAGGGGAAGAGGGATGGCGAGGGGAAGGTGGTGGTGGGCTTTTTGTGTTATTTTTGTGGTGGTTGTTGTGAAGGTGGAAAGCATCTACAACAAATCCATGTCAGAGCACTACATCCCCTAAGGCCTATGAGTGACAGTTGTCCTGAGGGCTTAAAAGTTTTGGCCATAAACAAAAACACTGACATAACGCCTACATGCAGAAACTAAGTTGGGAATACCTGAGGAATATATCTGAGGCTCTAGCCCACAGATTTGTTAACAAAAAATGTTAGAAACTAATCCAACTTCACTTAGGAAGATCATGTTTTCAGCTCACTGCTGTCCCAGATCACCCATGCACTTATAAAACAGCAGCAGATGGTTCCTTGCGTTTGCACAGCTGTCAGTACCAGTGGTAATAACAATAATGCTTTTTGCTTTAATAATACCTTCCATATGATGGTCCTACAGAGGTACATAAGAGGCTAGTGTGGTTTTGTTGTTTTTTGGTCCTGGGACACGTCCTCAGGGTGTCACTTCTCAAAGGTTTTCTCCATTTTGCTGTATCCCCATCTCAAGGCAGCAGGGTAGACCTGGCTGCAGCTGTGTGTGGTATTTATGGCTCCTTGTTGCAGAGGTGCTTTGTGTTTGTACACAATCTTTTGGTTGCTTTTCTTGCAATGTATTTTGATCATAGCCTATTTAAAGATCAAGTTCTACTTGTTGCTGAAATGATTAGAAGAATCAACAATATTGGAAAAGGTTTATAGCGAAAATTGGAATCTTACTTGTGTCACCACAATATAAGTCATATGTAGGCCTGTTATACAGCTTGCCACAGCAGTCAGGTTCTCTTTTTATGGGAAAAATACCACCCTGTGAGTGTTTTTGTATTCTTTATTATATAAATTGTATATGAATGTGTGTTTATATACACGTAAGTGAATGCATCTGTCTAGAAAAGTATCCTATCGAAATACAGCACATACAGCTTGTGTATATTAATACAGGTGTGTATATGTGGTTGTATAATGAACATCCTCCATATGCATCTGAAAATATTACATTGTCTATTGTAATAAAAGGCAGAACAACACAGTTTTGTCCAACTCTGTAATTAGTAAGCAGTGCACTGCTTAAAATGAGACAAAGGTTAAAAGCAGAACAAAGCACAGCATGTCTGTTGCTGAAAGATCAACTGCTTTCATCAGGAACAGGAGGAGAGAACTTGCAACCAGGTACAGATGGGTGCAATGAATGGAATTAGCATGCCTTTGATTAGTTGATACACAGCTGCAGTGTGGAGTAGGAGGCTGTTTTGAGAGCACACAGCCATGGAAGGGTCTGTCCTGATCTCTGGTGGGATGGAAGTTGTTCTTTGTCTATCCCACAGTGTGCAGCTGGGAAGGCACTTTTCTCTACCTGACTGCTTGCTTTTGAGTTTGGCACATACTGTTTGATATGATAAAAAGAGATCCTATAAGCTGTGCCTTGGTAGAGGAAATTTCATTAATATTAAAGTGGAGATGAATAGATATTTTACTATTGGCTAATAGCTGTGTCAGTGGACATAGGTCAGAGGATCTTCTGTCTGCACTTCAGCTGGAAACTGTTGCACAGATCTGGCTTGATTTTATGCTATATAGCTTAGTGGAATTTGCTAGATTTTACTCTGATTTGTAATATTGGGGTCTGTGATGTTATTTCCTTTCTTTGGTACTGACTAGTTTCTTATATGTTTACAAATCTTGCATGTTTTTCTTTTCTTTTGCATGAAAAAGTAGTTTTGTGCACTCTGGGATTCCCCAGATTGCTCATCAACCTATGCATCATTTCCAAATATCTTTTATTAAAAGGGATTTTTGTAAAATAAATATTTGTCTGCATATGTGAGTAGTAGTACGTGTTGAATGTTCAGGGGAAATCCCAGTGACAAGCTTCAGAGTGAGTAAAAGGCCTGTAAGCAGGCTTTTATGACAGTCTCTCCGTGAAAAGACATGGGAAGAATGGATTTTATCATGCTCCTTTCTTTTTGTTGTTCTGTTTTATTTCCTGCTTCTCAGTTTCTTACATTTCCTACCCAGCAAGCACTCCACTGGGGTTCTCTTGCACAAGTCCAGCTCTGGTTTCATTCGACGCTGTAAGCTGAGCGCCCTGAGACTCACTGATAGAACCCTTTTGAAACCACTAAAAAGCAGTCCTGCTACTCTCGATGTATAGAAAGCCTTCAAAGAAAAACAAACAAAAAATCTTTGTCTATTTAATAGAGTTAAAATGAATGCAGCACTGCACAAAGAAAACTGCGCTGTATTTGTAAAACAGGTGTTCTGATAAATAAAAAAAGGTTTCTGGGCAGATAAACACAGCAAAAGCTTGAGCCTCCCTTTTATTGTGACGTTACTGGAAGGTTGCCTAGCTGTAATTTTATCCCTTTTCACTGGCCCTAGGTTCATGCATGTTCTTGGGTTTTGTTTTTCGACACTTATTTTCTTTTAAAAGTAGTCCATACAATTAATAAGAAGCAACCTATGTATGGAAACTAATAATTTTAAGGTATGGTTAACAAGCTAAAAATAAGCTTATTTTAATTAAAAGTACACACTGTATAGCTTAGCTTCCACATCCATCAACAAGACAAAACTGTGGCCCAAAAAAAAGCAAAAATAGAACCAAAAGTACGTTAAGGCAAAAGAAATCTGGCTGACAGCATTCCAATTGCCAGTGTATAAAATTGGAATGTCATATATATTCTTTTCAGGGCAGTATGCTATAAGTCATATTAAAGAAAGAAGGGTTTTACAGTGCTCTAAATACTCCCAGAGTTCTGGAAAGGATCCTGTAAATAGATCTGTACTGCTTTTCATCCAGATCTCACAGAGTTTTGTGCAGAGTGATGGGTTAAGACCCAGAGTACAATTAATATTTACTACCTCAGCTAAGAAGAATTCTCTGCTGTGGTGATGAAGATCCTGTGTCTGTATTTAGATGTGGAAGACCATGATTTTCAAAACTGCTGGATACTTGATCATTTTCAGGCATTGTAGTTGTAAAACTATCAGACAATGCTTTCTGAAGCTGCATGTGACAAACCTGTCAGCAGTAAACTGACAGCTAATGTTGCATCAAGATTTTTATATGAAGTAGAACTTGCATGTTAATGACTGGGTGTACTCTGTACTCTCCAGACTAAGGATAGAACTGTTGATAGGAAAATCAAATTTCTGAAGTTTTTTTAATATAACTTTTTCAGAACAGAAGTTTTAAAACATTCAGTGTTTGAAGCATTGCTCTGTTTTCCCACATTGTCCTGATTGCTTTTTCCCCTAGTTTTGAAGGTAAGTCCCCACTGCAGTTATCTGTCTTTGCCATTTCCAGAGTTGACTGCTGATGTCTACTTTGTATTGGAGCAATACCAAAATACCACTCTGAAAGCTCAGCTAATGTAGAATCCTGCTGCCCTGCTTCTTAATGGAGCAAATTACCTTTGTCCTTTTCAGACCTACTTCTAATTCATTTCTGGGTACAATTTAAGCTATACAATGTTTGCAGTGGTGTTAATGCAACATAATTGGAGAGACCATCTGTACTTAGGTCATATGTAGTCATTTGAAATAAGCTGACAAGCAAAATGTGTTAGAAATTAGAAATTTGAGATCAGAGTTTTCTACTGAAGACTTCCTTGGTCCATCGGAGCCTATGTTGGTTAAACTTTACAGCTCCCAGTAGAAGCCTGTGTTTTTCCAGAGTCTTGTTAAAAGGCAGCACAGAAGATTCAGTGAATTTCATAGGAGATGTTTTCAGTTTGTTCATAACATTTTCTCACTCTAACTACTGTTTGTCAGTAAGACCAATAAGAAATGCGTAAGAGTTTGCTTGGTAAATTAAGCACTGAAATCTATTAAGTTGGAAATTCATTCCATCTTTATAATTCCATGAAGATAGTGTAAGCAAGCTTTAAATCATGGAGATTGCAGAGCCATACCTCAGGTAAGCAGTTCCTCAAGACCTGAGAGAAATGCCTATTGCTTAATGAAAGCAGATATGAACAGAGTCATCAAGTTTAATTTTGGTTGTTGTATGTTTTTTCCTTGAGTCACTTTACAATTGTCCTTTATGTAATTTTGGCAGAAATTACAGTGCTGGTGGGGAAATGAAAAGCAGTAATCTGTAGTGTTCTAAATGACATTGTTGGGCAGTGGAAATCATGCAGTACTAATTACATAGGGATCAGGCATGATGACTGATCTGAATTTTTTACAACTTCTGTGAACATGAATATGATGTGCCTGGAATGGTGTACTCATGGTGAGCTCTCAGGCTCATGGTATCTCTGGCATCGTGCAGTGATGTACTTTGCATCACACTCCATTGCACTTATAGAACTCTGTGGACCTCTGCCATATATCCAGGCTTCTGGTGCCTTCGGCTCTTTATGGTCTCATGTTTTGTATCTAGAGCTGTTTGTTCTGATGCTGTGATGGCTCATAATACTTCTAAAATATTTGAAAAGCAGTGATTGTCAGATTTACACTTATACAGATTTATGCAGTACAAATTACAACACATGGTATGAAAGTAACCAAAAAGTGTTCATAAGGAGGGGGAGAAAAAATCTTACTCCTTATCTGAGTTAGTAGTTAGTGAAAACTTTTCCCTTCCCATAGTGTGATCTAATGAAACCTATAACTTGCAATGAGTTCATTTCCACATGAAAAAGAGAAGTTATAAGGAAAGCATAGGAGATTGTACAAAACTGCAAAGGGTAGGATGTCACCTTTAAAAAAACAAACAGACATATCCTTAGAAAATAATCACTGGGCTCTGTTGGCAGGGCCCTCCTGCCATTGCTTCAGTGAAATGAAGCCTTACTCTGTCATGGCATAAAGCCTAAAGAGTTGTGAGCAATTAGAACATCTTTCACTGAAAGAAGGACGAGATCATTTGTTCAGACCTCTAGGAGGTTAAGCTGACTAACACTGAGGCTTAGTTGAAAGGTGTGTGAAGATGTGGGCTCCCAAAGGAACATCAAAGAGTGATGAGATGAAAGTAGATAAGCTTGCTAGTAAATACTTGATTCCTCCTGTTACAAAGTTATCCTGTTGTAAAGAAAGAGAAGTATTTGTTTTATCAGGCCTCTATGATCATAGCCTCCAAAGAATAAATTTGCAGAAGCCCAAATCAGGCTTCTTGAAGTTAATATGCAGGGAATTAATGCAGGATCATGTTCAAGAATTGGTTCCTTCCAAAAGCATCATTTTGAGGCTTGTCATCAGTGAGACTGGGCTTTTTACAGTTTAAAAAGGAGGGAGCATTTGCTTACCTTAACATCCATAAGAAATGCTCCTGCCTTCATCCTGCTTGCTTCGTCTTTTTTCTTCTCTTGAAAAACAAAGCAGCACATCTTCTATGCAAAAGTCTTGTGCTTTGCTCTGGGAATGGGACTGAGGAAACCATATGATATTGCAGAATCTGTGGCGGTATCTGGGAATAGCTACCCTAAGTAAAAAAGTCCATTCTGCACAGAAAATCTGTCCTTTTGCTGAAGATTCGTCTTCTAGATAAAGTCTTCTGCCCAGCTTGAACTTGAGAAAGAACCATCAAGTCCAAATTTCTATAATGTAAACGTTCCTACTTAAGCTGGTCAGAGCAACCAAACAATTTGTCACCGTAAATGCTCCTGAAACACTTGTAGTAATTTTGCATTTCATGATTTGTTGGCAGTTTTTGGGAAGGTATGTATGAATTAAGCACACATGTGTCAGCACTGATAATACTGAAACTTTGTCACCTTTAAAATGTGCAAATCCTCCTCTTCTCAATTCCTGTAACAGATAGACTTCAAAGCCATTCCATGTTCTCTGCTAACTGAAACATTGCCACATTTGTTTTCAAAACCTGTAAAGTGGAAATAGCTGTCAGGCTAAAAATGCATATTAAGTCTCCCCCTCCAGCAATTTTTTACTGTAAAATTAAGTAATGCTTATAACTGAGTTAGACTTTTTAGCACAGCCACAGCAATGTGAGAAGCTCTGCTAGATAATGCTGAACACGGAGCTTTGTGTCCTGGCTCAGCCTGGTGACTCTCTCACCAGTGATAATTTTCTGTTTGAGAAAGACTTGAAACTAATCTCACAGTGTTTTCAAATATTTATCTTTCCAGGAAAAATGAAGAGATGTCAAATAAAGGCTGCTATGGTTCCTTCTTCCTGAAGGACTCTTTGTTAGGGAACTTTTGACAACCTCACAGGTGTATTTCCAAGGACACCAGCTAAACGTGGCTGACTTTTGGAAGACGTTTGCTTACTGGAAGCCTACGGTGCATCATTAACACTTCAGCTGAACTATTTGTAGCACAAGTATTCCTGTGGTGTCAGTGCTGGTGAAGGAGGAATGTAGTGTCTGGTTGTTTCACCAGGAAATTGTGGGCATGCCATACACTACTTTTCTTTCAGATAATTATGATTAATTACTGAAAATCCATCAAGCCTAGTTGCAAGCGATATAAACAATGATTTTATTTTTTTTTTTTGCTGACACTGAACTGCCCATGTGTGCTTTTAGTGCAGCTCTAAGCTAAAAACTGTTGATTTCCTTGGCTCTGTTTTTGAGGGTTGTTTTGTTTTTTATTTCCAGCGAAAACAAAATGAAACAAACCAGCCAGAAAATATCAGCTGTAAATGGATGATGCCTCTAGTAAGCAAATAGCTCAGTTTTTGTGCTCTTGTTTCTGTTTCCTGAGCACACTTTTATTAACCAAGTTACATTTGTGTGTTTTGTAATAATACAGATCATCTTCAGTTAGTCAGATTTACATTAAGGAAATCAAGCAATATGAAAAGCATATTGTGCAGCAATGAGCAGCATAGAGACATCCAGTTAGTGTGACTTTGATGCATAAACTTCATGTAAATTGCTTCTTAATTAAGCATTGTGAAACAAGTCTGGCATCAGACCCTTACCTCAGCTGTTGCTCTCTGTCAGTTCTACAACTCGCAGTGTAACCCACCAGGCTTCTCCCACCCATGCTGTCACCCTTTCATTGGTAACTTGCTGTAGCTATATGCAGTGACTTACAACAGATCCATTTCCTTATAAGAAACCGAATCCTTGCTTTGGAGTATTTGTAGATTGAAGATCTGAGCAGTGTCCATATTTTGAGATGCTGGGTTTTATAAAAACCAGAATATTGGAAGAACACTTTATACTACTAAGAAGGATTAGAATTGTCTGCCGTGCAGCATTTCCATGACTGGGATGAGTTCAGTTTTTTCACTACATCCCTTATCAGTTGCATACCCTCTGCACAACGCATCAGTTTTGTAGCCTCCCTTTGCATGTAGCTTTCACAGCTTTATTATCCTGTGCGTGCAGCCTCCCGTAGAACTTGGCCAGCTATGTCTTCTTACTGGGGATTCTGGCTGAGAAGGATAATGATAATGAGATGAGAATATAGATATCACATTGCTTTGAGTGTCTGCATGGTGACTGCTTTTGCCAAGAGTGGATTGTGAACACAGCTCTTGGTCAGCGATGGCTGACAGGACAAGATTGCTGCCAACCACAAATTCTGTGAACTAAAACAATAATTACATTACAATGGACTGAAATTCTATTTGCAGTTAAATTTGTGTTCCCTCTGTACCCCCCTGCTCTCTGGCCCTGCTTCTAATTCCTAAAGTGGGGGCCAGCATGTACAGTTGGTCCTTATGAATTGTACTAAGGGAGAAAAACTGCCTATCGATTATTTAGTGTTTTTGAATGAATCATGCTTTATAATGACTGAACAATCCAGACTCTCTTTCATCTCCTTGCATGCTACTTTTTGATATTCAGTATGTGTATTAGAGAGCAGTGCAACACATGAAATGGAATATTATAACCAACTTCATATTCGGGAGAGGAGAGCCAAGAGGCAGAATTAGAATGGCTGCATCCCAGAGGAAGGTTCAAACTGCCTTTATATTGTGTTCCTCCTATGAGGAGATGTTAAAAACAAACCAGTTTTTATCCTTCAGAAAACAACATTTGAATTTTGTTTGCTTTCATGCTTTAGGAGTCGAAGGATAGTAATTTTTTCACACCTTCTTACTTTGAATAAGCATCATTTGTGACATGCAGATAAGAACAGTCATAATTCACTCAACTGTTGTTCTCCACTTCTGTTCTGGTATGGTGTGGGCCGAGTGCTGTGTTGCAGGAAAAGTGATGTTGAATGTTGCACTGTCCCATGGCTCTAATGTAACACGAGAGACAGACACTAACAGCGCCCGCCTTTGTTCATTTCTTTTTCCTGGAGCTTGCTAATTAAATCATTAAACTTTTATCTTCACTTAACCGTGGATAAAACCATTTGGAACAATTAGTATGCTGCAGGAGACATGTGTGAAACCAGCAGCATTTATACAGTGTGAGTGACAAAGGAAGATAGATTGAGAAAGAAAGCACATGGCAATGCAGCAAAGCTGCCCCTGCTCCCAAATAGGCTACAGATGAAATTACACCATTGGCAGTAGTTACTTATATGAGAATACTGACTGCTAACCCACAGATTTAAGTGCAAATATACTGTATGTTTTGCACTGTCATGTTCCTTTGGTAGTTGGTGAGGGAACTTACAGCTACTCATGGAACTTGTAGACCTGAGTCACACACTGTATAGGTTTTCTTGCAAGAACAGTGCTATGGACTTGAGAATGACAACAGTTTCGACATTCTGTCTTGTGGAAAATTTTAACTTTGTCATGTGGCATGAGGTTGCAGAGATGGATTTATCAGCCAAGGCTCACTGTAAGAATGTCTTAACAAAAAAAAGATAAGAAACTTAATCGTGGTCATGATATTTAGATACGAGATAAATTGGTCTTGCAGTCTCTATCGTATTTATAGGGAAAAACTTGGTAGTACAACTAGGCACAAAAGAAGAATTTGGTATTTCAGAAACATTTGCAAGAATCTGGAAGGAGTAGCCATCATTTATACCAATATGTAATTCTGGTGTGAAGCCTGGCAGCAGAATACAGAGGTGAATTGAAGTCAGAGGTGGGTTTGACTCTGAGTCTCACAGACCTCCTTTGAACACCAGACTGTTGTATTTTGGAACTACTATACAGCAGAAAGGTCAGAAATACTGAGTCCCTAAGCAAGCATGTTGTACACTGTAAGGAACTTTGGGAGGCTCAGTATGGCAATTTCCAATCCTATTCTGCGTGCCAGGAGTCCTACTTCTTTGGGACAGTTTTGCTCCAATAAGGGGGAAGTTCAAGAAAGGCTCAAAAAGCTGACTTTCCCTTTGCTCTCAAAAGGGAGTATGTCTTTGTTTAAAACAAAACAAAACAACCTACACCTCTGTTCTTTCCATAAATAATCTTTTCCTGGCTGTTTTGCTGACAGTCTGGCCTCCCCCAGGCTTTTCTCATGTGTCGAAGAAGTTGTAAGAGTTGTGTAAGAAAGAACATTAAAATAAAATGAAGAAGAGAGACACTTCTGTTTTCTCTCCTTTCCCCTACTGAGTGTAAACACTGACTTTACTGATATCTTATAATATCTGCAAAAATCAAAATATCTTGCAAAACCTCACTGCTGTTACTGTGTGAGGTTACAGAAGTGCTGTAGTAGGGATGTGTGCCTGTCAGCTCTAACAGCACGTAATGATACAGTGCTCCATTTAGAAACGGCAATGACAGCTATTAACCTATTCTGTTTGTTATAGGATAATAGTGGAGAGTAATCCTTTGATTTCTGTTAACCACCACGAGAGTTTAATGCTGTCCTAGAAGACAGAACCGTTGGTTTCATTTAAATGAACTGTAGAATGCTTTTGGTCTCCATCTCTAATTTGAAATTTCTGTACTCAGAATTGCAGTTCTGTGGCTTGCCTGGTCCAAGATTTAAAACTGAGGGTGAAAAAAGGGACCTTGTTTTGTTTTATTTGGTCAGTGCTCTGTAGTTCTCAGTTCAGACGTTCAGTTTTTTGCTGGTGAAGTTTGATTTGCATCTACTCCTGAGCTCTCTGTGCCTTGATTCATCATTGAAGCTGTAACTTTGACCTGACAAGACTACTTTGTCTGAAGCAAACAATTTTTTTTCGTTTCATACTGGTCATTAAAGTCAGAATTCTGATCAAACTCCTTGTTCCCTCCATTGATCTGAAGGTAAATTGTCCATTTGCTAATGCAAAACAAGTAATATCAAATTTTGTTTTCATTGTCTTCCTTTTTTGAAAGCATAAAGTGGAATGAATTTGAGATAACTTGCCTTGGATTTGAAAAGCTTATTCACGTGGTAGGAAAACACCTCCATTCAGGGCAGCTTTGCCTTCCTTGACCCAGTATGGATGGATGGTTTGGAGAATACAGACATCATTAGGTATGGAGAGCTGTTGCATCAGCTCTACTTGTGTGCTCAGGGCATAGCACAGGCATGCTATCTCAGTTCACCTAAGAGGCCTGGGAACAGCAGAATCCAGCATTCCACCCCATCCCCAGCATTGCTAATGCCTTGTGGGTCACAGATGGTTCATTATGCAGGCAGACTTGAGAACAAAGGATACTTAGTGCACGATTGTCTGCGTTCACCAGTTAGGCATGTCCTATATTTTCCCCTCTGTATGTATAGAATTCGCTTACAGTGCCCATCAGTGTATGGGACTGATCAGCCCAGAGAAGGAAGGTGGGTCCCTATCTCCAGCAGAAAACTCTTCAGTGTCCATTATCTTCCTCATAACGGTTTTATTTTGTTTCTGCCACAAATTTATTCCCATTTTTTCTTCACAAACATCATTCATCAGTGTGAGCTGAGTTTGATCTCAAATCAGGCTCCTTGAAAATCCAAATTCAGATATATCTTGATGGCACTTTCATCAGTTTACCCCTGTATTCCTCCCCCAGCCCCTACCCCAGTCCTTTGCTCCATATGAAAGATGTTTGAATGATCAAAAAAGAATAATAGCCAAACAAAGAAGATCCATTTGCAGTCCTTCTGAGAATTACCCTACTTGTGCATTCTGACACTAGTGTATTTATTTGTTTGGAGTCAGAGGCTTGCAATAGAGCAGCTAAATATCAGGATAACACAGCTGCAGATCCAGCAGTATATAGGATCATTCATAAATTGCTGATCAAATTCTACTCAGAATTACATTAATGCAGCGTTATTGACTTTAATAGAAATGCCTGGAAGTGCTAAGGACAGAATTTGTCCTCTCAGGTCTTTCATAATGTTGAGACATTTATGCTTTGACATTAGTTTCCCACCATATATCATAGAAGAACATTGTAACAGTGTTTTGAATTGTTATTTTAATGGTCTTTTTCAGTACATAGATTAAAAACTGCTTGTTTGTTTTCTGATATTTATTTTGGGGAATCACATTGTAAGTATGAAGAGAACTGTTTGCTCCCTCCCTTGTTATCCCTAATTATAGCTAACTCTTAGGATGCATCAGGTATTTATATCTGAATAAAGACCTTTTGACTTGCTTAGCTGCCATCACATGCTTGAGAACTATCCTTTTTTCCTTTTATGACCTCCTGTAACTGCTAAACAGGCACAGCTGCTGTTCAGGATTTGTGTCTAGGCTCTCCTGAAAGTAATATAGGCAGTAATGTACAGATCCCATGATGGATTTACTCTAGCCTAGACAAATGCAGAAGGCAGCCAGAATAGGGTTAGTTAGGCTTACTGCAACGTCATGGCAGCTTCTCAGACTTCTTCCTCTTTTGGAAGAGTTGTTTGAGAGTTCCCAAGAGGAAGAGTAGTCTTGGAAGAATGAACGTGTTCAACAGACACGTGTACTGAGGCAGGATTCACTCTTAAAGTGCTGAGATCCTTCTCTTGAAAATTATTTTTGAGCCAACAGGTCACGGTGGGATGAGTAAAACTGATAGGAGAAATGTGGAAGTTTGCAGCAACATTCTGTAATTGCATATCCTGTTCCACTGAGCTAAAACTGGATTATTCAGATAAAAAGATTATTTGGCTTCAAGATCTTTGGAGCGTGATAAGGATGGAGGAAAATCTACTTACTACTCGCTGTTGACAGGAAGACACCTAGCCCATGCCTCTACCTTGGCAGATGTGTCAAATTTGAATTATTCACTCGTTTTAGTGACTTTTTTTGACCTGAACTCTGAGCCATCACAATGCAATTACTGTTTCTTCTCTGCATGCTTAAAATACGAAAGCTTGTACCTTGCTTTGCATCAGCAAACTTTCTGAGCCTGATAAGGAACTCAAATCCCAGCCTCTGAGGCAGTTACATCTGCAAGTTCTGCAATCCTCTCCTCTCATCCCAGTGTCAGGCTGTCTTGTTAACAGGTGATTACCCAGTCTAACTTACTAATTTATTTCATTTTTTAAAGACTTTTGCAGAGCCCATAGATATCTCTAGGTCTTCTGTTTATTTTTTCCAGTTCTTGTTCAGAATGAGGATATTGCTGGTGAATTATTTATACGACAACAGGAAACGAGAGGGGGAGTGGTGTGAAGAATTTCCATTATAAACTCATACAGTTTTCAGTAGACTCCAGTAAAAACATTTTGTTCTCTTCTTTGCAAGTTTCATTTATATTTTGTCACTAGAGAAAGCTGCTACTGATTTATTTTAAATATTTATACAGAATTGCAGTCTTAAGATACACACACACACGTTATGAGAATCATACATTAAGGAAGTTTATCTGCAAATAAAAGTGTAGGAAAGGTTGTGCCTGTGAACATCAACTGATTCATTCTTTGCTAATTACCAGCACCTGCAGTAGAAAGAATTCTCCACTAAAATTGGTATTTTGGTCAGTTTTGGTTATGACTATAGACAGAACAAACACTTCTTCCATGTGTTAGCAGAATACACCAATTGCACAGCACAGCAGATGAAGGATGGAATGGAGTGGAACGGAGGGTGTCTTGTTCTTCCCTTTGCAGTGAAGGAGAAGTAAAGACTGAGAATGGCTCATGGAGTTACATCACCAGCTGTAGAGTATCCTTAGTTTGGTCAGCAAATACATATGAAATATAATTGAAGCTTTACTTCCCCAGAAATACCTTGACAGTGACTTCCTTAATTATTCTCAGTTGCTTTCTCACCTTTATTATTCTTTTGTTGTATCACTAGAGATACTGAGACAGTAATTAGTGAGATAGCATGCTGTCTCTTTGGCAGCTTATCACAGAAATGAGATCTGAAATGGAAAGAAACTTGCAGCTTGGGAGGACCAGGATTAGATAGTTCCATGTGGAATTGTCCAAGAGTGAATGCAGAGAAGTGGGGAAAAGAGGTAAAACTTCAGGTGCCAACAACTCAGCTGTCATCTACCCTGACTCAACTCACAATCATTATTTTGATGGTTTTATTGATCTATTCCCACAGTAGCCTTTTCTGCTGGAGTTTGGAATCTCAGCATGAAGGGACATATCTTACCAGCTGGTAGGTGGACAGGCATCCATACATAAGTTCCTGATTAGCTGAACATTGTATACGTTCAGCTGTATCTTGTGTATCTACACATCCCACTAAACATGGTAGTTTTGTTTCTTTCAGGCCCAGCCTCTCTGAAACCTGTTATCACAGTGACTACATCATTGCTTTCCAGAACTCCAAAGTTAACAGAGCAAGGTCATTGTATCTGAGGTTCAGTTTTTCCCCCCCTTGGAATTTTGAAGGAAATGTGAGAGCAAAAAGAAGGTCGCAGGACTTGAGATTAACATGCATGCATTGAAACATGTATAATGTATAATATAGATGCTGAAGTGTGTGGAATTTTGCATGATTG
This sequence comes from Lagopus muta, assembly GCF_023343835.1. Classification (NCBI taxonomy): domain Eukaryota; kingdom Metazoa; phylum Chordata; class Aves; order Galliformes; family Phasianidae; genus Lagopus; species Lagopus muta. The sequence goes on from NC_064447.1 coordinate 11,807,942, forward strand.
TGCATAATTGTGAATGAAATCCCAGTGCATGGTTGTCTGCTGGGGGCACACTGTGTGCATAAGCATTTGCTTGTTGCTGTACTTGTGTCACTGATTTAAAGACATTTTCAGTAATTGTTCCTCCTAAAGCACCACACTTACACATCTAGGAGATATTCTATAATGTTACAGCTCCATAAAACAGATGTAATTGTTCTATTACCACTGTTAACGTTACCACAAGATTGCTTTCTCTTTATCTATGGATGAATTTGTCAGAATCAAAAAGTGTATATAATTCATCCTGCCTAAAGTAGGATGGTGTGGTAGATCTTGGCGAGAATCACACGGAATTCAGACACGTTTTGAAGTAGAAGGGGGCTTGATGTAAGTTATTTCAAAATCAATACTGTGAACTGTTTTGACACAAAGTTTTGTGTCTGATAGTATTTAGATTTTACATCTTAGATTATCAGTGACTGATAATGAAAAGGAAACACTGGGCAAACGTGAAAAAATTGAATGTAATGGAGTAAGTATTTCCCATCTTGTTCTTGTGCTGACATACTACGTGTATAATAAAATCATTAATCGCTTTCAAATGCAAATTTTTTTTTTAACCTTCTTTTCAAATGATGGAGAACTTTACTGTATTCTAAGTTTCAGAGTAAATCCCAAAGCTCCTTCCTTGTGGTCGGTTTCTTGTGTATGTACCAAATAAGTAACTCTTTCCCTTAACGAAAACAGTGCGGGGGCTATAGGTTAATGTTTACTTTTGTGAATGATTATGAAGTAGCTGTCTTTGCTACTAACAAGTGCTATGTGAATTAAGCTGCGTTTGTACTTTTCCTTTTTTCTTTTATAGCATTTTTGATGGATGGTATTTTTAAGAACTTTGTTTCACAGCTATGTTCTTCAGTATCTGCTACTTTGATTTTAATTATTCATGTAAGATATGCTTTGATTTCAAATGTACCACCATTGCTCACGTTGCTCCAGAACTCCTCTATGCACGTGTTGATTTTTTTTTTCCATGAAGCTTCATAAAGCATGTGTCTATCTTAACAACAGGACTGCAGTGTTAAGCAAATGAGAGACTATACAGTGATCCTGCTCTGTGTAAATACTTCAAAAGTGAACAAATAATGTGCATATTTAGCAGGACACATTGCTGCCACACACTACTTGCTCATTTCATTTGTGACAATGCAGCCATTTAGCAGTGAAAGAAGGAGTAAACAGAGTCAACCAGGGAATGAAAGTTTTGGGGCAGCTTGTAACCTTTCCAATTATGAAGTAATTCTGCATAGCTTTAACCTCGTAGTTACATTCAAATTCCTGTTTATCTAAAAGGTCTCAGCTGTCTTAAAGGAATTATTTCATCTGACCTTCAGAGGTACTAGTGAAATGCAGTGGGTCGGTCCGTCAGAAAAGCAATAATAAATCCTCTCCGTCTCAACAAATGAAGCTATGCTTGCTTTAGCTTTTGTTTGCTAAGTGGTAGTGTTAATGTCTTCTTGACTCCTGGGCCATTAGGTGGCACACTTGGGCTACGGGTTTGGCAGGGCACGCCATGAAATTGTTTGTGGAACCCAAACTACAACTGAATGCACATCTTTTAATTTATAAGGAGTGAAGCAGGGAGAATGCAATAAAACGTTTAGAAACGAAGTTCTGTAAATATTTTGTCAACTGGAAACGAATGAGGTTTTTGCATCGTTCCTCTTAGGGCATTAGCGGAGTGTTGTCTCCAGGAATGCTATGCTACTTGTGTGGGTTACATTACTGCATTGAGTTGCATTCTCAAAAATACTTGACTGCAAAGCTTTTCTTGGATCATGCACTGGAGCTTCCATTTTCACTGGAAAGAGAAAAGTCTCAAGACTTCTTTTCAAATCTAGCAAAGGCGGCCACCCATAATGTGAAATATGTGCTGAAGGATGTTCTCCACCCCACCCCACACTTTATGCCAGAATTCCTCTAGTTTTCCTCAGGCTTAGTATTAATCTACTTAGTATTGCATGGCCATACACTATCCAGGCAGTGGGGTCGCTCCTGGATGTGAGTCTAATGCTACTTTAGAAAAGATAACAAACAAAGACTGATGTTATTATGTTAATATTACGTGCATGACTCTGACTTGGAGTTTCCATTTCTGTCTGGAGAGAGAAGCTTGAATTATTGTTATTCCTGAATTTGGCCAGAGCTTTTCATTTGAGGCTTTATATCATCTGAAATTCCTTTCAGATATGATTGTGCACACGTTCTCATTTATCTGCATTCTGATACGAGAATTAAGTGCTCTGCCTATATGGACTCCAGAATATTTAAAATGTCATGGATCCTGGTGGATGTTTGTGCATGACAGGAAATGATTTGTGCTGCAGTTGCTTGATGGAGGAATTGGAAAGGATTAGTTAGCATGAAAGTTGTTTTATGATTTCAAATTCTTCTGGAAATAAGAATCTGTATTTGGAGAATATGATGGTGGCAAATGTAAACAGATGCATACAAACAACTTTACATTGCTTGTCACTGATAAGGATTAAGATTTTTATTTACAATCAGCTTACAGCTACTGGTTTCAAGCTCTTAAAACATTCAGAACTGTTTCTTTTGTAATATTAAAATACTGAAAGCAATACATGTAGAAAGTCACCATTCATAGTCTCATTGAGACTTCCACCCTCACTGGAAATATTTAGTGATGTTGCAGCTAAGGGGGCTCAGCTTGAACAAAGGACAAAAAGTAAAGACAAAAACAGTGTCCAAACGGTAAAAGTTTCCATCCAGCTGCTTTGCTTTGCTCTTAAATTTCCTTCCTGCAAGTGGCCTCTCTAAAGGAAGGTAATGGTCCAGCAGTGAAGTGTACAATGAACTTGAGAAAGATGAATGGTTCTTGTAATTTCTATCATAAATCTGCCATGCACAGAAACAGGGTGGAATGCAAACTGTTTTAATGATGACTGAAGAGGGAACCCATAGAGTGCCAGAAGTTCAGATGTTGTTGTATTGACAAAGGACATATGGCTTGAAAAAGAGGCAAGCTACATCTGTTGGTCCCTAAATATATCGAGAAATGTAGGAACTAAGAAGCAGCATTTCAGGACTGAAAGAGGAGTGCATGCTCCGGAATGAAATGTATCATTCAGCACACTGGTTTACCAGAGAGCTTACTGGTATTGCTTAAGATAGGTTTGCAAAGTTGATGAATCTGGGACTTCAGTAAGTTTCATGTCAGGATGTCAGAGCTCCTGAAGACTAAATGCATTTTCTAAAAATATTATATAAGCCATTGTATGAAAAACATCTGTAGGTTTTCATTCTAGATGTGAGAAATGCTACCTTTTGCTTTATTTGCATGATAAGTGGGAGATTATTAACTAATTAGTATGCAAATAGTGAGTGATCCTGACCCAGTTCTTTGCTGTCACTTGTCATCCTTTCAGACAGTTGAGCCATTGTTCCAGTTTACACAGCTAATATTTGCACAACCTGGGATGGCAGCCAGAGGAAAATTCATGCAATGAGTTCTTATCCCACCCCCTGCATTTTAGTTAAATGTCCCTTTAAACTTTTGCACCTTTCGCATCTGAAACTTTTTCTCTGTGCTCTTCTCCCTACATGTGGCCACCAGGACACCTGGTTTGCTATGGATTAAGCAGCACCTGTGCTTAAAAAAGAAAAAAAATGCTCTCCACCACAAAGCAACTTTCTAATCAATGGTAATGATCATAAAATGAGTACTGTGTTACAGAATGGTGTGGCTGAGAGCACTGGATTTTCTTTCTCTGAGGATGTAAGATCTCAGAGACCCAGATATTAGGGAGAAAATCACTTGTGCTATACGAGCTTCATTACTCAACAGTGTGATAATTATTTTGATAACCCCCTGAGAAATTCTTTAGCACTACAGAGGCACCAATAAATGTGGCAACCATTTTTCTTTGGGATCTACAGTGGCCATTTTAATGGATATTGTGGAGAAAGGTGTTACATGTGCAGAAGCAGCTCTATTTCTGTTGTGAGTGTTCTTCAGTCAGCGGATTGAGAGCAGGGCTTAATTTTGTCTGTTCTTTCTAAGAGGTTAAATCCCATTGGTGTTCAGTGTGTGTGTGGAGGATCTGGGGCTTAGGCACTGGAGGCCATACAGATGAGCTGCAGAACCAATGCTGCAGCAGCTCTGTGACAGTGCCAGCAGAGCAGGAGCTGCCTGCATAGATTGGAGTTAAAATCTGCCTGGTCTGAGCATCTGCATTTGTGCATGTGGAAATGTATGTGTGTTGTTTCTTTCTTTCAGCATGGAAAGTTTTATGTCAGCAATATATTTCTGTGGCATATGGTGTAGCGTTGCTCCACAGATGCTAAAAACCACCCAGATGTTGCAAAAATACAGTTCCAAAGCTCTGCTCACAAGAAGACCAGACCTCTCAAAACTATTCAAAGAAATAGCTTTCTAATCTGCTATGTTGGGAAAGAAGTCAGCACTTTGCTACTTCTGCATGTTCATTTTAACTTGTAGTTTGGTGCAACTGTACTCCTGGAATTGTTGCTTCTGGTCATAGTGTTGCTGCACTACTCAACCATTCTACAGGTCTGTGTAGTAATGGTACAGCATCATTTGTCCTGTCTTGTAGCACAGCCAGCCCTCCCAGCTAACGTGCTATAAAAATGCTTTTCTCTTTGCAGTTTGCTTTCATGCATGCACGCACACAGTCACCCTGCAGTTTGTTTGTTTTGAATTTAAGAGCTGTAGCCATGCGTGTTGTGCATGTTTGGCTTATAAGCTTTAATGAGCTATAGCTTATTACAGAACAATACATGAAGGCAACAACTGTATTTTTAAAGACACATGTATACAACCATCAAGTACATAATACTCAGTGGGTAAAATTCCTACAGTAATATTTAATAGTGGAATAGTTGCCTTTTCTGTAGTGTTGGGATGTGGAAGAGGGGAAATGGTGACAAAGATAAGGATGAAGAGCAGTGGCTGTGTGGCATTCCCAATGCACTTCTAGAGGGCTGATAAACAGGCTTTGGGTGTAGAATTGGTAGAGAGAGTCTATAAATCAGACAAGTGCTTGGAAATTCGGATCTTATGTGCTTGGCCTCTCAGGCTTATTTTTGTTTGTTTGGTTTTTATTGATTCACATGGAATTAATGGCTTGTTGGAATTTACTCTTAGTCTGATTTGGGATATAGGGATATGGTATAAGGGGGATACCTCATCCTTGCAAATCCCTGAGTAGCTGAGGATAAGACCTTGTAGAAGAAAAAAAAAGTGCAACTGGAGAGTTAGGAACAAATTGCCCTCTATTTTCCAATCCCAGTTACTTAATGGGGGTCCAGGTTACAAAAATGGGATCCCTCCTGTCACATGCATAGATAGATAGATAGATAGATAGATAGATAGATAGATAGATAGATAGGTAGATTCCACATGGAGTGGAATGGTTTCCATAGCTGTCTTAACTGTGGCTTCTTTTTCCAGATTTCAGTCACTTTGCTTTTGCAAATGAAAAGTGTTTACACTGTATGCAAACATTTCTGTTGTGTAGTCTATATATTACTTCTACGAATAGCTAAGAGAAAACTTTACTCCCACACTTGCAATATCTTGTCTTCCTTTGTTCTGCCTCAGCTAATTATTTGTGTTCTTAAGGAACACAAATTTCTGGCTTCCTCTTTCTTTACAATTCAGAGTCCTTCTGAAATTCAGAAAAGGAACATACTTCAATATTGAGATGCTTTTCTCTTCTGCTTTCATATATTATTTTAAAAGTAAACATTGCATGTCATCAGATCAGAGATTCATTACATACCTACTTCCCACTAAAATAAATTCAATTTAAGGAAACGCTCAAAATTGAGGACTTGATTATATTTGCTCAAACATTACAATAAACACCATCTACTCTTGAGACAGAAGGAGTGTATGACTAAACAGTAAATGATCATTTTCAACATTTTCTAAAGGAATTACAGAGCTATCTTGAAAATGTCAGTGGAACCCGGGAATCTGATTCCTTATAGGCCTTTGAAATCTGTAGTACTGTGGATGACAGACGATACAGCACAATCACATGAATGTAGAATGCAAGGGCAACTTCAGCTGTGACTTTCTTGGCCTATGTTATGTAGCAGTTAGATTTACAGCCCCGGCTTTCCTATGTTAATTTGCAGAATGGAGCAATAGTCATTACTATTTTGTGTATTTGTTCCAGAAAAAAACCCTCAGAATTCCTCCATATCTCATTGTACACCTGGATCATCATTCATACTGAAGTTGTTCTCAGTTACTGCAAAATATCACATAGAAGAAGCTCAGAATCTCCAGAAATGCTTGAAGAGGAGCCAGAAGCAGTGAAGAACAGCAGGTCTGGGTATGTCCAAGGTATGGCACTGAGAAGGAAGAGTAACTAGTTTTGTCACACTAAAAATCTGGAAACTGAACAGCAGAGAACAAGGTTTTTTTTTTCCCAGCCAGCATGTATTTGGGTTGTAGTTCTTCATCCCAGGGAACCCTTTTACACTACAGTTGGTGTAACACTTTACCAATGTGGGAAATGCTGCATGACAGCAACTTGCGTGTTTTGGATATAGAGAGGCAAAACACAATGATGCTATGACTTTTTTTTCAACAATGAGTTGTTAGTGAGAGTATTCAGAGGGATTACCAGTCAGGAGGAGGCACCAGGAACGCTTTGAGAAGGATGTTTGATTGCAATATTGGCTTCAGCAGGAGTTAGCACAAAGATAGGGGCAAAGGAAGTAGAATGTCTGTGTGGAAGAGACAAAGACCCTGGAACATGTATGAATATTTTGTCTGAAACACAAAGCAGGCCTCAGGCTACAGAGAGCTCCAGGTTATGCTTTGGGCTCTGTTGGTTACACAGTCCATTGGAATTTCTCTCCCATTGCTTTTTTTTTTACTGGAGCTCTGTAATTCACAGTCTGTTATTATGCATACAGTCATATTTAGTATAACATTCTGATTGAAATTAAGACTCAATCTGAAAGAGGGTTAGATTACTTTGGAAATAGTGGGCCATTTAAACAATGTCTTAATAGAGCTGAATTATTTGGTATCTATAGATTCAAACGTGCACTTTGAGAACAATGGTGGTTATGAATCTTTTTTCATGGTTCTGCGGCTGCAATCTAAAAAGAAACAAAACCATACAAAACTGTACTCCTTGAAGTACAGTGTGGATATTAGGGAAGTGTGAGATGAAACCTGTGGGGTAATGGGTCACACAGGTACAGCTGTATCTAAATATGTTGAGGTGATGTGTGTCACTCCTAGGATCCAGGCAAGTGTCACTAGTTATGCAGCTTATTAGTAGAAGAACCCAACGTGACCCTTTCAGGTTTTCCATATAACTGATAACCAGTCCCACTAGCTTGCATTCATTCTACTCCATGGTATTAAAGTGAAGATTTTTTTGATGTAATTTGGTACTGTTTTCCTGCTAATGCTGTGCTTTTTATTTCTCTGTGCTACTGTGAGTAAGTTGTTACCATTTATCAGGCTACAGAAAGATATGTGAGCAAATAAATTTGCTCAAACCACTAGAATACATTGATTCCTAGCTCCCTCTGAGGATGAAGTGCACATTTTGAGATCACGTACTTTACAAGGCAGTAGATCATAAATTTTCCAGTGGTTCAACATTAGGTTACCCCCCTACAGACATTTAAATGGTGTCATTTGGTTAGGAAATTAACAACATAACAGGAAAAAGAAGTTCATGCTCTTGTGGGCATTTTTGATTAAATAAAATAGCAGTGTGAAACCACTTTGTCCTTAGCACGTTACAAATGGTTGGTAATAACTAAATAGCTGTAAGGGTTGAGTCTAAGTACTCATTTTCTTGGTCATACAATGGCAGAAATAAAAAAAAAATGTGTTGATCACTGGGTGTGCAACTAAACCTGCCAGTGGTCAGCATTAACTTTGACTTTCACAGCTTTTGCTAGCTTAAGTTATGTTTGTGATGTTCTACCACAGTTCTCCAAAAGCAGTATAACCACGGGGACCATGTGACTGTATGTCACAAACCTGGATGTAAGAGGTGTGACGCTGCAGCAGAGGGGTTTCCAACCTGCCAGGGTACCTTTGGGAAATGGAAATTGATTTTTCTCAAGGATTCTTTACTGGGTGAGATAAATTAAGTCTACGTTTAGTTGTACCTGCTTAAAGCCCTCTTTGTTAACATAAGAACAGTGATACCCAGACTGTAATGCATTAGAGCAAGATAAAGCATGCCCAGCAGTTTGTCAAATACTTCAACGTATGAGGATGTCACTGAAATGCTCAGGCTTGGCTGTAGGTTACTTTAGCTTTGTTCATGTAATGATGTGGTTCGGCTGCTTTTTCCTCCTTTGCTGTATGCTTTTAATTTGATAGGAATTTTCTTGCAAATATTTCAGTGGGAAAGTCAGTGTGGCTCAGGTCAATAGGCCTAAATTTGACCTTAGACATTAGACAATCAACCTCAAAACGCTGCACAATTTGTACTGAGACACTTAAAATGTTAATAGGTTTTCAGGACACAGATGAAACAGTTGTATTCATTTTGCCAGCGTAATTTACTACATTAATGATCAAAAAAGAGTGAAAACACTGAGTAAAATGTTAATTTCAAGCACCATTACAGAAATACAATACAATAAAATAAAATAAAAAAATCAGATAAATGTTCATTTGCTGTAAACTGACGGTTCTTAAGAGCCCATGGCCCTGAAGCAAGATATGCTTGTAGCACCAGAAGACCTCGGTCACTATCATTTGTGAAATGCAGATTACTTAATGGATTTTTTTTGTAAATGTTTTAATAGAAAAATAGTGATTTAAACAGTGTTCCCTCAGTAATGAAGAGTCGGCATTGTTATGGTGATTGTCTTAACACAGAGCTGCCCCTTGCTTTAGCAGCTATGGCATTCTTGAATTTAAAAGAGATTGAAAAGTCTCAGTGCAACTCAGCGGTCTGTGTCTCCTGCATCCTTAGCGCTGGGTCACCAGTCCTCCAGCTCCAGTTGCTCCTGTTTGTGGTCCTAGTTCTGGAGATATCCCTCTAGCTAGCTGGGGCTGTGCTTACAGCAAATGTGTCAGTCCTGGCATGATGTGTGCTGTCTGCTGGCGGACCTGGTTCTCTAGCTCAGGGGGCACAGTAATGTTAATGTGTCTTCCTGGGTCCAGAATTAGTCTCCAGTCCCTGACAGAGCTGACATGTATAGAAATGCAGGTGACCACATTAGATCTGCTCCTCTCTGATGAAAATTGTATACAAGGCAGAAAGTGAGAGATACCAAATAAAAGGGCCTTTCAGAGCTAAAACTGAGGGTAAACCTGAGGAAATGAGTCCTTCGAGAAGTGTAACATCTCAGTCTCCACAGCATTTGTCAGCTCAAAATAGGTGTGAGGGCTCCCTTCCTGGTAAGAACTGGAAGGCACCTTCACATCTGTCTGAGGGCTCAAGTGTCTCCATCTGGTTGAAGCTGTTGTGCACACTCATATCTCAGTATAGATCTGAGTCTTGTTCATTCTTGGGTACATTATTTATAAATATCTAAAAATCAGCATGAGATTTTGTGAAAAACTAATGGCTGAGTGCTGAAGATATAGCAGGAGCAGCGTCGTTCAGAGTAAATATAGGTTTTAAATAAAGCCTTCTCTGGTGCTGTTCTGCATGCCAAGAAGGCCTAATGACACTTCTGATATACTTCATGCATTCTGACATTTTTGCATTTTCAGCCAGATAAGCATGCAGCACACAGCAGAAAGTGATTGTATTAGTTTCTTAGTTTCTGCACTGCCTATTGTATTAAATAATGGCTTAGGAAAATAAAATAAATCCAGGTCATGCATAAAGATGGTTGGAGTGGAATAATAATTATGTGCATAAGTTCAGGCCTTGATAGCACCTTCTGGGAGAAGCCAGGCTCCATGTTTAGCGAATGCATGCAGGGAAAATGTATTTCTGGCATGTGAGGGAGCTAAATCAGGTCCTGTGGAGGTGAGGGTGCAGACATTCCTTGTTCTAGTAAGCTCAGCTCCTTTTCCACAGAGACTTTCACAACAGACGCTATGCAGAAGTTCTCACAATGAATGAGGACAGATGATCTCTCCCCTGTCCCACTAAATACTCTTTGCTTTGGCTCTCCTTGCATTGAAGAGCAGAAAAGCCCCACTTGCTGTGGCACATATGTACCCACGTCAGCAAGGAATACATTTTTCTCAAAGAAATAAGCCCTTCTCAAAGATCCCAATGGAGCACGCTTTGCAGGTTGTAGGTCAGCACATCCGCTCTAGGGAGCAGTGCAGTTAGAATTGGCCATTTGCCCAGGTGTCAAGGAGCTATTTGTGCTGCGAAACAGCACGCATGGCAGCGAGTTGTTTTCAGAATTAGAAGGTATGACAGCTAATTCTGCACTCCATTCATTTTAATTGGTGTTTTTGATGTGATGAAGTGGCAAGGTTAAATCCACTAACTGTGGTGGTTCAGTTGAAACATAAGGAAGGGTACACCACAGTTTCATGAGTAGAACAACTGGTAGAAAGGCCATGGCACAAAAATCTCTGCAATTTCAGTATAGTAAATATGGGAACAGTGAGCATGTAAAGCAGATAGAGAAATGTAGAGTAGTATACAATACAAATAGGAGCAAAGCCTCTGCTCTACTATTTGTTCACATCCATTTAAGCCTCTCAGAATATATTTCTTTAAATGGCAAGAAAAATTAACCCAGGGAAGCTCATAAAAACCTTAGAAAAGATTTAAAATATTCCATCTCTGAAATCGCTTGCAATTAAAATATTGACACACAATCAATAAGCCTGAAAAATTTTACCAGAGATAACTGTGTAGTAGCTGCAGAATTTTGGAGGATAATTAATATTGGAATAGTATGAATTAATTTAGTCATATGTATTAAGGATCCATGCAGAGAGTTTGAAAATTTTTTGGCAGGACTGTAAGAAAAGACACTTCAGAGAGATGACCATTGTGCTTCCTTGTGATTCTCACCCATGTTTGTGCTTTCCAACTTTCTTAGGCATTTTTCCAGCACTGGAAGCCCAGTGAGCACTCTGCTGTGGGATTCACTGCTGTCAGAGCCACAGCTGTAAAGAGAAACCCAGCTGTTCAATGAATCAAATGGGACTGGAATGGTCCACCATTATTCCTGGATTTCATTCTGCTGCAGGTACTTGTAGATTGGTTCTAAGATAGTCTAAACAAAGTTTTTAACCTCATTATGAGCTTGCTAATTTTGAAGAATTGTTTTGGTGTTTAGCGTGAGCATTTTGCTGCAGGTTTGAGTATGCTTTCATCCAGAATGTTTTTTAGAACAGAATTAACTGAGAAAGCAGTAGTTCTTTGGACAATATTTATATATTACACAACAGTTTGGGGGCAATCTGCTTATTTATTCTCTCCTGTGTTTGTTAACAACCATCTTGCAAAATCTATCAATGATACAGGTAAGGACAATAGCAAAAGCAATAATGTAAGAGTGTCTGGTCACTGCTGTTATAACCTATACCCCTAAAGAAGTCTCCACTCTGTGAAAGAGAACCTTTGAAAAGAATTGGTGTTATTTATGATGCTCAGAACAGACACACTGGAAGTCAGGAAGCAGCCAAGAGAATGGCAGTCTCAAGGTGTGCATATTAGACACTGCTGTATTAAAATTATTTCTGATTAGAACGTGATTCTGCATATTGTACCCCTATGCAAATACAGAATGCAGATTGGGCTCTTAAAAAGGGGCACACAGAACAGCACACGCTTGGAAAGCACACAATGGGGAACCAAGAAGCAGTTGGTATTCTGTATGCTTTGTATCGATCCAAAGAGATCTGTTCTTTTAAGAACCTGAAGAGAAGACATAACCTCACTAACGTGGTGCAGAGCCAGCGTGTGTGGACTGTTGGCTTTTGTGAATTAACAAATGCTCCAAATGAACGCTGTAAAAATAAATCAGGGATGCTGCACTGCACAATGGGCTTTGTTCATTTATTTCTGACACGAGTGGTTTAGTTTTAATTATTTATAACACTTCACAGTGCGTTGGTAAATGTACTGCAACATATTCTGCAAAAGTAATGGAGTCTTTGAAATAGCAGAGCGCAGCACGGCTGCCATCCCCATTCGGTACCGTGGGGAGTGACCACAGCAGGGGAAGAGGAAGAGAGAGGGGTGCTGGTATTTGCATTACTTTGCCTGTGGTATGGGAACAACTGCAGGCACAGACTTTGGGCTTCTTGTTCCGATTCACGCTGGTGGGCGGAGCTCTGGCACTTCAGGGCATGAAATTCACTTTTCCATCAGACTCTCTGAGTTTGTCAACTCTAAAAAATGATCCACTGAATGTTTCTGGTTTCTATTTTTGCTGCACCTCTTATGTCACAGTCATTCGTTACCTGAATAGAAAGCTAATGTCTGAAATGTCCTGCTCTGCATCCACGTGGAAGTAACAGAAGGGCAGCCTGTTTGAGGCACTGAAAACACTCATGTAAGAGCACTGTGGAAGGGATCCATTTTTACCTTTGTTGTGGGGATAAGAAAACCAGCCCACCTTTCCTTTTCTCTGCATCGGTTGTTGTATCGATAATAAATGTCTTCCCATGGACTGGATGAAGGGCCAGACCTGCACTGCTATTTATAATGCATGCTCCTTCTCCTTTCTCTCTTGCTTTTATCTTGACTTTTCACACCATTGATACATTCACATGGAAATAACCCAGGGAATTAGCATCTTCCCTTTACCACTTGATGATGTCAGATATACCAATATGAGTATGAAGATGCTGCACAAAGGCAATCAAATTTAGTTTGGATTTATGTATGTAAACATTTTACTTCTCCACAGCATTTGCAGCCCTTTGCTGCAGCAATTGTGTTAATCTCTGATGCTGTTGAGGAATAGCAGCAATGTTAATGAATAACTCAGCTTGTATAGATAAAAAAAAAAATGTTAGAAATATGCTTTGCAGGCTATTTTATCCTTACATCTTTTTCATGAAGCGACATTCCTGGTGTAACATGGGATTTAAAATACAAACCTTCGCTCTGATCCTGCAGAGACTTATTAATGGCCTTTATTTTATGTGCTCATTTTTCAGTCGGACTGTTCACAATATGGAAGGGTAAGAACCTACATGAGTCTGCCGGATCAAGATATAGAACACTAGATCTTATTCCAGCCTTTTCCCTCAATTACAATAGTGTGCTATTATCAGGGACAATTGCCAGCTCCTTAATTACAGGCAGCTGCAGAGCAGCAGGTTGTGTTTGTGCATCGATCCTATAATCTGACTTTACAACCCCAGTATCATCCAGTCACTGAACTACAGGCAACACCTATGCTTATTTTCTCTTGCTCTCTTTTGCACCATGACAGAATTAATTACCCTTTGCTTCTGACCGTTCCACCAGCATAGCTGGGTGCTACCTCCTTCCCTCTTCCACAGGAGTGCTTGAGTATTCATTACAAGGAAAAATAAAAGTGGCTGTCACATCCAAAGGCATCTCCTCCTCTACAGTCTCAGTGGGTTCATCTACATTCCATAATCAAAAAGATGTAGTTTGCCTTTGCAGTGCCCTTTTCTCTCCTCTCAGGGTCGTGACAAAAAGATTCTCCCTTCCTGCACCATCTTCACTCCCTACAGCACACAGATGTTTTGAACTGCCACACAGTGTGTGCACACCTCCTGCCAGAAAAAGGTTTGTCCAGCATCTGTACCACCTACACGCTTCACTACGTATCCCAATGCTTCTGCCCATCACCCCTTCTCTCTTCCAGGAGGCAGAGTTCCTGTGAGGTCTGCTGTGATGATTGCGGTTTCCTCCGGACTTGTCAGAGCAGACATTGTGTTCTTGCTTCTCTATTGGAAAGTCTTTGAGATTTATACAAACAAAAGTAGCTGTCCCTGGTACACTGATTCACCCAGCTGATGTAAAGCTAAAGCGCTGCAGACAAGCCTGCAGTAGTTCTGTAGGATAGCATGTAATGGGCCGATAAAGCACACGGTTACTGCATTCTCAGATGTCATTTACTTTCTCCAGGGCAGAGAAAGCCGATATGGGGTGAGCAGTAATGGTCTCCAGCAACTATAAAAGCAAAATGAAAAGTGACACTTTTCAACCCAGCAAAATATAAAAGTGAGCTCTACTTCTCCATTCCTCTGAACACTTGAGTTTTAGCTTCCAGCCAGGGCTGTCACTTTGTCTAGGCTCAGCAAAGTGAAAACCTCTGCCGAAAGCGTTCTATCGTCATCTTTATCTTTCTCCTCACTTTTTCTTTCTTGTTAATTCATCTTTACTGGTCCTTTATTTACTTACTACCAAACTTGTTTTAACACCTAGGGCATCCACAATGATTCCTCACAGGGAAAAAATGGTTGAACCATAACTAATGTAATAGAGATCAAGTTGTGCTATGTTACACAAAGCACTTCTAGTTTTTGCTTGTTTGTTCACTCTCCCTGCTCCTCTTGGCTGCTTTGGAGAGGATTTTGTTTTTCTGTTGTGTGTGCTTCTTTAATATGGATCCTATGATGTTTGAGTTCTGCTGGACTCCAACCCCAGCCACACATTCACTTTGCCTCAGGCCACCACATGGTTTTCCTTTTACTTTACACGCTTTGGAATCTATTCTTGTATTAGAAATATGTTTAATGTAAGAATGTACTATTAATGAAATCAATGTTTTGCTATAAAAAAAGATTATTTCTTAAACTAAAAGCCAGAGAAAAATTTAAATGCTCTGTTACAGCTCTTTCTTCCTATTTTTTACAAGTGTCTGACAGTCAACAGAGCCCGGCTCTGTAAGAACACAGTAGGACGCAGGTTTCAGAACACCTACTGGGAATCCATAGCTCTCATGTGTTGGTATAAGACTGCCAGTTTTCAGAGTACTTCAAGTCTCAGCCTTTGTGACAACCCAGCACCAATCTATTGGTCCCTCCAGAGACACTGCACAGCATGGTTTGGATGCTTGGCTTTTTCCTAGGGAAGAGATCACAGCTAGAAATGGATTACTGACTGTTCTTCTTGAAGGGTTATTTCCGTTGTTTTTATATGGATGATGCTAAAGAAAACCTGAATCAGCTATTAGTGATGTGTTAAGTATGGTGCACAACAAATGCACTCCCACACACTCACGTTCATTTTTCATGATGTGGCAAATGCAACGACCTGCAGAACAAAGCATGCATGGCTTCTGTTTAGAAGGAGAGGCAGCTCTCTAACAACAGGTATGTAATTAGTAAAAGACGGTGGTGACAAATCCTGAAGAAAGAACCTTTTTTTACAGTGGATAAATCTTCAGGATTACTGTGAGTAACAGTTAGATTCCTTAATTATACTGGAGTAAAGAAAGAGCTCAATAGATCAGTTGTTGTAATACAGAGCATAGTTTGTTTCATTGTGTAAGGATAAGAATTTGATGCAGCAGTCATGGGGGGAACATATAATTCCCTGAAACCTAACATAAAATGGTAACTCCCTTTTTCTGTCAATACTCTTAGGATTATTGCTGCTGCTTCTCACCAAACGCCCAGTTTAGGAGTTATTGCAGCTTCTAAAAATGCACTGTTTGTATTCACTGGAAGTGGGAGCCTATGGCTTTGTACCAATTCTTTATATTTTACTGAGCTAAAATAGGATAAATGCACAACTTGATGCCTTTCTGAAACAGATACTTCTGCTTGTTTGCTGTATCCAAAGCTTTTTAGACTCTCAAAGCACGGCTGTGAACATAAGACAAATGTATTTTTTTCAGGTTAAGCTCTCAAATTGAAGGGATTGTGTCCATCTCTGTGCTCTTTCCCTCCTATGTGTGAAATGTAACACAGACACACCTCTCTGAGTTAACATGGGTCAGTAAGCACAGTAGTCTTTTCTGTTTTGCGTTATCAAATCAGCTGATTGGTCAAATGCTTCATAAAACCAGCATTCAGTTTTGTTAACGATCATTAGCTATTAATGTAACGAACCTAAGAAATTATTAGAGTCGTGGCAATTTGGGTCAGCAGACAAAAGCCTCACCTCAGTCTACATATGCTGGAATTTATTTCACTGCCATTACTGACTTTGACACATGTTGCTGGCATTCTTTTACATCAGGTGAATCAAAAATAACTCCATGAATAACAAATGAATTACTGTTTATTAAAAAGATTATGGCCTGTAATTCATGTGGGCATAGAAATATTGGAATGAAGTGAAATGAAAATCTTACACATAGTTGTAAAATATTTAATATTCTAACACCAATTTGTCACACAGGAAGAAGGCACAGCTTTCAGAATTCTGCACCATTGTTTCAAAGAAGTATAAAAAACTCAATACCAGGTATTCGCTTATGGTTCAATAAATAGCAGTCATATAGTTTTATGACTATACTTAATCTCACAAATGTAAGATGTTCAGTGATATATGACTTCTGTTTATACGCAGTTGAAGAGCTCTTCTACAGTCCTACTTAGCTTCCTTCCCTTGGGAGATACACTCTTAAAAGGAAAGTGGACACAAGAGTTTGGAAGAGCAAATAGAACCAAAGATGAAGGACTCGTGTTCCTACAGGGGTTTCTTTGGAACAGAGTATAGATGGGTTTCCTTAGGATTGGGTTCAACTCCCAGTTTTGGGGAGTTTCAGTTTTCTGGCAGAGATGGATCTTTGTTTAGACCCATTAGAATCATTTGTGGTTCTATAACAGTCACTTATCATATGTTCACCTGGTTTCCATGCTGTGGATTTGTACACCTCATTTGTACAACAGTTCCAAGTTCAAATCTTTTCCTAGCCCTGTTTACAGAGAGGTGTGCTTTGGCTGTGTGAAACACGGAAGATGTCTGTATAAGATCTGTAATGGAAATCAGGAAGTCCTTAATTTCCAGGTCGGTGCTGCACTATTGGATTTTTGAATAATGGAAAAAATCCCCTTACCTTTAATGATGTGAATTAACATGTAATTATTATTTTAGTTATTGCATCACTTACATTATTAATTATTTCTAATATTTTTTTTACTTCGAGGAATATCATCCCTCTGAGCACAGCTTTTCTCCTTCTGACCTTTTACAGAAGCTGTACACAATAAGAAGGGAGAAAATGCAGAATAATGCAAAACCATTTAAACTCTGCAGTTGTTTCCAATTTGTCTCTATTAAAGACATGTATCGTTTTTTAATTAGAATAAATGTTGACCTATAAAGAAGACAGGAAACCTTCTAATTCTAAACAAACAAGCAAGAATAAGTAACTTGCTTCTCCTTATTTCTCCTAACATTCAGATTTGATAGATTAGCTCTCATATCCCAGCTATGTTAAGTGCTTCACAGTCTAATCCTCAGAATGCATATTGACAATGCTATTATGGCATGAGTGGGGAAAGATGACCTTGTGTTTTTAAGCAAAATATGAAATATGAAAGTGATTATTTTTGGAACATTTTAAACCAAATTCATTGAACTAAAATCATTTTTTTTCCAGTCTATTTTCTGGAGTAAATGATCAAAAATGATCAGAACTCTGCTCTTTTTTCCTTTTTTTCTTTTCTTTTTTTTAGTTGCCCTCCTTTCCCTTTTTATTTTAATAGAAAATGCTTGTTTATAAGTTTTTTTGCCTTGAGTTTACAACATTTGCCATCTTTTACAAAGCAGCATGTCAGATGCTGTTTTTCTAAATTAAGCCATGTGGAAAAAAAAATAAATTGTACTTTTATCACTTTCAAGGGAGAACAAATATTCTTTTATCTCCCCAAAACTTTGTTTCCTTATCTGCTGGGTATATCAATAACTCACTGGTTGCTGTGAAACTGAAGTACTCACCTGGAAGGTTTAAAGATCCATGGATTTTAAGTGCTACGGGTATATAATTAAGAGCATAAGGACCAACATAAGGACCAGAGCTATGGCTCATACCTAGCTGTGATGAATAATGTATGTGTAATGAAAAGGAAATGGTTGGAGGAATCGCTAAATTAACTCTGCCTCTTCTGGCAGGAGTGGCACAGAGCCTGGGGCTGCTTCACTTTGGCCCCAGGAAGAGGCAGAGTAGATCTGAGTTGTTTGCTTGGCCCCTTTGCTGAGGGTAGATCCGTTGGCAAGGCCAGATCTGCTGTGCTGTGGGATGTCAGACCAACCCCTGCAATGGTTTTGAACTGAAATTTAGCCTGGAAAGGAGGGTGAGGATGCCCACACCCAATGCAGACAGATAAATCATTGAAGTCGACAGAGAGAACATTTTGTGCAAAAACACGTTAGCCCAACACTGTCAAGTGAATGAGAGAATTTTATACTATCCGTTTCTCACTGATATATGTTTGGCTGTCATCTTATTTCATAGCTCAGGCAATTGGAATACTGTTTAAATGTGTATCATAAACCTATAGATGGGAGCATTTCCCAACCGGATTTAAACCATTACCCCAGAGGTGCTACAGAAACCTTGCAGTGTGTCGCTTTTTAACATCAAGGGGCATTTCTGATGTTAATGTCTAGAAAAGGCAGATGAACACTAACAGCTGCTTATCCACAGGCTGGTGAATTGAATAGGGAAATACTCTGTTCTGGAAGTCAGATCTCTGGAGAGAAGTGATAAATTATGAGCATCTCTAAGTAAGAGCGATAGTCTCTAAGGACAGTTGAGCAAGGCTGATAATATAAAATATGTAAAATGTGGAAAATATTTAATACTTCTGTTTCTTTGCTCTAAAGAGTTGGAGGGGTTGTGTTAACAATATATATGGTGCACATGAGCAGGGGAAATGCAATATATTCATTCTCAGATCACTAGTTTGTGTAATGCTTTTCTGCTACCCAGGGAATTTCAGGGCTATTACAGTGGTAAGGAGTCAAGGGCAGTCTCCTCATGGGCTGGCATGGCTCTCTTGGGACAAGAGGAACAGCAGATGAAGAGCTGGACAGTTTAGTACTTTTTCCAAATACTCATTTTTTTATTGTATTTGTTAGCTCTCCAATCTGCCACTACTTAAAGGTAATCAGCCTTCATTTCTGAGTGACGGACTGCTCTCCTGAGTGCTGACAAACCAACTCTATAGAAAGCTGTTCTGTAGGAAGTCAAGGTGTACAAGGAGAATCTTCAGCTGGACAAAGACACAGTGTTTCCTGGGGCACAGACAGAAAGAAGGGCTTTCCTGCAAAGTTACGGTGAGAAAGTCTGAGCAAAATACTCTCAGTGCAATTCTCTACTCTTGCTGCTCTCTGAGGGACACTAACTCTATGAGTCAGAGTCCTACACCCTCCACTTGGATCAGGAAACCACTGATTCCGGTTCTGCAGGCTCTCTGCAGTATATACCTGTATTTTAGATGGAACATGCGGATTTTCTTGAATTTTCTCGTTGTCTGACTGAACCTGGTTATTTTCTACACTTACATTGTGTGAAACATATCCACACAGTCTATCAGCTTCAAATAACTGTAATCTCAGCCATAATATTTCTATAGTTTGAGAGACATTTTTTAAAACAGAAAACTGGGTTTAAGTGTAAATTTTTTTAATAGAAGATTGATGCTGAGTTATGTGTAGCTTTATGATTGATAACTGAATTCTCCTTGGCTACTCTCAGTTTACAAGTCTTTATGATTAAGAGAAATTTGTCCTTCACATTTTGGTGATTGATTCCTCTAATCTGTTCATTGTTCACTGAGTAAATGCTTCAGCTCTTTCCTCAGTTTAGGCGCAGGGAAATGTGGGATCTCTAAAACAGGCACTGGACATTTTGAAAGCTGTTTGGAACCAACAGTGGTAAGCAAAACAAAAACAGAAACAGGAACAAATTGTGCCCAACCTTTGCTTGACTCCAGAGAGCAGTTTTACAGTCTACTCCCTGATAGCCAATGTGCTGAAGGCATCAAAGGCAGAAGGAAAAACCTGTAACAAGACTTGTTGAATTTTAACTTGAATTCTGTCAAATATTTACTTCCAGATGAGGAACCGTGCATGGAAGATCTGTGTTTTGAACCAAAGTGAAGCCACAAAGCCTGCTTGTCAGCTGACTTCATTTCCCTAGTTGTGCTGAAAATGGTTCCTCTGTTGCATGCACAAATCAGCTTCCTCTGTGAAAGCAATGGAAAGCTTGGATTCAGAAATAACTTGCATTGCTTTTAATGAAACAAGAGTGGGCCATAATTCGTAGAGCAGTATTTCAGTTTTTCTCCAGAGTATCTGCAGCTCTCCCCTTGTTGTGCTGGTCATGTCCAAAACTGCACAACCTCATCTATGCAGTTGTCACATGGATAGATTTTGGTTGCCCAGGGCATCTTGTCACAGGCAGCTCACTGTTTATTCAAAGGTGAATTTTTTATGAAGTATAAGGATATAAGTAACACAAAACAGTGTAGTCCTCACTGGAAAAAAACTGGTAAGAGAGTGTTCTACTGTTGCCCAGTGGGAAAGATAACTTGCTGCTTTCCTTTTAGTTGTTTGAGAGAACTGGAATGCCAGAGTCCCTTTCAGAACTATCCCTACGGCTGAGCTTAGGCCCTCCTCAGTCATGGTACAGGTACAACCCATGGAATCGGGGACAATAAAGGAGAATTAGAGCAGAGTTGCCCACATGTTTTGCTGCCTAGAGCACACTCTGCTCTCCCAACTTTCACAGCATTCAGGTTTTCAGTTTGATAGAACACTTCTGAGTGTTACTGTAATAGCACTTTCAGGCAGATACTGTCTCCCTTCCACTTCTGTTCACATTATCATCTCCCTTCATTCTGTTTTCTTTGAGGCTGCTGTATCCTTTGACCCAGCTATATCTTTTGATAGTTTTTTCCACTGTGCTTTCTTTCCATTTGTTATTTCCCTTTAGTCTAACAACTACTTTTCCTATTTCTACCTCTCACTCCATTACTTTCATCATGCCTTTTCCCTTTCCCACATTCCTTAATTATCAATCATCTTTCCCTTATGCTTATTAATCCTAGTGTTTTTCCTTCTCTTTATCTGCTTCTTATAGGAGATAAAAACACACACATGCTTGCATATACACAGTTGTTTTCTTCCATGTTCACCCTCACATATAAGCTCCTCAGTGCTCCTTGGTGTGACTGTGGAGGAAGGCTCCCAGCGCATCCATGTCCTCAGAAGGACCCAAATGTTGGATTTGCCCATGTGTGTCTTTCAGCCCGTGGTCCAGCATTCAAGCTATACCAGATGTATGGCAGCAGACAGACTTCCTTAGGAAAATGTTGTTTTACGGTGTCACTCAACTGTAACATATTCTAATACTTGCATTACATTTTGTTGTCTCCCTTTTAGCTTAGCAACAACAGCTGTTAAAAAATATATGTTTTCCAAAGGTTTTTGAAGAAAACACACTACTCCTCCTGCCTGGAACTGTTTCAGTTGAAACCCTCTTCAGTTCAGTCCTTTTCTTTCTTACCTGGCCAGTGTGTGCACTGAGAAGCAAGGGCTGCTGCTTTGTGGATGGAGGCACAGCCCCAGGTTGGCTGGCACCCAGCGTCTCCCCTTCTACCCGGGGAAATGCACTGGGGAGCTCCTGATGCAGGCAGCTCAAGGCAGGCAGTGCAGACAGCCTCCTTTCTTGCTCTGAGCTATCAGCTGTAGGCTGCTGCCTGCTGTGCCCACTGCTCTTCCTGGGGAAGGGGCAGCAGTGCCTCTTCATTTGCTTACCGTGGTTCTTTGGGGCTCTGCTATCATCTGCTTGCAGAGTCATTTGCAAACAGGCAGTATCACAGGGGAGCAGAAATGTGCTTTTTTTTTTTTTTAAACCCTAAGCAGATTTATACTCTGGTTTCCTGTCAGATCTTTGCATTTTCCTTCTCCGCCCCTCCCAGCCCCTGACACACTTTTTCTCACTTTCTGTCGCTCTGTACTCATTCTGACACCAGTGCACTTGCTTCCTTTATTCCAAATTCTCCCCAAAACTTTCAGCACCTTGGGGGGAGGAGGGGCAGGAGGACTTTTGCTCCTTGCGTTTCTTCTGCGTTTTCTTTTAACAGCTGCACAGCACAAAGAACCTCTCTGGGGCTCCTTGAAGAGCCAAAGTCACAGGCATGGAGGCAACATAGGGACTTCATCCTGCAGCAGCAGCACCGAGACACTTGCTCATGAGCACCCAAGGTAAGGACAGCAGCTGCATGGGACAGCATTTAACTCTAATTGCCACAAGTTCCACTTTCACCTTTTTTCTGTGTTTATCTTTGAGATTGTTTCTCTGAGGACTGCAGCCACCCATCCTATCCTCAGCAGCACAAAATGTGCTGCTGCTCGGGGGGGCCCTGTGGTACCCCAAGGATTGGTGTTGGTAAGGGAAGTGCGTGCTGAAATGGAAGTGCAGAGAGGGAGGTGAAAGGGCTGCCTGTCAGCACTGGTCGCCAGAGAATTCTGCTTCTGTTCTGTGTGCTGTGCTCTGACCAAGTCTTTAAATCCTTTCACTAGGGATTTATGCTTTCTATAAACTAATAAAATCTTTTTTTTCCCCTCTTTTAATTAGCTCTTCTCACTTCCTTTATTCTTTTCTCAACTCTAATGTATCTCTAATCTTTTTCACCATCTTCTTATGCCTGTTTTTCATCGAACGTATTTTCTGTGTGACAAATGTTCCACTTGTTCCTTTCTTTCCCTTCTCTCCACCTTCTTGCCCATGCAACAGACTGTACGTCCTCCCCCATGTTCTCAGTCTCTCTCCTTCCCCTCTGTGATTTCCTTCTCTCTCTCATGTTCCCCTTTCCTGCCACCTCTTGCATGCACCCCTTCCTGCTCCATCCACTCTGTGCGTGCAGCATGCATTGCTGCCCTGCAGAGCTGGTTTTGCATGCAGTGGTGGTGCCTGTCTGCTTACCTGTCTTCCTAACACACACACACTGCTTTCATATCTGCCCTTTTGCTCGTGTACATAATCAGAATTTGCATGTTTGCAGATTTGGAGATGCATCCCAAAATACCAGGCTTGCATTGCCTCCCTCTAACTCTCAGACTCGTGCTGAGTGATTCACAACAAATAACCACTGTCATCCTGTCTCTGTTTCCTTCTGTCTCACCAATAGAGTTTTCTAACACCTATAACACACCATAGCTTCCTTTCCACTCACAAGTATGGCCCTCTCTAACTTTGTTTTTTCTATCTCTGCTTTTAATATCATCCCACTCCTTCCGAAGCCCTTACCCCAGCCCTCCACTAGGCTTCTCTGTTTCTATGCTGTGTTCACACTGGAAGGAAATGCTGAAGTAGATGGTCTTACTCTGCTGCCTCAGCATCCCCCCGAGACCTCGTAAGGAAACCAGAGGAAGTATTGCAGTCTCTCAGCTCCTCTTTCCTTTGCAGGATAGGCAGGTGGGAGGAGAGTAACAGCTTTGTAAAGCTCTTAGAATTTCTGTTTTGATGGTGTGGTCATTCTTGTCCCGTTGAATCCCATGGGATTTCAGATCTTAGGGACAGAGGCTCCCTGCTGTAATGCTGTAGCGGCAGTAACTTTGTTCCCAGGATCTGGAAAGAACTCATTTTGCAGATACCAGAAGTTGCCAAGATCAGGTTAAAAACTGCATCTGGGGACAGTATTTGCTATGACTGCTTAAGTTTGTAAGCTTTGAACCAGATATGACACAGTAGTAATTTTTCTTTTTTTTTACAAAGTTTTTTAGCTTCACCTTCTTAAGCAGGGCTATTGAGACTGAAGATTTATTTCTAGGGATGTTCTGGTTTGGGCTTTTGGGGACTGAATAAGGATCACTTATTAAACTCAGCTGAATTAATAGGAGAATTATGATGTGCGAGAATTCTCTTAGCAATCTGTCCTGCTCTCTCATATTGTCTTTCTCCTTATGAGTGAAAGAGGCTTAAACTGTATGTTTGCAATTATAATGCATACTTACTGATTCAGAACTAGCAAACTGTGGCCTTTGAGCTGTGAGCATTCTCTTCTGAATACAGAAGCAATTACATGAAAATATCTTTGTCTTTTGCATCTGCCAAAAAGTCTGCAAGCCTGGAACGACACAGTAGGATATGCAATTTCATTCACAGAAGTTCAGTATAACTCTGTACTCTGTAACAACTTGTGATATGAGAAGTTATTGTGTTCTTTTTAGTCATCCTGCAAAACACGCATGATGATCTTGTGCTTTGTTTTTTTTCTCCAGTATCCTGTGCCCCCAAAACTATTTGGTTGATTTTTGTTGTTGTTTTGGGTTTGTTTGTTTGTTTGTTTGTTTTGTAAGGCCTTGATATCTCCCTGAAACTCATTGGCCAAGGCTATGTTTCTCTTTTTCTCTCTCTTCTCCTTTTCTCTTCCCCTCACCATCCATCATCACAGTTTGCTGGGAGTTGAGTTAAAAATGGACTTGGTCAAAACGGAATGGTGACATCTGCAAGGGGATCTGGAGCCAGATTTTATCTCCTAGTTTCTTCAGTCATGAACCTGACAGAAGAGAAATTTCAAAGGGAAAGAGTGCTGAAATTTCAGCCACACCCAGCAAACCCTTCTACTGGGAGGGGCACCTGAGAAATTCAGACCACATGTTTGACTGCCTCTTCTTATGCAAACAGTAACTTATGGTGAGAGAGAAATCTGCATTAAGGGAGAAAATAAACTGTCTACAGGAGAAGAGAATTATCTGAGTGCATGTATCTCTGATAAAATTAAGAGCAGCTTGAACCTTCACTAAAGGTACATCCCAGATAACTGGGATATGCTGAAAAAAAGTCTGAATGTTTTATCCTGTTACTTGGCCAAACTTTTAATGAGATACATGGCATGATTATCACAGAGAATGAAGCATATAGAAATCCTTATTCCTCCCAATGTTATGTCTATATACATAGAGAGTATGTACTGTATACATAGAGAGAACCATCTGCCCACTTCTTATCAGCTGTCTCAACTCCCTTTGATATTGAAAAGCATGTTTCACAAAATACATTTCACTGAGATGTGGCCATTAAGGTTGTGATGGTGGAACGTGGCCTATGGCAGCTTTCTTTGTAAGCAGCACCCATAGCAACCTCAGCTTAAAAGAGGGCCCAATCCTGAAAAATTTCAGACTGAAGGGTAAAACCCTGCCCTCACCGAATGCAGTGGACTTTTGTCACTGGCATCAGAGAGGTTTTGCTTTGGCTGTTTATCACTGCTGTCTGTAGGATTTGCATTCTTAGAATGCTGTCTGCTTTGCTGAGAATAGAATATCTGCAGTGAATCTGCAATTCTTTTTTGTTTTGTTTTTTTTTTTTTCAGAGCAAATGATGGGGTTTTCTCAGGTATACGTGTAACAAGATTCTCTTCTCCCTTCCCCCAAATCCTCTGTTGAGTGCTGCCTTCACCCTCCAGACGGGGTCAGCTATTTAATGGCAACGAACATTTTCAGAAAGGTAACCTTTCTGCTTGTGATTTGTTCAAGGACTTTGGAATTACAATGGTTACTGTCAAAAGTACATAATTGGTCTCAGTGGCACACATCCAACAATAGGAGCTTCCTTCTCTCTGCTTCACTCAGGATTCTCTCCCAGTATTACCCTCTCGCTTTTTTGCTCCTGTCAGGCACAAGAACACAAGTGCCAGTCTCTTAGCTTGCCATTGGACAGCACAGCAGACCTGCCATCCGCCTGGCTGCATCCTGCTGTGGGTGGCATTGAGTTGCTCCTTGGCTGGAGGTTTTCACATTGACTTCAGTTGAACAGAAATGTTTTCTCTGAACTTAGATTTTGAGCACCTCTCGTCCTTCATGCTCTTCTCCCAAAAAGTTGGGCTGTAGGGAGGATGACAGTCTGTGAGTGCTGGGGTTCTCACATGTTTGTAGATCTGCAGTTAGAAGTATATTTTGGGTTCTCTTATACAAAAAGCAAACACTTATTTCACAGATCATAAACATGCATGATTTCTAGCACCATAAGCTGACGAAGTGTTGTGTGTTGTCTGCTGCCACGTGCAGTGAAGAGAATATTCTTGTTCCTTTAGTCCCACAAAACCTATTTCATCCTCTGCACTGTAGATGGGGCATTGCTTCCTAATGCTGTCTGCTTCAGCAATCTTTTTAGCAACTCAAAAGGAAAGAGGAATTTGTCAAATCTCACTGGATGTCTATCAGAAATGTCAAACTAGATGCTGTAACATTCTAGTTTTGTCAAAACGGTAAATGTATGTACAGCTGTGTATGTGATATTATTGCTAGTAATCGTTGCCTCAGTGAATTTGCCTGTATAAAGCAGCACCCTGTGGTATTAACAGATATTTTTGTTCTGGTCCCAGAGGCCACTTTGGCCTTACACAAAGATACTGATTATTTGCTCAAGTCTGACAAGTCTGCCCTGTTCATGGCAGCTGAGGGGAGGAACTACAGTTCCATCACGGCCGTGGAAGGATCCCCGGCAGCTCCTTGTGCTGTGTCTGCTGGCACAGCTCTGCAGGCAAACCCAGGCACTGAGCAGTGAGTGTAGCACAGATGTCTGGCTGAGGCAGGATCAGCTTTTTCCGTATGAATGCAGAAAAAAACTGTATGCTAAAGGACATACCTGATTTACACACTTTAGCACAAAAGGAATCCCTTCCAATCTATAGCACAGCTGGTGATTGAGTCTTTTCTTGAATATCCACCAAGATGATCACATTGATAAGATCATTTGGAAGCTTTTGGCTTTCACCATCCCAGTTAAACTACCGGGGGTGGTCATCATTCACTCACCACACTGCTCTGTTGGATGAAGTCTTTGTTTAAAATATTTCCTTCCTCTTTCCAGCTTCACATGGATGTCTCCATGTTCCCCCTCTTGCATTGGAACAAGTCCTGCTGCAGCAGCTGCTGCCCACATCTGTTTCTGGGCTTCTTCCATCGAGTAGTTGCCATTCTGTGTTTGTCACTGTTTATGATGGAAATAGCTGGGGAGGTCATCAAACACATTTTGCTAATGCCTCGTACTGAAGGAAAATAGGAGATTCCATAAACTTTTTCCATCTTTACCATTGAAAACTGTTTTTTTCTTTCTGGGGGACAGAAAATAATCTTCTCTACCACTGCTCTGGTATTTCCATTCACAGTTCCTGCCAAAACAGGACCCAATACATCTCAGTATTGATTTGCTTAAGAGTATTTTTGATGTGTTTTATCCTTCCAGTAATATATTCCTGTATCTTCAGTTGCACGCTTTGCAGGAGGATCACAGTGTAACATGCTTTATTGGAGAAGATTTCATTTCCTTCTGTCTTTTATTCTCTAGATTTTGCGATTTATGCTGTGACAGCTTTTGGTGCAGAATGAAACAAAAAAAAAAAGTATTTAAACTTTCATCTTAGGTCAGAAAAGAGTGTGTTTTTCTTCTGCTTCAGTTTTTAGAAAACTGAAGAAAAAAAAAAAAAAAAGAAGGAGTATTACATTTCCTGTGAGGCTGGAAACACTGAATCAGTTTCTTTTTAATCTGAAATTCTGCGGTTTGAAGGAAAAATGATATTTCTTAGGCATTCTCTAATGGAGTGTTACAATACAGAAAGGTGTTTTTGTGACTTGCCCGCATCCATAGCGAGAGCAGCATCAGTCCTGCTGCACTAAATGCTGTTGGCAGTAACACCATCACTGAAGGGCTGAGCACAGTGCAGAGAACACTATGAGAACACACCATTAAGAAGGAATGAACTTCTCCATCTGCAAACAGCAATTGGAAAAGGCTGGCTTTGAGGCAGAAACAATCAGGATTTGAACACCTGTTTTGAAGGCTATCAATTTAAGGTCAAGCTCTGTGATGTTTTAGTGTTTTCTGCAATGCAGAACAATGCAAACTCACGCAATTGTGTAATTAAAACATAGGCATAAATTGTGGTTATGCATCCAGCAGCAAGCACACTGAATCCTGCCTTGGCTGCCTGTGGCTCCTCTTGCACCACCTCTTGTTCTCTCTGGGCCCACACCGTTAGATGTGGATCTTAAATCCTTATCTGTTAATGGGAGCGTAGGCTCTTCTCTATTGTCATCACTTTTGGAAACAGGATGTAGGTAAATTGGGCAGTTTTGTCAATTTTACTATTGTTTTAAATATATGTCATGTATTTTCTACTATATTTCAAGAGACTCACAAAAATCTGAGCTGAAAATTGCAATTCAACAACTTCAATTCCTTGTAACTTGTCTTTCTTGTAGCTAATAGTTAATGCTGCTGTGATGTAGTTTAAATGACTACATCTTATTGCAGTACTCTGAGGCTGGAAACAGTGATGAAGTAGGAAAACAAATTTCCTGTATCACACAGATATAAGAAGACAAGTTAGTAATGGAGAGTCAGGGGTGAAAGAGAAGGTTGGAGGTTTGTTTGCTTGTATCAAACCTTTAATGATACTTAAACTTAGCTTGGAATGTTTTGTTATACAGGAATTTCTGATTTGTTTTCCTACAGCTGGTAATATTTTGCACTTAGGTGTGCCTTGTTTCCTGTGACTGTCAGCAGCCATGTCAGGGTGTCCTCAAGTTGATGCTGTAATGCATCTCTGCCTTAGGGAACTCAATGTAACTGTACTGCAGAAAGGAATCAAGAGAAGGGTTTACAGAAGGTGGTTTTCAAAGCACCTAACTTATTTATTGCCAATAGAAGGCAGCAAAAGTTGTGTATTAATCACTTCCATTCGGTGAGTACCTGCACATTCCCTTCTGCCTTTGGTAGCTCCATTTCACTATTCCTGCTGCAGCAGTCCTCCTACTCAGAGCTTCCTCAGTTCTGAGCTGGCAGGGTTTCTGGGATAGAAAGAATTAATTCTAGGGGAAGGAACGAGTCAGGACATTAAAATAAAGTATATGCTTCTCCTTCCATATTTTTACTTTCTGAGAGCCAAAGCTCTTCCTGTTATGTGCAAGGAGCAAAGTGAATACAGGGTCTTGGAAATGAACCGTTCTTTAAGAGGCTTCTTGCTGCTTTTCATCAGAACATAAATAGTCTGTGGCTCCTGCTCAGGGCCTTGCTGGTGAGATGGAGGCTGATACCTGAGGTCCAGCAGGACGGCTGCTCACAGGAACTGCAGTCTGTGCACTCGTTTTCAGCCCTCTAGACAGATGAGTGTCATTTAGCTGCTCTGACCACCAATCTTTACCGTGGTCTGAAAACTCTGCTCTGCTCACTGGGGGTGGCCCTGGAACCTGAAGAGAACTTCTAAAGCACTGCATGATCCTCGAGAGAAAATTAGGCAGAGCGTCTGAGAAAGCTTCCCTGCCCCTGAGCCGCTCTCGCCTCACAATATTGAACGATTCTTGATATACAACCTCTGCTTCCCAGTACTGATAACAAAGAAGAGCTGCTGGATTTGTCACACTGCAAAGCAGCCAGTTGTTACAATGCAGCAACTGCATTCTTGGGTTTTCAGCTTTCAAGGGAACATACAAGAATTAAACAGTGGTGCACCCAAAAGGAACCGTGAGTAGCACTTTAATAAATCCCTTTTTACCCTGGAGGATGATGTCATTGACAGCAACCAAGGACATGCCTACACAGCCACTCCGGAAGCTTTACTAGCAATCCAGAGATCATTAATGATTTCTCTCACTCAGGACAGGTCTTGCAAACACTTCCTCCCACACCGATTTGCTGTGAACGATTGCAGTGTGAATATACAGAGAAAGTTTTGTGGTTCCTGCCCTTCCCCAGCCCTCTCAGAGCTCTCCCACAGTGCTCGCCCACTTCTCCGTGTCCTCTCTTCCGTGACGGTTTGCTTTGTGTGCTGCTTCACCAGGATGCCTGCAGAGCAGGAGCAGAAGAACTCCTTTCTCTCATTTCCTTCCCCTCAAGTTACTCTCTGCCCAGGGAAATGTCACTGTCATAATGCAGTGTGGGCAAAGACACATGGCGAGCTCTTGTCCTTTACCAACTCCAGTGAGAAGATGCAAAGGCATAGCTCTCCGTTGAAAGGATGTCTCCCAGTGGCAGCAGCATCAGTGCTGGTGGCCAGGACAGTCCTAGGAAAGCTAATAATAAAAAGGCAAGTTTCCTGTTTTAAAGGGGCATTTAAAATCCTGCACGTGCTTCCTGTAAAACAATTTCTGCAATCTCCCTGATGTTTGCAGTGCCCTGGAGAACTCAGATGATGAGTGTGTTGCTTGTAGAGGATTTGAAACACTTATTGACCTGTTTATTTTATGACAACCTTGCTTCTGTTTCTAATCCAGAGTGAGCTTTATCTGTTGTTGGTTTTGATTTTATATTGTGCTATATCATGCTAGAGTAATTTCTGCCGTAGAAGACAGAAAGGCCTTATCATCAAAGAGGAAAACCTGTGAGCAGAGCAGGCAGCTCCTAAAAGAGCTGTAACCTGAGTGTAGAGAAGCAGGAGTTAAACTGGCTCCTGCACTGCAATTGTTTTGGGTTACGGTTGAGGTTCCATCGCTGTGCCTGGTTCCTCAGCCTCATCTTCCACACTGGCTTCGTTAGCAATGAGATGCTAATTAAATTTCATATTTATGATTAGAAAATAAAACCATTGGACCTTTTAAAAATAGATTTTTATGAGTTTTGGCCCAGTCAGCTGAGTCAGCAGAATAGAGTCTGCAAGGCTGAACGTGGCAGCTTTGGGGAAAAAGAGATAAATAGAGCAAATAACGATAGGAGAGTCCAATGTAAAAGCTTATGCAGTTTCTACCCTGTATTAATTTTCAGCATAGGAAAAATAATTTTATTTTTGTTCCTCCTAGAATAAATATTTCTAGTCATGCAGAAAAAAATCCTTTATTTTGTCTCAGAGGGATCAGAACTTAAAATTTCAGCTAATTCTTAAAATCTCAATTGCAGCTGGAGATAAAATGTAGGAAAGAGTTGATCCATCAGCAGCAGTATTTGCCATCATCTGTTAACTAGCAAAATATTTCATGGATTTAAAGGAGTTTGAATTAGCATGAGTGAGCAGTGTCACAGCATCAGCTCTCCTCACTGTGGGGCAGATGGAGTGTTTGCACAGCACTGGGAACCAGAACTACCTGAACACTGCTGTTATCAAATTTATAGGTGCTACAGAGTGTGGTTTCATAGGTAAGAATTCGCACCTCCCAAAGATTTAAAGGCCTTTTGTTTTTCAAATACTTTGCATTGAAAGAATGCTGCAATTAAGAAAAGATTTTTGAAAGAGCTCGGCATCCATTTAGGCATGGAAGAAAGACCTGATTTTTAGGAGGGCTTATCACTCAGCAGCTCTGTGACTCGTAACACCAATCTATCCCACACTCGGAAGCAAGCCATGCAAAAACCTGGCCATTTATTTTAATGCCTAAATTCCACCTCTGCTCTTTGAAAATCTGACCCTAATTACATGTTGTGCCCTTGAGTAGGAATGAGAAATAGGGGAAATCAACCCTGAGGAAGCAGAACCATTCACTACTGCTCATACTGCGCGTAACCTTGCTGCTTACAGACAGTGTCGCATTTAAAGCAAATGCTTTTCTGCTCAGAGTTGTTCGCTTGTGATGCTTTAAGCTACCAGGTACGGTTAATGCAGATAGCATATGAGGAATTGTTATGCTTCAAGGCATAAATTGGGAGAATGGGAGGGGAAAAAAGCTTCCACTGACTGAGTGTGCCATGATGCTTTACCAAGCTTTGTATTGAGGTGACTCTTCTTGTAAGGACTGGGATTCAGGTGACTGTCATCCTGAAAATCTTGCTTTTGTAATACTGCTCATAAATGCTGTTCTGCAGCAGCTGCCCATGCTTAAAGACTGGGATGCTCACAGATGGAGTGCATCCGTTTGCAGCTTCTGTTTTCACAAATATTTATTTCCACAGTCAGCAGAGAACCCAATAGAAAGCAGCCCCTGCTCATGTGGGCTCCTTCTGGAGGACCACACTCAGATGAACAAGCAGTCAAACATTTGATATTTTTGAACTTTCCTACTTGATTTTTTTCCAAAGATACATGTTGAGCTGGCCTGATGTTGAGTTTCCTGATGGGAACAGAGTTTAATGTCTTCCTATGGTAAGTGAATTTTTTGTGGTCAGTTTTCCACACCAAAGGTTCACAGCATTTTATTCTATATCATCAGAATATTGATAAAGCAACAGAAGGTACTTAATCCTTCCATGCAACGTGTTGGCAGTAGGAAATACCACAGAATTGCCATGTGTTTGGTGTGGTCTCTTCCCCAGGACAGCAAGCCAAAGTCGTAAAGAAGCCACTGCTTACAGAAATGCAGTCCTTTCCCACTAAAGAAAGAATCAGGCAGCTTTAAATTGCTACAGAAGTGAACCTAAAGGAGCCCTCCTGCAGGATGCAGAGTGAATTATCTCTGTTTTTTGCAGGTTTCTTTCCTGCTCTCTGCTGCACACCTTGCAGGGCAGCAGCTCTGCTGTGCAGAGCTGAGCCCAGCAGCAGCAGTGCGGGAAGTGAGAGTCGGCACAGCATCCTGCAGCTCCTGCTGCAGCCGGGCATGCAGCTCTGGGTCAGGACAGTGCTTCCTTTAAAACTTCCCTCCACGGTGTTTGTTAGTGCTGACAGTTGCCCACAACCTCTATTCAGAAGAAAAGGGAAGTCAGGCAGCCCCCAGCATGGTTCTGTCTGCTATATATAGACAGCAAGTTTGAGAGAGAGGATGGTGGGTGTATGTTTCCGGTGCTGTGTGATACAGTCCCACTATAGCAGTGCAAGAAAGGAGGGGACACAGAGAAGAGGTGACCGGAAAGCATAAGTGGGAAAAATCTGTTTGTAAACCACATGCAACCATTTCCATGCAAAAGGAGAATTTTGATTTCAAAATAGTGAGCTCCTTCTGATTCCCACTAGAGTTCTGTCCTTCCTCAGCTTCACTGATTCGATCTATTGTATACCTATTCTTGCCAAGTGGCACCCAGTTTACTTCTGCATCTTCGTGCTCTGCTGGCTTGCTTCTTCAGGCAGCAAAACAGCACATGCGATGGAGCAGTCTGTTCTTTGCAGTTGTTCTGTCTTCAAATAGTTGCAAAGAATGGGTAGTAAGCAACTAAGAGCTAAGGAAGGTTGGATAAGTCTTTACAGAGCTGTATGTAGAGCTGCTACACCTCTGCATAGTGCACTTGAGATGGTTAAGTCATCCATGTTCTCATCCTAGTCAGTATGTGCTGCTGTTATAATACAGTAAGCAGTTGGCGGGTGGGTTATTTTTGTAGTGTTTGGAGTAGACTTGTAAGGTTGACCTTTATAAGAGCGTATGGCAGCTTTGTATTTGTTCATTCTTTGAATTTTCAAGCTTCTCTTTGCCTGTTTAGTACAACTAGTTGTATTAATGGAAGTGTTAATAGCACTGATGAGAAACAGGCTGTTTTCATAGGGTTATGCAAGTTTCATGTGCTTGCATCAGCTAATGAATCACTGACCTTACTGAGTTCTTATGTAGCTCAGTCTATACAAATTGCTTGTAAGCACTGGCTCTCTGAACCAAAGAACATGCTGCTTCTTGTAAAGTGAACATGCATTTACTGGGACCTAACCTGCAATCATCAAATCCATCTGAATGTTTGGCTAACTTGAATTTTGAATTCAAGACTCCAGATCCGATGGCAGGAAGGTTCCTAATCACACCCTCCTACCTGCTTGCCCGCAGTTGTGCCTCCTCCTCAACTACTGAAAATCTCATTAGCAGTTGTAAAAACAGGATGAGTTAATCTCTAAGAAAAAGAATTAACCTGAGACCCCATAATAAATTCTGAAGCATTTCTTGGGCCAGCGTCCTCACGAGCCCTTCACAGCCTGAGGATGACAGCTTCTTTTTTAGATCTTTGCTTTTAGCACACATTAGCTGAAAGGAAACGTCCCTGTCAGTAGTTAATGTTGCTCTCAAGAAAGAAAGGCCAGACATACAAACATTTGTACTGCGTTAGCCCAGTGATTTCTGCTGTCCTCATCGTCATGCGTAACGGAATGGAGAATATGTAGATTAAAGCTTTTATTAAATGTTGGGCTTTCAGCTCGCCGCTGCTACTTTGCAAATCCTTTTAAATAGGTGCACTAAATCCTTGTGGTAAATTATTTATGCAAATTGTTGTGCTGTTTTCCTGATTTGCATGCCCAGAACTAGCACTAATTTCTGATGTCTCAGGATCGGTGACAGGGCCCTCTTTGCTTTACACCCCACATTTCCTTCTCTTTGCCTTTTCTAAGGCTTTTCCCATTCTCATCTGTGTCTCACTTCTGTTCTTCACTTTCATTCTGTTGATTTCCCCTTTCTTTGACTTTCTTTTTCTTCATCCTTCTCCCTTTCTATATTTCCATTTCCCTTTTTCTCACAATTCTTTCAACACTAAATCTTGTCTTTTTCCTCAAATATCTTTGTGTCGTTTCTCATTGCTTGCCTGTCGCATTTCTCATTTACTGTCACTAACATAATCACTTAATAATGCTGGCGTTAACAGTTTCTGAAAACTGGATGTCAGATTCATAAATAATAGAGAAGATAAGAGTAGCCGGATAGTAGGCATTGGCATCTGAAGGGACAAATCTTTTGGATGACCATAGGGGTACCCCAACCAACAACTGTTTGGGAATCAAACTTAACATGGGATTCTGAAGTAGATGTTTAAAATGGTGAGATGTAGTTCTGAACAGATCCATTTCTCCACCACTCACCATAGAGGAACTCGATTTCTAAATTAACCTGGGTCCTAATGCTGGCTGGTGAGATGACTCCAACCTCTGGCTCCGCTCATAAGTTCACCCTTCTGTCAGTGGTGCTTAGTGGGCACCGTGCTGAGGAAGCTAGGAACATCTTCCCTGTGTGTAGAAAACTGACAGACAGAAAAATGGAGTTGTCAAAACATTGTTGCTACATTTCTTTAAGTTATTTGTGTAGGAGAATTTTTTCCATTTTCTTTGTTTATTATGGGTAATATGTGCTTTACAACCAATCTGATTGGATCTCGCATGTTCAGAGTAACGCAATCTGCTTTCAGTTTGCTATTGAGACAAAATTAGTCATTTCCTTCCTGTGTGATAACATGGTAAGAGCTCCCAAGTTCTAAACTGGCAGACCTGAAAAGGATGTCGACTTTCGATATTTTCACCAGATGGAGAGCAAAGCTGTGAAGCACAGATCTCTGCCTTTTATGAATCACAGATCACTACAGGATCCTAATAAGTATTTTTAGACTGATTAAGATCTTTCATAACAATATTTTGTTGTGCAGAGCAGCATTCTTAATGTGCAGTTTTTTCCTCCAGAAACTGATGGGTACATTGTAGTGTTTTGTATGCAGTTGCAAAAGCAGACAAAAGCTACATGCAGCAAGCGTGGAATTCAAAGCAATATTATTAAGGTATTAAGCAATATTATCCTGCAATTCTGAGAAACTAGTTTGTCTTTGTTGCATACAATGTTTTCTGGTTTAGAGGATAATAAGCAAACCATTGGGTGTACTGCATTAACAACGCCTACAATTGATCCTTGCTTTATCTGTGCACATTTCTTTTTTGCTGAGATAGTGTTAAATGGATCTGTTCTTAGTAGAGTAACTAAAGGGAAAGGAAGAGTAATTAAAGAGAGTTCGTGCAGTATTAATTCTTCTGGCCTCTTCTGCAAGGGGAGGAATAGCGATTAGAGACAAGTCTCTGATTTATTCTATTGCCTTCATTCTTTTTCACAGAGCAGAGATACTGAAAGTGTAACATGACAGATTTCTTCATTTCTTTTCCTCTCGCTTGGTTGTTTTTGAGATAATAATTATGAAAATCAGGGGAATTTTCTTTCCCTCTTATGTTTGTCAAAGCAAGATGAATGTGCCTTCAGAGCCCTTTGACAAAGTTAGGAGGTTGTCTTGGTTCTCTCTGCTATTTAGAAAATGTGAGTAGTATTTATGACTGTAGCTGTCATCTGGTTTCACTGGAGAGATCCAGGTTTACCTCACTGCAGCTCTGCATGACTCTGAGTGGATTTGTATGTTGCATGTAACACAAAGATCGACTCAGTGGGAGTGGGCAGAAAATATTTGTGCTAAAGTATTCCTACTTTGAGTTTGAAGTTTCCTGCTCTTTTCCTACTTCAGTGTTCTTCTACTTTGATAGACTTATTCAATATTTTTTTATATATATTTTATTGGAGCTGTGGCTGGATGAATCTTTTATACAAAGAAGAAGCTCTGATATATACAAAGTAGTTCTTTCTATGACTGTGACCTGAAAGAGAAATACAGCCTGTTCAACAGCGCTGCCGCCTTCAGAAAGTGTTCTTGGGCCAACGAAACCTGAAGTAATAAAACCAGGTTAATAATAAATGTCTCTTCTGGACCTTTCCGTCTCAGTGGTTCCAGGTGCTCTGCAGTCTCTGATGAATGAGTTCTACCAGGTGGGCACACTGAGAACCTGCACTTTATATTCTTTCGCATCAAAGATGGGTTAAGAATTTTTCTCCTCTCAATTTTGGGTTCAGGTTTAGGCAACTCTATGGTGAACACCTTGTAATTGTAGGCAAGCAAATTGTCATCATAATCAATGTTTAAGCCTTTGGAAAGTGGTTTTCAGTACTGCAGAACATACAGCACTGCAGCCAATATAATTGGAAACAGCTGGTATCGAGCGTTTCAGAGAGGCAGTAGTGCAAACAGAGCTCTCCTGTCTCCTCAAGCAAAGGGATGTAAGTTCCTTATCACACTTAAAACTGTGGCTTTCCTCTAAAATTAAAAATAGTTCTCAATCCCTTTGTGGTTTTGTGGTTCTCTGATATTGCAAATCTACATCTATCTGTACAAGCAGCTGTTGAAAAAACCTCCCTGTTGTTTTATGTTGTCATCTGAGATGCTGGACAATCTTAAGGGAGAAAGGGCATACCCCATGAAGTCTGGAGATACGCATACATAAAGGATGTAATGCAAATACCCTCAAAATGTTGAGGGTAATACACATAGCTTCAAAAGACTTCTTTCCATCTTTACAGTTTGCTTTAAAGTGTGCTAATTTACACATAATCCTTTCCTGTTCTGCATACACATTTAACATTTAAGATGAACAAATTTATGTTCATGCTGACATACAATTTGCACAATTTGTGTTATTTTCTCTTCAAATACTGCCGTTCTGTCAACATCTGTGACAAATGCACAAGTCCAAAGCATTTAACAGTTCACCCCTTCCAAAGCAAACTTCCTCCTACTTCCCAGTATAGGGCAGAACCCACTTTTTTGCATTTTGTGAAGAGTGTATCAAGAACCCAGCAGTGCCAGATGAAGCTTCCATTTGCAGTCGGCTCCAATACCAACAAGCTGCCAGGAATTCACAGCAAGGGATGCAAATAATGAAGCAACTGAAGGGTTAATTTCTGCACCAACTGAAATTAATCACAGAAATGAAGCCTTGTATCAGCTTTGATGGAGAGAACTTTACAGAAGCCCTGGTTCTGAAGCCTGGAGGCTTTATTCCCTTGATTGGTGAAGAGTGTCACTGACATATGAGCGTATGGAGCTAGAGTGAGAACAGAGAACTGCTTTAGTGGCAAGGTGATCTGTTTGGTTGGAAAACAGAAGAAAAAATAGCAAACATGGAGGAAGATTCATCTGTGCATAACAGCCATGAGAAGGATAGTCCCTGAGAGAGCGAAGGAGATGAGGAGAATAGAATGTTTCATTCATTGTAAAAAGGGATTCTCTTTATTTGTCTGCATCTATAGATGCCTTTGAAATGGATGAGACTGGCTGAGATTATTACTGGATGAAGATCTCCTGCAGTTAAAAGCTACACTGTGTACTAACTACTGAAAGGAGCAGCAGGAGAGCAATTTTTTTAACTGCTGTGGCAATTCTTATTTCCTTTTGGCTAATGCCTGCTGAAGTCAGCCTGAGTCTGTGACTTCACACCTGTGATTTGTAATGGACAATGCAGTCTTTCTGACTTATCACAACTTGTGAATGTGTTAGGTTACAGCTCAAGAGGTGCTGGAGTCAGAAATGAGGTAAGGATAACAGTGAGCAGATGAAATAGCTGATTACACAGCTGAAAGCATTTTAAGTCTGCCTTTTTATCTTATAAGTGAGAACAACTTTTGTGCAAGATCATCACAGCCAGGAACCAGGGAGCAAGGTCCTTCAAAAACCTGCAGAGCAGATGCACTGCTGAAAATCTCCTTTAAAAATGGAATCCCCCCGTGCAATCCTTTAGTGGTGTCCCACTGAGTTTCATTTGTCACGCCTGGTTTTGTACCAACAGAACAAAACTTTGACCCATCCACAAGTATTTTATTTCTTATTCAGTGTTATATTTTTGTATATAAATATTATATTATTTACTGTGGTTCGTATGAAGGGTGCTGTTTTAATATCACCCATTGGTTTCTGTTGTCTTTGGAAAAGCTGCAAAAGGCAGATGGGTTACCTGAGGTTTGTACTCAGTCTGGGCATGGAACCACAGCAGAAAAATAACAGATCTCTTATGCCCATCCATGAAGGATTACTTGTTAAATATATTTTTCATACCACGTAAGAAATGTATTCACATTGAGAATTATGCTGATGAGTGAACTTTTCTTTGA
Organism: Lagopus muta; assembly: GCF_023343835.1. Classification (NCBI taxonomy): domain Eukaryota; kingdom Metazoa; phylum Chordata; class Aves; order Galliformes; family Phasianidae; genus Lagopus; species Lagopus muta. The sequence continues at coordinate 11,846,353 of NC_064447.1, forward strand.
ATCGTTTAAATCCCTTACTAATGTCCTAAGGGAACTGCTGACACAGAGTGCAATAAGTTCTGGTTCGGTGCAGCAGGCTCTTGGATATTTTGCAATTTACAAAAGTCAGGCAAGTGCTGCTGAGGTGCACCTGGGAGCTTATTGGAACACCTCCCCAAACAAAGGGCCTGCAAGATACCGCTGTTTAGTTGAGATAGCTGTGACTTTGAGATGACTAAAATACTGCAGGACCTTGCTGCCTTCTCCCAGACGTTCAGCTTTTCCAATTGTGCAGTGTGTGTTACATTTGTGATTCCAGATTGCACCTTGCAGCACAGCTCTTCCCTCCTCTGGGGGCAGCCGTCTCTTTTGGCCCCGCTGATGGCAGCCACAGAGCTGCTGTTTGTGTACAGTCACAGCAAACGCTGAGGAAGTGCTTCCTGGGATATGAAATGATTAAGAAAAGAATTCTGGAGTATGGGAGAGAACAAAATGGGCAGTTCTGTTACCTATCCATGAGGAAGCCATTCCAATTTTTTTGGAGATTCTGGAGGCCAGCCTGGAAGTTTGGACACTATGGTACAGCCTTTGAAAGCGCTACACAAGGAAGGGGCTCTTTGTAGAACAGCTCTGCATCTGATTGTGATAGAACACTGACAGACACATTATCCTGCAGATTAGCACTTGGATTTATACTTTCCAGAATAAGGAATTAATAGCCTTTGGCTATAATAGCTGGATCTGCCCAGCGTAATGCAGCACGCTCTGCAGTTTCTACAGTCAGAAGCTAAGGAAATTATAATACATTGGAGAGAGCCCTTCTGGTCCTAGAAAAACAAGGCATTGCTTTTGAGCTCTTTAGTTACTGATTACCAGCAAAGCCTCATAAAGCACAGCTCCATCTCTTATGGCCCGGGAGCAGCATGTTGTTTTGTAAGGTGGCCTCTGATGGGCTAACAGAACTCTTGGAATAGAAGGTGGACTGTTGCATGCCACTCGTATTGCAAGAGCTTGGAAAAGCAAGAATGCAAAATTAGGACTTGGTTCCAGAGCTTGACATTTATCACAAATTTAAGAGGGAAAGATTTTTACAGCTTCTCTGCTATTGACTTAACTTTAGTACAGGGTTTTTCACCTCATTGCCTGCCTTGTAACCTTCTCTAATGAGGTGGTTACAAATTAGGAGCTGGCAGGAAATTGCTGAGCAAGCACTGAAAGGCCATGTGATAACTTTTTATGAGTCAAGAATGTTTTCTGACTCGAGTGACACTGTGCACAGAGGGCCAGGCCTGAGCTCACAGGTGCCTGCATTCAGCCCCAGGTCAGTCAGTCCATACACAGCTACAAAGGACAGACATACGGAACTACTCACTTGGGTGTTAACTCTTCCTGAGGTTCATTTACATGAGTTGGCTTATGCGGGAAAATTGCAATTCCAATCTGTGCAGCTGAGAGGAACAGAGGAGGTAAGAATGGCAAAATTAGGTGCCTGCAGCAACTGTTTATCTCTGCTCTGGATTCTGTGTGTTCATATCTTTCCTTGCATTGCACTGTCTCCTTTACCATTGTTTCTATTACGAAGAGGGACTCTGACTTAAAGAGACCTTCATGGGCTTAGCAGAGCTACAGATTCATCACTCGCAAGCAATATGCAATAGTTCATAGGCTCAAGATAGCACTTCTTTGAACTGTCACTTTCCAGATGAGTTGTGAAAAGGCTGCACTTCAGTTCAAGCAGTTTCAATATAGGGCAAACTCAGCGTCAGAAGTGATTTTAAACTCATCCAATGTAACATGGAAGCGCCAAAGAAAAAAAAGTAACAGGATATAAACTGCCCCGTTTGATGCTCATATGCCAATTGTTTCCCTTCTTAAGGAGGAGAGCCAGAGATGGATGACTGCCTGGAGACACTGAAAGATGAGGAGGAAGCTTTGTGGGAGAATGTGGAGTGCAACCGGCACATGCTGAGCCGGTACATCAATCCAGCCAAGCTGACCCCGTACCTGCGGCAGTGCAAAGTAATCGATGAGCAAGATGAAGATGAGGTGCTTAACTCTCTTATGCTGCCCTCCAAAATTAACCGAGCAGGTAATTATTTTATGAGTGGCTACATCTGTATCCCTGTCTCAGCTGCATTACCTTGGGGAGTCCGGAGGGAGCCCATATTGAGTTACAGATTACAGAATGGAAACCCTCTATCCCGTTTATAGGAGATTTAATGAAAAGGGTGGAATTTGCTGCTGGTATTTTGATAACAATGACTCTTGCCACTGCTGTGCAGGCTGGAGCTCATGAGGTTCATATTCCCATCACAACCTTGGCAGACATTTCAGTTTGCATAAGCAGCAGCCATTCCAAGAGCAAGTTCCCCGCTGCCATGTGGTGCTTCATGGTTTGTCAGTGCAGGGTCTGCCATCCCAGCATGTCAGTGCTCCTGGGGGAGGCTTCTTTTGGAATTTCTGCTCCTGAGGACGATTTCCCTGCGCACCTTTAGAGTAATAATCTGCACAGAGATAAGGAATACGTGGCATTACTTCATGAGTTCAGCTGAACCCAGCCAGCCATATTTTGCACAGCACATTGCTGTGGCAGAGACAAACCCAAGACTAGCCTGACTTCAGGGATACTATACTTATGCTTCTCACAGTGCTGTTATGTCACCTCTCAGTTCTCTCTGGGTTGTACTTAGGGCGGCTGCTGGACATTCTTCACACCAAGGGCCAGAGGGGCTATGTGGTTTTCTTGGAGAGCTTGGAGTTTTACTATCCTGAACTCTACAAGCTGGTGACAGGGAAGGAGCCCACACGGAGGTTTTCCACTATTGTTGGTGAGTAGGATCAGTCCTCAAGCCTGGTGAAATAAGTACTATCTTGAAGACTGGGTTTGTATTTCAGGCAAGAACTGCAAACGAAAGCTGGTCTGTTAGTAGCATCTTGAAGTTTTTCAATCCCTTTCAGTTCACAAGGAGGGAGCAATGAGGGAAGTATAAAGAAAGGGAATGTCCCAATTGTCTGAAAGGGGCTGAAGAGCTTTGGATGGAGTGAAAGCCACTACAAGAGGTCTCAGCAGATGTAATTTACATTGATAGCTGACACATGCACAGTACACCTGAAGCATTCAGATTAATTGTACATGTACACATCCATTTCACAAAATTTGTGCTATTTCCACAGGCCTGTCAGCTCAGCTGACACAATAAAATGAATGTTAGTGCTTCCTGTAGTATCTAAACGAGCTGTATGTTTGTATACTGTGATTCTGGTAATAGTGTGCTGTGTAATACTTGTCCTGTTGCCAGTTAGATGTATAAATGTGTATGTGTTTGTACATATTCCACGCATACATAATTTGGGACACTTGTTTCATAGTGAGTTCTGCCGACCCTGCTTAGCGTTAGGTTACTGTATGAGAAGTTGATAAGCTGTTCAAACATTTTCAGTGGAGGAGGGACATGAAGGCCTTACCCATTTCCTGATGAATGAGATCATTAAGCTTCAGCAGCAAGTAAAGACAAAAGACATGCAGCGCTGCGACCTCTTGGCTAAGTCTCGCCAGCTGGAGGATGAGCGAAAGCAACTAAAACTGAACAAGATAGAGCTGATGACCTTCCAGGAGAGATACAACAAAATGAAGGAGGAAAGGAACAACTACAACGATGAACTGGTTAAGGTGAAGGATGAGAACTACAATCTGGCCATGAGATATGCCCAACTGAGTGACGAGAAGAGCATGGCTGTGATGAGGAGCCGAGACCTGCAGCTCGAGGTGAGAGAGATGCTCTGGGTTTCTCTAATCAGGAGTAGCAATGGAGGATGCCAGTGGCAAAGTGAGTTTTCCGCTGACAGCGGAGAGGTGTAGAGCTCATCTGCTTTGCTCACTCAGATGATTAAAGGCATCAAGGTACTGAAATTCTTACTGCAGTGTTGTGTATCAGTGGCAGATAATTTACACACTTGTATGAAATAAGCAGGACATAACATACATTGTTTGCTAAAATCATAATTTCAGCTTTTCAGGCTCAACAATATGCAGCATGACAGTTATTCAGGCTTATATTACGGTGTTTTCCTCAAAAAAGCCTCATAACAAGTACTGGAGTATCTTGGGACCACTTATAAGACAGAAAGAATTACTTCAAGTGCCATGAAATTTATGCTTATGGGTATGTCACAGGTGAGGCAGAGTAAACAGCTACCCACAGTGGATCTGGATGCTGAGGTTTATTTTAGAACCGGTGAGATTAGACGTTTTACAGCACTTTGATTTTTCACAGTCTTTTATTGCTCCCTCACCTCAGTGCCGCCTTTTCTGAGCCCCAACATCCCTTCCCTGCAGGGAGATGGTGCAGGAGGGTTGGTCAGCAGTTTGTGTCCTGCTCACTGTCACCAGTCAGTGTGACTGGCCAATGTCCCTGACTATCCCCCAGCATTCATATCTGTACATCACTCTGACTTCCAGTTTACTCCACCACTTTCAGACCTTTTCCCCAGTCAGGATCATTACCCCTTTCTTTCTAGGCTCCCTTCATTCTGAAGCCACTTCCTGGGGACCTCTCTTTTCATTCCAGTGCCGCAAGTCTCTGGTTTTCCCAATCCAAATAGCCTATGTGCAGAAGCACAATGTGTGGTCAGCCTCGTGAGCAGTATATCTGTCTTGTATCTCTTTATTTATTGGAGAATTGAGAATATGATGCTCTTACTCTCGTTTAGATGTTATCAAAATTTACAGCTGGCAAATAGTAAACAGCAAATAGTAAACTTCTGCTTGAGAGTTCAGAAGTTCACATCAGGGCATTTATCACACATGCATATCTACCCAATTATCTGCTTGTTAGCATTCACAGTTTAAGCTATTTTTTCCACCTATGACAGTATGTTTTCACCCGAAGCTGAGAATGTTTTCAAAACAGTCAATACCTGAGCTTGAAATGATTTCTTGCCTTCTCTGTCTCTCCTTCTCACTGCTCCCTGGCCGCTGCAGATTGACCAGCTGAAGCACCGCCTGAACAAGGTGGAAGAGGAATGCAAGCTGGAGAGGAACCAGTCACTGAAACTGAAAAATGATATTGAAAACCGACCTAAAAAGGAACAGATGCTGGAGCTGGAGCGAGAAAACGAGATGATGAAAACTAAAATCCAGGAGTTACAGTCCATCATTCAGGTACCACTGTGAAAAGCTCTGCCACTTCAGCTCGCCCCTCCTGCTTACCCAGGTGATGGGTTCTGAAAGCTTTGACCACTCCTTGCCTCCAGCCATCCCCTCTCTCACCTCCCACACTATCTCACGTACCCCAGGAGGACTTCTACCACAAATGTTGTCATCTAATAAGTCAAGCTGTTGAGAAATGAGCTCTTGCTCTGTGCAGAGCACAGCGGTATAACTAATGAGCATTCAACTCCTTCCTTAACCCTGCTGCTGTTCTTTGTACCAATCTGTCACTACAAAGCTGTGTTAAACAACCAGCCTAGATATTAGAGACTCTGTAACTTTTTCTGTGCTATTGTGCCAAAAGATTCTGATGAAGCATGGGATAGTAAAGGTCTCTAATCATGGTTTGTCACTAGTTACCAGAATGCCCCACAGAACACTGCTGTGCACAAGTACCTTAACTAACCCTTTTTTGGGCAGATGGGGAAAAAGTATGATATGCAGCTAATTTAGCACTGTGTTGCTCTGTAAAGAGCATAGTCAAATGCTGAGATGTGTGTGAGCGCTCAGCACTTTGCTGGGCAAGGCTCAAAGCCTTTTAAAATGACACTTAAAAAATATATCAATAGAATAATTTTGGAACATGGCTTTTAGCAGTGTCCAACAATTCATACTTCTAATATAAATCCGATTCAAAGGTTGAAAAAGTGTGTAGTGCAGAAGATTCTCAGAGTTCTGGTCCATGTAGGCTGTCTCATATTGATGGACTTGGTCTTACAGCACCTAAGGAAACAAAGAAATGATCGAGAAATATCTTAAAACAAGGTTGAAAATCTCCTGGGAGAAAGTATAAATAAACAAAAGGCAGTTTGTTTTAGAAATATTTACTTAATTAGGTAGCCAAAATGTCACTGAAATATCCAACTTAGTCTAGGTATTTTTAAAACAAATATGCACGATACTTGCTTGCATTTTGTGCCTTTTTTGTTTTCCATTTATGGTTAATTGTGGATGGCAATTTATTTATTGAAACCTGCTTTGGTAATCCTGATAATTTTAAAACTGAGAGGAAAAAAGTATTGCTAGAGACCACAGAAAATGAAGCAGAGGTACAAGCTACTTTCAGGCACGTTTAATATTCTCTAAGCATAGCCCTCCAAAGCCTATACATGCTTTAAAAATGCCTCGGAATGTTTTCTTAGGCCCTGCTCTTTGGCAAAGGATGAATTTTGTGTTCAGTGAGAGCTGATTAATAGAGGAGAACTTTGAATGCAGGGCTTGGAGTGAAGAATTGTGAATGCATCCAAAATGGATCAAATTATAGCCAGCACAATAAAACAGTAAAACTGTTCCTTCATCAGACTGTTCTGACAGCACGACAGCCTTTATTCATCTTCTTTGACAATATCTTAAAATATGAACAAATGTCCATTCCTTCTGCTGCTTTCCCATTGCAATACCATGTTCATTTTCTATTCCTCTTGTTTGTTACTGTCTTTGTTTTTATTTTTCCTGCAAAATTCTTTTCTCTTTCCCTGGCCTGTCTATTAAAAACATGTTTCCTCAGGCTGACAAGCGGAGTTTACCTGATTCAGACAAAGCCATTTTGGATATCCTGGAGCATGACCGTAAGGAGGCACTGGAAGATCGTCATGAGTTGGTCAACAAGATCTTTAATCTCCAAGAGGAGATTCGTCATGTGGAGGACTTGAGAGACAAGGTGAGAAATAAAGGATGAAAAGAGGCGGGATATGTCAGGCTGGTACCCAAAAGACCTCTAAGTGCAGTGGTAGCTAACAGACTGTTATTCTCAGTATCTTGAAGAGAAAGAAGATTTGGAGTTGAAGTGTTCAACACTAGGAAAAGACTGTGAGATGTATAAGCACCGTATGAACACCGTGATGATACAGCTAGAAGAGGTGGAGAAGGAGCGAGACCAGGTATCTAACCACTGAAGTGGAGAAAATCTGTAGCAAAAGCCTATATCTCTTCTGTGTCACTCTAGGGAGTTATGGGTAATTGGATCCAAAACACCACTAAAATATGAACATTTACAAGAAACTGGTATTTATGGAAGTAATTTTACACAGGGTAATATTATGCTGTTCCCTCAGCGTAGCATCCACCAGGCAGAACCAAGAACTTAGCAGCAGCTCCTGCAAGTTTTGTCTCAGTGTCAAGTGACCCAATTTGCACTCTAGAATGTTTTCCCACCTGCCAAGAGAGAGCTGGAAACGAACCACCCTCATTATCATTATTTTTAATGATACTACTGTGGCATGCACCCTGGTCCTTACTGCTACGTTAATTAGTGGATGGTTACAATTTCTGAAGTCCTTATTCCAAATGCATTAAAAACAAAACCACTGGGAGAAGGCCCAAATGCAAAACAGATTCTTCTGTCCACCGCAGGCGTTCCGCTCACGTGATGAGGCTCAGACACAGTATTCACATTGTCTGATTGAAAAAGATAAGTACAGGAAGCAGATTCGGGAGCTGGAGGAGAGAAATGATGAACTCCGAATTGAAATGGTTCGGAAAGAAGCCTGCATTGTTAACTTAGAGTGCAAACTCCGACGGCTCTCTAAGGACAATAATTGTCATGACCAGGTAGGGACGAGGTAGATGCGCTTGCATTCTTTTTTTAGGACTTCTGTCTTTAAAATATTTCCACTTGGAATGAAGAGGGTACTCTATTCCTTCTGCGAATTAGCTAAAAAACCTACTTCCTTCTACTAAATGTTAATGCTCCAAGAATTTCTTCGGTACAGTGGGGATCACGCCTGTGTTATGCACACAGCTCTCAAAGGCTGGCATTTCACATCCTGATTTGAATTGTAAGGGAAAGAAATGCAAAAGGAATGAATTTTTGCACTGGGGTAGAAACCATGAATTCTTTTGAGGAACGTGCTCCACTGAACAGAAAACAAAAACAGAAACAGATATGGGGAGTTATTGATTTGGGACTGGGCCACATTCTGCATGAGCTTCTGAAGCTCTCAACTCACAGAAAGTCCTGTCGGATTGCTCTTAAGGGGAGTCAAAAGGAGCTGTACCAAACTCCTTCTCAGAAGTCTTTCCTTCTGATCTTCAGAGTTTGCCACGCAATCTGCCCATCACTATTATCTCCCAGACCTTTGGCACTTCGAGCCCAAAAGCCAACGGTCAGGAAGCAGATGACTCCTCCACATCAGAAGACTCACCAGAAGACAACAAATTCTTCTTGCCTGATCAAGCTCGACTCAAGAGAAGAGTGAACCTTAAGGGAATCCAAGTATGTCTTAATATTGGGCTGGAGTGGTTCAGTGCAGGGACTGTTAGAACTAAGATACATCAAACATTGTGGTTATGCCTCTGAAACTGGTGTAAAAATAGGATTTATGTAAGTTTTTGCCCAGTGGTAATTTATGCCTTGAGGAGCAGATATAATCAGGTTTCATTGGCCATTTTTGTACCTTCTCCCTCTTGCTTCTGTTGTTCATTCACGTTCTTAGAGCACTGTCAATAAACTGATTCATTGCCTCCTTACCAGGAGTGAAAAAAATGATATAATGCCCAAAGTCTAGAGCACAAGGAACTGAAGGTGGAAATCGAAGCACGGGTGGAAAAGCTTGCATCAGCTGGAAGGAATAATAGAAAGAATGGACAAGAATTTGAGTCAAATTAACTGTCTAATTTAGAATTAAATTATGGCAATTTCCTTTCACAGAAGAATAAGAGGTAGCACGTGTTAGGTCTAAGATTTCCCCAACTGGCTGCATTTATTATGCTGTTATTATCTGATGCAATATTCACATGTTGTAAATATATATATATATATATATATATATATGTATATATATGCAAGCTAACATTTGGAGTTTTGAGCTTCTCCTCACTCTCATTTGCATTCGAATTCTCCCTGCCCTTCATAACCTTTCTGAGCTTTGACTGTTGTTATTACTTATGGCTGTGGAGCTGCATTTTGTACACTGCATGCTCCAAAAGGATGTCTGTTGTATTAACAGCTGCCTGAAGCCAGTCCCAAGGCACCCACTTCACCTTTTGTCTCTTTGTTCCCTCAGCAGAATCTGGAAACTGCAAAGCATTTGGGCCAGACTTTAAAAATAGTTAAGTAGCTTCCATTCATGACAGTGGCATTTGGATACCTAAATATCTTCAAAATTTGGAGTCCTGTTGTTTAAATGAAGGAAAATATCTTGCAGCATAACAGTAGAAAAGGAAGGAGTGAAAATATCTGTTTTACAGTGTGTGGCGAATATCCTGCATTTGTTTTTGCCTTTTTAGATAAATCCAAGAGCTAAATCCCCTGTCGGCATGAACAGAACATCAGAGTTTCAAGGTCAGAAAGAGCACCTATGTCCTTACTCCTTTTCTGTTGCTTTGTCTCATTTGTTCAGTCTCTTTAAGTTGTTTTAACAAACACTGTGACCCAGGAGACCCTTAACTAAGCTCAAGACAGCAAAATAGTTCTTCTCACTGTAAACAATGTCATAATTTGAAGCAGTCGGCTGCTCTACCTGATCAACCTCTCCATCCAAAGGTACCTCCACAGACGCACAATACTACATCCCATAATCTGCCTAACTTTTTTGTTTACTTAATCTTCCCTTTATCTCATCAAAATTGTGAAGGCTGTACTGTATTTCTTTCACAAAAAGTCATTATGCTCTTTTCTTTTTGCTGTCGGAAAGATCCTTCGAGCCGAAGAGACCCCAGTCTAGTGATCCTCTAATGAGTTTATTTGTCCTTCAGCAAAAAGAAATTCATTTTAAATCTAAAACACCGCAATGGCCTGGAGGAAGGGCTGACCCACCCGCCAGCCAGCTGCCAAGTTACCAAATTGGTTGCTGTATGCTCCTAATTCCTCTTACTTAGCTAACAATGTTCTCCAAACAAACGTCATATGCAGCACTTCCTTCATTTGTTATGCGCTGTATTGTACAAAATAAGAAGGCAAACGTGGTTCCTGCTGCATGATGTTGTATTTGTTTAGCATCAAATAATAGCAACATTTGTCCAAGTTAGAGATGCTGAAAGTGGGAGGGGGGTCTGTCAAGAAATTCATGCTGTGCTTCCTGGGGCTGCCTACGGCTGCATGACCCCTGTTGGGAGCATTGCTCTTTTAAAACAAATCCCAGGTTGCCAAATGATGGGGATACAACACAAATAATTAACGAATTAATAAAACAACCCAACACAACATTTGTGAATGGGTATTCACGGAGCTAACAAAAAAAGCAGAGGAAAGAGCTGAAGGAATTGTGTTGATGGGGAGCTAGGCGGGCAGCAAAAAGGGCTCCAGTGCCACCCTCAGCTCCTGCACAGCACAGGATGGAAAGTGAGACAAACTGAAGTGGAAAGATAATTGTAAGCCTTGTTGAAATCTGTGAAAGACTCTGTATTGGAAGTGATATAACCTAATTTTCCTCGGTGTCTTTATTTTTCTCTGTCATCTGTGAGCGCAGCAGTCAGAGCGCAGGATGAAGATGGGGCTGATGCCAGCAATGGCCGCACCGACACTAGTTCCTCTAATTCTGTTTCCATCAGTAACTCCATCAGCAGCTGTGAAGTCAGCAAAATTGTAAGGAGCCTTCAGATGTCCCTTCCCTGCTATGACCTCCTTTTCTGGCGTGGCTGAGAGCTTCTGCAGCCCCATGTTGTCACCTCACTGGCCACCTGGCTGTGACCCAACCCCAGCCCCTTGTCAGAAGCTTAATTGTTTTACCAGCGTGTTCTTAGAACTGTGTCAGCAGCCTTTTCCAAAATCATAGGATTGGACTTTGTTTATTTAAAAAGATTTTAGATATTTATGACCCTTCGCTGTGTCCTTATGCCATTTCGTGTTTAGAAAGACGAGATTTTCTTTAAAAGCTGCTTTGTAATGCAAGAAAATATTCAGGTTTTGGTTGTTGGTTTTATTTTTTTGAGTCCTCTGAAGATTCCCCCATTTGTAAGTAACAGGCAGTTAGAAGAGGGGTGCAGATCACAGCTGGAAGTTTCTGTGTGCCATAGCCAAACCATTTCTTCCCTTCTTGCTGTATCCCCCTGATCTCTCAAGGTAGAAATCCCATTATACATATGTGAGCACTGACACAGCAGGACAAGCAGGAAGAGAGAGTGCTCTTGTGGAGTGTTAGTAACAAAGAACAAAACATCTTTCTAGAATGCTGTGAAAAATGCTGCCCCCAGGAAATTAAAATTAGAGCTGAGAATAGCCAGGAAAGAACTCCCTGCCACTTGTAATAAGTTTAGCTGATTTAGGAATATTTTTTGGAATATCTTTTGGATGTTTTGATCACTTAACTGTCTTCCCTGCAGTACAATTTGCAGTTTAGACTCCAAACCAATGTACTAGAGTATTAATGGAATATATGGAGGTGTGTGTTTTACTTCCTCATTCCTACTGTATTTGTGTGTAAATATATATATATATATATACACACAGTCTGTTTTTCATCTGCTCTTCATCCTCTTCCACCTATATATCAGCTGTGCATCACACACTCTGCAGATGAAGTTGAAATCCTTCAGTAAATCAGCCAGCTGTGTGTCACAGAATGAGGTTCAGTGCCATCAAGCTCTCTGTACATAGAGCTGTAATAGCATATGAACACGAATGCTCTTGTACAGAACATCTGTGAGCAGAGAATCCATTCTTCTTACTGTGGGATCAGCTTCTCAGTGCAGAGCACTACGAGCAAGCTAGCAGGATAATGCTCCTGTAAGTTAGAAATGATAGCACATTTAATGCAAGTGTCCTTTCTCTTGCATGCTGCTTTCTAAAAGCAAACCCTGAGAAATCGCAATGACAGCATCATGTCTACCACTCCTGAGCCTCCAGGAAACGACTCGATCGTCAGACGCTGCAAAGAGGATGCTCCTCCCTGCAGGTGTGTGGCTGTGCTGCTGAAATGTGCCCCATGCCCTTTTATCACTAGGGGGAAGAGGCACCCTGGCTTGGCAAGGTCTGAACGTGGGCCTTATTTTGTTAAGCTATTGAGCACTAAATTCAGGTTATCTTGAGACCGTACCCAGAAGCTCACTGTGGTTTATAACTTGATCATTAGCCCACAAAAAATTAGATTTGTGAACATAATCCAAAATAATTGCTACCCTCGTGCCAAGTTGTGGGTTTCACAGTTCATCTGATCTCGGTTTCTGGGGGGAAAAAAGTGAGATTGTAGTTCAAGATGTAGGAAAAGTTACATTATTTCCTTGCTTATGCACAGTGTAAAAATAGCTGGTTCTTCCCAAACCAACTACAAAAATTCACCCTTCACCTGAAGCCACGTATGAGGGATATCAGCTTCACGAGGGACCTGCAAATCACTGTGGATGGAAAAGACAACAAGCTGTTCTCTAAACGGCTTTGCAACCAAACAGCGTGCTTTAATGGAGGTGCTGAAAGTGGGAAAGTGAACATCTTTTTTCTCTCTCTTCTGTTATCTCACATTTTGTTTTTAATTTCAGCTTGGTTGAAGAGGACAATGACAGCTTTGGATTTGATGCTTTGGAGCTAGATGGTAAGCAAATGTAATAGTTTAAATGTGAGATGTGATGAGCTCATCAGCTACAGATAACTGTCCAGTAATCAACTCAGTCTAAAAAAAAAAAATAGGACACACAGTCTGAGGAAAATTCATCAAATCATTATAACAAATAAGCAAAAAAGAAACCAGTGGTGAGAACAGGGAAGCAGTTATTCCTGGAGAAGGGAAATGATTGGACTGAATGAGTAGGTAAGAATGCTGTTTGAGGTTTTAAGGGTTGAAAAGAAGACCTCCAACCTTAAAATAAGGAAAGCATCTAACTGAGAAGGGAGAGCTAGCACTGAGGAGAGTGTGGCTCTACTCAGTGAGAGGACAAGAAAAGAGGGGTGCAAACAATTCCATTTAAAAAGTAAGATAAAGCTTTTTTTACTACAAGAGCAGTCAAGCAATGCAACATAATTGTCCAGAGAGGTTGAGGAGATCATAGTTCAAGTTCTGTATCTTCAGAGATACACAAAGGAAACCAGAGTCCTCTGGATGATCCTGCTTTGGATCCTGTCTCCAAAGATCCCTTCCAACCCAAACTGTTCTGTAGGATCAGGTAAGATCTAGTAAGCAAGACCGGCATTCCTTGTCTGTAGAAAGGAGTCATTCCTCTGCATCAGGAATTTCGTCATTCAGCTTTGGCTAGGAAGAATCAAACTTCCATTTTCATCTTTTCCATCCTTACTGCTGTATCTCGGACTCATTGTTTTGTTCTGTTACGCTTTTCAGATGACAGTCACGACAGACACTCACATGGAGCTCCTTCGGTGCACTCTTCTTCCTCTTCCCATCAGTCAGAAGGCCTGGATGCCTATGACCTGGAGCATGTCAACTCCATATTTAGAAAGTTCTCTCTGGAAAGGTATTTAGTTTACCTCCCATAGACACAGATTAAGGGGAAAGGCTGTAGGAGGCATCCCCCACTTCACTATTAGTTACTGAAGATATAATTCAGTGGCAGGAACACCGTGTCACAAATTGTCACTTGGCACTAAGATCTCTTGGTGCTGTGTGAAGTCATTATTTCTTTATACCGATGGCAGTATGGTGTGTTATTTTGGACTACTTTCATATCCTGTAATCCAGTGAAAGTCATCTTAGAATTTCAAAAACTTCAAAGCTGACAAAACATTATAGAGGTTTAAATTTATCCCTGTGGTCTTGTTATCCAGTCAGTGTACTTTAGGCTATCCAGCTGTTCTTCTGCAGGGCTTACACAGTAATAAGGATTTATTTCAGAGTCCTTAGATTCTAGTGCTGGATAGATTAAGTTTACTTCTGTGTCTCTCATTTATCGTGCATGCATTTAACTCAGGATTGGTAGTTAAAAGGGGAGATAGCCATGTAACTCTTACATCCTTTCATCAACACAGACCTTTTCGTCCCTCTGTCACATCTGTTGGACGCATCAGGAATTCCTGCCATACCATCCAGCGCATAACACTGAATGGGGATACTCTCAATTCAGAAATCACTCTTATAGGAGGTAACGACAAAGGGAGCTTTGTTAGCTCTGTCAAATCAGGATCACTTGCAGAAAAAGCAGGTCTTCGGGAAGGACATCAACTCCTACTGGTAAGCATAGAATAATCAACACACATCACAGATCTCTGCACTTCCATGCATGCATCATCACCACAGTACCATCTTTTTGCAGCTTCTTTCACTTTGTGTTAATGGCAAACTGTATGAATTTTGCAGAAGAAAATCTGGTATTGACTATGAGATTATGGGAAAACAGTATTTGTGGTTTTGGTTGTCCAACACATGCGCTTTGCCATGGCCAACACATACCTTTGCACTTCAGAGTAACTCTGTATGGAAGAGCTGAGAGCAGCTGATGCTTTCTTTAAACTGTGTGTCTTTTGGTACTGCCCCTCTGAGAACAGTAGAATGGGAGATGTTCTCAACTTCCCAGTAGTTTCTTACCTTGGAAGGAAGTTTGTGCTATGTAACTCGGCACAGTGACTCCTAAGTCTGTCCCCAGCATCATGTAAGCACTCCACTGATGCTTTTGCTAAGTTGCTCACTGCTTAGAGTTTGCCTTACATTGCCAATGCTCCCAACCTTTATCCTATTAAAATACCGCTGAAGGAGAAAAATACATATATGTAATTCCTTAATTACTTACTACTGGGATTGTCAATGAGCTGCAGTATGAGTCCACGACTGCCAGCAGACCTTATGTGAGAGAAAAGAAGCTAAATAATTGGAATATAATCTGCATCCTGATAGCAACGTATCTGGATTGCTTTATCAGAAAAAGATTGTGCCGCTTCAAAAAATCCCAGTATAATTGACTCAGACATTGAACCCACACTGGAGAGTAATATTTCTTTCATATCTAGTTGGAGGGCTGCATCAAAGGGGAAAATCAGAGTGTTCCCTTGGATACTTGCACAAAGGAAGAAGTCCACTGGACAATTCAGAGGTGCCATGGTCCAGTAACACTCCAATATAAATCAAATCACGAAGGTAAGACGGAAGGTATTTCTCAACTCAAATAGCCCCAGGTCTATGGTACTAATTAGCGTGGATGAGAATAACAGAACCAGGATATATTTTATATTGGTATAAATCTGAAGCATGTCTACCAGTGTTAATGATGGCAATTCTGTGTAACTGCTCCAGCTTTTAGCTATGTAACTCCGAGCAAAATAGCCCATGTGCTTGTCACTACATGGCCCTGAAGGACTGACATGGTGGAGCAGCAGCTACATGACTCACATAACACAAAATTATTTTTATGTACTGTTTTCTGTAATACAGTGTGGTGAGCTGAATCATCTTTATCCAGCTGAAGCCAATTTAGCATTTACCTGTTCATTTCCTTTGTGTCTTTATCATATCCTTAACAGCTGGCGTTTGTGTGCAGTGAATGGAATTTGATTGTAGTGTTCAAGGCTGGCAATGATAATTTGGAGTCGTGGATCAAAAATTGCATTCCAAAATCCTTTTTTTTTTTTTTTTTTCTACTGGTGCATATGAATTTTAAGATTTTATTGTTGTTTTGGTTTGTTTTTTTGTTTTTTAATGCTAGCTCGAGAATTTTGGCTGAACAGATCACTGTACTTACGTACCGGGTTTAGTTATACTATGTACTTCCATAGGATAGGGTGTAGCTGTGTCTCCATCTGTGCTGAGAAATCCAGTTTTACTGGTTGTGTGTGGAGTTTCTTTTCCGTGTAGCTGGTGGTGTCATCACTTGAACTGGCGAACACTGGAGGTGTTCAAGAGCTCTGTGGATGTGGCACAGAGGGACGTGGTTGGTGGGCATGGTGGTGGTGGGCTGATGGTTGGACCAGATGATCTTAGAAGTCTTCTCCAGCCTTTATGTTTCTGTGATCCCCAAGGATTCTGGTACCAGCAGCATAACCTGTATCTGAGCCAGAGCTCCGTTAGTGTCATTAAGGTGCAGCCCCATAACCTTGCTGTAGTGTTTCCAGAAGTACAAAGCCTCTCTTGGAGGAGCCTCAGGAGTTTGTGCTGGGCTTCTGGCAAAGGAGCCTTAGTGTGCAGCAATACCAAGGTGCTGCCCAGCATGTCATGCTTTGTCCCATCCTCCATTGCTGCAGGTTACAGGAAGCTGCTCTCTGAGCTGGAAGATGGGCTTATTGCATCAGGGGACTCATTTCACATCCGCCTGAATCTGAACATCTCCAGCCAGCTGGACTGCTGTTCCCTATCAGTGAAATGTGATGAGATTGTTCATATTCTTGACACCATGTACCAGGGGACATGTGGGGGATGCGACTGGCTTTGTGCCAGAGTCGACCCTTTCACAGACAAGGACCTGGAGAGGGGAACCATTCCCAGCTACAGCAGGTGAGCACAGAGCGGCTGCAGCTGAGAGGAAAATTAATAACTGCCATAGGAGAGGTGTGCACGCCTCAGTTCTTGGGATAAGACTTGGTGATGTTAAACGGTAACATGAGGTATAAGGCTTTAGAAAGGAGATGGCAGAGCTCACCTGAAAGAGTAACGTGGGTTTCTCAAACGGATGCCGAGGAAAATACATCATGGAGGTTCTTTAATCCTTAACACTGTGTGGTTTAGTCAGTCCTCACTCCTGTTTCTATTTAATCTTTTCTGCAGCCACAGATCCGCTGCAGTCCAACCTTTGAGTGGCTTCAGAGCTAACCTGACCTGTGTGTGATTCTGTCCTTGCAGAGCCCAGCAGCTCCTCCTGGTGAAGCTGCAGCGGCTGATGCACAGAGGAAGCAAAGATGAGACAGACAGCTCACACAACACCCTGAGGGCTCTCCGGGTAAGTACCTCCAGAGTCTCCTTAGCATCCATTTCTCCACTGCTACTTGTTGTTTGTTATGTTAATTTTACAGGAGTTCCTGTTGGGGCTCTCTGTAGTTTTTGATTGCACAGGCAATGGGTGACCTTTGCTTGCTTTAAATGGTACTGTCCCTGGCAACATACCTAGCTCAGCACACTTCTAACCCCTCCTGCTATGAGGTCATATGCTTTATATCTGTTCTGTGTCATAGTCAATGCCTTTCATTTTCCTCTGCCAGTATGTCTCCAATGCACCTTCACATCTACGTATAGAAGAAGCTGTGTTGTTGGAGTTAGTAATCTGACTTATTTCTCTCTTACTGTGAACAAGTGTCTAATCCAAAGACTGCTATTGTCTCTAATTAGAAAGATCTTTCCCAACCTACATGCAATGGGGAGAAGTGGGACTTCCCGCTCTCCAAACAACAGGACTGCCAATCTTTCCTTTTCCTTCAGTATTTTTTCTTTCTTTAGCCCAAAGAATTCTACCTATTAAAAAACCAACTTATTGGTATATTAGTGACCAGAGGTTCTCCCTAGAACTTGTAACAGAGCCTAGGAGACTCGCTTGCTTCTAACACTGGCGGAGAGACGCTGCAGCCGCAGTATTTGATCTCAGCCAAGGTTAAGTGTCATGCATTCCTGCTGTCCTCCAGGCCTCGCTCACCAGGAGGACATGGAGTGCTGGCAGAGTTGTCAGTGAAAGCAAAAGCTCTGCCTGCTCTTTCTTGATGCAGAATTCACCTCCATCATAAGCTGTGGAGTGCAGTCTCCTGGAGGAGCAGTGCAAGAAGCACTGTTTCTCAGCATAGGCCATATTATACATAGCTTGCTTAGAACATTGTATTTGGGGTAGTTACGAATCAGTCATTGTTGTACTGGAAATCTGAATTAACTGCTTCTGCTTATTCCATACTTTGTTGCTGTGATTAAAACGAGCAAGCAAACAAACCAACGGACTGTGCTATTTTTTACTAGAATACGCTGCAGCCAGAGGAGCCTGCCCCACAGAGTGACCCAAAAACCAGCCCTCGTCTGTCCAGAGCAAGCTTTCTTTTGGGCCAAATATTACAGGTAAAAAAGTTTAAATTCAGTGGAATGTCTGAAATAGTAGGTGAGAACAGCAGACATTCTTAGGCTGCTTTCCTCTCCCCAGTAACTCCACCCCAGGTAGTTGTGTCAGGATGTCTTCCTATCTAAAAGAGGTTTAACATATGAAAAAACTGAGTGGGTCAGCCTGTCCCCTTGTCCTATCACTCAAGAATCTGTCCCCTCCTTTATTAGAGCCCCTCTTTAACCAAAATGCTGCTCTCAGGTCTCCCTGGAGCCTTCTCTTCTCCAGGCTGCACAGCCCCAGCTCTCAGTCTGTCCTCACAGGGCTTTAAGTCTCTGTAGTACAACAAAGAAGGGGCAGAGCTGTGTCTGTAATCTGCAGCATTGTTGTGCACATACTGTGTGTGTGCAGATGTGGATACATCAGTGCTTGGACTAGTGATAGCAGGGAGCTCTGCCAAGGAAAAGAAAAGCATGCCTCTTCAGAGCAGAGAACAAAATAAGAAATCCCAAAGGGCATTAACAAAGGCTCTGAATCAGATCTATGATATTTAAAGAGCCTTAGAATTCAGTCAACAGATCCATGGAGTCTTGTCTTTGATAGATGTCGGTAATTCAGATCTCGTAGATAGAAAGTGTGGGCTGATGAATGCCTAGGAGAATAAGGAATGTAAGAAACGAGGGTCCAATCTCTTCGTTCACTTTTTCAGTTTGTCAGCAGGTCTGAAAACAAATATAAGCGTATGAATAGCAATGAGCGAGTTCGTATCGTCACTGGCTGGCCCTCTGGTCTGGCACGGACCTCATCTGAAGCAAAGAAACCCTTACCTGATAAACTGGAAGGTATGGATATAAAGTAATGGTAGTTTCACAAGTAAGCTTACAGCAATGAAGCTTCCTGTTCTGTTGGCAGCTCTTCCTAGTTTCTCTCTTGCTCTTTGTCCAAAACGTTTAACGAGCTAATAAGCAGAATGATTCTCCCAGCAAGTCTCCTGTTAAACCGTGAAATAATCTCTTGAAAGCAAAAAGCACTTGAATTATTTAACCTTAAATTGGGCATCATACTGCTGGATACATAGTAAGGCATCAGAAAAGGAAGGACGGCTATGACTAACCATGTCATTTCTGGTTTGCACATTTCTCGGTTTTTTTTTCTCTCCAAATACTGACGGAGAAGAAATCAGAGTATAAGTGCCTTGTTCTCTACTCAGATTTGGATTCCAAAAGTGAAATCAACAAGAGGCTGATCCCTTACAGCTTGGTGAGACCCATCCACTGTGAGCGCAGGCGCCCCGTTCTTTTCACCCCCACCGTGCTCGCCAAGTCCTTGGTTCAGAAGCTTCTCAACTCCGGAGGCGCCCTGGAATTCAACATATGCAAGCCAGGTAATGGGGTAAAAGAAGCCCGTGACTGCTAACCTGCATTGTTGGAAATATGAACATCCATATGTGCACACAGAAGGGCATGCAGTACTGGAAGTTGCTTGAGGTACCAAAATCACATTAGAATGATGTCTAACTACAGTTCCTTCATTTTGAGAGTGCCTGAGATATCTGAATGTTTTTGAGACAGCCGATGCACAGAGTTATGAGATTGTGTGTCTGTGAATATCATCCATGTGTATGCTGCATGGTTGCTAGGATGCCCCTCAGAGATTGAAATGCTGTGAGTGCTCTTTCTGTTTGCATACTGTTTGCATACTGCATATCTAGGCGATGTGAAATTTTGATTAATTTGTTTCTAGTATTCACTATTATGAGGAATATCTTCCCTAGAGCGATTTTATGTTTCTATCTCATCCAAGGCTTGAAGATTGTGCATTTGATCTGCTCAAAAGACTGATTTGCTTCCATGCTAAGTATTTACTATTAAAGCAATATGCAGCACTGTGATTGCTGTAGGGCAGGATTGTATACAACACAGCATTAAACACAGCTGACGTTTCATTTTTACACTAATATTGAATACCCAGTGCATCGTACGCAGTCCTACAGTCATCCAGACAGAGAAACTAAAAAGTTAAGTATGATAATAAATATTCCCTGTCTTGCAACATAAAACAAAAGCTTTGATGTAGAGCTGCAATTCACAAGGGGACCAGTATCACACATTGCAACCTAAACCAAATTTTTCTGAAACTTTAAACACGAATGCTGGAACATTAAATCCATACTTTAGGAGCCTGTGCTGAAGGGACTTGCTTTTTTTTTTTTTTTTTTTTTTTAATTTAAGCTCTTCTCAGCATCCCTCAGCCCTGAAATGTTGCTGCGTAACATTAGGTGCTGGAATTGTATTTACTGTTTTAATTTAATGCCTTCATAGTGTTGTGGTAATTGCCCAAGGACTCATTGGTGGAAGATATAGCTGAGGTGCTCAGCTGTGATCAGATTAAGCTTTAATTGAATTCAATGGAAGAAATGAGGCAGCTGTTAAGAAGACAATTCATTGCTCATCTTCTTTCCCTGAACCACTCTTACATCCCAGCTGAAGTGCTGTTGGATAGCTTTGCAGGTGTACTGTTGTTGCAATCTTGATTTATTTTTTTTTGTCCTCATCCACTTCTCCCACCAGATATTGTAACAAAGGAAGAGTTCTTAAGGAGGCAAAGGACGGAGACGATCATCTTCAGCAGGGAGAAGAATCTGAGCACATATGAGTGCATCGTACCTGCCAATATCGAGGCTGTCACAGCCAAGGTGCTTAGAGTGCTCTGTGCCATTGGGTAGCCAGTCTGTATTTGTCTGCAGTGTGTGTTTCTTCTTGAGCAAGGACTCGCTGGTTTACAGTTGTCTTCTTTCTTGCCTGCCTTAAATCTCAGATTTATGTTTATTCCCTCACACGGCCTTTATTTGTGCTCTTGCTTTTCCCTTTCTTTTTCATCCTCAGCCACGTCTTTTTGCATTCCTATTCTTTCCCTGCGATGACCCACATTGATGCAGCAAAATATCCTTTCGTTTTCTCTGCTCCGTCCCTCCTTCAGTTCCTTTTCGTATCGTAAGTATCTCTGAGTGTGTGAGAGAGTGAGAGATACAAGAAGCGAGACAAAGGGAAGGAGAGCCTGAAACACAGGCACAGGGGGGTACGGCTCCGAGATAACAATGTCAAAGACAGAGATCTCATATCAAGCAGAGCAGGTCTGATGCACAGCATGGAAAAAAGGGAGAATTAAAAGGATGGTTTTTTCTCTCACGAGCAGTTGCAGTAGACGTTCTCTCTGAACAAAGAGCGTTTGTGTATGCGCGTACCACTTGTGTTTTACCGTGCTTTTCAATTTTAGATCAATCCCTTTCTATTTTAAACATTTTCTGATAGCTTTTAAGCTTCACTTTCATTTGACTGTAAACCAGTAGGAGGAGTTGGGACTTTAAATGTATATTTGATTTGAAGGTTTTAAACCAGTACAGTGGTAAATGCAGAGCTCTTGAGCTGACCCCATAAGGTACAGATACCTTTATCTGAAGATTCTACAGCTGCAAATGTTTCTTTGCGACTCTGCTGTGACTTTGTTTTTAGAATAAGCATTGTCTCCTGGAAGCCGGAATAAGCTGCACAAAGGATTTAATCAAAGCCAAGATATATCCCATTGTTCTTTTTATCAGAGTCTCGGAGAAGAACATCAAGAGGTTCAGGTAAAATAGCAAACCTTTTGCGCATTTGCTATTCTGTCTTATTCAGCCCGTAATTCTTGAGCCGAATAATGTTATCGCTGAGGGGAACACAGGCCCTGTTTCCCTTGGCCTGGTGTCTGCGTGTGCATCATTTCCTTCAGCAGCTCCTCCCTGAAATCTTACAATGGGAGAAAGGAGGAATTCCCTACACTTTGCATTCTTTCCCTATCCCCGGTAGCAGTGAGCACTGTGGGGAGGGCGAAGCCTCAGCATGTGTTTTTCTCTATGTTTAGTAATCCCTCAGCATTTCTTCAGGTAATGCTGCTGTAAGAGGGAAGTTCATAAACGCTTGCACTCTCTCTACATTCAGTCCTCTCAAATTGTTTCCCCATAGCAAATATTTTTCCTTGGGGGTGAGATGGAGGTAGTGGAGGGGATAGATGTGGCGTAGCTATATTCTTGCTTGCATATAGTTTTATTGCTTGTATATAATCAGTAGAAAATAAATTCTTGATGGGACAGCTGGGAGTACAGGATTCACTTCTACTGTGAGATGTTTATTTTCGGTCTGCTCATTTGGTACAGGAAGTTATTGCCAAAGCCAGAAGCTGAAGATGAGTTTTTACGTATGTGCCGTCTGAAGGAGAAGGAGCTGGAAGAGCTGCCGTGTCTTTATGCCTCTGTAGAGGCAGATGCATGGAGTAGTATTGAAGACCTTATCAGAACAATAAAGGACAAGATTGGAGAAGAGCAGCGTAAAACCATCTGGATAGATGAAGATCAGCTCTAAAACCAGTGTGTGAAATGGGGCTCTTTGATGACAAGAGGATGTTCCCAGGTGGAGCAGGGGCCCACAGAGTTCTCTGACTTGGTGCCCGGCGCTCACTCCTGTCTCATCCCTGCTGACTGGAGACTTGCTGGTGGCAGAGCCCACGTATGGAATGGAACTGGAGCTGTGCTGGATAGCCCATGATTCAGGTGCCGGGGATCTCGGATGTGGATCAGACCACCACGGCTTCTGACACACCAGCATCTCTTAATGGACAGCAGCTGTTTATTGAGTGGGAAGGACAAAGATCTTGAGAGGGATCTTGGGGTAATTTATTATGTGAAAATATGGATCACAATTGGCTTTTCACGCACTTCTGATGAGACCGGACAACTGGAATCTAGGAGAAATAAAGTGTGAGGATTGGGCTAAAGGGAATGGAATTGAGGTGTGTCTTACATCCATCTGGAGGTGAGATTCCAGATTCACTGCAGTAGGGAAACTGAAGGCTGTTTGGAAGCAACAGGAACACTACTGCTGACGGTCATAGCAGTTCTACAGCCCTGTTTTTCCATTACCATTTTGATCAGAAAGGAGGTAAATAACTATTATTCCTGGCTTTAAATAAAATGTAAAAGTATCACTGGTGTCTTCTCCAAACAAGTTTCTCTGTTTCTGTTTCTCCCCTGAAATCTGTATTTCTCTACAACTTCATTGCCAGCCAACGTATCTGCACTCAACAGGAGGGACTGTTCTGCAGAGAGGAAAAGGAGAGCTTCATAAGGCAGTAATCGCTGGGAGCCGCTCCATCCTTGACCTCTCTGCTGTGATTGACAGCACTGGGACCAGCGAGTGCTGCTCTGTGCTGTGGCCAAGCAGGGTAACATTTTCAGAAGCCTGTATGTGACTCAGAAGACCACATCCCATTTTCAAAAGCAGTCAACCCCTCAGAGAGTTGAAGTTCCACTGATAATGAGTGGGACTGAGACTCCTAAGTCTCTTAGGGCTTTTAACATTTTTCCTCTATACATTAGCTACTGTATTGAGACTGCCAAATTGATTCAATAAAACCGATCAGATAATTACAACTTGCACAACTGCTGATCTGAAAGGCAGTAAGAACTGACCTGCAGAAGAGGAATACATCCCATTATCCTTGGGTCTTTCTTTCCCTGCTGTATCCCTCCATTTTAAGATACGTTTAGTAACTAATTTATCTTTGCTTCTGTGTTCATCCCACATCCTCTGTCTCAGTGCTTCAGAAGGGCATGCAGCAGCTTGCAATAGCAGGGCAAGCAGAATCCAAGCAGAACATCTGGCCTGGCTGCCTTCACTGCACTGACTGCTGCACTGTCCTTGTGAGGAGCTCCTGATGCTCAGGGTGTCTCTCAAGTAGACTGGGTCAGTTTGTGTTGGCTTGCATGATGGTGCTTTTCTACTCATGTTTATGCATATCATTTTTTAACTAATGGTATCTTCTAGAAGTCATTAATGTCAGTTTACATCTGACTTCTTTTCGCTGCTCTTTCTCTCATCTTATTCATGTTTGAAAGGCTGTTCATAGCACTTGTCAGAGAATGGCTCTTTACCTTCCCAATGCCATCTGTTTGGACTGTGCAAGCAGGGAGATGCTCCTGCTTTGCAGTCTCTTTACAAAGAACAGTCTGCATCCACCATTCCCAGCTCTTGCCAGGGCAAAGAATAACAACTGATTGGGGAATACATAAAACAAATTGGATGATGCTTCAGAGAGCCTCTGTAGCCCAGCAAGAAAGCAGAAAGCATCGGCTAGAAAAGCTAAACCTTCCAGGAGTATCTTGCAGACATCCAGACAGCTGGGCAAATGGAGGGACTGTGAGGACATTCCTCAGCTGCTTCTCCAAAAGGTTTGGTCAGGTCAGCTTCAGAACCAGAGGAAGCAATAACACCTGGAGGAGTAGCTGAAACAGGTGGGGAGCAGGAAGGAAAGGGTCTCCAATTGGCTGTTTCTGTAGTGGTCTCTCACCATTGCTTTAACTCTGGACCCCTGTACAGGGAGAACAGCTGTGGATGTGATTTGTCTCACTTAAATTGAGGCACGGAAAAGGTAGATGCCACAATCTAAAGGATGTTTCTTTTGCAATGAATTGAGATACACCTCCAAAGAGGTATTTTTCTAACTTCTTATAGATGGCTATCTAAGGATGAGATGATTGTCCTCTGTGTCTTTCCATGGACCACAGAAGGAAATTAGACCTAGCCCTTAGCAGTTAGCTTTTTGATTTGTATTTTGAGACACCTAAACCCACAATATGGAGAAGGTGGGACTAGAGATGGAGGCAGAGAACAATCATAGACATAATTATTTCTGTAAGATGAAAGGGGTGAATACATGGAATGCATTTATCTTTACAGTATCAGAGCAAATGTCCTGTAAATTCCCAGTTCTGCAGGTACTGTGGCTGTCTGTGCATTTGATGCAAAGCAACCAGACTGTTAGGTGAAGTTCACTGGCAGAGCTGTATGCTGGCCCTGCAGAATCCTCATCTCTCTTTGGCTCAGTGGAGAAGCACCGCATTCCCTCTTGATTTGTGGGTGTGATCTCAGAAAGCAAAACAGGAACAGCAGGAACACATTCCCTGAAGTAAAACAGAGTGATGGGGCTGTTATCATTCAGACTAGCTGAAGGGTGGCTTCTGATCTAGCTCCAAATGCTGTTCATCTAAACCTGCAGAAACTAACCTCTGCATCATTAGAAATGTATTCAAAAGTACCAGCCTGAAAGGAGGCCCTGCATTTCCCCCAAATGGTGGAGTAGTGAGGTCAGCATGAACCCCAAATCTTGAAGCCACAGAGCTGAAATGCAAACTTGAAGTTTGCACTGTGGATTGTTTCAGTGATTCAGCTAAGTCTGGCTTACAAGGTATTACTTTAATCTACCAACGACTTCCTTGCATGTACATGTAATAATACACGTCATCCTGAGTTCCTGGTCGTGCATACGGCTGCTCAGGTGTGTGCACAGCCACTTTATCAGTCAGGCTTCAGTGGTGGTAACTCTGTCGAAAAGCTGGAAGCAATGATTAGGAAAAGGCAGTAGAAACTGGAAATGCTGTTTGCTGCAAACAGTGTCCCAGCTGAGGCCAGGCCAGACTGGGCCTGAGCTCATTGAAGGGTAAGGATACGGCTGGTTTTCCACCTGGTCCTCTGGTATTTCTGCATTGCTGGCCAAGATTGGTGGTCAGCACCCGGGCATGCAGCCATGGCTGTAATTCACAGATGTTATCTGAGTCCAATGGAATCAAGGGGCAGAGCCAGGTTTGAACTGGATGCCGTGGCTGAACATCACAGCTCACATCAGCCACCCAAAAGAGACCGTGTGGATCCAGTTCTGTTCATCCATCTGAGGTAAGCAGAATTGACGTCAGCCCATTTTAAATCAAACCACTCTAAGATTCTAAATCAAGTTTAGGAACACTTCTCCCAGTCCGTATTTTATGCTATACAAGGATTTATCAGAAAGTTAGGGCAATTGCTCTGTATTTGGTATGTTGCTTTTTTCTGTTTAAAAAAAAAAAAGGCTGCTCTAAAGCATAGAATAATAGCCTTTCAACATGTATTATTGGAAAACTACTTCTTCTTTGCTTTACGAAGTCACGAGAACTTGCTGAAAGTTTTTCAGATGTGGTTTGTTCTTTGGAAAATGTCATTGAAAAATTGGCTTCTAGAAAATGCAACCAGAAGTATTTCAGTGGAATATTCTGTTAGGAAATGTGTTTTCATCCATATCATTTTCTATGGAAAATTTTCCATTCTGACACTTCATTTTAAGAAGGTCAAAGCTGTTAAATAATAATAATAGTAATAGTAGTAGTAATAGTAATAGTAGTTCTTTTCAGTATTTCACATACTTCTAATCCCTTATCTAGATGTATATTTTTAATTTCGTATAGTTTACGTATTTCTAAATTCTACATTTAAACATTTAATTTAATTTTTGAAAAAAGCTTTGTTTTTGATGTTTGTATCCCACAGAAGAAAAACAGAAGTAATGGCTTATAGCTATCAGATGTGGCATAATGCAAGAAAAGGTGACCGAATTGGGCTTTACATTCTGCTCAATTCTGCTGCTAAAATGATGGATTATCACAGTCAGTCTCATGCAGTTCACCACATTTGGGAACTGTTACAGGTAAAAATTTCATGCAAACTTTATTACACAGAATTTGCTATTCCTTTGAATCCGAATTCCGGCTGGAGGCGAAGCTGTCGGTGGCTCTGTCTGCAGCAGGCAGTTCTGCATGATGTGCAGGGCAGGAGCACACATAAAGCAGACCATTGTGTGTGAGCTTTAAGTGGAGATAGTTGCCAAAGCTGGAAAAATGCCTGGAAACTCGTTAGAGGTATCTGTACTCTTTTATGCCAAGCTATTTTCATGGCCTACGGTTGGAAAACTCTGCCGCAAGGATAACATTGGGCAGTATGCAGGTAGCTTCAGGGCTGCAGAGCTGCCGGGGGCTGCGATGCTCCTCGTGGTCACTAAAGCTGTGAAAGTAAAGCAGCGGTTGCTGAGCTGTGTCCTGGAGATTGACAAGTAAGGCACAGTCAGGGATTTGAGGTTTC
Source organism: Lagopus muta (assembly GCF_023343835.1). Taxonomy (NCBI): domain Eukaryota; kingdom Metazoa; phylum Chordata; class Aves; order Galliformes; family Phasianidae; genus Lagopus; species Lagopus muta. The sequence goes on from NC_064447.1 coordinate 11,873,338, forward strand.
TGGGAGAGCAACATCCTAGGATTTTGCAATTGTTTGAATTGAATGCTCTGAATCAATCAGCATTAATCAGCTCGTGCTGTGAAGCCTACCAAACGTGTTCCCTCTTGGTGTAGTTACTATCTCCCTTGCTCTCGTTCGAGAACTGAATAATACAGCACTGTTTTGTGCTGTCTGCCATTAAAGGCGCACGGGATTTCAAGCCAGAGTTACGTGATTCCTTTCCTACCAGTTACTTTGCCTTCCCTGCATCTGCCTTGCTCAGCTTCCAGCATTCCCACCTGCTCCGTGCTGTGCAATGCATGGGCTGTTTGCAGCACACTTGGTTTGCAGAAGCTCCATCAGAGCACCACCCTGTGCCCTCTGCTGAACGTGTAAATCAAAACTGCAATACAAGAAAAACCTTCTGCCTTATCAGACTTGTCTGCAGCAGAAAAAGGAGGCTCATGTGGGTCAAGGCAGTGTGCCTTCTGATGTGGGAGAGCTGGTATCAGCACAGCCCTGGGCTGGAGCTCCAGACCCACACTGACAGCATTGAGCACTGCCCACACAGCCATGAGAAATTGTTCTGTCTGACACTTCCCTGAATGGAAAACCTAATTCAGCCAATGCAGTGCTGAGACTGTGACAGGAAATTTCCTCCCTGATCTTTCAGAGACCACAGAACTCTGCTGCATTCCCAGAAATGGCATTTCATATTTCTGCAAAGCTCTGGAGCCCTTCCTGATCCACACAGCCCTATCCAGTGACAAATCTGTGCCACTCACATGGACTTTCCCCTGAGTCTTTCCAGTGTGCGTTTGCTTTTGTGCCTCTGAAAACAGAAAACCTCCCATCCTGGTTTCCATCTCCCATCCGTAATGCAGGTCTGGTGTTGCCTCCACAACCTGACTGCTGTACACAGTGTGATTTATAGCTCAGTTTGAGAACCCTATCAGGAACCAAGCTCAGAACAACAGGAAGCTCTTCCACCCTCCTTCCCCCACCTCCTTTTTTCTGTTCCTCTGCTGCAGAAACTTTCTGATGCTCAGATCATAGTCTCTCCGAGGTTAACTGCCCCATTCGTCACTGGAAAAAAAAAAAAAGAAAAAAAAAAGAAAAGAAAAAAGAAAGAGACCCTTTAAAAGCAGATGGTGGGTGATAGGGAACCTGTCTGAGAGTAAATATCTACAACAGCATGTCTGCTTCATCAGATATTAGCATCAAAAGCCATCTGACAATTTAGCAACAAACAGCAATATTGATTTTCTTCCAAAATGCAGCCACGGAAAGACAGAGTTGGTTTCTTCATAGCACCCTATCAGAGCTGGGCAAACAGTGAGGCAAGAGCCAGGCAGTGCCTCCCACAGCTGGAGGTGATGCAGGAACACCAGGATGCTCCTGCTTAGCTGCAGTGTGTGCCACACAGAGCAGCAGCACCAGACTGGGACCGGGTTGCTGCCACTGCAGCAAACAGGAGCTGCTGGGTGGGGTGTGAAGGAGCCAGGAGGTGCAGCTCACTTCTCTGGCTGTTTTCAGACATACTAATTAATTGCTACAAAGCAAATGAGCAGTAATAGCTGCCACTCCACCCGTGCTGCCCTCAGCAGCCAGCCTGACTTTTTTGACCCTGACAATCTGGAAGAATTCCACCATAGAACTAAGATGTAATGCTTTTCCCCTTTGTTTTCTGTCCCACTAACTACATTTTCATATGAAAATACATATAGTGAAATTGGGAATTTTTGCTCAGAGATGTGGGGAACCAACAGGGATTTCTAACTGTCATCGCCCTCAGCAATTGCAGCTACCAAGGCATCAGCAAAACAGCACAGAGATGTGCAGGCATTGGGACGTACTGAAGGTCCATCTGCTACTCATGAAGCGGTATTCAGAGGGTCACTGCTAAAGCCAGGGCACACTGAGACACAAAGAGAAGATTGAACTCACGTGGCCATGCCCAGCCCTGGTCGTGGGCACATCCCCAGAGCTCAGAAAGCAAGACAGGAAATAGAGAACAGCTCATGAGCAAACTGAGAAACGTGTTCCTGGCATAAACGGGCAGAATTCCATTAACTTTCAGTTCTGTGCACCGGCAAGAACTGAGCTGGATATCGACTCTGACCTAGTTGAAGTTCTTTACGGCAGCATCACTGTATTGTTAAAATATTGTCCTAAGAGCCATTTTTTGGTTGTTGCCTTCATTTTTTTTCGCCCTAGAGAAAGCCAGTGGGGTAAACTTCTATTAAATGAATGTGAAAAATTGATGCCTTGTTCTAAGTGCACATTTATAAATATAACATCAAATCCAATGTCTCTTGGCAGCTTCTCTCCTGAAGAGCTCTGCCCTCCAAGCACTCCTGCCTTGCTGTAGGAATGGCTTTCCCTTCTCAGCCTCCGGGAACAGTCAAGCCACCTTCCAAAGACAGCCTGACAATGGTGAGATTTAGCTCTGTCATTGCAGCATGTCTGCAGCATTTACTTCTCCATATCCTGGTACTGAGCTGATCTGCTCATTATCAGATTGCTGTTTATTAATCAAAGCAGTAACAATGGGATGGAGAAGCTGGAATGCAGCACAGACAGTGCTTCATTTGTTCCAATTGATTTTCCTATCACATTTTATTACTTCTATTTACCCTATGTGCCTCAGAAAGATTTAACTGCACTAAGGGTGCAGTAGGGGTACATGGTTGAATTTCTCCTCCTTTAAGCTCTTGCTATTTCTATTATGATAGTCAGAACTGTAGGCTCCCCCAGCAACTAAGCCATGACCTTCTCTGCTAGAAAACAGCGTATGGAGGTTTTCTGATAACTGAACTCCATTTGTGTACGAAGTCCTGCATGCGGAGTCCTAGGGAAGTCCATGAGGATCACACATACAGAGCCTGTCTGGAAGTTAGATTGCCAAGATGATGTTTTACAAATTCTCAGCACTGATCAAAACCAGAGCTATAGTTGAAGCAGCTATAGAAGGTGTAAGGAAAGAGTACATAGAACAGCATGTGCTTGGGCCAGGATGGTGCGGTGGTCTCAGGATGAGGTTTTGTCTTCAGTAAATGCAAGAGAGATGATGATGCATGTATTTTCTTGCCTTTCCTAGCTCTTTTCTAATGTCTTAGATTGCCGTTCACAAGCTGGATCTTGCAGACTTCAGCCAGCACATCTACAGCATCAGGAACACAAAATGATGACGGCCAGCAGGTATACAGTGCTTTATGGAAGGTGGGCTTGGGTCAACCAGAATACAAAAGGAGGCAGGTGCTGTGAGATAGCATTGATAATCTCCATTTCACAAACAAGTCTCACTGAGAAACAAAAGTAATTACCGAACTTTGTCTGAAAGGCCTATTAAAATGAGTGGTGAAGCTCCTATTTTTAGCACAACCAGGATTTCACTCTAGAGAGTTGTGAGTGTTGTAACCATGTCGTGAACTTGCCCCATTCAGTGAGTACAACAGGAAACCCATGGTTGGCTGCACCTGTGGGCGTGAGATACAGTTGCGTGGGGAGGTGATGAGAAAATGTAACCAAAAAAAAAAAAAAAAGCTTTGTTTTGTACATTATTTTTGTAATTAGCCCAATCCAGGGGTGAGGAGGCAGCTAGCAGGTGGTGGCATGTGTCATTAATGAAGCTCAGAACTGAAACCACAGATTGTCAGCTGAGCTGAAAGTTTCCATGGGCTCTTCACTCTTACTGGAAATGTGACAGTCCTTCACACAGGAATTTCTTTCTTACCACGTGCTCCATCTTGCCAAGATGCTGTTTGGTAATTTAAGTGAAGCACCTGTGCATGCACGTGCAAACCCATCCGCATGCACATGTGCCCCACAGCACAGCTTGTGTCTGTTCCACATACAACATCACACTCTTTGGAACCTGCCACATGATGTTGGATAGAGCTGCTTTGTGCTGTCTGCTCCACCAGCAAAGCAGCTGCTTGAGTGCTACCAGCAGAAGGTGTGGGGTTTTAGGGCAGAAGATGCTGAGTGCCACAGCCCCGCTGTGAAGTGCACCCATACATACGCTTGTTATTTCTGCAGCAGTGTCTGAGCTGTGTGATTTTGAGCTGTCTGATGATTTCCTTATCCTCCTGCAGCCGATGACCTTGAGCTGCACAAATAATTATTTTCCTATTGCTTTAAAAAAAAAAAAAAAACCCTATATTTATTTTTGAGCAGTAGTAGGGATAATTGAATGATTGTAAAACGTGCCACTAGGCCACTCGGGGTTAAGTGAAAACTCCAATAATGCCATCTGCAGGAACGTTTTGGGTCGCATTTAAGGTCTCTGTCAGATAAAGGGTTAGAAAATATCAGCCTGAGACTTTAGCATTGCAAATGGGTTTCTGCAGGCACAGCATGAGTGATGGGAGGGAGAAGAAGAGGGGGAAAGAACAGCCTGACACTGGTGTTGTGTTCGAGCTGGGCTAAATCCGGGCACCTGGGTGAGATTCAGTATTGATCAGAGTGGAAGCACAAGAGTATTTTGGTTAATCTGGCACTGCTTCACTCGTGCTGTATTCCCATTGTTATTGGAACCCGTGATTTACGGTGTTCAGCCTGGATCAAATTCAGCCGCTGTATTTCTTAAGATTATTTTTTCACCTTTTCTTGCTGAAGTGCATTTCTGGCAGAAGTTTTACAGCGTTCCAACAGAATCACGTCTCCCCCCAGTGGTAAAGTAAAACAGCTTCGGTTTCCAAAATCAATTAGGTACTGTGGCTGTGTGTGAATGTGCATGACAATGCGCTTAGGTGTGAAATCAATTTGAGAATGACCCTTCGTTAGCAGCCACATCTTTTACAATGTTTTTTTTCAGTAGAACTCCCCTGCTCCTTCGAACATCCTCCCTTGTACAGATATCTCATGTTTATGCTCTTCCTTTTAACAAAATAATATTGAAATTCTCGCTCGATTTGCATGTTTTCTTATATGAACATTAGTAGTTTCTGCCCACTGATTCCACAGTTGTACAATAAAATACCAGGTTGAGTCCCATCTTCTCTTGATGTGAGGTAATGCCATGCTTTAGACATTCGGTAGAAAAATCCCTTTGGATTGAGCTGTTTTCAGTCCAGGAAAGACATGTTCAAGCCCTGGTCACCTCGTAACCGAAAGCCATATGACACAAGTGCATTGGGGTGAGGAGATATTGATTTACCTTCTGTAAAATAAATGTAAAGCCAAAAGCCAGAGCATTTTTCAGCACCTCTCCTGTCCTTCGTGATTTGTGTGACCCTCGCTGCATGCCCCACATCTCACAACTTCACTCTGCATCCCACATCTCCCCTACAGTCTCTGAATTACAGATGCATATTAAGAGTTGCAGGACTTGCGTGGCTGTGTTGTGAGCCATGAGCACTCCATTCCTCACCCAGTCTGTGTCCCTCACAGACCTTTTTCATTTTTGACCTTTCTCTTCACATTTCCATATCTGAGATGCACTCTGCATCACTTTCTTAACCTGCCCATGCCTTACTGTAGCCCCTGTTGAAACTGCTGCATTAAAAGGGATATTAGAATATATCCTTTTATCCTAGAATATAAAAAGGATATTAGAATAGTACGGTGATACCTCAGTCAGAGGAACAGAAAGAAACACAACAACATTTAAACCTGTATTTAGTGTTAATTATGCTATTACTTCCAAGAGAGAATAAGCACACCATGCTGAGGTTGGAAAAGTCGCTCAGAAAGGGTTCCATGTGATGGGATGTGATTAATTGATTAGAATATGTCAGCAGTGCCCGTAGTTCCCGTTCTGCTGATTTTGTGCCAAAACAATGGGCTGTGATGGCTTCAGAGTCAGCTCAACAGTCCCCCTTCTTCTGAGCATCATAAATGAATTGCAGAAAACAGATTTGTGCCTTTTCTTTCTGAGCTCTTTCATCACCTGAACTGTGACAGAGAATGGTTTTCTTCGGTGTTCACTGTATCACAACCGTTTGCTAAAAAAATGAATATATTTTTGAAGATAAAATATCTTGTCTCTTCAGGAGAATGCATTCTCCTGCTTTCTTTGGGTTTCAGGCTGTGCTTTCCCTGTCACCCACAAATATTCACTGTATGTTTCTTCCTCCTTTTCTTCTAGCCAAGGTTATAAATTAAAATTCAATTTCATTAAAATTGTAAGTAATCACTCTCTGTCTCTCATTAGTAATGATTCGATGCAGGGGGATCCCGGCTGCTCCCACAACTGTAATTCAATTGAACTCACCAGCTCTTGTTCACAAATCGCTTGAGCTGCACTTTCTTCACGAATTTATGGCATCAGCACTGTCCAGAGGTTGAATTACAGCTGCAGGTTTGATCAGGGACTGCATTATTCTGCATCTAATCCCTGCATTCTGACAGCAGCGGGGGGAGCCCTGTTGTTTTACAGGAGCTGTGCATTGTTCTCCTGCTTTATGTCAGGGGCTGAACTGCCTTTGGGATTGGAGAACTGTCAGCCCAAAGCTACAAGCAAACAACAAGATCCAAATGACACAGTGCATAAATAACGAACACAGGGACAGGCAGAAGCCAGCACTCCTTTTCCTGCTCTCTCCTAGATTACTGGGATGGTGGCTGACCACCCACTGTGCTCTTTCATCATCAGATGATATCTGAATGCAGCGATGCTATCTGAGCGCGATGTTGAAATAGCACTCCCAGCTCTTATCCAAAATGAGGAATGTTGATACACACTGAATGCTGATATTCACTGGTGGCACAAAATCACTTAAGCATTAATTAAACGTTCAGCCAGAGGCCGTGTTCATGCGTTTGCTCACACATAGGCCTTTCCTCTCAGGCAGCGATTGGCGACTGATGCATTCTTGGCAGCATGGGATGTCAGCAGATCCTGAGCAGCACACAGCAGGGCCTGAGCTGCTCACACAGAGGTCATACATCACCCACCAGCTGACAGCCAGGATTTTGCCTACTGCAAGGCGATGCATATCCCCAGCCCACCTGTCCCCGTGGTTTTAACCCTGGTGGAAAGCAGCAGCTTCATGTAGGGATGTGGTGTTGTCAGGTCTGGAACATGTGGCTCTCAGGTTGGAATTGATCATCATTGGCACTGCAGAGGCACGTGCCCCGACACATTTAACCTCTGGGACAGAAAAAGATACTGGCGTATTGCTTGTGTGAGTTCTTTCTGCTTTACAGAATCCATACTCAGGAGTTCCTGTGATACCAGGCTGAAGCTGGCATTTGTCAGTGTCTCGTACTCATTTATTTGAGCTCTACTGTTAAATCATTAATGGCAATCACTTAATGTGTAGTAGTATAGAAGTTCACCCCTCTTTTGTTTCTTGTGGTTTCTACTAATTTTCTTTTCTTAGCATCAAAATCTGTCACTGGCTCTGCAAGAACCCTGAGAGGCAAATGAGAAGAGTGGAGCAATTCCTGCAGGTGTTCTAAAAACCTGCTTTCTTTGGAAACCGAATGTCCTTTCATTTCTTTATGCAACCTTGCCATTTCCCATATGCTCTGTTATCACAGATGTGACTCAGCACAGGACATGGGAGCGCTATGCCCACACATGGCAGCTCTGTATTTTTCTTTTCTTCATTAATTCCCTGCCACCCTGCTTGTGGTGATGCCCAATTTGTTTCTCCTTCTCTGCTCTGAGAGGACAGGATACTTAATCTCCTCTAGGTGGACACTGAAACACTGTCTGAATGAAATGTGGATCACTCCACTGCTTGGCTCCTGGCAGCTCCTCTCTGCATTCCTTCCTCCCAGGTTTTGCATGATTTGCTCTCATCTCTTTAAAATGACAGAATCTCATCCTTCCCCACTTTTGGAGACTAATAATTCTTTAATTAGCTCGTAGTCACATTGGGGCATGCTGTGAGTGTTTATCTTTTCATATTGTCTGAAAAACATGAATATTCAGAGACTAAAATGGATTGTTTGGATAAAGTCTTTGAAAGGATATTAAGCCAAAGGCTAGGATTTATTGCATTTGCTGTTCTTTTGGGACTTTTTTTTTCTGTTGTTGACAGGGACCTGCTTTTCCCGTTAATGTCCATTTGGTAGCTGGGAGGAATAAAGAAACCTTGGGATCCCCCCCTTCCCCCGTTGAGAGAGCAATGAATAAACATGCTGCAGAAGCAAACAGGAATAACAGCCCAACGAATTAGCATGTGGAAGGCCTCTGTGTTTGATGCCCATCTGCAAAGTAAAGAACAAACAGGAGATATATGTGGATGCATGCATCTCTGTTTGCAGTGGCAATCTCTTTCAGATGGCAAACACTTACAACGAGTGCCAACGTTTTTGCACATCTTGAAAATATTTGTGTAAAAATGGAAAGAGAAATGATTGCCCATCTGCACTGTGCAGTGGGAAATGGTGATGCGGGCAGAATGCACAACATGTGGGAAGCACAGGAGCCAGGTGAGCGAGCTGAAGAAGCAAGATTTCCTTCTTCAGGCCTTGAGAGACTCACTGAGTGATGTGGTGACAGCACGCTCAGATGCGCATCATTCTGCTTTTCCTTTGGAACCATCCTGGGCTGAGAAGCAGTGAATTCACTAAGAGGGCTTGGATGGCTCAACCTTCTAATGGGCTTTGGTGAATACTGTGGGCTCTGTTCTATTTATTCTTCCTAAAGTGTAGGTGTTAAGAAATATGAGGCTAGTAAGTGGGTGACACAGCATCTGCAAGCATCACCTCAGCAATTCCGGTTAGCAGGCAGCCTTGGAGTGGGATTGTAAAAACTGCATTATTTGTAACCTTTGCAGCAGCAGCATTTTTAAAAACAACTGTAACCAACAGCTTTCTTTAGACATGAAGAGAATAACTAAAGAGAACATCTGTTTTCCCTTTAGATGTGGAACTGCAATAGCAAGCCATGCATAAATTTTATTAAGGCTTGCTAATTTCCTCCGAGTTTGGGGAGCTACGTGTTACCCATGGAGATGTTTGGCTCTGCATCACCAGATGAAAAGTGATTTTAAAAACAATGCAGAAAGAAATGTGTATAACTTGGCAGCAAACACGTTGTGCTCTTTTCTCAGGAAGCTCCACTTCAGTTGGCTTTGCATTCATACTTTTTGAGATTTTTTTGCCTTTTTCTACCTCCTAATATCACCTTGTTTTCCAGCAATTCCACAACAGACATCTAAACGAAACGAGCACCTGAGCTGGATATAATACATACTGCTGGGTCTTCTGTACTCAAAATCAGAGGTCCGAACACTTTCAGAACTGAAGACTTGGGTCTGTGTTGTTTCCTAAGTGCCAGACTTCTGAGTACCCCGCTCAGCTGGAACCCTGCTCTGCTCCCACAGGCCATTATGTGCCCTGTGAGGAAACACCTTCAAACAGAACCTCACTTTCTGTTCTTCCTGAACTCACAGAATCCAGATTATGCTCCATCCCTATGTGGATACAGACAACCTCACACTGAGAACTCAGAGCCTGTGGACGCTTAGTAGGACATGACTGGAATTACACAGATTATGCCTTCTTGCATGAAATAAGTAGAAAAGTCACAGCATGGGTTAAAAATACGCTTGTCTTCTCTCAATAATTAATTGTTCAGGGATTAACATGAGGTTTTGTGTTTTGAAAGTAAACTAATCCACTCGTTGGCTGGTGTGTAATGAAGGAGAACAGGCTACTGTCAAGCAGGCTGAAAACAGTGAAAATTAACTACAAGTGCCACGACTCACATATTTTATGTATATGAGTAATGTATTCCCTGTGGGACAGAAGATGAAAATATCACACAGAAAAGAAAAACACAGTGGCTACAAATTTAATAAAACAAGCAATCATACTTAGCCTCAAAGCATAATTTGGCATTTTTACTGCCTGATGGTATCGAGGTTGGGCCAGTGCAAGAGAACTCATGCTTGTGAACTCACAAGAAGCACGACTTCACTTTTTACAGCCTGAGTGCAGAGCTAGCAAAAGGAAATGAAAATGCAACTACAACCCAGAAAACACTGAATTAAAATGATTATAATTGGAAAGCACTGTTTGGTCACCCATTCTTCATCCAGCAATACCATGACAAGGCTGTTCGTGGGAGTCTCATTCTTTGTCTTGCCCTGTTTTCAATGTCTTGGTGATGATGCTCAGAAGCTCAAAGAGTTTGTGCAAATCTGGGTCAAAAACATGGATGCATGGCCCAAACCACTGAATATTAAAACAGTGTTAAAAGGGACAAGGCAAACACTGAGATACAAATTCCCCATTAGGTGTATTTTTTTTTCTTAAGAGATCGCAGAAACACAGAATCAAGGAAGTTAGAAGGGACTTCTGGGGATCCCTCAGTCCCTACTAAGGCAGTTTACCTACAGCAGGTTACACAGGAAAGCATTCAGGTATGTTTTGAATATCTTCAGGGAAGCATACTTAATTTTCATTGACTTCATGGGAGTAAAGAATGCACACACTTTATCAGAGAACTGGGACTGCTGAAAAAGAGCAAATTACAATGGAGATCATAAAGAGTTGCAGAAAACATCCAGACAAGGTATCAGTACCTGCAGTAAAAGAAATCATATATTAGTCCTGAAAGGTTTCCACGTACTTAATGAGGTTGCTAGAAAATAGTTGATTTATTTAAAGTATTTTTGTTTCATTCCTCAACAGATCATCACTTATTTTCTCCCTCTCTACTTTTTTATTCCAGTGTGGGGAATGTGCGGAGAAGTGGTCATTGAAAAAGCCACATAAAACTTCTGAGGACACAGTGAGAACGTGGCTCTTTTAACATTACAAATCTACCAGCTTAGGTAAGGGCTTGAAGTGCATATAAACTCCCACACTTCCTCAGATACGCAGAGTCACGATCTCAACAGAATCTGCAGAAGCAAAAGGATCATAAATCTATTTCAGATCTACAGGTGTTGCTATCTGAATGCACAATGAGCAATTCAAGGGCCCCAGCATCTTTTAACAAGCCAGGCTGAGCTGGGAGTACTGCCCTGTGGTAACAACAGTTCAATATTTTGACTCCAGCTGCTCATCCAGCACGGTGGTCAGAAAGGTGGGTGACTTATCAGCTCAGGTGTTTCCATTAGTGCATGCTTTATCTTGCTGTTAGCCTTAAGATTACTGGTTTCTTGTGTAAACCCCAAAGTTTGAATTGCTTTAGAGCTAGCTCTGGTATTGTGCACGATGCTCTTCTGCTAGCTGGTAGGCATATCCTTACTATTGTTTTATTTGCTTCCCACTTTCACTGAGCAAAATATTTCTCCTGGCAATGATGGTGTCTGATAGCGTTCAGGAAGACAACTGCCATGTCTCAGGTATGGGCAAACATTCTGTTTCGCAATACTTGTAGGGTCTGTTAGGTGCATTCTCAGTTGAAATGGTGGCAATACCTCCTTCACACCGTATCTCCTCCACTGATGTTGATAATACACATTCAGAGGACAGAATGTAGTTTTTAAGGTATAAATCACAGCAGACTGGGTAAAGAGTCAGTCATCATGCAGGGAACTTGGGAGAAATTTGGGGTTGGTCAAGCTTCAAGACACTGAACAGATAGCTCTGCATGCTTTCAAGGCCTTCATCCATATAACCTGTTTGCACGTAGAAGCAAGTGGCATTTGAAATTGAGAGAAAGGTCCAAGGTCAGGCACCTCAGCCCTCCTCATCCACTGAGCTTGGTGCTGATGTTCATCAGGCCATGGCCTCCTCTGAGCTGTCTGCAAAGATCACAAAAGAAAAGAATGGGATGTACCTACTGGAGTTCAATGCTGAGGCTTCTTCCATAACTTTTGTACATTTGCACAAGCTGCCCAAATGTCACGGCTGTCTGCAATAAGGTCTTTATGTACAAGCAGTCACTAGCTTCTCCAGTTCCCATAAAACTTTTCAGCTTTGATCTTCTACTGTTTGTTTTCAAGGCCAGGGGCACAGAAGTTCATGCTCCAGCCCTTTCCCAAGAGCTCCCCGTTTTTCTGCTCATTTTGCTTTGCAACCAACAGGGGAAATGGAAATCACGTTGCCCCCATTGCCTCTTTCTAGCCTCTGCTCCTCTATTTATTTCCATCTTTCAGTCTGCTTTTTCCTCTCCTAACATCTAGTGGAGTCAAAGCAGAAAGAGAAGGGGAATGAAAGGAGGAAACAGGGATGGGGGAAAGGAAAATAGAGTTGAAATAAGAAAAATATATACCTGTAAAACTGAGAAGGTAAGAGAAGGAATAGAAAAATGAAACATCACTATTATTTTATTCTGTTTTGTACCAATATCAATTATTTTCAATATAAGCCCAAAGATGGGAGATGAACCAGGAATCTTGAAACACGGAACTTGGCATATAATGGAGAAACAGAGAAGCTGAGCACAAACTTCTCTTCCAAGCTCTTATATGGGTGCTTACACCTGCTGCTTAGGCTCATAACAAAACAACTGCAGAAACTCAGCAGGGCGCACCATAGCATTTGTGAGGTTCGTCCCAGCCACTCAGCAGTGCTGCTGCAGCTCTGCAGTAGTAAACAGAATTATTTTGTCCTGGTAGCAACAACAGTGCTCCAGGGGAAAGAGGGAGGGGGGGCCCCTCTGACAATTAGATGTGAGCTATTGATGGCAGCTTTCACGGATGAGTGCACAGAGCTAAGGATGTATGGTAACTGATTTTTCTGATGAATTTATTGTATACTATAATTTCAGTCCCACTTACAGACAAAGCAGATCTACCATGGGAGCTGGGCTTCAGAGTTGTTTGAATTCTCTTTCAAAACCCTTTAGAACCTCAGAAGTCTGAAGAGGACCTCAAGCAGGGCGCAGACAAAGCTGGTGGGGCAGAGTAAGGAAGCTAATCAGAAACACCAATCTGAGAGCTTCACAGTCACAGAAGGCCTGATTTGCAGGCAGTTTAGCATCTGCAGATTCCAGCGGGAGTCCTGAGTGCTCAGCTGTTCCCAAATCAGGCCTATAGACAGGGGAGATCTGGGGGTTGATCTGCTCGCATCCTCCTGGCCTGACTGCTTTCCTGTAGGGCAATGCCGACATCCAGCGGGTAGACTCGTGAATTACAGCAGTATTTTTACACGGCGTGAGCTGTTGCTGAGTCTCAACGCGGAATCCTGGCAAAGAGCCTTCTGATAGAAGTTCCTGTGCTGTGATGTCCTGTGCTGTCCTGAGCTCACGACTGAGAGCCCTGTGCTGTTCTTCCGACTCCTGCATTAACGTAAAGGAGATTTTAAGTCCTGTCTCTTAGTAAGAAGAAAAGGATTTGCTCTTTGTGGAAACGCTTGCAGCTCTGTAGCGACAGTCACTCTGACACTCACTTCCCAGAAGGGTTTTCTTTGCTTTGTTTGGTTCTAAACCTGTGATTTCCTGATCTTTTGCGGTATAATAATGCTTCTGAACAGCCCTAACATTCTATGAAGTCCCACTGCTCTGGTATTTTCCCTCAGTGCTGTATGACGACCACAGGCCCAGCACACTTCACTCCAGCACATGGTGAAGGCCTGGCAGGGCAGGACAGCTTCAGCTGGATCGGGAGTTTATGATATAAATTATTTGAAGCAGATTCAAAAGCATAAAATCAGTGAGAGCCACAAGGTCCAGTAGAAACGAGGACATGTGCTGGGCTTCTGTCACTGCCTGCTAACCACAGGCCAGCCGCTCACAAACGTGTTGTCTTTTTTCCTCCAATACCTGATCAGATAACAGGGGATTTTCGTTCACACGTGTACTTTGGCACTTTAATCCCTGCGAGTGACGCAATCTGACGTCACACCTCGACGTCACACCTCGCGGCTGTGGCCACGCCCCCTTGCTGCTCGCACAGCAGCGCAGGCCCCGCCCCCAGAAATCACACCGCTCCCGGTGCCCGCCCTCCTACCTCTGATTGGTTGGCCCTCAGCTCGCTCCGCCTTCCATCGGCCAGCTCCGCCCCTCCCCTCCCTGTTCCTCCCGGCGCTGCCCTCCCTGCTTTGCCCTGAGCCCCGTCGCTCATTTAACCCCGCCCTTCATGGCGGCTTGTCCAATCGAAAGCGCGGAGTTTTGAGCGACACTACCGCTACCCAATCAGACGCGGCTCCAGCGGGGGGTGGGGCCGAGCTGGCACCTCCTTCCGCAAGGCGGCGGCGGCGGCGCTCCCTGACTGTAGGGGCCGGGGGCTCCGCCGCGCCCCCGCCCCGTCGCGCCTCACCGGGACCGGAGGCGGTTGCCGCCGACCGAACCCGGACCCAGGCGCTCGTGGGCACTCTCCCTCCGCTCCCCGGCCTTGCGGCGCTTCCTTCAGCCCGGAGCCGGGCGGCGGAGCCCCCTCCCCGGGCAGGGCCTGCGGGCCGCGCCCCGCCGCCACCCCTCCCCCCGGCCGGCCGCACCCCGCCGCCTCCGAGCCGAGGGGAATGGGCGGTCCCGGCCCTTAGCCCCCGGCCGCTCCTCCTCCTGCCGGGTCCCGGCGTCTCGGCGGCCTCCGCCCGATGCTGGCGGAGCCGCCCGGGGTCTCGGCGGCTTCGTGAGCGCTCCCGTCGCGCGGCCGCCATGTCCGGCGTGGTGCGAACCCTGAGCCGCTGCCTGCTGCCGGCCGAGGCCACGGGCCGAGAACAGCCGAGACGGGAGGGCAAGGAGCGGAGCCGCGATGCGGAGCGGGAGGCGAGGCGGAGAAGCCGGGAGATCGACGCGATGCTGGCCCGGGAACGGAGGGCCGTGAGGCGCCTGGTTAAAATCCTGCTGCTGGGAGCCGGGGAGAGCGGCAAGTCCACTTTCCTCAAACAGATGCGGATCATCCACGGCAGAGAGTTCGACCAGAAGGCGCTGTTGGAGTTCCGGGCCACCATCTACGAGAACATCCTCAAGGTGAGAGGCGGGAGGGGCACCGCAGGCTCACCCCGCTGTGACAGCCGGGCTCTGGGCGGCCGGCGGGGTTGGCGGTGCGTGCAGGTGCGTGCGGGGCGGAGGCCTTTGTGTGCCCGCTTGGCACTGCGGAAAACCTCGACGGAAAAGAAAAAAAGCCAACAAAAAAGGCTCAAGGAAAGTTCCCTGCGAAGGGGATTGAGGAAAGCTTGGTGGAAACGTGGAGAACGGGAATAGGTGTGGTCTGTGCTCTGGGAACAAACATTATGAGAGCATCCCCTGAGTCCAAGCTGGAGGAATTTTATCGTGCAGAGATGTGAGGTTTCTGTGCTGTGAGCCTCGGTTAGATGAGAAAGGGGTCCCTGGGTGTGTTGTGACTGCAAATAGCTGCGGTGTGGTTCGTTGTTAGGACTGGGGGTGCAGGTGGTTGGAGTTGGGCAGCATGAGGTGCCAGCCAGCACGGCTCTCTAACTTTGTTCTGGGATCTTTCTGAGTAAGTTTTGTTTGGTGCTTGGGCAGGTTCCGCTCTGGCAGGTTCCCTTAGTGGCTGGAGAATACCAAGGCTGCAAGTAGAGCCTACAAGTAGAGCCCTTGTTCTGCAATTAGGGGAAAACAACATTGACTAATTTCTGGGAACAGGCTTTGGTGCCCTGTGCAGGTAGAAGTTCTCATATTTTAGAAAAGTGTGAAAGATTCATAAAACAGCTCGCTCAGTAATGAGTCTCACTTCATCTTCATAAGTTCTCCAAAAGAACGGCTGCTTTCCTCTCTGTAGCTTTTCTGTAAGACCAACTCCATTCTTATGCAGACGTGGATTTGTGAAGCTCTGTCATATCTCACAGAAAACTTAAGTAAAGGGAGCTGTGTAAATGAAGGATAAAACAGTTACTTTTGAAATTTCAGATATGTTTTGAATGGTAGATACATACGTACCTAACTGCACACACACACAGTGATTCTTGCTTTTAGAATCTCACTGTTCCATCAAGAACTTTTCCTTCTGTTGTTGAACAGGAAAACTATTGACTGATTCTCTTTTCCTTTACCTTTTTAGTCGGTTTCTGGAAGCACGCTGTGTGTTACGTGAGCATGCACACATATTACAGGACGTTTGGTGTTTTAGCTCTTTTTTTTTTTTCATTGAAGTTAGCTGAGCAAAAAAAATTGGTACAAGTTATTAGCTCCACACCTAGAAATAAGGAGCCTCATCCTACAGGGCGTCGTGCTTGTTTTGGTGCTGTCAGGAAGAGACTTGTGAAAACAGAAGAACCTTAATGAGATTCTTCAAGTTGTTATGAGCAATAGTAATTTGAGCAAAATGTTACAATATTTTATATATACAGAATATAGAGAGTGTTCTACAGTAGTGTTCAGTGTGCTTAGACGCATTCCCATCTTTTAGTAGAGGAAGCTGCATTACACATTTGAGACACTTGTCTGCCGGATGGCTTTGGGCACATTTACAGAACTTGGAGTAGAATCCCGATCCTCAAGGTAGCAGTTTTGGTTTTCTGATTCCAAGACCAGTACTTACAATGTTTGATGGAATGATGTCAGCTGATTGTGCTTTTCAGCCTCCTATTAATCAAAGAAAAGCTTAGAAGTATTTTTAAAGGGAGGTAATATGCTTTAATGGAACACCTTTTGGGCCTTGCAGATCATGGTTTGGGGGTGTTAGGTTGGGCTAACCTTGTAGCTATGCGTACAGCAGCTGTTTAACTCTTCCTTTTTTAGTTTCTACGGACGGCAGAGGTGGCTTTTGAGTAGGAACACAGTTTATTCTTCACCTGTGCTTTTGGGGAATAGCTTGGGAACAGGCATTATGGTAAGAGCATGTGGGAGGGAGAAGAGCAACCAGCGGAAACGGTTTTCTGATGAGGAGGTCTGAGGCTGGAGAAGGTAGTGAATGTTCTGTTTCTCTTTTGCTAAACAAAAAGAGATGTGATAACACAGTGAAACAAGGCCATAATCTTCAGGAAAAGCCATATACCAAGGTGGGTATGTTGCAGGGCTTTTGAATCAGGCATTTTGACAGAGAAGTTTAGCTTAAGGCAACTGTATAAAACTTCCTTATATTGTTGTTATTTTTTTTTTCCAGTGAAAAAGCTTAAATAGTTCCCAATGAATTAATTTTGCTGCTTTGACAATGTAAATTGTCAAGTGAATCTGATCGCTGTTCTTTCTGTAATGGTGTTTAGACTAGGAGTTATTTCCCGTTTCAGGAAGTTCAGCCTAGAATGCTCATCCATTAACACTAAATGGAGCGGAGATCGCTGCGCATCCAACTTAAAAGGGAAGATGAATTCTCATAATACAATATGTGGACATCATGAAATGAAAACGGTCGTGTAGAATAGCATACAAATCTGTTTGACGTTGTGGAGTACAGCTGCAGCAGCCATAGCCCTTTTTGCATTCAGTTCTCAGCATTGTCTCATAATGGTTCTGTTAAGCTTTTGCAGCACTGAGATCTGAGTTGGAAATGCAGTGTAAATCTCTGGGATTAAATGGTCAATTTTCGTTTTCCAAC
Source organism: Lagopus muta (assembly GCF_023343835.1). Lineage (NCBI taxonomy): Eukaryota > Metazoa > Chordata > Aves > Galliformes > Phasianidae > Lagopus > Lagopus muta. The sequence continues at coordinate 11,890,611 of NC_064447.1, forward strand.
CGTGACTGAACTTCGCTCTGAAGGAAGGAGGATTACTGATCTCTCAGCAGCACTTGGTATTTCTGAAGTGCTTTTTGCAGGGCATTATGCAGCCTGCACAGCTTCTGGAAACCAAAGGAACTGGTTTGGAGAACAGAACCTGAAACCTCCCCGAAAATAATGGTGTGAAGCATGAACTGACGTTAGTGTCAGCTGCTTCTATGTGCCGAGTTGTTAGCTTCTTGCTTTTTTCTGATATGTCTCTGATGTTGAGTTCTTTCCTTACCCTGTGCTCCCTGTTTCTCATCCCCCTCATCGGGAAACCCTAGTTAGAAACAAAATGCTAAAACTAAGTAAATCTGTGATACAGCATTTACTTTTCCATTTAGTACAGGTGATAGTTCAGGGCCTCGCTAGCTTTTTCTGGCATTTGTGGGCTGGTCTTCAAATACATTAGTTTTGCTTTGGTTTAAGGTAAATAGTCATCGGTTAACTAGGGTTTTGCTTGTTAATCGAGGCTAAGTTTCAAAGTAACTTTTTGAAGCTTTTTGATGATGGGAGTGAAAAGCAGCAGTGTTAATGCTGAGCTGTGAGTACACAGCCTGCACAGCTGAGCACACCCACTGGCAGAGGAAGGTTGGGCAGGGGAAGGTAGTGTGGGGCTGTGCTGCAGCATGGGCTGAGGCAGCTCCTGGTTGAACAGAGCCACTCAGAAAGCTGTTATGCACCCGAGGTTTCAAATGTAGGAAAGAAGTGGACAGTGGTGATGTAGGGGTGTTGTGGCAGTGCCTTCTAGCTGTAACTGGGGGAGCGAGCTTTCTGTACCCTTCAAAATAGCTGGGGTAGCCCTACTGCTCTGTTTGCTGCCTTTGATAACAGCTAAAGAAGTCAGGGAGTTGATGAATCGTGGCTCTGATGTTCCTTGTCTAAATGTTTTTTTGTTTCAAGTATGAAAATATCACGCTGCTTGAAAAAACCCAGCTTAGCTGCATAAGAAAATAATTAATCCACAAGCACCCGAGCAGCACTTGCAGCAGCATGTCTGGGAGATCCCAATCTGAAGGAGCAGGAGGGAAATTGGTTTATAAAAGCCTGAAGCATCGTCTGTTGAATTTTTTTTAATTTTTTTTTCCCCTGATTTTGTTGGTTTCTGTGTTGAAATTGGGAAGGGCAGCTCAAAGCTGCATACATCCATCAGAGTTTTCTTGCTGTCTGTGGCCTGGATCACAACGACTGGCCACCAGGTTGAGGAGCCCAGAGCTGCAGAGGGGACTGCTCAGGAAATGTGTGACTTCACTTGTGGGCTCTGCCTGGGGAAAACAACCCGAAGGTGGAAGTTCCCCGAGGGCAGACATAGGGTGCTTCTGAGCGTCACTGCAGGGGGTGCAGGCAAACCTGAGAGCGTATTCCTCCACAGCTTGAGGCTGAGGGGCAGGAAGCTGGCCAAACGAGCAGCCCAAATGGAGCTCATTTTAAGAGGTGGTTCGGGCTTCTGCAGCTGGTACTAAAACCTGCACTGTTGCTGCTTCATTGTTTCAGGTGTGAGTGGCCTTACTGTTACCAAGTTACCATATGGAAACCTTTTTTATTCTTGCAATTTTTTAGTTCCAGTCAAGCACAGGCTCTGAGCAGTGGAAAAAGTATTGCATTTATACCGCTAATGCATTTCTCCTACCAGCCTGCAACTGCAGGGCAGCTCTCTTTCCTCTGTGTGAATTCCTGTAACTCTTTAAACTGAGTGAACTCCATCTTTCCTTGGGTTTGCATGGAAATGAATTTGGTAGCCCGTTAGGAGGGGATGCTCATGGCACAGCTTGGTGCTTTGAGGTGGGAATCTGGCTGTACTGGAGCAGTTCATTGCAGGACACCCATCTCATCTCCACTGGGGCAGCATCTTGTGAAAGAATGCCAAGGAGAATACGTTGCAGGAACTGTGGCTAATTAGGAGCTTTTCCATTAAATTCAACATGCAAGTGCTAAAGCTCCGTGTTAGAACTGGTATTTAAATCTGATTATCTTTGCTCTAAGCATTTACTGTTCGGTGGTTATTTGAATAAGAAAAATAATATTCATAAAACTATTGATGGAAAAATAAAACCCCCAAACCTGGGAGTTGTCTCGGCCTTTTTGTTCCAGGTCCATTTGGTCAGTGAAATACTTAATTTCCACTTTGTGTGTTTGGGGTTTCTCTCATCTGAATTCCAACAGCTCTGGTGGTCTCTGCACATTTTAGGGTATCTTTTAATTGGGCTCAGAGAAAGCAATCTGTCTTCATCATGGTGGGCAGTGGAGAGGAGCAGTGGTCAATAGTAAGGATAAATATTCATTATTGCTCCAAAATAGAGCTTACAATGCTCTTGTGATGTAGTCATTAGTCTTGCAGAACATGGGTTGTCCCTGGAGACTGCAGACACATACTTTGATGTTTTCCAGACAAAACTTCAGTTGCTTGAGTGACTAAATTTGGGAGCTTGTGTTATATTCAGTTGTTTCAGTATACGTATATTTATGTAATTCACTTGGAAACAGTATTGGCAAAGAAAATTCTGCTACTATCAATGTTGACAAGACAACTTTAAAGCAAAGGCAAACTAGCATATGTTACTTTAAGAAGCTCAATAAAAATTACAGACAGAGGAAAATGTAGGATTCATTGGCTGTAGAGTTCTCGTGTGAGTTTCCTTCACTTACATGGCTTTCCCTCTTGGGGAGGCAAGCACAGCTTGTCTTGAAGGTGAGGATCCTCCCTGCTTGGTGCTGCAGCAGTTGTGGTCTTGCAGAATCCTGTGAGGATGCTTCTGGAACCCAGATGTGTCTTCAGCCCTGCTGACAGTATGAACTAGAGGCTGTTGTGATAGTCTCAGGAAGAGGAGAAACCTGGTGGGGTCATTCTGGAAGCACTGGCCTTGGAACTTATTTTAAGGTCCTGTGCGAGCTGTCACCTCAGGTGACGTCTCATTGCTTTGTGCCTGGTTGCAAGCCAGGCATACATGAAGGATACTGTTTCTTGTGCATTTAGCATCATTTTGCTGCATTTGGTCAAAGATAAGGGCTCTTCTCAGAATTGCCACCTAAGCAGACATTGCTGCTCCTAGTTCAGAGATTCAGTGGCTGATCCAAATGTTCCTTAATGTTCATGGTGTTTATTTGTGGGCTCAAAGTAATGACAAAGCCTTCAGACAGCAGAGGGTGGAACCACAGCACCAGGAAGGATGCCCCTTCTGGTGGTGCTTGGCTGTTAGATGAACTGCTCTGTAGCACGAAGCTCCCTCCTTAGTGGCATTGGGTTCCTTTCTGCTGTTTGAAGATGAACTTCCAAGGGCATAGATCAAATCAAAACATCATTAATGCCTTTATGAGACCACGCTGTGCAAATCTGACAGTCTTGCAATTAGCTTTGTTTGGTAATAGATCTCCTTCAGCCCAGTGTTCTAGTTGGCAATAAAAAAAGTGCATGTGAATATATCTCCAAACCCTGACAACTTTATTTTTAAAACATGCATTTGAAAATGTCTTCTTTTAGAACCTAAAGAGCTGTTTTCTAAAAATACACATAGGTTACATTTTATCATCTTTATTTGCCAGTGAGCAGTGCTGCTGAAAAAGCCAGCTCCATCTCTGCCATGCAGTTCTGCTCTCTCATGCTGGCACTCACAGAGCTGCTGCAGATTTTTGGAGCAGCCTTCCTGGCTCTGTGCTGCTGCCAGCTGCATCACTTTCTGCTGCTTCCACATGGGTAAGGGCACAGCAGAAATGTCAGACCAAGGTGGGAGCTCTCTCCGTAGCTCAGCTCTGTATGAGTTGCTATGAATTGTGATCCTCAAATGCTGTCAGGTCCTTGTCAGCAGCAAAGAGGAGCACGCACAGTGAGAAAGATGTTTTGATCTCCTGTTGCCTGCAGTGTTAATGGTGGTGCAAAGCCATAGGGAAGGGCAGTGTTACCTATTAGCTCTGATTTGGAGCCTCATAATTAAGCAGTGACCTGCATTTCGCTTACAACAATCATTTCTGTGAGTGGTTTGGTTGTTGGACATCGAGGGCTTTGGTGTGAGGTTGAGCAGTGTATTGATAGTAACAGCTTTCAGCATCTGCTGCAATATTGTGTGTGTTGTGTAGTTCATAAAATGATTGCAAAAAAAAAAATCGGTGTAAAAGATTTCTCTATTTGTATACCAGCTCTATTTTGCAAGTTGTCTCTAGACCTTTGGCTATAATAAATAGCCAACATTGCCTGGCTGTAGGCTTGGGTGCAGGTGAATCTGGTCCTCCCTTATGAACACATCTTCCCCAGACCTGTTGCGTGCACTGCCTGTTTGGTGCTCAGCCATGCTGCCTTCACCCAGCTGTGAGTTGGACCATCTGGTAAAAGGTGTGGGATTTCTAGGAGAGATAAGCCTTCAAGTACTGGAACAGGTGAATAATTTAAGAAACGAGTGTTGTGTTTTAAGTGGTGATAAATACTGATGTAAGATATTCCTAAGTCAAGCTGCTTCTTACATACTGCAGCTGTTCGTGTATTGCCAAGTACCATTGGTTTCAAGTGAAATTAGCTGGTGATAGCCTTTCTTATAATCCCACAAAGTAACTCAGAGAAGGAGGAAAAATATATTTCAGTCCTACTTGTAAGCATTTGTGGAAATGCTCAGAAGGCCTTTGTGCTGCTGATGGGCAGCAAACATTGTGCTCAGTGCCTTGACAGCTGTGCTCCATCAGGCCAGTGCTTTGGAGTTCTGTCTCTGACACAAACAATCGGGTACAAGAACAGGGCAATGTGATGCTGTGGGCTTCTCTACCAGCCTTTGGTTTTGGAAACTTCTTGAGCCAGGAGTTGCATCTGGAATGTAATCGAATAGTCCTCTTGGGGCCTTCCTCTGTGAAATTATCTTGGTTGGTCTGTGAGTCCATTTATACTTCTGGCCAGCATCCTCTGTAACTGAGTTAGGCTCATTATGGGGTGTGTAGGAGAAATCCCTCCTTGTAGTTGAACTCAGCTGTGTTGCTGTACACAAGTAGTTGTGCAGTGAAGGGATAAAAACAAATAATCTATTTCTTTTCTGTAAATAGTTTTTACTCTCTACAGATTTCTGGTATGTCATGCCTTAGTTCTGTCAAAGCTGTAGATTTTGATCTGTTTAGTATCTCATTCTGTGTAAGATACTTTGTGAGATAGATCACATCACAATTCCCCTGCACCTTTTTGATTCTGACTTATTTCCATTCATGTTACGTGCATTGTACAGTGACTTGGATGTGTTTAAAAATTGCTAGGAAAGGAATTGGACAGAGAACCTTCTTGTTTTTCCTCTCTAACATTCTTGTATGCTGCTGTTTTGCCTCCTTCTAGTGTTTGACAGCATCCTTATCTGTGGAGTTGAGTTCTTTCCACCTGTGCTTGTTCCACGTCTGCTCTGCAGCACGGAGCCTTTAGCTCAGCCGAGCTGTTCAGAAGTTCATATCAAAAGCTTTTGCCACATTTTTCTGTATTCCAGTTTTGAAAACAGTACAGCAGTTGACAATATTTAGCCCTCTGAATGAAAGAGAGAATTGGTGGTTTCCTTAGTAGTAGAAAATCAGTAAAAATGTCACAGTGTTGGGAAGGCTTAGTGTGAAATGGGTGCTGCACTGGAAACAGAATGAGGGAACCTTTCCTGTGCCAGCTTGCACCCCAGATTTTTGAGGTAAGGATTACTTTGTTTTGGAGATTTGTTTCTCCTCATCTTTCTGACATCTGCCCATAGCATTTATAGTTTGGGGAAGATGCTGCAATATTAGATTTAATTTAACCTTCCTGGGGAATCTTGTTGAGTCATAAATATATTTAACCACTAAGAGATGGGGGGAGGAAGCATTGGCTATGCTGCTTTTGTCAGGCTTCTACCTGTGAGACATTTTAGCTGTAGTTTTAAAAGCTGGTGTGTTGTAAGCATCCTGACTAGAGAAATACTGTTCCTGTGGTTATCCACAGGCCACCATTTCTGCTAACCCATGTTCCATTTCTGATCTTCATCCCATGTTTAAAATTGACCTGCTGTGTGCTTCTGCACGTCTGTGTTCTGCTGATGCCCCTGTCTGACTGCCAGCTCACCCCAGGCCAGGCTGTGCACGTGGTTTGGTGGCAGCCCTTCCTCCCTCTAGCAGGCACAGGAAGGCAGTGTATGCTCCCCACAGGTAACCTTGAGGTAGATAACATGCACAGGAGCAGGGAGTTCTGTTCCTTCTCTTGCCCGATGGACATTCAGACCTGCTTTGCCAAGAAGCTGCAGCCAGCAGATAAGTAACTATTCTGGGACCGGAGCAGTCTCTACACCCGTGATTAAAATTCTCTTCTGTGTTTTTTTCCAAACAAATGGTGGAACTTTCCTTAACAACAGTCTCTGGAGATCCTGCACGTCTCCGGTGGGAGCAGTAAAAGGCAAAGCAACAGTATAGGGAAGGGCATCAAGTCTGAAGTCCAAATACCACTACATCTTAGCAGCAACTGAGAGTTCTTGCCATCGTTTGCTTGAGATGCCTGTAGAGAACAGCAGTGGCTGTGAGCTGGTGAGGGTTAAATCCATCAGAAGGCTGAGGATGGAAAAGCTGGGGCTGAGCCGAGGATGGCTGCAGGGAACTGGAGCTGGTGAGAGGTCAGAGCTGAGCCCTGTGCGCTGGCAGAGCCCAGTTAACCATTTGTGTCCATAGTACAACTTCTCCCTACACAGAAATGAACGTGGTGTTCAGGTATCTAGAAATAGCAGTTCTCTTATCTATCCTGGTTACAACAGTGTTTCTGGAAGGAATGAATTGTGAAATGTTCAGCTGGGGCTGAAGGGAACCGGTGCTGACTTCGAGCTGTACACAGGTGACTGCTGTACAGCTTGCAGAAAAATCTATAATGTCAAGAGATGTGATGTGGGCATCTCCAGTTCATAGAATCTTGGATGTGTTGCTTTTTTCCTTCAGGCTTGCGCTTATTGATGCCATTCAAATAAAGCAAATGAAAGGACTTCTGCTAATAAAGCAGTGCATTCTGTAACTGGGAATGGGAGTGGGCTTTGGGGCTGTGCAGCAGAGTCACTGGACATCTGGGACTTACTCTAGAAGTTCATAAGTGTATTCAGTTTTCTTGGTACTGTCAAGATCTGTTCTCTACTTCATAAAAAGAAAGTAAGAAACGCTGGAGAATGAAGTATTTACATTTTTGGGTGGCTGCACTTCAGGAGCACTCCTTGTATGATGACAGCTGAGATGCTTTGTTTTGGGGTCCTGTTCTGTGACACTCAGACTGAGTTGCTCTGCATTTCCCTCCCCAGTCCCCAGCTTCCACTGGAGAAGTTACTGCTCCTGCTTTGTGGTGTTGTTAAAGGGTGGGAGACACAAAAACTTCAAGTGTTGAGAAAGCATGCTTGCCACCTTGATAGCTTGAAGTACACAAAACAACAATCAGTCTCAGTGATGTGGAGGTTCACGTGCATAGCTTTGGAGACAACTTCAATACTGTTACTTTATATTACAGTTTATTTTCATAAAATGCTACCCCAAAAAACCAGCACAACAAATGGTTGTTTAATATAACCCACAGATTTTTGCTTGTGAATTAAATGGTGCTGAAGATGCTAAGCTGCCTTTAAGACTTATCCATTATTAAAATGATTCTTACTACTGGCAAATAAATATTGTCCATCTGAAGCTATTAGGAACAGGTGTGTTAGATTCAAGGCTGTAGTTTTAAAGTTATTTAACCTAAGTCTGTTTGAATTTTTTACATGGACAAGAAACTAAGTTAGTTCGCAGGCACTCTTTGTAATCAGTGTGTACTTCTATTTTTAATCTGTTGGTAATAGTCTTTGTTCTGCTGCTAATATTTTTTTCCATGTTAAGAAATACATTGTGGCTAGTTTGCTGATCTGAGCAAGCTTGCTCTATCTTCTTTCTGGTGGGGTGGTGCAATGAACAATGCTCATGAGTTCAGTCCCATCAGAGTAGTGTTTAAAAAAAAAAAACCCTGAAATTCAGGCAACTCCGAGTTCTTGTTCTTTTCCACTTCAATCTCTTCATCACTGACTTTATATCCAAATTATTCTTTAGGGCTGCAGGGTTCTGGTTGATGCACGGGACAAACTGGGAATCCCTTGGCAGTACACGGAGAATGAGAAGCACGGCATGTTTTTGATGGCTTTTGAAAACAAAGCTGGGATGCCCATCGAGCCTGCCACGTTCCAGCTGTACGTACCTGCGCTGTGCGCCCTGTGGAGGGACTCAGGAATCAAGGAAGCCTTCAGCCGTCGCAGCGAGTATCAGCTGGTGAGTGCAGCCCTTCTCCTGGTGGGAGGGGAAGAAACTTCCCTGCTGTATAAATATCTCCACAGTTGAAAGATGGCTTGCTACGTGCAGGGTTTAGCCACCATGTGAGCTGTTTGTAGTTACGCTGTAAATCTGAGCGCTTCAGCAGCAGGAACAAGTGGTGATTGGAGCCAAACTTGAAAAACTACATGGCAGTGAGAGGGAGTGGAAAAGTGCGCGACTGGATAAACTGGAAGAGCAAGAGGAACCAAAAAAGGCAGGAATTGGTTGAACTAAAAATATTTTAGCAGCTCAGTAGTTCTGTTCATAGTAGGTCACTGATGAAGGCACGCTTAATTTGTAACTTTCCAGTCCTGCCAGCTTGCACTGTATTGATACTGGCAAACTGTTCCTGCATGCAGATCTTTTGAAGTGAATACACCACCCATTCTGGCTGCTGCTGTTTGACTGTTTCTTTTCATCCTGACGCCTGCAAGTGAAATTTGGATAAGCAACCGAGAGATGACAGTGAGCTTGAAAAATGTGCAATCTTGCTTGCTTTCTTGTTATTAGGTTTTCATGCTCTAGCACCAGAATAACTGCACTTCTGGTGTGGAATGTGTTTCTGACAGCTGTTCATAATCCACTCCTTTTTATTCCTGTGCCCAAGATGGAGATGGCTTTTTTTTCTTTTATTTCGATTTCCTTTTCAGTGAAACGAAGTAGAGAACCGTGCAACATGGTGTCTCTGTTGCTGGTTCTTAGAGGATGACACTGGATGATTATTTTTTTTTATGATAAATGTATCTTTGTGATTTTAGAGTATCAATAACGGCTTAATCTGCAGCTAGAATTCTTTGCTTCCAGTCCACAGACTGGATTCACTTTTTCTTAAAGAAAGCTAAAGGTCAGATTCCCTATTCCTGGATATGTTATAAATGTCATTTAACTGGAGTTAGAGCCTAAAAACATGCATCTGAATAGTCTTCCTTAGGCCCTTACACAGGAACTCGATGAGACTATTGAAAAACTAGAAAAATTTGTAGTGATGAGATTCTCTTTGTTTTTTCATGCTATTGCTTCTCGTGGCTTCTCCGGTGTTCAGTAGTGTAGTTAAACTCATAATGCAGACCTTAGGTCTTCATCTGTCTCCACTATTAAGATACCTGTTTGGGTCTTGCTGTGCATCTTTGAAACCTGTTTCTTGAAGTACCTTGAAAACAGCTGAAGAATGAGTAAAATGATGAGGTGAATTCATCACAGGATGGTAGTAAAAATGTTGTTTCCTCAGGCTAAAAAACAACTTGCATGTTACTACACTGGGCGTAGAGGGGGGATGTGCTGTGGGGAGGAGGGAGTTTGGTTCATAATTCCTAGCATCTGCAGAAACAGATTAGGCCTTTGCTGTTCTGCTGTGTTCAAATGTGGAATAAAAAGCTGGTTCATGCCATGGGGGACTTGCATTTAACATGAGACAACTACTAAGAGAATCCAGTATAATGAGCAATAATTGCATCAGTTGCCTATTAATTTTTTTTCTTTTTTCTCAGCAACACTGTGATCATGCATGAGTTTCATTTTTATGGAGAAATTCAGATTGGGATCATGTGGTATATTCATCCTTATTCTGGATAGCAATAAAATTGCATCAAACTGGGGTGGGGGAAAGTCTAGCTTGTTGAATAAATAGCATTCCAAGATCAGTAGGCCTACCTCTGCATTCTCTGGCTTTGAGAGCAGGATTAAACAGGAAATACCAAAAAATAAAAATAAAAAAAGCTCTGCAAAAATGAAGCATAGAGGCATGCAAGTGATCATTTAATGCATCCTCATCTTCAACATTGCAGTGTAGTTCTATCGTATGTCTGTTTGGATGGCATTCATGTGACCTGCTTAGCGTTACTAGGGTAACTGGAGCTGCTGCAGCACCAGAGCTGTGTGCTTATCAAAGCAGAGAGAGAGAGAGTGTACTGCAGAACACTGTTGGCAGCTCAGTCCTGCTTCGTGCATCCGTGGCAGTAACATCCCGAAATTCCCAAGTGCTGTTCCTTTCCTTTGCAGGCTGCATCGCTGGATTATAAAACACCTTCATTTCTAAATTATATATAATTTATTTTTTGGTATCATGGGTTGTTTTCAAGGGTACAAATACTAGTTTTAGATTGATTGCTAAACGAACTTGAGGTTTTAATAACTTGAACCTGTTCTTGGCCTTGCTTCTAGACCCAGCAAAACACACAGCCCAAGTGTGAGGAGCTTAGAACCAGGGCAGGTTTTGTTGTTTTGGTTTTACGTTTTTTAGGCAGTTTAGAACTGCTAAACTTTTTGCAGAAAGCAGATAGTTTAGGGAGATGCCTCATTTATAATTGCATATAGCGTATATAAACCTATACCTTAATTTAGTTTAAACCCTCCCTGGAAATAGATTCATGTAAATAAATAAACGCCAGGTTTAGCAAACTCCAAGAAAATCATTATTTTCTGAACTGATTTTAGCTAAGGCTGAAGAGAACCTCTGAATCAGCAATACTTCTCTTATTTAAAGTAAGCTCTTTAATGGAATATGCTTGGTTTGAACTGTATTTATTATCCTTATCCTAGTTTTAAAATCTTCTCAAGTTTAAAGCTTTACATTACTGTGGTTTTTCAAACGTTGTCCAGAAACGTTCAGAATTGACGGCCTTGCTCAGCACTCGTGTTCTCTTCACCACAGCTTCAGAGTCAACTGAACATCACCTCGTTTTATTATTGCCAGTGCTTTGGCTCCAGCAGTTACTCCTCCAGTCAATGCTGTCCCGACTTCTAAGCCAGAGGATTTTACTGGTCTGTTTTCGGAATTTATTTCATCAACAAGTTGTGTGGCTTTGCTTAAAAATGTTTTTAAGCATTTTTAAGCATAAACCAAAGATGTTTTGGTTGGTTATCAGCAGCTGGAAATTACAGCAATACAGGTGTCTTCCGATGGGCTGTAACTGAGCGAAAGGACTGACTCAGCAGCAGGAAACTTGTTGAAAGAAAATGGCTCCGACCATAGCCATACAATCTGAAAGCTGCTGCTCTGGGACCACAGAAGCTGCCTCTGGGCATTTGAGTGTTTTCTGCTTCAGCCTAGAAGTGCTGGCTGTAAATCCATGTCTGGGTCTTTGAGCCTTTCAGAAACGAGTGGGTGGATTCTACAATGACAGGGTGCTTTTCTGCCTTTTTTTTTCCCCCTGTCTTTCTTAAAGCAAGCCAACCAATTTCACTTTCCTTTCACAAACCTCAGCCTCCCCCCCCCCCCCAAAGTCTGTCCCCACCGCCCCAAGTTCCTCTGTTCCTTGTATGCAAGCCAAATCGTCCGGGGACAAAAGCTTCATTGTGTTTGCTACATTGTCACGGCTCAGTCCTTTTTAACTACTAGAATAAGGAATTCCTTTGTAATCAGTAAGTGATTCTTCTCTCTTCTCCCTTGCCCTCATTATCCTACCGCATTTTCTGTCTGTGTGCTAGAAAGGAACACATATATCGTGTGTCTGAAAATGTCCCGTAACATTTTGATCTTTGGAGGTTGCCTGCGGTGGCTCGGGCAGCTGGGTGTTAATTCTTCCTTCCCAGCAGGTGGAGACAAATTCTGAGTGCTTCCTCGTAGTAAGGGACTTGAGATCACAGGTACACTTTTGCTGGAAGGGAGGGAGCTTCCTCAATTTGAGCCTGTAACAAGTATTTCGGTATTCTGAGTTCAGGTGCGTGTGCTAAAATGAGCTGAAAGGTTTTCTTGCACCCATAATAATGCGAGTTCCTACAACATCATAAAGTGTGGAGACCAAGGCCAGCATAAGTATCATGTTGTCCAGATAGTGGTGGTGGTTTTATTTTATTTTGTTTCCAGTGGGAGAATGTGAGAAGCCATTCTCTTTGTTTTGATGTGTCTAGAACCAAGCATACAAAGGGCAAGGACATCCCTGTTAACAGGGTGGGTAAAGATGGGCTAAATAGAGCTCCTCGTGCAAGTAGGTGATACTTAAGTCATGGTTAAAACCAGCTGCATGTCATGTGCTAGCACTATCACAGAGGTCATATTAAAAATGAGCAGATTTGAAAGCCAATCATCTGGTTTCATTGATACGTTGAAGTAAAGTGTCATTGTTTTTATTAGGTTGGGGTTTTTAAACATGCATATTGTTTTATCTCCATCCTAAATACTCCTAGTCAAAGCAGTATCTTAAATTGAATTACTCTTGCTCTTTCTCTTCAGAATACCAAGTCTTTCTAGTCTAACTTTGTATTTCAAGAGCTCTTGAACTACTCCAGTGGTACAAATTATCTTCTCATCTCCTCAGGATTGATGGGGCTATTTACTCTGAACTCCAAAGCCTATTAGCAGTTAAGGCAACTGTGCCCATTTATTCAAATGCAGCCAGACTGGTTTCTGACTTTTGTGTTCACAGATAATTTACCTTCTTGCAGAAGGGAGTGAGGCAATGCAAGGAGGTTGCAAAAGGAATCCATTTTAATGCAGTTAATGTGCAGGATATACTCATGATCCACCGCTGAAGTATCAATTTAATTATTATTATTGATGTTCTCTACAGTTGTGAAACTGTTTAATGTGTATTAATGAGTAATAGGTCCTTTTAAAAGTCAGCGTAAGTAGGAAGTAGTGGTTCCTGAGCAAGATGTAAGGGGCTTGCAAATATAGATGAAAACTTACTACTGTGTCTGCAGTTATTTTTAGATCCCTGTTCAGGGAATTGCATGGAACACTTCCAGTAATATTTCAAATACTAAGAGACTCTGAAGCCTTAAATGTGGGAAGACTCTGGAAAATGCCTTTCTTTTATCCATTTTTTTGGGTGTTTGGGGATATTATACAGAAGGAGTGATAGTGCTGTATAACCAAGCTTTCACTTAAATTTTCCACTTGTTTGTTGTTAAATTACAGTAAGATTTTGTTATCTTAGTTATGTTAGAATTCTGAAATGGGTTTAATTTGGCATAAGATGTCATAATAACTTCAAGGATCATTAACTTGCCAACTTCATATAGCTTAAATAATATCCTGTTCTGGATTCATAGCAGGGTGAATTATGTAGGTGTTTTGTTTCAGTTAAGTGTCTAAGTAAGGCTTTGTGCTTGTAATATGGCAGTTAAGTACCAGAGGTCCAGATTTAGTTTTGGTTCTGTCCTCTAATCCCAAGACCTCAAATGTTTCTGGTCATGTTATGTAGTTTGACTCATCATGGTATAGTGGAAGTAGTTAATTGCTTAAGTACAATACTGCAAAGCATTGTGCCTGGTCTGTAGTACCAAGGATTAGCAGTTGGAGTCCCTGGATTCTAATCCTTGTTTCTAAGACCAAATAGGAAATTTTTTTTTCAGGTCAAAGTCTCAAGTGAGAACTCTCATACAAAAGTGGCATTTTGTTAAAGGAAGGGAGAATTAATGAGGCCAAATTTTATTAAAACCAGAGAGGTGGCAAAGCAAAATGTGCCTAGGAGCCTTTGCACAAGGTTGTGTGGATGTTGGCTAATGCTCTACATGTAGTTTGTCAGTTTGCATATGCAGAAGTTAAATACTCAGCTTGCACTGTTCTGAAAACAGATGTTTCAAATAGATGCTAACAGGCCTGCTGCCACCAGAAGATCTCCTCGAGCAGCATGGTGTTTGGCTGTACCAGTGCATTACTGGTGTGTTGTGACAGTCTGGGGGATTCAAATTCAGTACTGAGCTGGGGCAGGAGCCAAAGTTGAGGATGCCTTCATAACATGTTGTCTGTCACCTAAAGCAAGGAATGCTTCACTTGATAATGTCAGTTTTGCTATAAGCGCCACTGAGCAAGAGGTGAGAAGTTGTTTAAATTAAAGTAGGTTGGACTCAAAGGTCATAAATCATTTTACACTTTGAATCATTTCGAGTTCTAAGAAAATCCACTTGTGCAGTATCTTCTTAGTGAGAGAAGCTGCTTCCTCAAGCAAAACCATCCACAGAAAGCTGTGTAAGATAGCGAAGCAGTTACTATCTGTTCTTAAGTAATTTTTGCTATTGGAGAGAAATGACGAGAACCAGAAAGGTCATGAATTATGTTTTCAAAACAATACAAATGGGAAAGTGTTAGAAAATAAGTATTGCATTTTGTTACCAGAAGTCTCAAGCAAGGATTACAGCCTTCTGTATGAATGCTCTTGTGGAAAAAAATCAAGATTCCTGACATAAATTGTTCCTGGGCCTTAAACTGTGACAAAATGCAACAGCTGGATGAGATGCAGTCTGCATGGAATAGAGAAGATAAGTTGGAGAGTAACAAGTAGATCACACGTAATAAATAGATAACAAGAAAGTAAGATGCCTACCATATGGGAACTGAGACAGACACTGAATAAAATTAATAGGGAACGGCCTATGCTGCTGACTATTCTAGAACCCTGTCTAGTGAATTCTTGGCACTCTACAATTCTTCCATCTCTTTTTCCTTCCCCTTTTAAAGGTCAAAAACTCCTCTGAAGGCAAAATCACCTCTGAAGATTGTAAAAACGTACAGTGTGTTCACACACTTCATTAATTCCCCACTGTCTGGATACCAAAAGGTTGAAATTTAGACTTTGTGTGGTCCTACTTTGTACCTTTTAGGTTCTTGGAGGTAGATTAAAAAGCCTGGTAATTGTATGGCACTGTGTAAGCCTGTCTGTAGGAGTTCTTGCTTTTGGCCCTTGGATGCCAGTAAATCTTGACTGTAGTTTTGGTGTGGTTAAGGTGAATGCGAGAAACGGCTTCACAGATACAGCTCTCATGTCCAAAATGCTTTAGTATGATTTGCATCTTGCATGATGGCTTACCATTTTTGTGGTCAAAAAGTTTCGTTTTACTTGTGTTTTTTATTAAGGGTGAACTTTTGTTTTTACCTCTCACTTCTTGAGCCAATTAGAGAACTGCTTGGGTGTCCCCAAAAACGAGCAGAATAAATGTGGTGGTTGTCCTTGCCTGTGTGTGTGGTGGTGGCTATAATTTGATGTCTTACCTTCAGCCATAACAGCAAAACACAAAATCAAGTTCTTAGACTGGAGAAGTCCTTTTGGCTCCCAACTCTTGAGACTAAATGCCACCCTGCTTCTGGAAAGAAGCTTTAATTTTATTAGGCATAAAATAATTTAAAAAAATACTCAGTATGTCTGTCTTTGCAGAATTGTTGTTCTAAGTCCTAAGTAGCGCTACTCTAAATCTTGCAGGACTGTATTGAATATAAGGATTTGTTCAGAGCAAGTACAGCTGTAATTAATCTTTGCATTCCCATCAAGAAATGCTGGCACATGCTGTGAGAAACAAGGAAGGAAATTTTCAGTTCAATCTGTCTGAGCCAGTACCCCACTGCAGCTAAAAAACATGGGAGTAATCTTATTCCTTTCTAGTGTACAGGAGAGTTCTGGGCAGAGACAGATCCAAGCCGGTGAGTTGACTTGAGCTGTTCATTTTGCTGTTTAGTTTCCACCTCGCATTTCTGATGCATCTCAATAACTCAGGAGACTGCAGGATTTGCACCAAGAAGTACCAGAACGTACTGCAGAAGTCTGGGCAAGTTATGTGCCTTTAAAGGAGAGCTGACTGCCTGACTAAGGGAGTCTAACAGTTAACCACTGAAACTTGGTGGAAACTGGAGAGAACTCATATTGAACCATAAGCATACAGGTTAAAGCTGTGGTAGTGCATGAGGACACAATAACTGCTATTCTAGTCACAACAAAATATGCATGTTATGCAGGGGCATTTGTGTTAATGATTGTTCATACTAGAGTCTAAAAACAACTACAGAATATTGCTCCAGGTGGAAAGGCTTGATTGTCGGATGGTATTCTGTCAGTCTCAAAGATCTAGCTGAAATGGAGACTGGGTTTGTGTTTCCATGACACAGGTTTTCAGTGGTTTTGGTGTATTAAAGCCACATGCAATTGTTCAAGATCCAGTAAGGATCATATAGCTCTGTAAAAAGAAAAACGGGCTCCTGCTGCTTCCTATGGGCTATATTAGTGCTTTTCTGCACTCACAGCAGGTTTCAGAAGTTTGTTTTGGGAGGGGAGGCTGTAGAAAAGAAAAGAATGATTTTCTGTAAGCCCATTGCCCTGACGTGGCTTGCTGTGCACCAAGAATGCTGCCAGTTCCAAGGGCAGCCTTCTGCAACTCTTCTGTATTTTCTCTGTAGTAAGTCTGCTTTCTTTTGTATTGGAAATGGATTCTGTCCTTTCCACCTAAAATCAGAACGGAGAGTGACTTCAGTGGCCTTCCAAATTACTCTGAAGTGTTCTCTTAAGAAAAAAATAGTCGAGGTCAAGGCTTGAATTTTTCAAAGGGGCCACTGAGTTTAGTGAGGATAATGGTTAATGAATGCTTTAAAGCTTTCCTGAGTTTCCTGGTTTCTTGGTCCTCCGCAGCTTAAAACTGCAAGTAACAAGCACAGATGAACAAATAAGCGATGCATGAAGAACTAGATCTGTTTTCATGAGCAAATCTCACTGGTGTATTCTCTGGGCTTTTATGCTTTTTTAGAAAAGAGATATCTGAAGTTGTTCTTAACGCACAGTCAGTGAACAAGTTACATTTAATAAGTCTGTATTCTTGAAAAGGTAGGACATGCAAGAAAGCTGAAAAGGAAAATGCAGGTAGGGTCATCAGGTAGCAATAACGTTGTTGTATTTGTGCCAGCTATCCAAACCCTGGTTGCTTTGTAAAAACTTCTTGTAAAGACTAACTTTCTTTAACCTGCTTTTCTTCTCTTATCTTCCCTCTTCCTGCTCCCTCCCTCCCAAACCTCCCGTACAGTAAAACACTGAGTGTGTAATGCATAGTTTGAGCTTAGTTTGGGCTGTAATTCTGTGACAGTAATCATGGTGAGCGATAGGAAATGGTGGTTTAGGGATTTCTGCCCTGCACTGTGTTCCTGTTTGTGTTGGCTTAACTTTATTGGAAGCTGTGCTGTAAGTGGAGAGGCTGATGTGAGGCACTGATTGTATGCACAGCTGAGGTGGTGACATGCCGTGGCAGTGAGGAAGGAGCAAACAGCTAGCATCAAACACGAGCACAAGTTACCTTAATGTGAGGCTGCCAGGGAATGATGGCAGTGTCTTTCTCAGACAATTGTTCCTTTCCTTCATAAGACTTTCCTCATGCTAAAATAAAACACCTGTACTACAAGGATGCTGTTTAGTTTTCTCAAATGTTTGCTCTCCACTTTCAGTGTATCACAAGTGTTTGCGTAACATTCGAAGTCAATTCTCTGTTCTCCACGTGCACTGAGTTCAGTGAAGGAGGTAAGAGCAGGGAGGGAGAAACATGGTGCTTGACTTGTGATTTTTGAGTCTGAGTGAAGTGATAGCTGTGCAGCATTGGAGATTTTCATACGTATGTTTGGTAACTTGACGCATCTGAACAAGGTATTGCTCCAGAAAACCTCTTGGGAGTTCATACTGCCACAGACTGATCAGCTGTGAGTTGAACACGTGGAAGGAGGAGAGATGTCTTCTCAAAGGAGAAGAGTAAATGTAGTGCAGAACTCTTCTTTTTCTGAACCTGTGCTAACTGGGAAACCTTTCTGTTACAAAGCCAGAAGGCATGATCTCTTCTCACTCGTTTGCAGCTAAACTTAAAGCAGTTCTGTGGAGTGAACATAATTTGCTATAGTATTGACTTAGGATTTGGGGGAGGGGAAAAACTTCTTGGAAACATCATGCAAGATTTTCTGTTTGAGAAAGTGGAAAACATGTTGCTCTGAGAAGTAATTTATTGACACCTTTCAAATGTCTCCTCTGTATACAACACAGATTCCTGCAGTTCAGACTGTGGCAGACTTGTGCTTCACTTGGCCTTACTCCTGAACAAACTGTTGATGTTTGTCCTTAGAAGGTCCGCTGTTTGCCCCACCCCCAAAGCCTCTTAATTTGACTCGCTTTCCATGATACGCACTTAATTCTGCTTTGGGAAAACTCAGTAAAATCTCAAACTGGAAAAAAATGGTGGTTTATTGATGGAACTCTTTCTCCTATTTAATTCTCTCCGAATTGTGTGTTTAAGACTTTGATCTGTCTAGTTTCACTCTGGTCAGATTATAGCACTGAATTAATGATGTTAGAGGTGTATTTATTGGGCAGGAGGCAAAAGAAGAACCCATTATATCCTCTTTTTCAGTTGTCCTTCTTCTGGTGCAGCGTATGCGTTCTAGGCTGCGAGGAGCTCAGATGGCTGTACACATGGCTGCGCAGCTTCCCCACTGCAGCTCAGGAGAATGTGACCAGGGCATTAATTGGGGTTTTTTTCAATAGGCCAGTTTGCTCAGCAGCTTGTAGAAGATTGTTAAACCTGCTTCAGTTTGCACTGTGGCTTGATTAATCTACACATGTAAATCAGGCCTTAAGGATGGAATGCAAGTCACTTATTCCAAGTCACTTATTTCAATTATTAGTAATTTGCTTGAGAATTGTTTTAATATGTTTAAAGCACTTGATTCTTATAAAGCAGATGAGTTTGTGTTTCAGGGTGAATAAGAATAAAGCTTTCTATTTGATACAAATCTATGATATTATGAAGGAAGAAAGCTCCACAGTGATTTCTAATAAGCCTGAGCTTCGTGACAGTTTGGTTATGGGATGTCAAAGGGCTCAGGTGTAACTTTCAGGTACTGAGCAGCTTTCTGAATCTTGCAAGATTATCGTTTTAATCTGTGCTGTATCTACATCTTAGTTGTATGCATACAGACAAAATGAGAAAATCTCTATAAAGTTTTTTTCAAATAAATGTGTGGGATAAATGACTTTCCAGTCCTTTTAATTATCTTAAAAACAAACATGGGGGAAAAAAAAAAGCATTAAAAGATGTCTGAGCTGATTTTTATGCAGCAGATGGAGCATTAAGGGCACCTTGGAACAAATGCTTTGGTTTAGGAGTAGAGTAGGAAGTCTCATTCTGTGTGATACTCGAGGTTATTCCTGTTGTAAATGCATTCAAGTTGCTTAGCTTTCCAGCTGGCTGCCTGCCATGGAAAAGTCCAAGCTCAACATTCTCTCATGACTAGTCTTAGCTGTTTTCTTCAGCCCACAAGATCTAAGATACTCTTTTCCCATCCCTTTATCTGATAAGATTTGAAAGGGAAACTCACTGGTAAACTGATTTCGTCTTGATCAGATAGCCAGCACTGCTGACTTGGTTCATCCATAAGGTAATATTTTCTGTCGGTGTCTTTTCTAGTTCTGCAGATGTCTTCTGTAAACAAAACAAGTTTCAGGTTTGCATACTGCTGCAGAAAACAAAGCTGGGGACTAGGACAGCCTAATGGTTTTGTGTATTAGTCTGCATTATTCTTGATGGCTTGTAGAAACACCCAGCTGCTTTAAACTCTTCATTCATTGGAAATGCACTTTTTTTTTTGCCTGGCTGCTGCCCACTGAGAATAAATGGGATCGTTTTGCAGTCATTCACCAGGAACTCGGATCAGTCTATTCAGTTACAGCTCAGAACTTTCTTTTAATGGTGGCAGGCTCGCTGCTTTCAGTCGCCTTCCCTTATGCGTTTGAGCTGCCTGTGCTTGGAATGAGAAGTTGAGCTGGCGAGCGTTAGTTCAACTTCATCAAGAACCTCCGGTGTCTGAGATGAAAGGGTTCTTGCAGCAGCTCCACACAATGCATTCCCTTTGTTGGCAGGGAAACAGGAAGGAATCTTTTCATGGGATGCTTAGGACTAGATCTGTTGTCCGCCAGTGCCAAGAGGAGTATGTGAGCTGGGTGCATTGATGTTGGCTACAGCCATCAGGCTGCTGTTCTTTAACCGTAACTGTGTTTCTTCCACATGAACTCAGCCTGTATCTCTGTGTATCTGCTCCCTGGATCTTTCTAGTTACTAGTCATTGAGGGCTAGGAAGTGCTAAATCACTGTCGTATGCTAGTCTGGCTGAGGCTTTCTTTAGAATTAAAAATAATTATAATAAAAGCAGTGATTTAATTCTTTTACATTGCTGTTTGCAACGTTGTTTTGTGTGTTTGGTACTGTTTTCTTTGTTATTTGCACCTGCTTTTCTTCCTGACAGTGTAGGTCAGTGAAGCAGTTACAGAGACAGTAAGAAAAGGTAAAATCAGAACAACAGGGATCTGTGCTAATGTCTCTTGAAGCCCAGATTGGAGGACGAGCCTGCCTTAGTCTGAGAGAAAATTCCTTTTGTCCTAGAGTTACTTACTAGTGTGCATATTTGAGACAAATGGACAGAATTGCTAACGTACCATTGAGTAATCTATCTCCTCTACATCCTGTTGATGAAGAAACACCTAGAATTTGGGGGAAAAAATGTAAGATTTTTTTTTTTTTCCCTGCACAGCTTCCAGAAAGAGGTGATGTATTTATTTAATGGCTGTAAAAAGCTGGACTGTGTGGGAGTTGCCCTTCATCGTAAGAACTCTGCTCCTGTTAAGTATTCCTGTATCATCACTCGGTTGCGGGACCCTCAATTCTTGTTGCTGGTGTGGGAGCTCAGACTGGCCTGGACTTCTGGGAAAAATGAAGTAAATACTTGATCCCATATTTTTTCATATGCTGCAAAGCATACAGTTCAGCCAATGTGTCATGTATCAAAGCGGGATGAGTTTATAGAAAGCCATCCTGACTTGGACCGACGAGCAGATTTTTGCATTGCCTGTTTGTACTGAGCTGACAAATAATGGATTTTTAAAATATTTTTAGTCTTCTAACATGTGATACTCACATTGTATGACCACGCAGCAGAAGGAAGAGGTAGTTTTTAGAAGCTTAGAAGCAAACAGTCCGTTTTGTAGCTGGTATGTTTGCAGGGTACAGATAGCGGCGACTTGGATAAGCTCTGGAGTTGCTGGATGGGAGCCAGCAGCTCTGGCTGTTGTTAAGGAGGAAGTTGCAGAAACCTGGTAGTTACAGTTCAGTATGGCTTAAATAATGAGAAATGGTTAAATCTCTGTCTTGGAATTGGTGATTGAAAAATTAATGTTTGTCTTGTGTCAGTAAGCGTGAGTGCCCAGACAGGATGTAGATAATATCTGCAGAAGAAAATTACAGCGTGGAACAGGCATTAACATTTCAGCATTTTGGGACAATTTGGGTTACTTCAGCATCCTTCTGAGTGGATTCTGAGCAAGCACAGACACGCTTGTCTCCTGAGAAAATAATGCTTTAGAATTCTTCAGCTGTTGTAGAGAAGGGTTTGCGCTTGAGGCTGTGCTAACTCTGCCCTGTTAATAGTGAGGCTGAGCAGAAGTACAGATTTAGGAGTGACTTGCTGAAAGAGCAGGTTATTCTTCCATGAGCAATTTTATTTATTTACAGTTACCCCTCATGAGAGCTTTAAACCTGGTTCTTCGGGGTTTGCTACTCTTTCTCTTGGACCAAACCAGGGTGTGGAAAGTAGAGATGTCTGTGTGCTCACTTGTAGAGGTTACATGGATTATGATGCTGGGCCAGCAGGTCTCTCTTAAGAAAGCATTTTCTACATCTCTTTGCTGGTGAGATCTTGGTTTTTTTTTTATCTCAACGTATGGCAGAGTAGCTGATGTAACAGACTCCAGCATTTTCAAACGCTAGTCTCCTGGTTGCTTTATTCTGCTTCAGTGTTAACAACCTTGTTCTTCCCTTGGGCCTCTGCTTTGGATATATTGCCCTTAAAAAACATCTGGAGTTGTAATGTTCAAACCTCTCAGATCAACAGGTGATCAGAATTCCAGAAAATGTAGAAAAATGAGATCTCTGCGTTTGTCTGAAAATCACAGGTATTACTTTCAAAGTAGCTTTGTCTTTTCTGTTAGCGTGTGTCTTTGGCAGACACAGTGGAATAATACTTCATATAATGACCAGCTTTAGATGAGATTTATGTATTAATGCTTCAAGTCCATCCTAATCATAGCGTCGTGGATTATCCTGAATTTGGGGGAACCCCACAAGGATCACCGAGCTCAACTGACTCCACATAGGCCGACCCAAGAGTTAAACCACACAATTGTGCATGCAAGATCTCAGAGGTTAAAAACTGGAGATTTCCAGGCTTGCTTCTGTGTTCTCCTGGATTTCCTCTGCTCAGCCTTGTGCTGAACATTTTGCAACCTCTACATGCAGGGTGCACTGCAAACACCACAGCCCTTATAGTCTGGTTGCTGTTGCTTCCACTCTGCAGAGTCAGATGCAGTTTGTGGTTGTTTCTTACAGTGTCTGTTTCTCTGTGTGTCTCTGTGTTTGTGGGAATCTTGTTCAGATCTGTATTTTATGTTCCTTGAAGTATAAAGTTTCCTTCCTGTGTGGTTTAATTCATCATCTGAAACAAGCGAAGGCTGACAGGTCTACCTTAAATTGTCCACTCTAAATTTAGCTGCTAGGGACAGAATGGTCAGGAAGGGCTAAATTAATATTATGTCAAAAAGGCCTTGGGATGAGGAAAGGAAAAAAGCCAATTTGGAACAGAGGATCTGCTTTCAACTCTTTCAGAATTGGAAGGAACTGCTTTTCAGAAGGAGACGTTTGAAAGGAGCACGTATTTTAGGGAACTGCACAATGGGACGTTTCATTATGGTCTGTGATCTGACCAGCTGCCACTTGGGATAACTGGCTGAAGGTTCGTGACACACTGATCCATTCTGGCCTTGCAGAACATCTCTTATTACTGAGCTTCTGTGGGTATTTTAAAGCAGCCTACATGTAATCTGTTGTGCATTTTGTTTCCATGAAGTGCAAACTACTTGGGAATGCTGCCCAAGTGTTTTTTACTTGCTTTATGCAATGTTGAGTGGCAAAGGAAGTGACGCCAAGTTTGTTCTAATATTTCACTGGGGAGATTTTTTCTGTGTTATGAATCTCGCCTGAAGGCACAGAGATGTCGATTTCAATTTGTTATTTTTATGGTAATTTTGGAGCTAATATTAAGATGACGTTCATACAATACAAAATGTGTAGAATTAGATGAGGCAGATGTGTCATCTTAATTTTGCAACTTTTGCTGCTTGAGAATTTTGCTCGCCGTGCTCACAAAAATCTGGGATATAAAAGAAGAGCTTTAGAGCGTTGCTTCAGGAAGCAAGAGTGTATGTTTACATTTTTCTCCCTTTCTCCTTCAGCAAACCGTACTGTTTTTTTATGGCTTCACCGAACTGTATACCAAGGATAGGGCAATTAGAAGAAAATAATAATTGAAAATAGAAACCAATTGTGATATTGCGCTGCAGAACTCACAGGCTTGTTTTAGACCTTGTGTTTTTGTATCTTGATTCCCCATTCCCAGATGTGCAGTGACTCATCCTGCTGAACAATGGGAACAGCATCTCTTACCCCTTCACTTGGTCCCACTTGGCAGAGCTGCTACTCAGAGGATATGTGTTGCAGAGGGAGAAGAGATTAGCAGTGGGAGAATGAATCATCCCAGCGCCTGTGGTAACTCCTGTGCAGAGAGCAAGAAGTTAAGGAAGGCTCATGGTCTGTGCTGTGCTCTTGTGTACTAAAAAGGAGCATCTGCATTACGTGGAATTCATAACTCAAAGGGCGTTGTTATCCTTGCTATCCTTCAAGTCCATTGCTCTGTGCTGCCTGCTTGGTGAACCAGAATGTGCCCCCACACCCCTCTCTTCAGAAGCAAGCAGCATTTCTATGAATCAGACTGAAACGTACAGCAAGGTTACACAATAAGCCTTTGGAGCAGGAACTGCATCCATGCTGCTGCATTCCTGTGTTACAGCTTTAATCGGGGAGTGATCTTTAAGTAGGGATTTCTCAGCATCTGTGTGTGTTTTGCTGTTTTCTCCTCCTTCAGGTTTGTGTGCTTTAATGTTCTGAGCTATTCTTAGCTCTGAACCCTCTGGAGCTGAGGGGGGTTTTTGTTGTTTTGACTGGAAACAGATATTTTGACTTTAGCAGTGAGTATCTCTGAATTCTGTGTGAGCAGAGCAGGCATCTTCAGATCTGTCAGTCCACTCGTATGTTGATCACACCTGTTCCATCAATCTGACTTGGGTTATCCAAATATTTTGCAATTACTGCTCAAAAATTTCCAGAGTTGATAATTTGGCATAATTACAACACGATGAAGGGCTTTACGGGAAACCAGAGAAGTCTAGTTTCCTTCAATCACTGAAGAAGTGAAGGTTATTTTCTCAATAAGTAGATGATTTTTTTTTCTCAGTCTTATTATAGAAGTGCAGAATGTTAAACTGAAGCAGGAAAAGCGAGGAGGCACAAGCCAGAAGTCAGGTAAAAGCCATAAATCAGGTGAACTTGCTTATGTATCCCAGCAGTGTACGTGCATACAGCTGTTTCCTGTTGGCAGCGTGGGAGGCCATAGGAACAGGGCAAGGACTCAGAGCAGCTGCATAGAAAAAAGGAACAAGTTGCATCGCAGACAGTCCGTTTGCCATCTTATTGTACATTTGAAAGCACTGTGTAGGACAAAACACAATGGAGAAGGTGGGGTTTTTTGTTTTGTGGAGTTTTTGTTATTTTTTTTTTTCTTCCCTTGGTGACCTTTTCCTTTTGGGCTCTCCCCTCTCCTAAATAAGACTAATAACACAGGAAGACCTTTTTTCTTATTCATGCGGTCTGTGATACCTCTTCTGATCCCATACAGTGCCAAAAAATACAGGAAATTACTTTCACCTTATGAAAATTCATGGTTGTAAGGAAGCTCTTAGAGCAATTGTTCTTTAGAAACTTCCCCCCACCCCTGAAAATGTTTTTTTTCTTTCTGCTAGTGATACGCCGTAAGTCTTTTGTGATAAATAGAAGCTAAATATACATTCTCTCTTGTATGAAAAGAGAACTCCAGTTTTAAATGTTGAGAAATAGTGAATTACAGCTTCCTGTTGTCTGTTCCTGACGCTGAAAGTATGTACTTGTGCAGTACACTCAATCCTCTGATCTCCATTCTGATTCTTCAGAATAAACTGTTGTGTTGGCATCTATTGCAAGCTGTTCTGGAGCAGAATAATTTTATTCCACTGTCTCAGGCCTATGGTATGGAGAGGAATGTTAGGTTTAAGGTTTTATATTGCTGTTGGAATCTGTGAGATAATATTTTGAGAACGTTCTCCTTCTAAATTAGTAACTTGGTAAGGGCAGCTACTGTCAGTTCTGTCAGTGCAGAGAGCCCTCGGTTTGAGTGTAACATAAGGCAAGCAGTCTGAAAAACATGTATGTGTTTTAAAATACTGATTGTATTATGTTCAATATAACTGCAAAGGAATTTTGTACAAATTCATTAAAACCCTTGAGCCTAAAAAGACAACTACATGTAGAAGAGAAATTCTTTCAGAATGCTCCTTTTATTTTTTGGCAAACAAGTCTGGGTTAATCTATTACAAATACTGGGTGACTTCAGTCTTCCACTTTTCTAAAGATGTGTCAACCACTCTAGGATATGCTTTTGTTCACTTCTGCAAATTTTAAGCAAAATAGGTTAGTTTTTAATGGAGGTGTTCATCTTCACTCCCACTTAGCGTCAGTTGACTGCATTCATTGTACAAGGGATAAAAGCCTCAATTCTTTACTCCAAAGCAAAGAGTTGCCTTCAGTAACGCTTCCTTTTCATTATAAAAATTTACTGGGAACATTTCTTTCAGATTTCTACTCAGCTTTGATTTTTCTACAAGTACAAGTTAAGAAAAATACTACTTTACCTGCAGACATTGGTAGCACATTATAGCAGCTTCACTTACATCAGCAGTTTATGTGAACTAAACTATGTGGTATTACTATTGTTGCAGCTCCTTAAGCACAACAAGGTGTAGTCCAGACCTCCATTTGTGATTTCCCATCTCTCTCCTTCTCCACAGGGTGAATCAGTGAAATATTTCCTGGATAACCTGGATCGGATTGGTCAGCTGGTAAGGCTTCAGTTTCTGAACAGAGAGCTTGGATGTGCTACAGTTGATGTCTTAATAATAATAATAAAAAGTTGCATTAAAAACTTCAGCAAAGTTATTTAGATATAATGAGCTTTAGTCTTGTGGAACTGAAGCTTAGTATTTGATTAATGTTTTCTGATGGATGAATATTGTTTATGGAAGCTGCATTTATGCAAATAATTTTTGTCTTCCTGCATAGTCTCTGGAGCTCATTCTCTTCTCTATGCTCTGATGGCTGGTACTACTAAAAGCAACAAAATCAAACCCTACCAAATAAAGCATTTACTACTGTAAAATTCAAAATCGGTGATGAGAACACCTGGCAGGAGACTTGGAGGAAAAAGAAGAAAGGTGATTTTTCATAAGCCGGATAAGTTCTAAGCTTGTGAAGAACAAATTGCTCTGCAGTGGTGGCCTGGGCCAGATCCTGCAGTAGGGAGTGTTGCTGTCATTGCTGGTCATAGACTGTGAACTGTATTTCCAGGAAAGCTTGCAGGATACCTGTGGAGAGTAATGAACGATGAAAAGTACAATTTAAAAGAAAAAGTCCATTCGCTGCCTTACAGAGCAGTGTCCAAATGGTAATAACGCTGTGGGTAAGAATTTCATAAAAGTAAAATAGTCTTCAGCTTGAAAATACGATGCAAAAAGGACGGCTGGTCCTTTATTTTTATTTTCATAGGTCCTTCTGGTAGCTGTTTACCAATATTTTGAGGTAAACACTCGACAGTCCATTATTTTTAGTTGGATATTCATTCTTCACTTGATAATTAAAAGTAAAAAAGGACTCTGGTTGATTTTTTTTTTCTCTCATTCAGTACTTTGACATTAACCAGCATTTTTGAAGGATTTTTTGACACTCTTCTCATTTCTTTTACAGAATTATTTCCCCAGCAAACAAGATATTTTGTTGGCTAGAAAAGCTACCAAGGGAATTGTAGAGCATGATTTCATCATTAAAAAAATACCTTTCAAGATGGTGGATGTGGGTGGACAGCGATCTCAGCGTCAAAAGTGGTTCCAGTGCTTTGATGGAATAACTTCAATCTTGTTTATGGTCTCCTCCAGTGAATACGATCAGGTTCTCATGGAAGACAGACGCACAAACAGGCTTGTGGAGTCCATGAATATCTTTGAGACAATAGTCAACAACAAGCTTTTCTTTAACGTTTCTATTATCCTGTTCCTCAACAAGATGGATCTCCTTGTGGAAAAGGTAAAGACTGTCAGCATTAAGAAGTATTTCTCGGACTTCAAGGGTGACCCTCACAGGCTAGATGATGTTCAACATTATCTGGTGCAGTGCTTTGACAGAAAGAGGAGAAACCGTAGCAAGCCGCTCTTCCATCACTTCACCACTGCCATAGACACTGAAAACATCCGTTTTGTGTTTCATGCTGTGAAGGACACCATCCTTCAAGAGAATCTGAAGGATATTATGTTGCAGTGAAGGAGAGAAGTCCATGTCCTGTTAAAATTTGCTGGAGGGTTAGATTAAAGTGTTTATCCTTTCTTTATGGCCCTTGCATGTGGTGTAGGACCCATGCTACTTACTTGGCTCAGGAATGCTGTAAACAAGCCAGTCAAAACAGAGGAGCTATAGGCCGAAGGAGTCAAATGTTGATGTTAGCTACTGAATCATTTGGACTAGAAACACTACTGAAACATGGCTGTTGTAGGTTCTGTACCTAGTTTGGAATGCTGAACCAACCACCTTCTGCCTTCTTAGAAAACAAAAACAAATCTGACAAACCATATATGAAAGACACTTTGTTTTAAATGGAAATACTTATTTTTCAGAGACACTAGTCGTACGATCTGCCTTTTTTTGTAGTTTGGAGGTGCTGAATTGATCAAACTAACCTAAATGTAATGAGATTGGTAGCTGTATTGGAGAATGTTAATGGAACTTGCATTCTTAACACTAGGAGTGTAACCAGGTCTGGCGTGCAGTTTAGTTTTGCCACAGAACTGGAATCTACTAATTAAGGTGGATGCACAGCTCTTGTCTGAAGGTTTTGCATGAGTCTCCTGAAGCTTAAGTTCAAAACTGTTCAAGGAAACCCATGTTGGAGTAAATTGGATGAAAAGTTAAGGCCTTGCTTGAGAAGGGCTTATTTTGCACTATGTGTAAAAGGTATTATTACATCATGGGGAATCTGATTTCCTTGGTGAAGCAGCCTGTGCTGGAGCACCTGACCCTGTATGTGCACAGCGGGTGCTTGAGTGAGATGTACTCCATGGAAATCCAGCACTGTCCTCACACCTGCAGCTTGGCAGTAATTGTGAAGGTTCAGGATCACGTGACAGGGCTTCATCTATGTTTGAAAGCTGATTAAACTCTTATGCAAAGGTTTTGGTAGTACAGCAACTGTTTGATTAGTTGCCATCAGCTGACTGTATAGAAAGACCGAACACCCTAGAGATCCCAGTTTTACAGCTGCACTGATACGTTTGGACAGCAAGACCTTGCTGTCAAATTAGCCCTTAATCTGTGTCTTAATGGGATCTTTAGCCAGTAGTAATGCATGCGTAATTCTGAGTACAGTCAAGGTTGGAGTTGCCCCATTTGGGCAATGGTTTGTGTATATTCGAGAGGCTATGAAAAATGTTGATATGAACTGTTAATTTCTTAGCTCTCAATCTGTGTAACTATCAGGTGCCTTTTCTGTGTACAGACATATCAGATCTTTTCTATTACAGTGGGGTATGTGAACAACCTTACGACCTGCCTTTTTATCAGAGCACTGTAGTGCTATTCTTTAGGTAACTTTCAGACGTAGTTTACTGTGCAATTTTTGTCATAGCTTTTATCTGAGAATAAAACCTGAAGGGCTGTTTGTACCCACACAAAGGCAGCAGATTCCCTGGAGTTCTTTTCCCCACTGAGACTGCAGTGGCATGTCAAAACAAGCAGCGTTTTCCTTCAGCTGGTGATCCCATGGGAAATGCGGTCTAAAACACATGAAAGGACAACGGAACAGGATTTTAATTCGGATAAAATCTGGAATCTTTCTTCCCCTCTGAAGCCTGCAGATGTTCGTATCAGTGTGTTTGTGTGGTTTCCTACTGTAGCAATCATTGGGTTTTCTTTGTGCAGCTTCAGAGTGGAAGAGACGTGGCTGTGGGTGTTACGTAACGCAGGACTGAGGTAAGAAGCAGTGAAAAGTTGCAGGCAGGAAAATCCAGGCAGCAAACTTAAGCAGGAATTAACTTTCTTGTAACGAGTCTTATTTTTGCCAGGACCAAGTCTGTCTTATAGATGTGTACTCAATTTTATCCTCGAAGGGGAAAAAAGTGTCATGTGTCAAATATTCAGAAGAAAGAAACTCTTAAGCTTGTTAGATTTTGATTTTACAACCCTGGCAATGCAAGTAAGTTTACTTATTGTGTAAGGTTCATTTCTGTAAGCTAGTCCATTTGTTAGCTGGGAAGTGAGATTGTTCCAACTCTTTCAGGCTTTTCTTGGAGTTCCTGATGGAAGCTTCCACTTCACACAAGGCACTGGAAAAGAGGAGGCAGTTGTGGGCTGACCAACTTCTAGTTTGACTTGATTTTATTTCCTAGTTTGCTGTGACTTCATTCTTTCACTGCGTTTTCTAACAGACTAATATTGTGCTTGTTTTCAAATCAGTTTTTTTTTCCCTCAATAATTACCTCAGCTTAAAGTCTCAATCTACTGTAGCTTTACCTGGGAGGTGTAGCATGGAATTTCCTGTTCTGTTTTTTCTCTTCATTGTCATCTATGGCTTTAAAACTCTAAGCAGAGCTAATAATGCAACATACATTTTAATTAATATGATCTGCACCTGGAAATGAAGCAGAACAAGTTATCTCATACTGAGCTCTCAATCTTGCTAGTGTTTGGGGTTTCTTGCATGTTGTAGCAGTTTTGCACAATAAGCCCAAGATTTAGGGAAGCAGGTTGTTCCCCTTTTGCCCATCGTTGCCTTTCCTCTGTCTGGTGATAAAATGAGCCTAGGCACGATGCTCTAGGCTGCAGGGAAAAAAAAGGAGAGTTTGGCTCTATAGGGTGTTTTCTGTGTAACTTTGATAGGGTTGGTTCATATCAGCAACCCAAGGTCGGGAGGATGCTGGTGGGAAATGAAGCACTTCACAAATCTGCAGAGGATTTGGACTGTGATTGAAAAGGATTATTTTTCAGGTGGCAGGTAAATGTCTTTCTCTGCTAAATTCTGACTCTACTTCTTGCACAACTGAAGCATTTTGTTTGTTTGTTTGTTCTCCCAAACTAAGTTGCAGTATAATAAAGCCCAAAAGCCATGTTATGGTAAATCCGTTGGTTATTAAAGCAGAACTTGGGTGACTTAGGTGGTACAAACATCTCAGGACAGGCTTGGTCAGTTGCTTGGTCC
The DNA here is from genome assembly GCF_023343835.1 of Lagopus muta. NCBI lineage: Eukaryota > Metazoa > Chordata > Aves > Galliformes > Phasianidae > Lagopus > Lagopus muta. The sequence goes on from NC_064447.1 coordinate 11,921,080, forward strand.
TTTTGCAAGAGACAAAAAATTGAGTGACGTGGTGGAGAAATGCTGCAGGTAAACACAGCTGGGGAGAACATCTTTTCTGTTGTTAACTTTATGAGGTTATTGTTCATCTGCTAGTCAGGAAATAGGGCACAGGCAGGATTGTAATCAGATGGGGACTTTGAACAACTCCTTAGAGGGAGGGGAAAAAAAAGTATTTTGCTGTTCCTCCTCTGATACTGCAGGTCAGTGACCGGTGGTGGGGTGATGCAAATGGGCTTCTCTTCCAAGGACAAAGAGAGGAAGCACTTGCATGTGCATGCAGGAGAGGCTTATGTAATCTTGCAGTTCTAAGTAGAAAAACTAATTAAATGGGAGTCTTTCATCAAACTCTTCTTTGTATTTGGTTTTGAGCTAATGTAGTGCATCAGTCAGTATAATTCCTTCAATTGTAGTGCTGTCATTTTCTGAACAGTTCTTAGATGGCAATGCCAGACAGCATAGTCAATTGGATTGACATATTTGATAGGCAGTTATCACTTCAAAGCAGTTAAATATTTCCTGATCTTGATTCTGAAGCTGAAATTACTGGCCACTCAGCTTCATGCTACATCTCAAAGATCCTTTCAGTTTTAAATGAAGAACGTATCTTGCTCTATTCAATACAGCAGCATAGATTATTTGATGTGGTAATAGTTGAAAATGGGATATATTGCTGAGTCAGACCCAGAGCTAATCACGTTACAAGCATGAAGGAGTTCCTGAAGGTGTTCACTTGTATTTTCTGAGCTGACTGAAGCCAGAACCTCAGCCAGGCAGAGTGGAGGAACGTGCACTAATTCAGAACCAAACAAAAACGCTCCTGTAGTGAAGTGGAGCAGGAAGAACTCGTCTGTCTGTGGCACTGCAGGCTCGAATTTTATTCCACCAGGGCAGCTGAAATAGGTTTGGGTACAGAAAACTGTCCATTCAAAATGCTCCCCACCCTAAGGTGCTCAGTACCGCTGGTAGTGTCACCTGTAAAGACTTACAGAATTAAAGGAATAGTCAAGTGACAAACAACTATTCTACACAGAATGTCATTTGAGTAAGTACATCCTTTGCCTTCTTTAGGCAGGTTTCTGGATATTAACTTCATGTTTTGCAGTCTTTTCTCTCTACCTTTTCAGTTCTCCTGAAGCCAAAACTACAGGAATTTTGTAAGAGACCCCTTCAGTTTTCAGGTAGTGAGTCTGAACACCTGACTTAGCTTTGCATGTGCTATCAAATGCTTTTGGGGTTGATAGACAACTTGATCCATGCCAGCTTGAGACAAAAATAAGATATGCAGTGTAATTCCCTGTAGCTTGAAATGTAAGCCAAACACTGACTTCCTATCATTAGACCTATAGTGGCTCCTACAGCTTCAGTAGTAGCCTGTTTTCCAGATAATTTTTCTAGTATAAAGACACACGATGTAGTCAGGGGTTTTAATACAGCACTGCCAACTCTTTACCTCGGTACACTCTTTGTTAATTCTGTAACACAGGAAGCAGTGAGTAGGGTGCTTCAGCAGCGTCCTTAAAACATACCTATGCCTACTTTAGTAAATGATGCACATGGAGCATCGGTTATGGGGCAGCAATCTCAGGCTGGCATTGTCTGGGCCACATTTGGGCTGAGTTAGTCCCAACTCCATGCATTTCTAGGTGAGGACTGTCTAGTACTGAGGAAGTAATTGGCAAGGCAATACGAAACCTTGTGCTTTTTACTATTACTTATTTTGTGATTAGCTGGAGTGATCTCTGCTTTGTGCTGTGAAGTGGGCGCTTCTTTGTTTTGACACTGATTTATTGACATGGATGGAAATGAGCTACTTGGAGCTGAAACTGCTGTCCTCCTAACCAGGTGATGCTCTCCTTGCTCGTCTTGGTGGTTGGGCAGTTCATCTTAGTTCTTTAAATTTTTGTCTTTCTAACTGCGTTTGGAAAGCAGTGTTGAAATGTCTGTGTTGACATGCTTGTCTTCTTATTGGGTGGGGAGTATGGAGGTACTAGATTGTCAGTGCTAGTGCTTCTGTGCCTGGCTTGGCAAACAGGATGACAACCTAGCTCTTGGCTTATGTCCAAAGGTCATATCTTGTGTCTGATGTGAAAATGATCACGGTCAGAGGGAAAAAGAGCAGCACTGACTTCTAAGGAAGGCATTCTGGTAAAAAGCCAAAGTATGTTGGAAGGGAGCAGGAGAGGGGAGCTATTTCCTACACAGATGTCAAAAGTTGATGGCGCTTGAAGACTGAGTGTATTGGGAAGAATTGCCATCTGTATTGACCTCAAAAGCTTTGAGTGGCTCCAGAGAGCTATTGGTTGTGAATGAAGGGCAGCAGGCTGGTGAGGCTGGCCCTGCTGCTGCTGAACGCCCCTCCATTGTAAATCTCTTCATCTGTTCCTAACTGGGTGCTCAAACTCAATTCCAGATAAAATACGATCTGCAGATCTCTGGGCAGTGAGTGCATCTCACTCTTTGCTAACAGCTTCTTCACCTTTCTTCAAGATACTGGAGCAGAAGTATTTCAGGGGAATGGCTAGATGAGATACTGTTTCCATTATTGGAGTAAAATGCACAACTGATGGAAAGGCAAATTTTTGCATAAGGAGGATCAAAGGAAGAGGTTCCTACGAGGGAAGGAAGAGATTTTTGAGTAGTCCTGCTTTTCTCTGCTCCTGCCTCTTGTCAGCCTTTTGTGCAGAGCTTGTGTGAGGTGGGCAGGCACAGCAGCTGGGGGAAGCCAGCAGGGAGGAGGGGGATGTGGAAGGAGAATGATTTTTGGTAGTTCACAAGATTTGGAAAGCGTGCTCAATGGATTGAGGTTTGAAAACATGTTCAAACTCCCGCTCACGCTGAAGCCATTAAAAGTCTTTAGGATAATGGGTGTTTTTCTGGTGTACAGGTTATGTTGTCTGGGATGTGAAATGAGCTTGAATTGATGATAAATGTTGAGCAGTATTTTTGGAGATGCTACTTAACAAAAATGCTAGTATTTATTGCTCTTGTGATGAGTTGTCTTGTTCATGGAACCAATATGTATGAAAGCAAACTGACAAGCACCAAGTTATCTTGTGACACAATCACGTAGCTAGGAAGCCAATTAACATTACCTTTTATTCTGCAATTTACTTGCTCTGTGGTGCCTATGCATTGTAACACACATACTATGCAATATCATTCTTTTTCTAAACCAGTTCACTACATTGGGCAAGAAGGGCCTGAGTTTAGCCTTAATTTTCTAACAGTTCACAGGAAAGTACTTTAGAAACAGTGACAAACAAAACGAGGTTTAAAAAATAAACCACACAAAATAAAAGCACAGTTCCAGACTGCTCACGTAAGTGTCTTTCTAGCACCAAAACAGCATCCACAATAGAGACAGCTACTTGCTGTAATAGTTTCAACTTATGAAAACTGTGTACTAGATAAAATTATATTGTGATGTGTAAAAAGTGTATTTTATAGCTTTGGTGACTTAGTTTACTGTTTTGTATATATGAATTTTATAAATCTATTAAAACTTGACTTGTTATACTGTTCTTTATGGGTTTAATCTTTCAAGAGAGTCTGGAGTGACTTTTGCTGTGAAAAGATTTCTGCAAGAAAGCTGCTTTTTTTTTTTAATAACAAATACAGCATGGAGTGCATGAAACAACAGCTGTCATGCAATAAAACCTTCTTCTGTAATCTGTGTACATCTCCCACCTCTCCAGTTCTGGTCTGAATCATTCTTCCTCAACGTGTTTGGGAATTGAAGGCTGGTGAAACATTAACCTATATAAAACTTCCAAGTCATTCATCTGTAATGTTTCAGTGCATGTTTTAGGCATTAGAAATGATGGGAAGTGCAAAGGGAGAGACAGCTTGAATTTGTGCTCATGTATTTTAAGTTCAGCAGGAGCTTGAAATCCCCTGTTAGGGATTCCTCCTCTGCTGTGCAGTGCCTGATAATAGCTATAGGACTGTACTTGCTGCTTTTCCAGGGCCAGGCTCCTCTTGGACTTGCATACTGTGTGCTGGGGTGTCTTTGTACTACTGTGCAGAACTGCTGACCTTTGGAAGAGCCTTCAGCATCCGTGTCTCACAGCACTGCCATCGTGGCACCGGTTTATTCTGCCAGAATTGAGTTCCAGTGCTTAGGAATGCTGCTCACCTCTCATTGCTCTCACTCTGGAACTTTGCACCTGGCAGGTTTCTGTGGCAAATCTCAGTTGTTTCTTGTGTGAGCTGTTAATGCTCACTCCATTATGTTGGCAGGTGCACAGTGTGAAATGCTTCATGGGAGCACTGATGGCCTTTCTTCAACTAAACATTTGGAATCTTGTGTCCTCATCTACATCAGGGGCTTTGGGAATGGCTGCCTTTTGTTCCCTGAGCACTTTCAGGTGATGGTGTGTTAGCAATGGTTGGTGAACTGCAGACTCAATATGTGCTTGTGAGCACACCTGGGAACCAAACCTTGCTGATTTGGAAAGCCCTGGGCTCCCCTGCCCATAACCACACAGCTGATATCACCTGTGGGCCTTGCTGAGCTCCTTGGCAGTGAATGGAGCTCTGAGCTGCTGTGCTCATCTCCTCCTTTCTCCTGGACAAGCTGAGCTGGTAAGTGCAGGTTCTGTCACTACAGCATCAGAATCTTACTAGTGAACAGCATTTCTTCATCAGCTGTATGCTTTCACAACAGAGCACAAGTCAGACCGCAAGCCAAAGCTTCTCAGAGGGAGGTTCCCATCCCTGGCTGCTGTCTGCAGTTCCTGTTGCTTATGCCACCCTCTTCTGTGTTATCTTTGGACTTGGTTGTGACAGAAGGCCATCTCCTTCCCTCGGGCAGTGTTGTCCTGCATTTATGGTATCTTTGGGGGAAAGTTCTAGAGTCCAGCCTAACGATTCCTATGGAATTGAGAGCAAACAGGGCTGAACGAAAAAGATCTCATGCTTAAAATAGTGAATCTCTTATAGCAACATATGAGTAAGCACGGGGCAGCGAGTGGAGCTGTCATTCCTGTAGGATTTGCTGGGGGCTTTCTGCTGTTGGGTCAGGAGTCCTGAGCCAGCCCTGCCCACCCCAAAAACACACTGGATGATTCCTGAGGCCATCCTCACACAGGGCACAGGGCAAGTGCTCCGCAGGGAAACCCCCTCCTCCTCCCTCAGCTGAACAGGCCCTGCCTGCTTTCTGTCCTCCGCAGTTGCTAATTCAGATACGTTCAGCAGGGAGAAGGCTGAAGCTGTGTCCTTGGGAGCTGCAGGGATGTTATCAGCGAACCACAGATGGTGAGGGCTCAGCCTTGCTGGTGTGCAGGTTGCTGAGTGTGGTGGGAGCCCCACCTATATGTACCTGTACCTGCACACGGTGTGCCTTGTGTGGGAGGCAGCTCAGCTCCCATTCCTCATCAGTGAGTGCTTACAGAGCAGAGGAGAGCATGAAAGCTGTGGTTTTTGCCTTCTCAAAGCAGGGAGAGGAATGCATGTGTAATTCCTGCTGTTACAGTTAGTAATCCATGTGCGTGTGAAATCTTTTATTTTGCCAGTTTGTTTCTTTTTCCTCTCCTGTACCAATGTACAGAGGATGTGAGTGAGTAGTTTGAGCTCATGGCTCCAAGCCTGGCTTTGAAGTGAAGCAGCTCCGGAGATCCCCTTGAGTGTCCACCAGCAGTCACATGAATGCTGCTCTTTATGGTGGATGAGCTGCCAGGGAGCTCTCTGCTCTTCTCTGCTCACCCCCTCTGTGCCCATCCACCCCCACCTCCCCCTGCTCAGACCCCCTGTTTTGGCCTCAGCTGTGCTCCTGTGCTCAGCCTCCAGCTGACAGAGCATCGGCCGGAATAGAGATGAGTGTTTTGGTGTGGGAGGAATAATAGCTGTGCTTCAGTCAGAAATGCTAAGTAGGAGAGAGCTCTGTGTATGGAAGAGAGCTGCCCTGGTTTAATTTGCATCTGTTTGTTCAGATGGCCCAAGCTTCTGTGTGAACTTGTTTGGTGTTTAGCATAGACTCTTCCCACCCCATTTCAGACCAAATCAAACGCAGCATGGAAATGAAGTTGCCTACATGGGAGTTGATGGGAGCTTGTGGTCACGCTATAACTTAAACCAGCACAGAAAAACCCTTAGCAAAGAACTGATCACGTCAAAAAGATGCTTGCAATCAGAAAAAAAACAAAACAAAACACCTTTTATTCCTGGGGGAGTTCCAGTTTCTCTGTGGCAGCAACAACGCGTGGGGAGAGGTCAGAAGCCAGGGCAGCAATGCAGCCAAAGCCTCGGCAGCAAAGCTGACCCATCCAAAGGCAGGCCCTTGCTAGTTGTCCTCCCACCGCCAGCGATGAGGGGATGATTCCCCTTTGGACAGTTTTCTGGAACTCAGTTTCCTCCGCAAAGAGGAAAATTTGTCTCCGAGCACTTTCCGTAGCCCGGTGTTGTCCCTAACGAAGGGCAGATCCTTCTTCATAGCGGGCAGCTGTCCCGTGAACATGTCCCACCTAGCCAGAGCATCCACAGCCTTGTCTACTCGAGCCAGTTCCTCCTCAGAGACGTTTCTCTCCAGGGCAGCGATGCACATCTCCAGCCACAGCTCGTAATCTTTAATGACATCCGCGGGCTGGCTGGGCCCTGCCAGCTGGGGCTGACTCTGCACCTCAGCCAGTGAGCACGACCGCTCATCCTGCTCCAGCTCTGGGCCGATGGAGAGCGCCTGGCTGCACACATCTGGTGTCAGCGGCTCCGACAAGGAGGTCACAGCCTCGGAGTCGTTCTCACAGCACATCCCGGAGTCCGAGCTGAGCGGAAGGATGTCCTCTGAGGCTGACAGGTCTGCTGGCTCCTGCTTTGGCCACGTGGACAGCATGGTCTGCGTCCAAGCATAGAGCTTCTGCAAAGGGAAGGGAAAAGGTTTCATTTTAGAGAATGGGAAGAAATAGGTGCACCTCACCCAATGTTTTCAGGTAAGCACAAGCATCTCAGGTAGCCCAGCTTGAGATGCCGTGGGCAGGAGAATGTTCCTTTACACAGCAGGGGCTTTCTTGTATTTTTCATGTGTTTTGTTCTCACACAGGGTGGTGAAGCACTGTTACAGGTTGCCCAAGGAGGCTGTGGATGCCCCATCCCTGCAGGCATTCAAAGCCAGGCTGGATGTGGCTCTGGGCAGCATGGTCTGCTGGTTGGTGACCTGCACACAGCAGGGGGTTGGAACTGGATGAGCATTGTGCTCCTTTGCAACCCAGGCCATTCTATGGTTCTGGTCAGTGTCCATGTCTTAGATGTGGACTGAATCTGTCCTATTATTGAAGACAGTAAAAGGAGAATGGAGTGCATTAACTCCCTTGTCTGTATGTGATCTCTGCTAGAGCCAAATCAGGGCCTTGCTAGAGGAAACCGAGTCCCTGGAAAAGCTCCTGAGATGGTGCTGAGGAATTCTCTTCCACTGTGCCGTTAAGTCCTGTGGTAACGTGCCCTGTGCTCCTAAGAACAGCTCTTCCCTCTCGAGCTGAAATGCACAAGTTGGAAGGCTGAGCTCCAGGAAAGAACTAATGAAAGGAAAATGTCTGAGACAATTTCCTTTTTAAATATTAAACACTACAGCGGGTTGCTTCTGGCACACTTACGCTGTGGGGAATGAATCACTGCTCCAGTCATCGCTGGATAAAAGGTGATTTCCCTGTCTGCCTTGTTGGCATGCATTGGCGTTTTTGGGGTGTTTTTCAGCTTTTGTGGTCTATTTCTCCATCTTCATGCTGCAACTCCCAGCTGATATTGATGCAAAGCTCTGCATTTGCTTTGAAAAAGCAGAAGTGACAACTACTGGGCTTTAAGTCCAGCTGCAGCCCCAGTGCACTGAGCACTGTGCTGGGTCTGTATAGACACCAGAGAGCCTGGTGCTGTTGTGGTTGAAGAGCAGGCACAAAATGCCAAGTCCTACAGAGCTGTCTTCTGCCAGAGCACAAGAGCATCCCCCTTCTCCCTGCCCCCTCTCCTTCTCTGTTGCTTTCTCTTTAGGCAAATGACAGAGAAGATAAAGAGCTCAAATTGAGTGGGTGGGAGAAATCGGCCCTGTTTCGTTGCAGTCTGTGCATGGAGCCTCAGGGAAGAATTTCATACAAGAGGAAAATGGACTCTTTCAGCTCAGTTGGTCTGCCCTGCCCCCTCCCTCTGGGCCAAGGAGAAATGTGAAGGGATGGCTCTTCTCCTGCCTCATCCCACCTCCGAGGGCCTTTCCTTCTGGGTGTGAAGCACAAACGCACCAGAAGCTGCAGTAGGAAGCAGATGAGGAAGGAGACAGCAGAGCTGTTTGGAAGCTGCAAATACTCCGTGGTTTTACAATGGCTTCTAAAATTCCCAAGACTGGAAGTCTGAGACAGAGTCATAACTGCTGCTTAGCACCGTTCCCAGGACATTCCCACAGTGCGTTTGAATTCTTTAAAGCAGGGGATAATTGCCTTGAGTACACTGCCAAAAGCCAAAAATCTTTCCTGTCACTCATCCTCTGGTGGCTTATGGATTGCAAGACATGAAGGGTTCATAGGGCTGCAGCTTCTTTTTATGTTCTCACATGTAAATAGAAAGGGGTAATGTTACAGCTTAGCTTACCTGCAGGCAGGTAAACCAGCTTTTGTGCCCCAGTGAGTGAGCTTGCAAAGCTCATTAATACCATGATGGAGATGCAGCTGCCCTGTGCTGCTGATCCAAACTCTCAGCACAGCTTGAGCACTGCTGGTTGCTTTCTAGTTGGTTGGTTTGTTTGTTTCGGTGTGGCCACTGCAAACAGTGCAAACTGGTATAGGCACTGTGTGCAGAACAGCCTGGGATGCTGTGAAACGTTGGAGCAGGTGGAAGTGGTGGTGGTGGGGAAATGCAATGAGAATTGGTTGGCTTTCAGTTTTCAAGACAGCCTGTAGTGGAGTAAGCAGCTGAGCTGACAAAATGGAGTGTGTTTCTGAGTGTAACTCAGATAAATAAATGGAAGGGCTCATCCTCCTACTTAAGGACTGGTTTCCTGTCCCACGTGCTCTGCTGCCCATAATCTCTCAGTCGCAGCCGTTAGCAGCATTACCTGCTCCTGGGGAGCAGCGGCTTTGCGTCTGGCATTTCCTGCACTCACTGAGGCCGTCTGGCTCTGCTCTGACAGGTGCTGCTTCTTGCTCATTCTGCACAGGGAGGTGTGACTCCAAGTTTGCACTTGGGCCAGCCGCAACTTCCCAAATCGCACTTTGCAAGGAGCTTGGTTTTCAGATTTGATATCATCGTCAGATGTTCTCTGCTCCATTCACAGTTAACTGTAGAATTAATCTCTGGCACGACTATCTCCTGCCTCAGTGCAGAAGCAAAGCCTCTTACAGCTATCATTGCAGGCTGCGTCTCGCAGAGCTGTCATTGTCAAGGCAGCAGATGTGAGCTTTGGCAAGTGAGGGCTTTCTGTGAGTTTGAGTTTGCTGCTGCCAGGGGAAATACAGTATTTGCTGCAGGTGTAAAGGAATAGCGTTTCTAGAAGAGCTTAATGCAGACAGCACTTCTCTTCTGGGAGGAGATAGTTGGTGCTGGAAGGTCAGGCACTGAAATAAAGCAGTCCATTGCCCTGGTGCTCTGGGTGATTTGGGGAGCTGCAGGCACCGAATGGTCACAGGCAGCTCACACCACGAGGAAAGCAGCACAACCACACACGTGCATTTTCCCCATGTGCTCTGCTGTGTTTCTGTGTTTTTGTTTCCAAGCTGAATGAAGCAGATCTGTCCCCATTCCCATTCTGCTCGTTACAGATATAACCACAGACTTTAAAGCAGGCAGCAGGGGAAAATCCTGTCTGTGAACATGATGTTTGCTAGACAGAAATAATAATGAAGGAGAAGGTAGGATGCAGAGTGAGAACAGTGAGATCACTTATACCCTCCTTGCGTTCAACTCTTTGAAAGGGTAGATAACAGCAGGACAAGGGGAAATGGTTTTAAGTTGAAGGAGGGAAGATTTAGTTTGGATGTCAGGATGAAGTTATTTAATGTGAGAGTAGTGAGTGCTGGAATACACTGCCCAGAGAGGCTGTGGATGCCCTGTCCCTGAAGGTTTTCAAGGCCAGGTTGGATGGGGCCATGGGCAGCCTGGTCTAGTATTAAATGGGGAGGTTGATGGCCCTGCATGTGGCAGGGGGGTTGGAGATTCATAATCCTTGAGGTCCCTTCCAACCCTGGCCATTCTGTGATTCTACTGGGCTACTGAGCCCAGCTTTTTAGCCATCGGAGGCAGAAAAAGCCTTTCTGGATCTATAGGAGGTTAGCTCTGCTCCTGACAGTGTCTGTATGTGGTGTTAGCAGTTCTGTAGGTGGGAGAAAAAGATCCATTTATTAGGAAGTAGTCCGTGAGGATCCTTTCTTGAACTGCTAAGCTGAGGAACTGCAGCAAAGTTCCCTGCTAATATTTCCTCTGGGATATCAGCAGCCCCAGAGAAAACCACGTTGGCACATAAGAAAGAACGTGGACATGGGAACTGCTGTTGCTCTGGCCACAACTTGCTCTGGCTTCACCTCTGCCCACCCTGAATTTGGGAACAGCAATAGCAGAACAGCTGCACTGCCTTTGTCACTGGCCAGAAGCCCTAGAGCTTGCTTAGAGAGTTGGTCACTGGCCACGCTGAAATCATAGCTCTTGTTTGAGGCATGACCTGCTCTCATAGAAACTGAGCATGCTAATGCTGGATTTGGGGGTGGCTCTGTCTCTCACCCTGTAGCGCTCAACAAGCTTGAAGCCCACGACGTGCTGCAGCTTGCGCAGGCAGATGGGGCAGGGCTCCAAGGGCCGCAGCAGGGCTTCATCCAGGCTCAGCGCGCCCTGCATGATGCACTGCAGCCAGCGGCACGTCCCCAGGCCCATCAGGTGGCAAATCTCGTGACAGGTCACCTGTTGGGAAAACAGAAATCAGTTGTCTCAGCATTGCTGTGAGTCCTGTTGCCTCTCCACGCAGTCAGCACTGTGCTTTGCTCCGGTGGCACAGGGAGTTGAGGGGTGCCTCCATAGAGCACCAAGATGCAAAGTGCTTGGGAGTATGGGCATACACGAGCAGAGTCTCTGGGCTGAGAGGCAGATTATGCTCAGGCCTGAAGTACTGAACCTCAGATAGTAAGAAACAGGGAGTGTAGGAGAGCACTGGTCCTACCTTACAGCACTGGACCATCTCTTGGGCACTGAATGGCAAGGTCCGCTCTCGGCTCTCCTTGCTGACATCACTTAACTGTTCTTTCTTTGTGAGTGGGTTCAAGCTGCTACAGCTGGCCTGGGGGAAATCCCCGGAAAATCTGGCAAAGCTGCAGACACCCACTTCTGTAAAGAGAAGAGTACAGAGGCTAGGCATCGGTGCTTGTGGCTTTTCCCCAGTTCAGCATGCCTGTACTGGTGCAAAAAGACATGCTTCCAAGGTTTGTAGTGCTTTGGCTGCCTCTGCCTAAAATAGTGTCCCTGGATCACTACTCACTATGAGTCCCTTAATTTTAAGTTGGAAAAACCCAGCTCATCAGGCAGTGAAAAAAAAATTAGGGATGATGTTTATGCAGTGCTGCCTGATCCAAACGCTGTGCTGGGACATCATCAGACTCCAGTCTCACCTTGTCCTGGCAGGAATTTGCTGAATGTGAAGCTCCAGGTCTCACATGGGTACAGGTCCAACAGAGTGAGCCCGAGGACACACAGAGCATCCATGGGCTTGTTGTTCTTCAGGAAGTTCAGGATCCCATCTGGACAAACACAGGAGAGATGCCCATTAAATTGAAGCATCCTTGGAAGGCGCGCAAGAGCCACGCAGGAGCAAATTTCTAAATGTGAAAGGCTTCAGAACTCCCCTGTGCATCACCCAGCCCATGGATTTACTTTGGCTCCGGACAGACTGTGGGAGAGCTCAGCCCACATGAGAGCAACAGTGCTGGATCTGAACAGAACAGCACAGAAGAAAATACAAACAGCAGAGGAAAACATGATGGAAGTCTCTTTGCTTTTCATTCCTGCTTCCAGCCTCAGAGTTCTGGGTTTTCCCCAGAATCAAGATTTCTCCCTTGTCCCTCCCTGATGAAGGGTGATGTCAGGCATTTCCCCATGGAGGGCCTTACCACCACACACCCAGACCCTCACCTGCATGCAGCTGCACTCTGTCTGAGTCCTGGCTGTGGCGGTAGCAGCAGTGAATTGATGAGATGGGGATGGAAGGAAGGCACTTCACACGGAGCCCCAGGAAGAAAGACTCCACGCAGCTCTGAAGGGAATCCAGCAGTGAAGGTCCCGCAGGCCCTTCGGTCAGGTCTAGGGAGAAAACTGTGGTGTCAGCACCCCAAGGCCAGAGTGAACCAGGAGCTCTGGGGGGGTCCTGTGGGTCTGGCCCCAAGGCAGGCTTGTTTTGAGGCTAATTGCTAGCTCTGAGATGGGGCAGTCATCCCTAGATGGTTTTGTGGGTGTGGAGAAGAGGATGGGGCTCTGTCAGAGGGTCACCATGAGGAAGCAGGGTCTCATTGCAGAGCAGGAAGGTTAACCTGAGTGGAGCCAGGGGGCTGCTTGTTGTCTGAGAATTGGCATGGATGGAGCTCCCAGAATGCTGCGTTATCCAGCATTGTTTTACGTATGCATACATACAGATATGTATATATATCTATGCAAATGTATTCATATCAAATCTCACCCAAGGGCACCCGTGGTATTTTCTGGGGAGCTGTATTGTTGGTAGTCATCATGACTCCTGACTCTGCGCTGGGGATACAGCAGAACCTTTGCTGTTGTGGACTTAGCTTTCCTTGTATGAAATATTTCTTGCCTCCTTGGCAGAAAGGAAGGATGGCAATAGAGTTGGGACGTCCCCCCACCCCCCACCTTGTGCCTTGCTGGGTTGCTCAGTGTGGATGCCTTACCAATAGGCTGCAGGTAGATGTGCTTTCTGCAGAAGCTCTGCTTTCTCCTCAGCATGGCATGGTAGAAGGTTTCAAAGTCCTCGGGGGCATCGGGGTGGCTGAGGAGCCAATCGAAAGCTGTCCGGATGAGCAGCGTGCAGAAAAGCGTCCTCTGTGGGTTGTAGGCTTCAGAAAGGAACAGCTTTTCTGCCCTGGAGAAAGCCTTGGCATAGAGCTCCTGCAGAGCAGGATTGGTGGAGATCAATGCATCCTTCAGAGCCCGGGGCCCGAAGCTGAACTCCTGAGTGTGTTTGCACTGCAGCATTGCGGAGAGGCCCACGGGCCGTTGGGGATCTGGCAGAGCTCAGCTCTCAGATCTGGTTGCCACGGGCTTCCAGCTGTGGGATCTTAGCGTGAGCCTGCAGGCTGTGCTCAGCACCGGCCGGGTGTCCTGAAATGTGTGTGAGAGAGAAGCTGTCATGGGACGGCCTGCATCTTCATGAGCATCACCGGTTTATGCACCAGCAGGTGGTGCTCGAGAATGCGCAGCCCCCGTACTGCGAGCAGAGGTCTGGGTTAAATCAGATGGTTGGGTTTATCTGTTTATTTATTGATGCTCCAGTTTAAGGTCGGGTGTCGAACCTCTGGCTGTGTTAGCCCTTATGCGGTGCTGAAAGGCAGTGCTCCTGTCCGTGGTGGGAAAGAAGAGCAGAAGTGCCAAGTGGAACCCAAGTATTTAGCAGCTGTGTTTTGGGAAAAGCTGCTTTGTACAGGTAAGTGCTCCACCTGTGTACAGCAGGATGGAAACACGCAGGTAGGTACGCAAACAAACGTTCTAGGAAGAAGGATTGTTTTCTGTGAGGTGAGTTAATACTGGTTTAAGAGAAACCCGTGTGGATAAGTGTGTGTATCAGCTGCTGGTCATCACTTTGTAACAGCACTGTGCAATGAGAGGGGAAAAAAGAAGAGAGCTACAGTATTTTTAGGAGGAACTGGTTAATCTGTAATTTAAGTAGCTCAGCAGTCACCAGGTCCCCCTGGGGACAGAGATATAGCCATAAATTCAATATTCAAATAAGAGTACCAACATGAGCCAGATGTTTTCCTTGGTTACACTGAGATGTCTGTGGTAGTTTCACCACAAGATAAAGGTGGCAGCCCTTTAAAATTGAGTTTCTTTACATCTAACCCTTGGGAAGATAGTTGTCTGTTTAAGCAGTCCTTAGAAAAGACTTGTTTTGTGTGATCTTCTGTGGAGCTGAGGGTATATCCCAGAGGAGAGGGAGCAGGTAAAAAGCTTGCTTTTATTTTTGCAAGCTTTGTATTCTGCTGGCATTAAAGCCTGACAGCAGGAGCACAGTGGGATCTGAAGTAGTACAAGGGCCTGAGACCAATGGAATTCTGGAGACAAAATCTCTGATGCTTTCTCAGCTACCTCTTCTTATTGCCCAAAAAGTGTCCGTGTTGTTTTTGCAACAAGACTACATGTGGGATTATTTTGCACTCTGTCACCCAAAATAAATCTCTTGGCTTCTGACTTCCAAATTTAAGATTTGGAAGTTTGAATTGAAGGGAGATTCTGACCCTACTGAAGTCATCAGGAGTTGAATCTTGACCCTGCTGTAGTCCAAGGCAACACTCATCCTGCACAAACTTGAAATGCAAGCATCCTTTTTCCCACCATACTCAGAACTTACACTGGGAAAGCATGAGCAATGTTAGCACTGCTGTGCTGTGTGAGCCCTGCCTGCTGATCAGCAGGAAGCCCAGCTCTGTGCTCAGCCTGGGTTGGTGGTGATCTTGCCAAAGGTTTCTGAGAAGCAGGAGCTGCTTACATCAGCGCTGCCTGCGAGTACGTGGGGATGCGAGAGGAGCTGCTTAGAGAATGAATGGATTTTTCCAAATGGGAAGCAGCAAAGAGTGGATGAATGCAGTAATGAACACAATGGGGGCAGTCTCTTAGCCTGCGTTCCCCCGGGCTCTCTCATGAAATGCAGCGTGCACCCAAAGCTATGGACATACATTGTTTCCCAATGCTTCCTAAAAGGAGACATTCACACTGCACCAGACATCCCCAGCAATAAGCATGGGCATTTTGTGAGCACCCACGATGCACGAGGATGCCCAAGATTACACTTTGGTGCTTGGGAACTCACTTGCAGTCTGGAGCACTGTGTGCCTCCTCTTGGACACCAGTTTTGCTTCCAAGAGAACAGCAGCAACCCATTGCATTCACCAAATCCAGCACCATTGCTTCTATTTAACAAGCATTTCTAGAGTACTTCACTGCAGGAAATCAATGCTTCAGAAAAATGTTATGGGCATCTTCAGCAGATTCT
This sequence comes from Lagopus muta, assembly GCF_023343835.1. Taxonomy (NCBI): domain Eukaryota; kingdom Metazoa; phylum Chordata; class Aves; order Galliformes; family Phasianidae; genus Lagopus; species Lagopus muta. Next base: position 11,936,270 of record NC_064447.1, read on the forward strand.
TTTGCAATGCTGACTGTAGAAGATGGTATCTGTGCTTGATCTAATAGATGGATGCGCTGTTTTCATTAACTGGTGTGGAAGGGCTTTGTAATTTTTTAGCTCTTGTTTTGGGGCTGCTATAAAGTTCCAGTGTGGTCCTTCCAGAGGGAATGGCACTTCAGCTGCAATGGGCATTCATTTTCCAGCAGTTTTAAGACACCAAGGCAGTGATGCAGAACTGGAAGCACCAGTGCCTCCATATGCATTCCAGGTATTTAGGAAGGAGATGTTACGTCTTTAGAGCAAGCAGCAATTCATTTGATGTCTTGGCCAATGACAAGCCATAGGATCTGATTAGCAAGCCCTGAGGAGAAAGTAACTCTCATTTAAAAGGCCATTGACTTCTGGTTGCACTTGAGGAAATCCTTTAAGCAAAGTTACAACAATAATTTGCTGCAAGCGAGGGTCTCCACTCATGGCATTCTCTCTTTTTTTTTAACTGTCAGGGAAAAGAATTCCTATTTCCAATCTGGACTTTGTTATTCCCACTTGCAGCCATTTGTTAATGTTTACTTTTTTCCAAAATTGTGGGCATTCCCTAAATATCCAGCCTGAGCACTCACAGCCCATAGACCCCCACTGTCACACTAACCTGTAAATGCTTTCATGTGCAATTCAGGTTAATCGTAAATTATTCCCTTTGCAAATCAGGTGCCTATAAATTATTCTCTGTAATTGGAAATTACCTATGAATTATTCTATTTGAAATTCACATCTATGTCATTCATTCTCTTACTATATTGACATTGCTTGCTTGGACAGGTATGCTTGGGGCTGACAGCATAACTCTGGAAAGCCAAGGCAGTGCCATACAGCATGAGTTCATCCATGATGGGATGGCCAACAGAGATGGTCTGATGTGCAGAGAACCAGCATTATGTGGCCTAGAAAAGGGGCATCTATGGATACAGGTTGGCCATTGTAAAGCTGTTCATTTTCTAAGCCTGCTTGTAAGGTGTTTCCTATTCAGGTGTTCTCCCCTCTTGGCTACTGTGCAGTATTGAGAGACAGACTCCTTTAACTGGGCTGCTTGGGTGTCAGAGAGGCATTAGCAGAGACTGTTAAAACTGATTAATGGCTTGAGTTAGGTGCTGTACTGTAAACAGGCAGTGAGAGAGCAGAAGATTCATAGCCGGTCAGCAGCAATGAAGAGCCCAGAGCAAACAGAACAAGCGTTAGCTAATTATCAGCACACCCTAGTTGCTCTAATAGCTCTTTTCCTGAGATTTGCAGTTGATATCTGCTGCTGCCACTCGCAGAGCATTCTCACCTTCCTGGTATAACAGAAATGACCTGAGAGCAGTTTTATCAGTGTTTGCTGACAGCACAGAATGGATGCTCAATGGGCAAGTCCAGCACAGTGGGACAGAGGACAGTAGATGTGTGCAAGGATTTAACCCCAGTGCAAATAATGTCCCTGCTGTTCCTCTCCTCCCTCAATGACCTGGTTGCAGTCCTCACTCAGCCTGAGGCTTTGCCTACCCACTGGGCTCAGCTGCCAAGGTCAGAATAGATGCATTTTGCCAGGTTCAGGCCTGGAAAGGGACAACTGGAGCCTGAAGGGGGATTTGGGGATTCTTAGCAGCTCTCTGAATCTGCTCTGCTCACAGAGGAAATGCACCCTGGGTCTGATTCTGCCCCATGCTTGTGCCCATGGGGAGCTGGAGCCCTTTTCAATCTGTGGCAACAAAACGCTGAGTCAGATCTCGGTGTGTTCCCATCCACACAGTCAGATGAAAGCCTCCTGCTGCCATATCCCAATAGTATTTATGCGTAACGTCTCCAGCATACGCCTGTGACTCTGAAACAGATGATTTGTGTGGTCTCTGAAAATGAGTCATTCCCAGGAAACCTCCTGAGATTCACTCGGGAGGACAGTCTACCTGCAGGCTGTAAGCATGGGGGCTTATTGCTGCAGGGCACCTCACCTCAGTCTGCCTTGTGACTTCCCATGGGCTGCTGGCCTGGGCAGATGGACAACCCATGGGCAGAAAGGTTTGTGGTATTAAAGACTGGAATTGTAAAGGTCATTAACCACCTAAGATGGAGACAGATGCTTGCAGATTATTTCCAAGCACTTACACATCCGCTTCCCTCTTGATTTTGTTTTATGTTAAAGCCTGCTCTCTTTCATACGTTCTGCTATGAATATGTATTAAGGACATGCATTACCCATAGTTTGTCTTCTATCCTAAGGATTTCATTCTGTGCTCATAAATAATGCTGCTTTTTCATGTGTGTTTTCTATTTAAGGATCTCTAAAAGCCACACAAATACTACAGAAATATCTGTGCTGCCCTACAGAAGAGGAGATGAAGGTATGCACCCTCTGTCCCCTTCCCACTCACACCCACTATCTCACTGGTTTTGGTGCTCGTGGATTTTTCATTCTCTGGTTAAACTCTCAGTGGTGTTTCTCCCATGCACCTGTGAGATGAAGGGATGGCTGCATTCTTCTTCCCTTGCTCTTACATGCAACAGACTTGCATGCATTGCTGGATATTTTCTGCGTATTTGATAACCAAAGACCCAAGGGCAGCCCAGAATTAGAGCACACTGCCTGTCAGTGCTCTACAACAAACGTAGTGCTGCCGAGATATCCAGGCTGTAATCATTCACAGCTCTGGGCACTTCACTCTTCATCGTACTTGTCTAGACAGACTAAATGGGTTCTGCAAGACAGCCCCAGTGTCAGCCAGGATAGAAGCTGCAGGGTTTCCATACAGAGGAATGCCCAAACAGGTATGGCTATGGTTAGATATTCCCTCAAGTGCAGGTGTTATAAAAGTAGTTCATCATGTGGCATAAATGCACTGTAATGCTGTGTCTCTTCCCCAGGAAACCAGGTGCTCTGTAAAGCAGCAGCACGAGGCAGGGGATGCTCCTTTTGCAGTGTCTCTGTCAGGGAGCCACACAGCAGCACGGCTGCAGAGGGCAGCCCCACACCCATGACCTCACCGTGGCCGTCTGTAGCCGAACCCTCGGCAGCTGGAGCTGTTTCAGCGAACGGGCACGTTCTGGAAGTGCTGCAGGAGCAGCTCCTGTTCTGGGGGACCCCCAGGTTCACCCGACCCTGCAGATTTGGATCCGGGGCATTTTGCTTCGGGATCACACGGCTTGGTATGAGGGGAAGGAAGCGATCCCTCAGCGCCCTGAGCTGCTGCCCCACGGCCCACAGAGCCCAGCTGGGCCCCTGCACCCAAGCCCCTGGGAGGATGCTCCAAGGGCAGCTCCCGGAGCAGAACCCCGGGCACGCCGAAACGACGATCTGAGAATGTCTTGGAGGTGCTGGTGGATGCCCTCGCTGAAGCCCCACCACCCCTCTTTGGGAGGAATACCCCAAGAGCAGCCCCTTGCACTCCGGCATAGGGGCTGCCGCAAGCAGGACCTTGGTCACGTAGGATGATGCCCCCAAGCTGCTCCCCCCAAAAGGCGGGGACAGCCCACGGGGGAGGGGGGGATCCCACGGAAGGGTCCCGACCCCCCGCCCTCCGGAACCGGCAGCCCCCATTCCCTCCCGGTTAGGATGACCGCTCGAATCCTCCCTACTCTGCGCCCACCCCGAGCCCCCGGGACCCCCAGCACTCACCGCCCGCCGGGCCGGGGCTGCGGAAGCCGGGGAGGATCGGCAGGGCCGGGGCAGCCGGCTCGGGGCTGGCGAGGCGGAGCGGAGCCGGGCAGCGGCGGCAGGAGGAGCGGCGGCGGCGGCGGCAGCAGCAGGAGGAGGAGGAGGAGGAGGAGGAGGAAGAAAAAGGGGGAGAAAAAGCGGCACGAGTGGGGCTTGGCCCCTCCGCCGGGAGCCCACGGGATTCGCCGAGCTGCCGCCGGGAGCCGCCCCGAACCCCGCGGGGGAAAGCGCCGGGGGCAGCGCCGGAGAGGGGCCGGGGGGACCGGCGGGCAGCGCGGGGCTGAACCCTACGTCGGGCTGCAGGGCAGCCCCGCAAAATGGTTTTGGAGGAAAAAGGGTAAACGGGGCTCTGGGAAGGGGCTGTCGGCACCGGCGGGTCCCCGCTGGAGCCGGGAGAGGAGCGATGGGAGCGCGCTCCTGCTGGGAGCCCGGGGCTGGGCGACGTGTTGGTGCCGCAAGGGCTGAGTGCTCTTTAATCTGCTCTGTTAATAAGAAACGAAGGTTGGAGTGGGTGTCTGGAGAGCAGAGCTCTAGTTATGTGGTTGTACCGGAGACTGATGAGATCTGCTCCATGGGAGTGGTGGCTGTGTTTGCCTTGATGCTCCTCTTAGCACATCCCTCGCATGACGTGGATGTGTTTCTGTGTCCCAGGGTGTCCTTTAATTTGGGAATATTATCTGTTCTCAGGAAGGTTAATTACATTGGAGGAGTGGATCTCCAGCCCCATTTCCTCATGTAGTCTAGCTTTTGTGTTTTGATCCTTTCAGTGCTTTGATCCTGCGTTTCTCCATCACTAGATGGAAGGACAAAGGAAGATTCCAGCTGGAACCTGGACTTTGTCCCTAAGTGACACAAACAGAAGTTAGGAACACATTTCTCAGGCTGTGGAGCTGCAGTGCTCCTTGCAGCCCACACTGCAGGCACAGCTCTGCAGGGTACAGCAGGAATACTCCACCAGAGCCTCAGTGGCCGTACAGGTGGATAGATTGCAGCACTGCGGGGTTAGTGAGCACCAGGATAAGAAAATCACTGCATGCAGCAGCCTGCCACCCTGGGCTCTGCATTGCTCTTAAGGCACTGAGAGCATCGCTGGTGAGAAATTGCCTTAATTAGCTGCTATCATAATCAGAAGGAGGGGAGCAGCAGCAGTCTCACCTGGCAGCCTCTGTGGGAACCTTTCTGCAGTGCAGTGTGGGGGCAGGGCTGGGCCTGACGGCCTTGCAGCATCATCCCTTCCCTTCATCTGCTCACCAAAGCATGGGAGATGCCCTCTGTTCAGTTTTAATTGGTTGCTGCTTGTAATTAATGTTTATTTGTAATAATTATCTGAAATGATGTATCTCTGTGTTGTTTGTAGTACACCAGCAGTGTGTCAGAGCAACACAAACCCCAGACAGGCAGCTCCTGCCCCGGAGAAGCCAAGAGCTAAACCAGGCAGCAATGCTGGCAGTGTGCTCCAGGAGTGGAGACTTAGGTTTATTTCCTACAAAACCTATTGCAACCTTGGTATTTAATGCTTGCTTTAGCTGCCCACCTGCAGATCAGTCAGCACAGCTGAACAGGACTGGTGCTGCTGTGGTGTCCTCACAAACAGAAGGGAATCTGCCCCAGAACAACACCAGGACTGGCTCTTGAGAGAGTGTCCTTTGGTCATCTGAAGAAAGCTGCACACATGGATATCTCCATGAGGGAAAATGTCAGTACTGAGTGCTGTGTGAGCCACGGACAGGAGACCAAACTACAGCCGCAGGCTGGAGCCAGACAAGCTGAAATGAGGAAACAACACACTGGGTTTTTTTCTTTAGAATGAAGCTGATGAGCTCCTGGAATAAATTGCCGAGGACAGCCTCCACATGTGTTGGAGTTTTCCAAATAAGATAAGATGCCTTTTCTGCAAGATGGGCTCCAGGCAGGCACACAGTGCTGGGTTTTGTGCAACCCAGGAAGGTTCTGCTCCTGCTGAATGCTGCAGGTGTGACACTTTCTCCTGGGATTGGTGCTTGGGCTGTCGAGAAGTTGGTGTTATTTCTCTGTCTTTGCAATCTGCAGCAGTTTTGAAGAAAGCAGGGTGCATTTAGCAGCAGTCTGGTCTGCTACCACAAAGCAGAAATGTGTATGAGCAAACTTTCTTAAAGTTTGAGTGTGAAAAGCAGCCTTGACAAAGCATTGTGGGTTCTTCTGTTCTCTTTCTGCTCTGTGACCGCGAAGCCCTGATCTAGATTTGAGCAACCCTGCTGAGGGCTGCATTAACAGCAGCCACATTGTGCTTGGTCCTAACGCAGGTGCAGTCCTGCCAGGAGCACCAGGAGGAGGATGGGGGAATGCACCAGAACAAGAGCCTGGCCTTAAGATGCTGCTTTGCAAAAAGGAGTGATGTAAAGGTTTCTGGCAGGGACAGACTTTGGGTGCTGTTCGTTGATGGTGAGGGAAAGGGCAGGACTGAGCAGTTTGTGGCAGAGGCTGAGGGTTACCACGCTGGCAGTGCTGCTGGGGACAGGTTTGCCTTCTTTGTAGGCTGGAGATGTGGTGGTGTGTTTCTGGTAGCAGGACAGTCTGAAGCAGGAGATGAGGAATCAATAAAGCAGGTGTTCTCCTTGTGCAGGCTGGGGACTGTGTGAGACAGGCTGTGACAGCTTTGTGCTTCCCCTCTGAAACTGCTGTTCTGGCTCTGCCTGCATCAGAGGGCACAAGAAGGAGAGCCGTTCCTTGTCTCTTCCATTCACTCTCTGTAATATCCTTAAAAGCTGTGATGTGTCACTCTGGTGCCTGAACAGGTTCCTCCTGTGCCCAGCTGCTGCTCTGCCCACCCATCGCCCTGCCCTCAGCAGTTGGGATGGACCTCATGGAGGCAAACAGTGATGTTGTCAGGATTTTTTTGCCTTTCCCACGAAGCGGTGAGGAGCAGCAGCAGTAAAGGATGATGGAGGAGAAGGGAGCAGCAGGCAGCAGGCCCTTCTGGGAGGTGAGAGAGCTGGGGCATTGGTGTCCCCAAGGCACTGGATCATGCCTGCAAGCAGAACTGTCCCTCTGCACTGTGTCCTGGCACAGCCCATCTCCATCAGTAGGCTGGGGAACTGACAGAAACAGCGCTGGGCTGGTGCTCCTGCAGTGACACAGACTGGAAGAGACAAACAGCCCCAGCCCTGCTCTGATCAGTGAGCGCAATCTGCTGCTACAACTGCTGCTGGAGGGAGAGGGGAGGGAGGGGAAAGAACAGCGATTAAGTGAAGCGGGAGCCGTTTGTTTGCAGATCTGTTACTAGGTCACGGTACCACCTATATCCTGGGTTTATTAAGGCTTTTAAATGGAGCCTGAGGTTTGAGACCCTGGGGAAGGGGCTGTCCCTCCTGCAGCTGGCTGATCGCTGCTTCAGTTCTGCTGTACTGCTAATAGAAGGAAAACTTCTCTTATCCCAAGCTCTGCTCGTTTGCAGAGCTGCTTTCCCTTTCCAGCACTGATCTCGTGTTTGGAATCTCCCTGTGGGCAGTTGGTGTTCGTGCTCCACAAAGGAAGAGAGATTTCAGATCCCTGTATCTTTGCAGAGGGTTTCGGTACTTTTAAATTCTTTTTTATTTTTGCTGCTGGCAATGTGGGGGATCAGTGCTTTGTGGCTCCTGACCAAGGTTCAGGAGCCCCATGGAAGGAGGCTGTGCTGGAGTAATCCATCCCAGGCTTTAAGCCCAGCCCGGACCTGCTCTGTGTTTTCCCTGGGTTCAGTATTGAGGCCAGCAGAAATAGCATCTCATTTCCCGGTGTCAGAGGAGGTGCTAAGTAGGACAAAGTTAAATTTGGGATTATTAGGAAGAGAAGAAGCCCAGATGCTTCAATGCACGTTTATCTGATGGTAACATCAGAGCACAAATGTGAAGAGAGCTGCCCTTTGCGGAGGGCAAAGCGAGGAGGATGCAGTGATGCAGTGAATTACTGGGCAGAAGTGGGTATCTGGGAGCACTTTGGGTTTCCCTCGTGCACATGGGTCTGGCTCCCAGTCTGCGGCATTTCGGCCCAGGGAGCACCCAGCTGGTGTCAGCAGTGGTGCAGGGCAGGTAGGCACCTTGGTGCAGAGGAATTTGGGAAAGCACAGGTGGAGGTGTTCTCCTTGGTGGCAGCTTCATTTTAAGCTCTATCGGAGTTTTTCCTAAGAGAGAGGCAAAGGCGTTGAGTTTCAATGGGCAATAATTAAATGGAGACAGTGCGCTCTAGAGAAAAATATACTGTGTATAAAAACAAGGGAATCTTTGAACAAGAAGCAAAGCCCAGCACCAAGCTGTGCAATTAAAAAGCTGCAGTGAGATGAGATACGAGATGGAGAGAGATTCAGAGACACTGAGATATTTGGGCAAATCACCGTGCCCCAATTTTCTCCTTGGCTGCCCTTGGCTGGATGAACTCACTGGTGGGCACTGCCAGCACCAAACTGAGTGCAGTGGATGCACTGGGAGCAGCAGGGCTGGGAGCTGGGCCGTGTCCTGCAGGATGAGCCCCCACGTCCTGGCTCGTGGCTGGGTCACTGCTCGTGGTGCTGGCATTGCTCCAGTGCCGGTCTGCTTTCACCCAGGGATGCCACGAAGGCGGCTAAAGGCCAAGTGCTGTTGCTGGAAGCCAGCTGCAAATTAGTGCATGGTGTGTGATTAATGTGCTTTTTAAATGCATTCATGTCCTGTCACACTGGCTGTGGCTCTTGTGTCACACTCGGTGCTCTCAGAACGTTTATTAGCCTTATAGATCCCCTGATTATTGCTTTCTCTTTTATAATTAAGCTATGAAACTCAGCATGGTGCAGCTTATACGGCGTTAATTCAAGCCTGGCATTCTCTGCCTGTGCCCTAGGGTAAGGCTAAACGCTGGCAGCTGGGCTGCTCACTGCACAGTTGCTATTCTGAAATTCTCTAATATGATTACAGAAATAACAGTCTGTGCATATGGGTGACTTGGGGCTCAGTGTTGCTGCACGCAGCAGTGAGACATGGTGTGAGCTCTTTGGAGCTCCCCACATCAGCGCTGTCAGCTCTGCTTTGCTGTTTGCTGCTCTCCTTTCTCAGGACATGAGTGAGTTCTTTCTCTTTCTTATGTCCTGGCCTTGGCTTAAACCTCACATAAGTGGAATAGAGGATTTTCTGTGGAGCTGAATATTTACAGCCACTTTCTGTCAGCTGCAGCAGCTCTCTGAGTGTTTCTGTCCTGCCCATGTTGCAGCAGGTCACCACTTCGCGTGGCCACGTGGTGAGCTGAGCTAGGAACAACAGTATCATAAACCACATCTATTTCTTTGCAATTTTTGTTTTCCACCTCCTAGGACGTAGGATGGACTGTGCTGGGGTAGCTGGAGCTCAGCACCACCGGACAGGAGATTGTTGCAGTGACCCAGCATCGTGCTTCCAGTCACAGCTGGTCCCAGTGCAGAGAGCTCATGAAGGCTTTGCTGGGCTGCTGCTGCTCCACTGGCAGTCCCTGTGGAGTGTGCCCAGCCCTCCCTGCAGAGATGTCTGAGTGGGCAGTGATGGGCTTCAGCTGCTCTGCCCACCTTGGTTCTGGGCTCTGTGTGTGCAGGCAGTCCTACCCAGCTGCAGGTGTGGGGACAGCAGACAGCAGGTGGCTGTATCTGCTATGGGAGAGCACGAATGTCCCTCATCTGTTTGGGAGCAGCAGGAGACAGCCTGGAGGTGGTAGGAGAGTGGGCACAGAGTTCCTCTGTGCGCAGCTGGATGACCACTGTGATCAGCACTGCATCTGGAGCTGATGGAGGCACACAGTGACAGGTATGGCTGCTCCCTCCTGCCTCTCCCCCAGAGAAAACCCCATGTTTTACAAAATGCACATCTGCTGGCTGTGTCTCCCCAAAACTGCATCAAACTCCCTATACTTGCTGTACTGTCACACTCCATAGTATGTGCTATTTATACTCACGCTGCTCGTGTAATCAATTATTACTCATCAAACAGAGATCCGAATGCTGACACATCTGATCTTAAAGCTTCTGCTCCAAGCAGCAGTGCCAAAGCCCACGAGCAGGATGCAGCGCCGTAGTGCAGCAACTCTGTGCGCTCAGACGTTTCCATGGAGATGGATCTTTGATCTCATCGCACTACATGAAGGGTGGGGAAGATGCTCCCAGACTCAGGAGGAAGGCAGTGCTGCTTCCCTCAGGTCAGAAGTTCCCAGTGCAGGAACTGGAGAGGCTGGAGGGCTCTGTTCTTCTTTCCATGATGCCATATCTGTAGCACCAGCGGGGTGAAGCTGTGCTGCAGCACGCACTGGGGATGTGCCTCTCGCTTGGCCACACTGCACCTCTGTGCTGATTTAGTGCTGCTGAGGATCAGACCTTTGTCTGCGCTGCAGTGTTGTGTTTGTGCTGTATGATTCATAGTGCTTTGGTGCCAGGACAGGGCACGTTGTCCTGGCTGTTGAGAAGAAATGTGAGCAATAAGGAGAAGAGCTATGAGAATGTACAGTTAGCTGGCTGCATTTCTGGATGGAATGGAGAGCAAATTCACATTTTACATTGGAGGAATGTGCAGAAGGGAAGTGTTTGATATGATAACATGGGGGCAGTGACCAAAGGCAACAGCCAAGCTGGCTTTATCTGTCTGGATGAGCTCTGACTGTGCTGGCGTGAGCTCTGTGCTGTGAGAGCTGGCAGCAGGGTCAGGGCAGCTCCTACCAGCACTGGAAATCGAGAGTTGTGTGGATGGAGCTGGAAGGGAATCCATTAGAAAAGGGCATCGTTCAGTTCAGCAGTGGCTTGCAGTGAAGGTGGGCCATGTGCTGACGGGTTCTCCACGCTGCATTGGTGGGCAGAGGTGGTCCTTCATGTCTGTACTGTGTGTGCACTCAGGCAGCTGAGCGGTGTTTGTGATCCTCTCCTCCCTTTGCAGCTGGGTGGTGACACTTCCTGGTCACTTCCTGCTGTTCACAGGGTGCTGATGGATCAGTCCCTTTGTCTCTGTTACCAACACAACCTCGGACTGCTTCTGCAGTGTGTGATAGCATGCAGGGTGAGCAAGAGTTTGTACAGAGCCTGCTTGCACTGCTGGTGTTTTTCTCTTTTCAAAGCATACCTTGCCTGGGGGCACCGAGCTGCCAGTGGTGCCCATTAGTCTCTCCTCTTTGGGGATGAGCAGTTCTCCACCCAGGCAAAGCAGTGCTCATGGTCTCCTTGCTCCCAGCCCTGTCAGAAGCAGGTGAAACTTCATGCCCTGCAGGTCTGTGGGCTCCTCAGCTTGGTCACCATTTTAGTCAACTAAGTTTAAATGCTTTCTTTATGAGGACATACGTTGTTTGAAGCTCTGAAAAAGTTACCAAATTTTTCCAATACAACAGCTCTGCTCAGTGTTAATCATAGCCATGGGTTTGCTTGGGAAGCTGATGGGTGGATTTCTGCTGGGTTTTGTTGCTGTTGATTTTTCCAATAACCATCAGTGCCAACACTGTCATTGTTTCCTGTTGATCAGAATGGGCTGTTCAGCCAAAAATGTCGTGGTGTTGTCCTGTGCACCAGTTCACTGGGGAGGAAGTGGTGGGAAGAGCGAGCAGCAGTGAACATTTGGTGCTGCTGGTTTGGGTGCATCAGCTAAGGACATTGGATGGTACTGAGAAGTGTTTTTTCCCTTAATTCTATGGACAAAGTGGGATTGCTGTGCCGCTCCCTGCGCCCATCCCATGGCTGTTCAAGCCTATATGGACGCTGTCACTTAGCAACTGCTGTCAGTTCTTCCTTTAGCTGCTGCTTTATTGCTGGCACGTAACAGGAGTTGTAATTGTGTGACAGCCCCACAAAGGGTGTTTGTACAGCACGGCTCACAGGTGTGAAGATGAGCAGCCCCACCACAGCCCTCTTTAAGATCCCAGTGTTACTTTACACCTGACCTGGGAAATGACCCCCAAATGGGAGCACCAGAACCACTGTCACCGGGCAGAGACAATGCATGAAACATCACCAGCGTTGTGCCATCCCCCTCTGCAAAGGCACTCAGCTTGTTTGAAAGATGGGTTATGAGCACAGTCTGTCCTGCAGACGGAGGAGCAGCTCTGCCACCGAGGTCTGAGGTCTGGCTGTGCTACGTTTAGCAGTGCTTTGTTTCTCAGCAGAGGACAAAACCCACAGTGCTGGAGGGAAATGACACAGCACAGGGGTGTGGCTGCTGATATATTTTATCATTGTTAATGGCTGAGAACTGTGGTGAAGCCGGCTGATGAGTTTCCTCTGTAACGCGTGGTGGTTTTAAAAGCCTTGATGAGCTTGTGTTGAAAGGTGGAGCAAATTTTATGAGATGGACAAAAGAAATTTCTAAGGTGTGTGTGAGTTGGTCTGCGCTCACAGACCACTTCTCTAAGGCTCAAGCAGCAGCTTCAGACACTTATGGCTCAATTTTACTTCACTCATACAATGAGCGTAACTAAGCAAAGACTGCTCTTTGAATTTTAAATGTCCAATGTATTAAAAGACAACTAACAGCTACTCTTTTGGCAGCTTTCACAAAGCCGTTACTAGCACAGGGCTGAGCCAAACATTCTTTGCTACGTCAACGTGAGTCTGAGCAGTGAGAGGACAAATCCTTTTTCCAGTGCTTTGTTGAAATGTGTTGAAAATGATCCTTGGAATTTCATACCTGTGTACAGAGCGGGCAACAGAACTCGCACTGCCCCTGTTCAGATAAACAGAGCTTTGTAATCTTCCTTGTTCACAGTGCTTGCTCTCAGAGATGTGGGTTTTTCTCATCTGTGATGCCCTGTTGTTATCACTTGTGTAGCTGCTGCCTTCTACCACAGGCCACATTAAAGTAACTGACAGAGCTGAGCACTGGTGCCTTTGACACGACACGAGCCCCGTGCCTGGCCACAGCCTTTGCTGAAATCATCTGTAGCATCTGTATGGGGAAATCTGCCTCCTGCAGGGGCTGCGCAGCTCCCGCGCTGATATGATGCAAAAGCTGCAGTTCCCACAAAAACTCATCCCAGAAAGGCAGCATGCAGCTTCCTCCTCTGCCCAGCAGCCCACCTCTCTCTTTCCATCCCCAGAGTCCCTGGATGGCAGGAACACAGAGTTTATAGCAAGACCACTGTTTTCATGATGCAAAGTCGCAAAAGCACTTGTATACTGACAGCTCAGTCCAGTGTGGTGCAGGTAATGAATTTATTTCTAGAAGCATACAACAGCTTGCTTTCAGTCACCTTTTTTTTTTTCTTTTTTAATGTTTCCTTATGTAGGCAGGCTCTGCTGCTTTCTTAACATACTTACACGTTAAAAACAGAAGAAATGCCTTTCTTTATTTACTTAGAAAAATAAAACAGGCAGATCAGTTTATCAGAGAATATACTTAAAAATAAGAGAAGCCATCAGTATTAAAACAAAGACTCTCTGTTAACAGCTAACAAAACTATTCCTTTTTTTCTGTTCAGAGTAACGCTTCCTACTATCTTCTCTTATAACACTTTGGTAGCAAAAATTCTCTTCACAAGAAACCCGTGTAAGTACTGTTCCCTCAAAGCAAAAGATGTCTTTAGTAGCAGTCAGCCTCATTCTCCTCTAAGGTCCCCACAGTAGCAAGGATGTCCTCTAAGAGGGACCGGGGGCTTTTCTCCACATAGTCACTACCTTTATTTAGGTCACTTTGTAGTTCCACTAAGTTTATTGTTCTCAAAGCTAACATCATGCTCTCTGGATCTTGAAAGTCCACTTCACTACCATCACCTGTGGGGAAGTTCTGGACCAGAGAACCCTGTCTTAGTGTCCTTTGTAACCAATGAATGCCATGCTCTGCAGGTAAGTCTCCAGTCCCTTGTGAATCTGTGGTGCTACTCTGACAGAACTGAGATTGTAAGGAAAGCAATATACCACAGGCTTTCTGACCCACTGTCTTGTCACAGTCACACAAAGACTGAAACAAGAAGCTGAACAGGTTTGCTCGGCAAAACATCTGCAGTGGCTTGTTCTCATGAACAGAACTAGTGACTGCAGATGAGACAGGAGCATAATAGCATTCAGGAAGGCCAAGTTGGCAAAACATATAGATACAGAAAATTTGAACCAGTTCCAAACAACCAAGTTTGACTTCCCAGTCTAAGTCACGTGCTGCAGTCTGGACCACCGCAGTGACGAACTGCTCTGTCTCTTCTGGTTTACCCGTGCAGCTCTCTTTCACCCACATGGTGAAGACACTCATCACAGCTCTCCTAGGAAAGACCTCTGGGTCTGTGGACAAGACTTCTTGAAGCTTTGCCGCAGTTTTCTAAATGTAAAAAGACAAAGGAGGAAAGGAACATTACAAACAGACAAAAAAGCACAACAAGAAACAGGGGAACAATGTGTAGTTCTGCTCGTGTCTGCAGTGGATTACACAAAGCCGTACCTCTTTATTATACCGGCTCCCTGCAACACGTGACTGTGGAACATAGACATAAATAATGTAGGCCAGCTGTCCCATAGCCGTCACAGCGCTCGCTCGCACGTAGCTCTCTGGATCCTCAAGAAGGTTTTCTATACGCTTTGGCATCTCCGAAAACAGGAGGAACTTCCTGAAATCCCTACAGTCTGTAAATGAGACAGCAATGCAAAGAAGTGAGGCTTTATTCTCTCAGAACATGAACTTGTTTCCAATGCAAACAGTGATTTGTGTCATACGAGGATGATCGCTGACTGCAGGGCAGCTGACAGTGAACGGAGCTGCTGCTCACAGGAGCACGGACACCTTCTGTCAGGCTCCTCACTTTGCAGCAGCTTGGTGAATTCCAGCCGTGCCGTGTTTGACACTGGAGTTTGGAAAAATGCATTTACAGTTGTTTCTATTGGTGAGAAAAAATTTGCTCCAGGTAAATCGGAGTGTGGTTTCAGCCCCATCAAGCAACTTTTGTTTAAGGGAGAAAGAAAAAAAAAAGGTCATTCCTTATTGCTGTCAAGCCACACAACATAGTTTAATTTGCTAAAGCTGTCATTAAGGAGGACACAGCAACTCAAATTCAACAGAATAGTGGCGTATGTTTATGAATCTTTTTGACAGATTTTGACTGTGACCTGAAAGTAAAAATCTCAACTTATCTTTTCCTTCCTTCCTTCCTTCCCCCTGCAGTTACAGGTCAGAAGATGCTCCACAGGCCTGACTGACTTTCACAGCATTACAAGAAACGGTCCTCCAATCTGAACCATTAAATCTCTGCACATACCTGCCAGGGTTCTAATCAAGCTGGTGAAGAACTCCAGAGAAGAGTCTCGTACTTCCCAGCAAGGACTGCACAAACGCTTCTGCAGCACCAGGAACACCTCTGTGAAAGCCAAGCGAGAGGGAGGAATTGAGATGAAAGGTAACAAACCAAACCACTGTGCAGCCTCTGCACTGTTTCCTGATGTGATCCCTTTTGTTGACTTTGCTTCTCTCACAGTTCCTCAAAGCACTGTATGAGCAGATACAACTAAATTCAGCACAACTGGAAACAAATCCTAACTGCTTTAAGTGGAAAAGGAAGGTGAGAGCACATTTCAGATGTGCCACCAGTTGCTGTTTGTCCAACTTCGATAGCTTTGTTACCTCGCAAAATCTTGTCAGCTTGTTGCTTATTTTTGAAGAAGGATTTTCCTGACGAGCTCCTCAACCACATGGACATAGCTTTAAATGATTTCTTCAGAACCTGAAGAAATACAAAGCAGATGTACTTTATTGCAGGAGAAGGTGGTTTTGTCTTTATGCTAGACAATTTTTTTTTTTTTCCACTCAAAATTACAGTGAAATTGTCAGAAGAAATTAGTGCAAGCACTTTCATTCTATAAAATAAGCCACAAATGAATAGTGCTTTATGCCACATTTCTAGCCAACTGTTCTCAACTTTAAAACATTGTGAGTGTCTCCAGCTTTTCACTTGCAGCTGTCACCTGAGTCATTTGGACAAAAGAAAGCAAGAAAACAAAAGTGTTACTGTGAAAGATTTTATTACTTAATAGCAATGTCAAGTGGATTATATTGGCTCTACAGTCAGACATGATGGCTCCTATATTTTCAAGAATATCTGACTTACTGATCAACTACTTGCTCATTACCATTTTAGCTATTTCCTGCAAGTCCCTCAGAAGAAGCCTTCTAGATATTCTTATACTAACTGCTAAGAAACACCTGTTGTCAAACTGGTTGTCAGAAGTATGTTCCACTGGGCAAGCCAGTAGATTTGGAGCCTTCTTTAGTTCTATACTCACAGTAGGAGGAGTGTTTGGACTCTCCAGGTATATCAGAAGGACGTCAAACAAACTTCTCATAGTTGTGTCATTGCCTGAAACGTTTAAAAACAAAGCAAAACAAAAACTCAAGAACCAACATTAAGAAAAAGGGAATAATTCAACTCTTCAAATATGGAATGAAAGAGGATTATAAAACTGTTTTATAGAAGAAAGCAAGCACAGTCTTCAAATACAGAATAGTAATTTCCAAAA
This sequence comes from Lagopus muta, assembly GCF_023343835.1. Lineage (NCBI taxonomy): Eukaryota > Metazoa > Chordata > Aves > Galliformes > Phasianidae > Lagopus > Lagopus muta. Next base: position 11,952,352 of record NC_064447.1, read on the forward strand.
TTAAAATTTAAGTGCAAAGTTTAACTCACAGTTGCAGTCAGGAAATGCTGCAAGGACATCAAGAGCTGACTTCTGTACTCGGAAGCAACCTGCCAAGATTTGGCTAATCTTGCTTCCCAGAGGAGTAGCTGGAATCAGGAGGCTTTTACAGAACAGTAATGTCGTCATGACAGAACACAGCAAAGATGTATAGGGTAAATTCGTGGGCAAAAAAACCTAATGGGAGGGAAAAAAAACACAACAAGCTTCCATCAAATGTTTCAAGCATACATACAGAGCATGTTTCTGGTAGAGACACAGCAAAAGCTGCAACTTCCATTGTCCTTACGGTAACATAATGCTAATAACTGCTAACAAGTAACCTCCCTCTCCCCCAGTGAACCATTGCATAAATGGGAGGAGATGCTTTTCACTACTTGGGAAAGCAACTCTACTTATGTTTTTCACTGGATCAATACCTGCAGTGGATATAACGTATGGCAACTAAGCCTGTGAAGGTAGATGTAAAACCAAGTATGGTCCCTGTTTACAAGACTTAATATTCTTCTGTTATCCTATTGGGAATGTATCCTGCTGGATTTTCTAACTAGCAGAACTCACTTTTTCCACAGAGAGCAGCTCCCCCAGATGAGCAAGGGTCTGGCACAGAAAACTAGCACAAGATGACTTGGAGGATAGAAGGCTTTCAACAGCAGAGGGATCACTAACTGACTCATACAGCAAACCTAGGGAATCAAAGAAGGGAAAAACTCAAGCTGTTAGTGATTACAAAGGATAGTGATCTCCAAACTTGACTTTTGAGCTACTATTTTGAGGTGATGCAGCATGAAGATCCCTTCAAATGCAACCGTCAGCAGGACGCTGCACTTTACCACAAACATTGCTGCTGTCCTTGACTTTTCCTTTTAATCTTTCTCCAGTTTTTCTGAATCAGGCACTTAAAACACTGGTAAACAGAATAGCCTCTAACTTTTCTATTGCAATACTACCTGAACGTTCCACAGGGGCTGCTCTCAAAATACACTCCATTGGTTGAAAGAGAACAGTCAGTGCTTTAATTGTCACAACCTGTGGGCTTCAAGGAAGAAACAGCAATTACCAAAACAAGAAAATGTCAACTCTACCCCAAACATCTATCCCCAAATGCTGAGCAGACCAGTGATTTTCACACAGGCTTGTAAAAAAGCCAGCAACAGGACAGAAATGAAATTACTGTCACAAGTCGAGCGTTCTTCTGATTCTCCCTGGCTAACTGAAAGAGAGAAGTGGTTCTAGAATTGACAAACAGCCTCATCCAGCAGCAAAGAGTGAAAACTTGTGTAAGAAGAGAGTTTAGACAGGCACTTATTGCATTAAAAATAAATATATATATACCCCAGTAAGATACACGTGTTAGTCTGAAAGTAAGTATCTATGTGCTATAGTCATTCAACGTATGATGACTTCTCCATGCTTTTTCACCATCTAAAGGGAGAAGATGCCACTGGATTTCTCAGGTGCACAACAGATGAGGCAACACCTTAAACTGCAATAAGGCAGAGTCCAACTGGATACATGGAAAATACTTTTCATAGTGAGACTGTAAAGAACTGGAACTGGTTTCCCAGAGCAGCTATGGAATCCCCATCCTTTGGGATATTTGAAACTGGATTGGTGAAGGCCCTGAGCAACCCAATCCATCCCTAAATGCAGTCCTGCAATGTATAAGAAGTCAGATTAGATCACCTATACTGCTTCCTTCTAAATTAAGTTTTCCTACTGTTGACAGAGATGCACGATGTGTGCAAGATGCACACTTCTGTTGGACAGTGGTTCAAGTTGTTACACTTGTCAGAGCTCATGTGAAAAGTAACCAAATACTTCTAAATTTGACAGTCAAAATATCCATCTTAAACAACCTTGGCCTTAAAAAGTTAAAGGAGCTTTGAATTTCTGTCGGAAAGTGCTGTCTGTAGGTAAGATACAAAAGCATGTGTGTGAACATGACACTGGCTCTTTTCATTTCTGTCTTTGAAACAATTATTCTAATAGCAGTGTCTGAAGTTTGTTAGCTATTTGCATGGTTCTCACCAATCAGTCCACTGTATTAAGCAATACAGTGGAAAATGCAGTGCAGTGAATAAAACAACTCTCAGAAACAAGCAGAGATGTTGGGAGCATTTGCAAAGTGAAAAAAATTCATAGCAGCAACTCCTACCATGGGTAGATCTTCAGAATTCCCCCTGCCAAAGCACCTGATTGTTCTGGGGTTAAGCGTTCCAGAGCAGATGTCACTAATGCCCAAAAACTGTCTTCACGAAACACAGGAGACCTGAGAAGAAAGAACAGTAAGTCATATGTCCTACTAACACAAATGGTATTTCTCATCACTGGATCCAAGATCTTCACCTTGCCATGTTTAGAAGAAGATCCACCAGTACGTGCTGTGCTTGAACAGAATCTTCTGTCAAGAAGGATTCTACTCGCTTTGCAACGCCTAACCAAAGCACTTTAGTCCAAGGAGCATGACAACTGCCAAACAGACTAGTTAACAGTTTTAATGACTGCTTGACTTGAGAGGCAGAGTTGGATTGAAGAGAATCTTCTATATGCTTTATAATCACGTGGGCACACGCTGGCCAGTCGCAGTCCTTGGCATCGAGAGGTACAATCAGTTCAGGCCCTACAGAGTGGGTGAGCAAGTGCACCAGAAGACAACGGGCAGCTGAAGCCACAAACAGGCTGGGATCTCCTTGCAGAACAAAGATCACACCTATGCCTCCTGTGTGAAAACAAAACAGAAGTCAATGAAGGAAAATAACAAGTCTTCCTATTGTGGAGTCTTGCTGCAGTCCAGCTGTATATTATTTTAATCCAAGTAACACAGAGGCTTAAATGTGGTTTGTTTTTTAACGTTTTGTGGTCTCTGTTGCCTTTTAAAGTCAGACAGTCCTTAGGTACAAGCAAACAAAAAGAAGAAAGTAAAATTTTTCAGATCTTCACATGTCTTAGTAACTCAGGAACAGAAGACTTCATTCTAATGGCTGTAATATTAGGAGGGTATATCTATGGAAGGAGTCTGTACCATCTGCAGACAGATCCAGTAAGGAAAAAAGGGAATTGCAGCAGCAGTACTCATTTCCATCACATGCTGCATAGGCTAGTACCAATCCAGCATTCCTGGCCTCTCTATATAGAGGATCTAAAGTTGGTGTTAACAGCAGGAGAACTTAAAAACCCATGCAAGGAAAATGAGACTGCAAAATGTGTCAAGAAATAAATGAGTCCCTGGTTAATTTTTCATCAGTAAAATCGTAGCAAGATGGATGGGAGGACTTGGGGCATTACCAGCCCTGGAAGCACTCACCACCACTGCAGATGAAGTGGAGGGCAGACTGGTGTTGCACCATGCTCTGGACGCCCTCCACCCAGCCACTTCGCACAGATGCATCTTCCCATGCTGCTCTCTTCAGAGTCCCATCCTCACCAAACAGCCTGGCCAACAGCCCCAGCCGCTGAGGGCAGAGAACACACAGAATAAAGAGCAAGCAGAGGGGCTTCAGAGGAGCAGAGAAGCTGCGTGTCAACAATATAAATACTGCAGTGAAACCTTCTAAATAAACACTAAAATAGAGAATTTTCAGATTCTCATGCTTGAACTCAACATAGCTCTTTTTTATGGACTAAGCAGTGTAAGGGTTCTATTGTTTGTTTCTTAAGATGCAGCAGAAAAGCTACATATACATTAGATCTGTTAAGCTGCTTTATGTTGCACGCATCTCTTTCCCAAACCAGAGTTTTGTTCTATAAATGGAGTCTGCTATATAGAACAGGACTTTAAGAAGCTCCCTTATTTTTGCAGGAAATCAATCTATTATGGTCAGAAAACTACATCTGTAATTGCAGTTTAAATCTAAAGGACCTGTCCAGGGATATATGATATTCTGCAGCTATTGATGAGACCTACTGCTATCCTATATAATGTTTTGAACTTTAATTGAGAATTACTACATATGAGGACTTACAGCTTGCTGCAAGACAAGCAATGAGATGACAGCAGCTTGATGTGACAACTGAGAAGGCTTATTGCAGGTTATCATTGAGAAGCCTTACATGCAGAATCTGTACATATCCAGGAGTCCTCAGCACAGGGGAAACCAGGCGCACAACTCACCTGCAGGTGCTCGAAGCTGCTCTTCGCAGCCGCGACTATCCCAGCTAACCGCAGCGTGAACGACAGGACTTTCGGCTCCGGCTCCGGCAGCGCCAGCACGGCGGCGAAGAACTTCGTCAGACAGGGGTTGTCTCGCAGCAGCTTCGCGGTGGGCTCTGGTGAACGGGAATTATCCAAGGACAGGAAGCGACGTCGCCGAACTCGGCGGTACCGGTGATCCTCGGCTTTAGCTGAATCCCAATCCCCCCTCTACCCCCTCTTACCCTCCCCCCTCTCCTCCCCCCGGCGCAGCCCTCGGGCGCCCTAACCCGCACTCACCGGCTTCCCTCAGCTCCCGGAACCAATCGAGCAGTTTTTCCAAGCAGGTGTCATCCGGGCCGCGCTGCCACGGATCGGCCAGCGCCGCACAGACGCTGGGCAGCAGCAGGGCGCACTCACGGCTCATGATGCGGCGGCCCCGGGGTGACATGGCGGCGGGGCGACGTTGGGCTCCCCAACGACCAAGGGAGAACTCGTTACCGCCGCCGCCGCCGGCCGTAAAGCGAGTGTCGCAAAAGCCGGGCGCGCTTAGCGCGCGCTGCTAACGTCCGATAGGCGGTTTTTAACGCAAATTAAGCCTTCCAGGGTCAGCGCGGCCCGGCCTTCCGCCATTCCTACCTTTCACGGCCGCTGGGTGGCACTCGCGCCCCGCAGCACGGCCTCACGACCGCCCCGCCAAGCCCCGCCTCACCCCCGGAGCTCACTGCGCGGGCGCACGCTCGGCCCGGAGCCTCGTTGTCGCGTCGCCTCGTTGCCATGGCTACCGCAACCCGGAAGTGCCCCGAGCCGGGCGCCGAGGCCTGAGGTCGGGCCTGCTATGGCCGCGGAGGGAGAGCTGGTAAGGAACGGGCAGCGAGGGGAGGAGAGCAGCCTGGGCGCGGGGCCCTCAGAACCGGCAGGCCGATGAGGTGGAGGTTGCGGTTGCTAGAGGAGGAGCGAGGCCCCGGTCCGTGGCGTGGGGGATGTAGCGCTCCTTTCTGTCCCTCCCCAGCAGTTCGATGGAGGCTTTGAGGCCCTTCGCTGAGAGCTGTTCTCTTCTTGTTTTGGACTGTGAACGTTTGCAGGGACTGGAGTGCTCGTCTTGTGGCACCTTTCTGCCCGGGTGAATGCTGTGCCAGGGCCGACTGCCTTCCTCGCTGTGGTTCCCCTTGCGACAGGCGCAGCTGTGCAGGGAGATGGCACGGAGTGATAAAAAGGCCTTAAAAACAACAGAAATAACATCTTGCTGTGCTGTGGGGAATCTTGCCTCGGGAAATTAAAAGCTAACTGGCATAGTGTGTGCTCTCAGCCAGCACCAAAAGCTGCTTTAGCTGTGCTGTTGTTGTCAGCCTCATCTCTTTTTCCATCAGCTGGGAGTCTAAGAGATATTTTGTCCCCTCCTCGCCTTTCACGGAGATAGATCAGCGTCTTTCCAAAGAATGGGGCTGCAGCTGGAAGCGCCACGGAGTTGGCGGCAAGTGAAAATGTTTTGTGAGGGCAGCGTGTGTTTGTGTGATCTGAAAGGGAAGTGGAAATTTTCCTTCTGCTGTGGATGTGCTCTCATTCGAGAAGCAGAAGGTTCTGTCAGCTCAGCGTGAGGAAAGATCAAACTCTTTTTTGACTCGGTAGTTTGTCCTTTTTTTTCAGCCCCATTGCTTCTTCAGTCTGTTAAATGTTCCTGTAGCATAGCAAGGCTGGGAACAAGTGAGGGAGGAAGAGGACAAAAGGATGAGTTGCTGTTTGGCCAGGTGTGACTGGGGAGAGGCTCATGCAGTGCCTGCACTTTGGAAATGGGACACCTGAAGGCTGTGTGATGGTGCACTCCAAAGTGCCTAATCTCTGTGGTACTTGTTAGAAGTGACTTGCATTGTTAGCACACAGAATGCAGATCGTGCTGTGTTTGCAAAAGTGATGACTTGTTTCCCACTGGAATTTGTTGTATTCGAGCTCTGTTGTGTTAGTAACAAATCATTCTGGATATGTATTAAAAGCAATTACTTGGAGAGCAGCAAATGTCACAGTTTGTGTTTATTTCCCAGGGAGATGACAGCTTGTCTGTGATAACCTGTGAATCAGATGCAGAAATGGTGAGTTAATGGCATGCTGCAGCTAAATGCCTTAAAAAGGCCTCTCAGAATGTTCTTGCACAGGCTACACCCATGCGATGGCTCCTGATCGATAAGAACATCCTTCAGAGAGGAGAGCTTGCAATCTTACTGCGGTGTAGTTTGATGTGAAAATCTCTTCTAATTCCAGGTGTAATTCAGGCTTCTAAATTCTCTGGGAGTTGCAAATGGTATTTGCTTCATTTTGCTTTTTATCAAGCTGAGGGCCTGAGTAGCTGTTTTACTGTGCTCTAATGGAATTGAACAAGCCTTTCCTTTAGAGGAGTGGTCCTACTCTATTCTGGTACAGCCTCTGCTCTGTGATCATTGTGGGCTTGCTGTTGTATGTAATGCAGACCGGGAAGGTCTTAGTATTCTGAGCATGAACAGTCTACTTCATAGCACAAAGCTTCAGTAGGTACCATCCTAATTTTTGTGACTGTTATTGTAGCCAGATCTGCATGTATTTAACGCTTCTGGTTTTGTTTTATGCAAAAAGGTTTTGAGTTATTCTAATAAGTGCTCTTCACATAACATGGAGATTGAAGCCAGTTTTGCAGTTATATGCTGGAGTGTTCAGAGAGCATGATATTTTAAGCACACCATTTTCTTTTTTCTTTTTTTCCAGAAATTAAAGAAGAAAATTTTTCACAAGCCTCCAAAGTCACCAAGTAAGAGCTCAAAAATCTTCTGCTTCCACTGTGCATAACAAGATAGATTTCTTTGTGGCACAGGAGGTAGATTTATTTGAAACAACTTCTTTGTTCTCACTGGAATTGTTCATTGTGTGTGCAGAGCGCCTCTGCTTGAGATTTGTATTCTGTAAGCAGTGAAGTTAGACTTTTATAGGCTGAGTATTGAAGCTTATAGTTTAGTTACAGTTCTTGATTTTTTTCAGGAAGGGGAAAACAATTTTTTTCCCCCCCATTTTAGTAAGTGCTGATATTTGCTCTGCAGAAAGACCATGGGATTACCAGATAATCAGAGATACCTGCACATCCTACCATCTAACAGATATTTATGTTAGTAGATTAAGCACTTCCATTTCATTCTTTTTTCCCTGTCACCTTAGAAGTACAGCGTAGAATGTTCTCCATCAGTACTGGATCTGCAGGTGTGCTGTGTCTGTAGCTTATTTTCTGGCTTTTATGTTTCTTACCATGTATTTCCATTTACCTTCCTTTTTATATTTATAGTGAATATCACAAAGAAAACAATCTCAGGTGTTGTTGTGATTGTTGTTACTTTGTGTTTATAATAAAAGAAATCACATAGCACTTCACATTTTTGCTCTAGGGTGAGAAGGAGGCAAACCCTTCTGATAGGAGCATATCTACCTCCTTCCTTTACCTGGAATCTCTAAATGATGGAATTAAAACAGTTCCTTATTTTCAACCATGATTTTTAGTTTAATTGCTTCTTCCTCTACTTCTCAATTTGAAGACTAACTTGCCAGCCAATATAGCAGACATCTAAACTCAGCTTCAAAACATGAGTAATTATCAGTATTTATACCTAACTGCAGTACCTGAAGTAGTGCTGGCAGGGGCTCTCCAGCAGTGTCAGACCCAATCCTGTTTTTTGATTGCTGCTAGAAAGTTGCCAGTGGTTTAATAGGCACAGAGCCACTAATGTCAGCTTATCCAGGAGTGTTCCTCTCACATGAGGGACATTTCTGTAGGTCAGATGTATGAACATAGATACAGTATGAACATAGATACACAAGTGTTTTAAGATTGAGTCTCCAAGTAAGTACTTCTGCTTATGTTGAGTGATGTTACTGTTACTATGTTACTCTGCCTCTTTCGCTTGTGGCTGGGAACCTGAAGCTCGAAACAGATTTTTTGTGATCTTGAGCTTTTTAAGGCAACATTGAGATATTTTCTTCTGTTTTAGAGTCTCCGTACAGCTCTAGCACACAACTGTATCCTAAGAAAGCTGCAGTTTGGAGATCTCTGCAGGGAACAGGCAACGCACATTTTGAGAGTGCAGCTATGAAAAACCCAAAGCAGATGTGGTTGGGATCACTGAAACAAGGTATCAGTATAGAAGTTTTGTCTGCAGAGTGGTTACAATTCACTCCTGGGGACAGCTTAACACATGAGCTCTGAGATGGGAAACGTGTGTTTGGTTAGAGGGTACATAGGAAGACATTTCCATAGTAGTTATTTGGGTGGTTGGAACTGAGTTTGAGTCATCTGATCTTGAGCATTGGAATTTATAGTAGGAATAATTAACAGCACCTGGAGCTTTCAATGTTGCATTTGTTCACAGTAAATCCACTGATGTAATTCACAGTTATCCCTGATTTCTGCATTTTGTTCCTTTTTTGTTGGCAGGAATGAGCCATTCCCTGAGATCAGATGTTGACACGGGACATATGCGAGCTGGCATTTCTAGTAGCACTCCAGAGTACTTGAAGGAAGCTCTAGGAATGAAGAAGCCCAAACATTCCCGTTCTTCTAGTAATGGTAAACTCTGTAACTGTATGATAAAAATTAGTGGTCTGGTTTTCTTCCATGTAAACTCATGCATTGTTTTTTAAGATCATAGCTTTAGTAAAACAAGCCCCGTTTCAATTTAACCTATGTTACAATGGTGTGTCAAAGTAGAATTGTTGGAATACTTTTGAGATTTACAAATTGGTTGAGGCAGCTCCCAGATTTTTTGAGCAATGAATCACTGTTAGCTTTCAGGAGTTCTTGCAGACTGCCATGCGTTTTCAGCTGAAAACATTGCAAATATAATATGGTTCAGTGGGCCAGCTGTAGACAATTTATTGAACTCTGTGAAACAGTTTCAGAACCATTGATAGAAACCATCTGCTTGCCTGAAATTCTGTGTAATTGACTCCTTTTACTTCTCCTCTAGAAAGTGTTCTATCATGTGGTTGTGATATTAAAATCAACTGGGTGTTATAAGAAAGGCAAAATGTGAAACTTTTGTCCTGTTCTTTTTTTTAAATGAGAACTGTGATGTTAAAAATCCCAGTATGAAATTGCATTTCAAATGCCACCTACACTGTTACTGCTAACACGTAGCTCATGGTGGCTCTAAAAGGCAGTAAGCTTTCGCCCATTAAGTATCAACAAAAAAACCATATTTTGGACATCTTTGGATGTGTTTTGTAAATAATTGTTGGGAAAAGACTTTGGTCTTCTGTGAAGTGTGGTTTTCTTCAGATGTTTTAATTTAGTGCAATAGAGAAAAGAAATTTTAGGAGAAATTTGCCATGAGATGTAGCAGAAGGTTCTATGGTAACACCTCAATTTTGTTTCCATATGTAAAATAAATTTCTTTGCTGATTTAGTTTTGTTTGTTTTTTTTTATTATTTTTAATGCTTAGTTTCCAATTTGATGATGTTTGAAACTTTTCCCTTTAAGGTTTTCATTTAGGAAAAAATATTTCTTTCAGTTCTGCTTCTTTTATTTACCTTTTTTTTTTGTAGGCTACATTCCTGGAACTCCCGACTACAAGGAAAAAGAAGAGATGTATGATGAAATCATAGAACTGAAAAAGGTGCTGTGTCTCTGATGCTCACACTGTAAAACCATGGGGTCTCTGTCTATCTGTACGTGTCCGGATGGAATTCTGTGGTACAACTTAGATATCCACCCAACACTTTTGTATTTGTAATGCATGGTCTAAACTATCTATTTAAGGCAATTTCCTTGTTCTTATGGTGTGATAGATACTTCTGAGCAGTAGATGTAGAAGCCTTGCAGTATATATCCAGTCCTGAACCTCAGCCATGGACACAGAAAAGTTTTATTGCATTGGTTTCTTTGCCCTTCAACCCAACCTCTTTTTTTTTTCTATTTTTTTTTTGTTTGTTTTCCATGCTCAGCTGTTGCTTGTCATGTTTTAATGACGTGGTGAGGCCAGATGTCCCTGTTCATTGCAGGGGAGTTGGACTAGAACATCTTTCAAGGTCTCTTCCAACTCAAACTATTCTATGATGGTTTGTCAAGTGAGGTTTGTGCAGTGTCTGAAAGATAAGGACAAGCTGAACTCTATGGATATGAATTAAAAAAAAAAGTCTTGGCTGTTGTAGATCATTTGTGTAAGGTGGCCTTTCTGTTAGAAGTTTTATTTATCTTCATAAATAACTTTATCTTTGTCCTGTCATCTCTCTTACCTGTCAGCCCTGGTCTACTGTGATGGTCTTTGTTTTGTTTTTTTTATTTATTGTGTGCTTTGTCCTGGCCATCATAACTAGAAATGTTCTGATGCCAGTAACAATTCATGTGAAAACTCAGTGTTTCTGAAATGAACTTTGGATTTTTCTCTCCTTTTTTAGACCATACAAGCTCAGAAAAACGAAGGAAATCGTATGAAAACTAAGCTGCGTCGACTAGAAGAAGAGAATAACAGAAAGGATAAACAGATTGAACAACTGTTGGATCCTTCCAGGGTGACTGTTGCTTTAGGGCAAGGGGTAAAAATTGACAGAACAGTGCTGATCTGTGTGATCCTCATTTTCTTCTCTCCCTTTGATTAGCAGTGAGTCTCTTCTGGAGCCGTTTGGAACTGGCTCTTATCTAACATTGGGCAGCTCCCAGAAACTTCTCACAGTGTTCTGAATGCTTTTTCACCTCTGTAGCCCCATTGCACATCAACCAAATGCAATTCTTTGTGCCTGTTGCTTTATGCCTTGGTAGCAGTGTGCTAATACAAAATGGTGAGCATAGGGACTTTAGAATTTAAGCTGTTGGACTGTGAAAATGAGTACGTTAGAAAGTCCTGTGGAAATTGCTAGCAGAAGAAGTAGCAAAGTTTGTCACTTGCTTTGTTTGTCTTCTCTTGCAGGGCTCTGAGCTGGCACGATCTTTGTCAGCAAAGAAGTCTGATAACAGATGGGTAATTGTTACTTTGCTACCTTTTGCTTTCATTTATACTTTCTTCCTCTTGTGGAATTGAACCACTACTGATTTTAAAAAAAACTTTTAGGGAATTGTAACAATTATTTTTGTAGTCAGGTAGATAACTGACAACAAGGATCTGGAATTAACCATATTGCAGGTAGCTTTCTTTGTCACTTCCTTGAATCTGTTTGCATCAGTGTTTTCCCTTTTTCTTGCTGCTTTTAATTTAACAAGGTAATGGGTGCAGTTGTTTGTTTTTTTTCTTGTATTTTGTTAAAGATTGTGTGTGAAAATTATTAAGCTGGCTATGTTACCACAGATATAAATTAGGGTCACAGGATGGCAAACATGTTTCTGATTTACTAAAGTATGTAGGAGTAAGTATGTCTGGTTAAGTGCAATTTACAGAGAGGGCAGGATTATAGAGAAATCGAACTTATGTGTAGATATGGAATATTCCAGCTCTCTGTTCTTTCTGTAGGTGGTTAATGGATTAAAACAGAAGATTTTCAAGCTAGAACAACAGTGCAAGGAGAAAGACAACACTATCAAGTATGACTTTATAGGGGTAGGGACTTGTATTGGATAATAGAGGGGATTGGAAATCCATGTTAGTTTTTTGCCTATATTCTTCTGGTTTTTTTTAACACAGATTAATAAACTTTGAGAATGTCTTAGAAATTATAAACCACCCACCCAGAAGCTGTAAATCAACAAGCATTGCAGTGTCTCTGCCAGTATTGCTGGATTAACTTCTGTGCTCTGTTTTCAGCAAATTCCAGTCAGACATGAACACCACTGATTTGGAAGAAATGAGGATAGCTGTGGAGACCTACTGTGAGGAGGTACATCTGATAAAGCTCTCAGCATGCATGCTGGAAAAGAAGCTCAGATGTTGAGCTGAAATAGAAATCAAAGATTTTAGATTTCCTACAGCTTAGGTACACATGTAATTAGAGCAGAACTTTCATTGATATTTTGATAGCTCCAACTCTATGTACCAAAAAATTTTGCTTCAATAAGCTGAGTGTGTTAGCCAAGAATGGGGAGTAATGAAACTAATATACATCCATACATGTATTGTACATGTGAAAGCCAACATAATGATAGCCTGATTTTTCAGTGGTGGCCTCATTGAATTTATGACTAGCCAAAGGGTCTTCCTCTGATTTCCTTGTAGTGAACAAAGGTGCTGTATTAACTATGTCAGCTTACCTCAGCTAGCTTGTTAATAGAATCTATATTTCACACTTACAGGTTCATCGTCTCCAAATCCTCCTGGCAAAATCTGAGACTATGAAGAAAAAGTATGTGAACTCTTTTTGAGGCACATATTTGTGTATGTGTATCTGATGTATCAACTGTATACTTTTGATGGAAAACAACTACATTTGTCATTTTTCTTTAGTCTCTTTTCTTTCTCGTACATCACTTAGTGGGTGTGGAAAAAAAATGCTAGAGATATTTAAAAAGCCCATAAAAGCTCTGAAAGTCTCTGAAAGTTTATTTCAGTTAAATGAAATCCATTTTCCCCCGTGATCACATTTGTTCTTTTGCTACTGACACTTGAAACAAACTCAAAAGATGCTTAGGGTTTTACAGTTGAGTCAGTTCTGCACCTTTCTCTAGGGAGTGTGGTGCAGAGAAGTTATTTTGGAGTAAACTTGATTTTCCCATAGCGCAGAGATACAGATCCAAAGCTCAGGGTTGCTTTTGAGAGAGATCTGTGAGTAGCACTAATAAGATACTGACAAAGAAGCTTGTACTGGTGCTTGTCACTAGTGCACAGAGGTATATAGATGGTAATAAAGGGAAACATGCTGTGAGAAATGATCTCTAGAGGAAATAAAAGACAAAGCACAAAGCCAAAAGACAAAGCTAGACCCAAGTAAGAGCATGTGTGCAAGTAAGTGTTGGTCAAGCTGAGGAGAGGGTAATGGTCTAGTGGGGTAGGAGAACATGCTAGCACACCAGATCAAAACTTTCTTGCCCTCGTAGCATTGTTTTAAGGTCAGACAGCAATCTTAACTTTTGGGTGTCATCAGTCTTTGGGCTGATGGAAACATGAGAGCTCTTTATGGGCTATGTGCACTGGTTGTGTTGCCTTGATTCCTACTGACTCCTGTGGATTAAAAACTGCAATTTGATTTGCCACTGCTTTTAAGAAATGTTCATCTCTTGGCTCAGGCGCACAGTGACGAGCTTCTCAAGGCTGTAACCATCACAATTAATTTAGTCACAGGTAAAAATGAGTCATCAGGGCTCTTCCTTGTCCTCATTTATTTGTATCTTTGAAAAACAGTGGTCAAGGCTGTCTCTCCTGATTATTTGACTGTCAGTCTCTACTTGAGAGGCCGAGCTCTGAAGTAATAGGTGAAGTTGAAGGTCAAGACTCTGGCACAGAAGGAGTGTTTCTTTCACGAGGCTTGCCTACATTATTTCTGGCTGAAGTGAATGACATTTAACTCCTCTTTTTTCACTGTTAACTATGAGTATTTCTGTGTAAAGCTGTGGCTTCCAATTGTAACCACGAAATTAGACAAGCTTTCAAATCCTCAGAATGGGCAGCAGATGTTCCATTTTAGTTTTGATGAGCCTAAAACAATGGCATTCAGTAATCGTGATTTCTGTCACCTCAAAGTTTTGTTGATTTGGTGTTTCTGTGTTGTTTTTTTTTCCCTCCTGTCTGGGACAACTTTATAAATAGTCTATAAAATGATATCTGGATAGCTTTGTTTGTTTGTCCTGATTTCAATTTCTTTCAATTTCCAAAATGTAAATTAGGTTCAATTTTGCACTCTGATAGTGTAATGGTAGACCATCTTCTCCTTTACCTACAATTATTCCAGTGAACAAGTGATCTAAGATTCCTTTACAGTGGAATTTGTCCAAAACTAGGTCCATCCTTTGATTTCAGAAGAAAGTTTGCAGTAACTTTCTCATTTAAGTATTAAATGCTTCATTTAAGTACTAAGTGCTTCATCTCACTAGAAATCTGTTTTGCTAACAAGCTTTACAACTTCGTACATCTGGAAGCTGTGATTTCTTCCTCCTTTTATTAGAAAAATTAGAAGGGCAGAATCATTGTAACACCTGAAGTATTTTTAATGCAGGACAGGCTTTCCTTATTCTGGTGCTTCTCATTTCCACCACATCAACGTAAGTAGCATCCACGAAATCTGTTTCAAAAATCTCATTGATTGAAATGTATCTTAAAGAAAGAAATTTCTCAGGAGTTCACAGTTTCACATTAGAGCAGCATTCACAGTTATCTCAAAATACATTTATGTGTAGGATCTTTCTGTTTATAGCCTGTTCTTCCAATCTCAATCTGCTCAATGAGTGAAAGGGAGCAATTAGGAGCACACAGGTTATCTTTCTATGTTGAACAGTTTTTCAGAGTAATCTCTGCATTGGCTGAAGTGGTTTTTCATCTGTGGTCCATAGAGTACTGGTAAGGCATTGTAAGATCTGTTAAGAAAAGAGGTAGAAAGCTCTAAGTAGAACTCAGACAAGCACTCCTGCTTATGCACTGAGGAGACAAGAGTGTCCTCAATCAATCAATGAACTTTCAAAGTTTAACTTCTTACACTGATGTAAATTAAAATAACTGTGAAAGCGTTGAGTCAGATGATCTTTATTCTGCTAGGAAAAAAAATTCAACTTCTCTAATCAAAAATGCTGAGAAATGTTATCAGGGAGGAAATGGAGACAATTAAGTTACCCAGCTAGATAGTGAGGCTGTTTTATTTCTTCTGATGCTGCTTTTTTGTTCTCTGCTTTAAAGTTAACTTCCTGTTTTTGATCCTTTTTCAAGTGCAGAGGGCAGAGATACCCAAAAACGACTGAAGGCACTGAATGCTGCTGTCCTGAGGTTGTCCCGGAATATCAAGGAATTGCAGAATGAGAATCGGTGTCTGAAAGAAGATCTGGATCACATTTTGAGCTGTTCTGCGTCCAGGAAAACAAAAAGTAGGCACTGAAATGTGGGGCAATGGATTTAGGTACATTTGAAAGAAGTTTGAGAGGGAGGGCAGGACCTCAAAGTGGCAGAATTAAGAGAGGTAAACCAAAAATGGAGATTTGGATTGGGCAAAGGTTATAACAAGGTGTTTGTTAGAGGGGTCTGTCTCTAAATAGCAGGGATGCTGCTCCAGGATGACCTGGGTTTTCTTTATTATTATCCCTGAGAATTCTGGGCTGCTATAACTTAAAGATTAAAATTTGCTGGCAGATTTTTTCAGTTGCTGAAAACAGCTAAGTACCAATGGCTTATATTGATTTCTGAGTCACATCCATCAATATCGTTTTCATCTTTTGATTGCTGCCTCTTTAAAGCTGAAGCTCAGTGATCTTAAGGTGATCCTTTTGTATGGGCAGAAAAATATTAATTCATGAATGCAGTTTCCTGCTTAAAGTTTTGTTGTTGCATTTAGATTATAGCGACTGGAGCAGGCAGAGCCTTATGAGGCGGATTTTGGAGCTAGAAAAGGTGAGTGTTAATATTCTTGTGGCCATCTGAACTGTCTTTAAACAGAAAATGGAGAAACACTGGCTTGTGCTGGTGGCAGTGTGTATTCTGTCTCACACATGTGAACTGATATCTGTCCCATGTCCCCTTCCTCCCCTTTTCTTCTTTTCTTTTCTCAGAATTAGTGCATGTAGATGCATATTTCAGAAACAGTTTTCATTTCATCTTTTCTCTTGGCCTAAGTGAAAATTTTTTTATGCTGAATTCAATTTTCTTCTCTTTGTGTTTTCTTCTGTGTAAATTTATTTTGCTCAGAAAGTAGGTGACATGGAGAACACCAGAGTATTGTCAGCTGATAGTGAGGCAACACAGTTACTTGGTGTGTCATCTTCACCTTCTACAGACCCAAATCATGCAGCCTCTCAACAGGTAGATCATGCTGAGGAATGCCATCGACTCCGAGAGCTAGTAAAGAAACTGAAGAGTGATAGGAGTGCTCTTCAAAGTCTCCTACTTAGTAAAGAGTAAGTGCAGCACTTGTTTTTTTGTTTATGTTTTTTTAGCATAAGTTTTATTCTGGTCTGCCACATTCTCCACTTAAACCTTCCTTCTGCCAGGCCATACGCTGTCTTCTTTCTCTCCTGTTAGCAACTGATTTGTAATTTAAATTGCTTAGGCTGGTTTCATATGTCACTGCATAAGGGCAGGCAGGTTATTCTGATCATGAGCAGAGATTTGCACACAGCTGTGTATTGCTAATAAAACGCTTTGCCTCTCTTTACAAATTTTGCTTTATTTAAAGGGTAAATTAAATGTGTAGTTTCTTTCCAAGTTTAAGACAACCCATTTTGTTTAGAAGTTTAAGTAAAAAATAATTACTTTATTGGGATATGACTGATGAAAATATTGCTTAGATTTCCTTATTCTTGTTTAGCTTAGACATCAAGCAGTTGCTTCAGGCCAAGGCTGAAGCAGAGCTGGAGCTGCAGAAGTACCAGAACAACAAGGAAGAAAGCACGAAGGAAGAGCTGACTTTAAGGTATCATATCTTGGTTTAGTAGATCTTTAAAATAAATAAATAACTCCAAGAAAAAAACTCAGCCAAAACCCATTAAAGAGAATTCTCTTTTGAAGTGACACACAATTCATATAGATCATATGGGCTGCAGGAAGCTGGGAATTCATTTATGTAAAGCTCTGATGGATAGACAGGATAAGTTATCGGGGGAGGAGATCTGCAGAGTTTTGGAGAAAGTGAAAGACTGAGATATACAATAGGGAAAAGAATTAGATTGTAAGAAAAGTGAATGAGGTGGATGGAAAAAAAAAAGCTTGCCATGTTGCACTTGAGAACTTCTTTCAATTGACAAGAAAAACTGTACTATCTTTATCTAGAAGCTTCTGCCTTTAGACTGTTGCTAATATATTGATAATAATCCTGTGCAAATGTAGGGGAGAAAAATAGTGACTTCCTTATTGCTTTGTAAGATGGGACTTTGTTGCAGTTTCATATTTGTCAGTCATCATTTCAAATCTACTTGTATTATTAATAGCATCAATTGTACCATTCTAACCTTGGGCCATTTTCTTTATAATTTTAACCTAAGGCTTTGCTATCGCAACTTGAGAATTGATTGTCAATGTTCTGATGCTGTGAGAGTATGTCTGATGTTATCCTGAGCACCATTTCCCACTTGGACATTTAAAAAAGCCAAAGTAACCCAATTTTATGAAACAGGTTCAGTCTATTCAAAGCAGGAAGAACAGAAAATGTCTGACTATTAATATATTTGCCTTTCCAATCATAGCGAGGAAATGCAGAACCTTACACAGAAAGAAGGGAAATCACAGTCAAAACTGGAGGAAGAGGAGAGACAAACGACAGAAGATGCATTAGAGAAACTTAATGAGGTACAGATAAATGTTTTGTGGGTATTTTTCTTTGCATCTGATATCCTGTGAGTTGTTCAGATAGTCTAAATAGCTAAATGTTTCTTCTCTTTTCTGACACATGGGAGACACACACAGAAGGAAAGGAAAGGAGGAGGGGAAGCAAGAGCAAAAACCGTCCTTTCCAATGATTTTATGCTGACCAGGTGATCATTTAGGGCACATATGCTACTTGGTCAGAAAATACTATTTAGCTGTTCTGTTTGGATGGAAGCTGGGCCTTTTTTTTTTTTTTAATTTTTTTATTTACATGACATGATATTTAAGTAAAAATGGCAGAAAATGGCAGTACAATGCAGTAAGCACTTAACCCCCTTGAACTGAAGTATTTCTAGAGTTAAAGTATTCATAGCACCTCCATTTTGAGTATGTAGATGTCTAACAGCTGTGTTTGTGCAGCCATTTGGCCTGGACAGTTTTAAATGGATCTCTGCACTCAATTTGTTTTATTCATGAATAGGAGTGAACTTGGTATCAGTGATCTCCCACCCCTGTGCTGAACGTTGTGGCTGATCTGTAGAGATGAATGGGCACTGGCAGAAATGCTTGCAGATACAGGGAGGTCATGTTAATCTCATTCCACTAAAAACCATCTAACAGTTATAACTGGAAATTTTGACCATTGGAACTTTCAGATTAAAGTACTCTGAAATACAGGTTGTACAGCAATAGAAATAAAAATGTCCGTGAGCTTAAAGGGATGCTATTTCTGATATATAGTGCAGTTCTGTAGGAATTTAAGTTAGATTTTTTGTTAGAGGGTGATGGATGCTAAATGATGTTTTGAATACCAAATAACTTGAGTTTCTATTTAGAAACAGGCAATGAACAGTCCCTTCTTTCCTCTGCAGACTATGTATATTCTTGGCCGGTAACCATCTATTTATTGAAATGTTCCCATTATTTGTAATTATCACTAAGTTCCCACCAATTTTTCATTTTAATGGTAGGTTGTCACTTTTAATATAACATGATCCATTTGCTAAATGTAAGCCTTTAACTCAGCATTTCAAAGGTTATAAATAAATCCTTTTCAAAGAATCAAGCAGCTTTTTTCAGGGTCTATAAAATCTCTTATTGTTTCGCTTGGAATTTTATACCAACAAATTAGATTCGTGTTTTAAAATTGCTGTTGTGACTTTAGTTTGGCAAGTGAGGTAAGATGATTGGTATAGGTTGGATATTTAGGGATCAAAAGGATCAGATGGCCAGAGGCTCAATGGACAGCCACATCTCAGGAGAAATATCTGGAAGAAAATCTTGTTTTGCTCTGTTTCTTCATCTTTTTCCTCTAATTAACTGATTTCTTCAAGACAGAAGAGTAGAGTTGTACTGATTTACACAAGCTCTCAGTCTTGCATGCGTGATGGCCAGCACATCAGTAAGGTTAAATACAATTTTGGGCTCCCACCTGCCAGCAAGAGACACGAGAGAGCTTCCAGGTTGATTAATATTTGTGTTCCTTGGAGAAGAATTGCAAAATTAGGTACCCTAACATTTGTTCTCAGTCTGTCAATAATACAAAAAATGTTTCTGGTCAGCAAAGCATTGATTTCCACTGTGGGAGTTCCTACTGCTTTAGTGATGCATAGAAACATAGAAGTACATGTAGGTGAACACCTTTCCATTCCCACGTTCAGCTAGCAGCTGAAACAAGGACAGCAACGTGTTTTACAGTAACAGTCACCTGGATTACAGGTTTGAACACGAGCAGTATTCTGAACTAAGATTTTCCTCCTTACCCTCTTTCCACCCTATGGGCAGGCAGAACATTGAAGGACTTTGGTGTCGATTTCTGAGTCAGTTGTAACCTATATCCCCTCACAGAATTCAGATTTGCATCAGTGTAATGAGTTAAAGATTCTCCTTCACAGCGTTCACCAAACTGCACAGTTAAAGATGAAGAAGACTGCAAGAAGGAACAAGCAGCCAGATGTATCCAGAGATGGTGGAGGTCGTACCGAAGTAAGGTGAGAGTCTCTGGTTGGGAAGCAGTGAGGTCATCCTGCTCTGAATCTTAGCCTGGTTTCAGAGTCTGGATAACCTGACACGGGGCTCCAGGACCTGCAGCAGTGATTCCTTACCATCATCTTCTCTTGCACCACTCTTTTCAAATCCTTCCTGATGCTTCTTTTGCCTTTGCTTCCTAGAAGCTTGTTTCTGTTCTGAGAAGTGCAGTTTCTACGTGGGGGAATATGGGTGAGCAGATAAACTAAAGGAGCAGAAGCAGTGCTTCCTTGGTAACGTTGCCTCCTCAGATACTCTTCTCATGGCTCCTTCCTGCTGCACCTAGCATTTGCACTAGGTGTAGAGCATTAGGAGTAGAGCCCAAACTAACCAACCCAGTGTGCAGCTGATGTGTCCTGCCCCTCTGATATGCCACATCAGAGAAGTCTCTTCTAGCAACTAATGCCTGTAGCACCAAGACAAGCTTTCATGAGATTTGTTTTTGTGGTTTTTTTTTTTCTTCAACACTGTTGTGAAGCACAGACTTCTCAGTGCTTTGGACCTGTGCTTGGGAAAGCTGCCTAACTTTCCGTTTGAGGCTACAAATGAATGACACAGTAGCTAAAGCTACAGTAAGCAGTACCGAGTCCTGAAACCGTTGCGTTTTTTCTTATTCTTTCAACTGTTTCTTTTTTCTTTTCTTTTTTTTTCCAGCAAGCTTTCAAACAAGAGCGAAGTTTGTTAGGCAGTGAAAATAATGAAATGAGAAAATATAAGGTGGGGTTAAATTCTTTGAAAAGATTACATTGTTATTTATTATGTTAAACTTTGAGATGTAATGATCTATGACAACGCATTTTCCATTTCAGAAGGAAGAAATTGCTCTGGGTGAGGTGAGTATGTTTATGATACCCAACAAAACAGTGAATCACATGTAACCTGCATAAAAGCATAACCCAATATTTTTTTTAAATTATTTTTAAACAGGTTTTATTGTGATGAGCTGTTGTTCAAAGGCCATCTTTGTAATTCAGGCTGCTCATGATCCACCTTGTGACATCCTGATTTTGTTTGATACATCTTTTCAAAGTGTTCACCACTCAATCTCAAATTTTCTGTGTGTTTTTCATTTACACTGTGATGAATCTTCAGAAGAATTTCAAGTAGGATTTTGAAGCCTTTCCTAAAGAGAAACATTGCTGAGTGTTCTTCAGAAATTGAGTTTGTTTGACAATTTTGGCACTTCTTAATAAATGCTTTGCATACAGGATTTGATTAAACTTTTTTCAAATCACACAGCATAGCATCTTACACTTGTTTCTTACAGAAAATAAAATCCTACTTTCAGAAGTTAGAACAAATTCTAATTATGTGACAGAAGCATGTGTTGTGTCTAGATTAGAATCTAGGAAAATATTTGAGCAGAGAGGAAAGACTGCTGCATTCAGCACAATCACTGCAGTGATTTGCCAGGCTTTACTTGATTTCTGATCATACCAGAGCATCAGAGAGCCTGCTGCCTAGCCAGAATCTAATAGGAGAGTGGGATAATATTTCTCTATGTGTGAAATACAGGCTAGCACTGGCAGCTGGAATGTAATTGCATTTGATAGGATCAATGATGAACAACTTTTAGGCTGAGTTTAAACTGTGGGTTGTTTTATATCCCTCACGTGTTGGGTAAATTCTCTGGGTTGTATGGGAGTCTCTGTGAAGTAAATGTGTGAGATCCCTTCAGCTTATAAAGATGTCAGGACATCACTGTCCATTGCAAAGGGAAAAGCTATTTTGCGTATGTGCCTCTGTGCTTGGGACTCTTGTTTATAATTTATAGCTGCCACCTTTCAAGGGAGTTACCATTTCTTCTTCTTCTTCATGCTAGGCAGTTGTTGTGCTTCAGGCAGCTTTCAGAGGACATCTGGCTCGACAGAAGCTGCTACTGAGTAGTGGGCTGCATGATGCCCAACCTTACAACAGGCAAAGCACAGGAAGAAAGGTAACTTCAGGGGCAAATGGGCTATATCATTATTTTCACCTTACTTTGTAGAGTACTGTGCTTCCACACTTAATTCTCTGTGTCACCCTGTAGAGCGATCTTAATGCACTGGTTGGTAGCACCACTGTATTTCCAGAAAGATATCCAGTTCATTCCCTGGTATTCCTTTCTGACTTCTTAGTTTTTCGTAGAAATAAAGCTGTAATACCTCTGCATTATAGTCTTTAACTGTTCCTTACCAGTTAAGCATTTTTTTCTGTAAATTGTTTGCCAGCTTATGTGAGCATCCTTTGCACCTTTAGCGTGCTATAATTAATTCTCCATTCATGTTGTCCATCTGGCTGCACTTGTCAGTTTTAAGCAAATAGGCCAGTTGTAGCAGAACTGAATAGTTCATGAAGGTTGCCTTACCTGTTCTGGCTTCTAGATGGTTTCCTGCCTGAGGTATAAATGAACTTCAGAACTCTGTAAGCCTTACCTTGCAAATATCTAACATTTCATTAATTGAATATGTATATTTCAAAACTTGTAGGGTGATCGGGTTTGCATTCCTACTGGTTTAGTCTTATAGAAACTTTAAGACTGCAGACCAAAAGATAGAAATGTTTGCTCCACTGCTGTTTTCACAATCAAGAAATAAAATTGACAAAGCTTCTGTCACGTTTCTGTGCAATTTGTAAAAGGTCAGTTCTCTTTGATCTGATTACTCTGCAGAACTCCTGTATGCCTCATGTGTCAAACTCCTTCAGCTCATCTTCTCTCAACAAGGAGAAAGAGAAGATTGTGACATTCATCCAGTCCGTTTTCAGGGCTCACTTAACACGTACAGTACTGCTTGAGGAAAGGTAAGTGATGAATAGATTTTTCTGCAGTGTAGTAGCAAAATTGTTTTTACTACAGAGGAGGGGTAATTTTTTTGTGTAGGATTTTAGTGTGGGTTCCTTGGCACAGAAGGAGAACGAGAGCATTGTTCAAACACACACAAGATAGCTTTCTCATGGGTATGCAACAGAAGAGTTTCTTGTTGCAGTCTTCCTACATCCTGCTGCATGTTCTCTTCCATAGGGATGAGGGAAAGTAGAAGAAAAGAATTACTCTTTGGGAAAAAAAAACAACAGTTGCTGTCAAACTCATTGCTAGCTTGAAATTGAGTGAAGCTCTGACATGTGGAAGTTAAATGTTATGTGGAAGAAGAGGAGGAAGGAGCTAGAATATGATCTTGCATGAAGTCTACTCAGCTCAGGAAGAACTCAGCCATTTGCTTACTACATAGGTTTATGGTGGCTCTGGCTTGAAAAAATACTTCCTTTTTCTCCAGGATTTACTGCACCAGAAGCCATTAGTACTGACTGCTATGGTTACAGTGAGAGTTACTTAATTGTCACCTCACAGGAATGACTGTGCTCACTTCCATAAGTGATAAATGTTGATGCTAGTAATACAAGAAACTGTCCTGTATGCATTCTGACAACAGATTGGTGTTCTTGTTCTGTACCTCATGCTATGCATTGTGTCTTTTTGCAGGCCCTCTGTGTCTAGCACAAGTGAGAAAATGGATTCTGCTCTCTGCAGGACAGAGAACAAACCAGTCTCAGCAGCACTCCAGACCAGCCTGTCAGCCAGCATGTCTTCTCTTCCTGGTAATCTTATTTCCCTTTGTGCTCAAAAGCATGTGGAGTTTGAGCAAATGTATGCTTAATTGTACAGGGAAGTTCTGCACATGCATACACATGTTCATATGCATGCTTGCACTCTGTATCCATGTATTCTTTTATACAAGCAAGTGCAGTCCCTCCAATAAAGACTAAGTTCTGACAATACCACTCCCAGCTTCTCCAACTTCACTTGCTTGCTGCCGCTTCAGGTTGGAAAGTCTCTCTGGGGAGAATGGTAATTATATAATATTTACCACTGTAGCTGTTGTATGGTATTCTCCACCATGCTTTGGACCTGAAGCCGTAGACAAGTCAGCTGTGTCTATTAAGTCATGTTTCCTCAGCAGTCTTCATTTGCTGCAGTAAGGAAAAAAAATGAAGTTGTGGATGACTTTCCAGCTGGTACCACAGTGGTGCAAACTGGGAAAATGTCTTTTCTTTTCTCATGGCTGATCTACAATTTGGTTTCCTTCTTGAATTCTACTTGCTGCTTCTGAGAACATGGAACTAAAGCCAGAGGTGCCTCTAAGAGGCTGTTAGAAGTACTGAGCAAGAAAGGCAAAACAATGATGCAGAAAGAAAAGCTGTAGACACACAGCTTCAAAGGACAACAAACAGAAAAAGCTAGCTCTATCCTGAACAGGAGATTTTATGGACCCCAGTTGGAGAAAAAAAGAGCAGCTTTGAGGGTGACCTGAGAAACATTGACTTCTTTTTGTTGGTGAAAAGCTGATACTCCCTGCAGACTTTCTGAGAAACAGAGTGTGGTTTAAGCAGCTCAGGCTGTTTCTGTAAGATATGAGATGGAGAATAAGCCAGATTTGCCAAGGCTGTGAATACAAAGATTACCCTGCAGTGGAGGAGGGAGTATATAAGAAACTTCACTGTATGCCATATTCAGAAGCACATTCTACTACTTTTGAAGGGGTCAGTAATACTTGGTTCTGAAGGTATTTTAGTTTTGAGTGATTTCAGTTATGTCTAGAGACAGTATCCAGAAAAGAAATCCCACAGCCTCCCGTTTTGCCTGGGCTGTAAGTTTACTGAAAGTCTGATATCTGTCCTTCCTAACTCATGACTGATGTGAAAATGTGCTAGTGAAATTGGCTTTTGGAGTAATGCACTGCACTGGTCATTCTGTATTTTGGAAAGCAGAGAAGACTAGGAGCTTGTTTAACAGCTGAGTGATTTAAAGCAATCAAATTCCTTTGGCTTTAAATCATGCAGCTGTTGAACAAGCTCTTGCTTCATTCGTTCCAAGGTCAAACTCGTGTTTTGTGACCTTTCAATCTTTCAAAGATCTTAAACTTTCTATGAAAATACACATTGCAATAAGTCATTTAGTTTCACAAGCCTTTTGGCATTATTTTGAGAGGAATGGGAAAGATGAAAGTGTGTTATAAAGAGGCTTGTGTATGGGCTAGAATAAATTACATTGTTTTCATCAGGTTAGGTATGTCTGTTTTCTTTAGAGGAATAAAATCTAGCACAAGTGTTGCAGCATTCAGCGCTGCTTTGCTTTGCTCACAAATGTGGATACTACTTGAAGAAAGCCATTTCTTTGCTTCCAATGAAGTGGAACAGATGATAACAATTCAGTCTAAAATTTAGGCTTTTGTTTCTTTCTGTCAGGGGAGTGATAGAAAGGAAAGAACGTTCAGAATATGCACAGCAATCTTGAGTAAGCATTGCTCTCCACATATTGCTGCTCTGGGTACAACTGTTAGCTTATCTGAAGCATTTTCAAAATCATAATGAATTTAGAACTAGTTGTTTCACTAGTGTGCTGAGCCATTCACAAGCACAAAGATATTGTTGTCATTTTGAAGTGCATCCAACTGAAGATGAGGGCAATAAAATCTCAGTCTTCAAGAACGGGATATAATCTCAAATGATTTGGTCAATATTAAGCCATTTCATATAATGTCTATTTGGTGGAGGCGTTGCACCTTCTAGTTACTGTGCTTGCTTCCAAAAGTTCTCTTTCCTTATCCCTATCACAAGCACTCATAAATCTTTCTGAAAAATCCTCATATTCTTTGCTGACTGATACAGAGAGGAATTTCACTTAACTAGAAAGTCATGCGTTTCTTTGCTTCTGTGGGTTGAGGTCAGCATGATGGCCTCCTGCATTCCTTGTTTTCATTCACAGGCTCTCTGCCTGTCACCCTTTTTCTATTCTGGGCTTGTTGCAGACCCCTTTTCTTTATTCCACATTCCAATTGCTGCGTATGCCTCTTCCATACCAGCAGTTTTCTTCGTCAGGAACCCCTCATTTCACCATAACAGCAATGGATCATCAGTTCTTCTCCCTAAGGAAGGTTCCCTGTATGCCCTCTGCTAACTAGTCCACTGTCAAACTCTCAGTGCATAGCCTCTTCCTTGCATGTTTCCTTTTTCTACCACAAGTCATCTTGATTTGTTCCTTTTCCTCTAGGAGAGATGGTCTTTTTTCAGAGAACCGACACTCGAAGCCGAAAAATTAGTGGAGCTGAGGGCAGGATATTGAGCTAGAAGATCTTAATAGCTGTCATCATTAAGTTAATAAATTTCTTGCACAGGGGTTAGAATCTGCTGGTTCTGCTTGTCAGATGTAAAGGGCCCCATGTATCAGTTTTCTCTTTCCAATTTTTAGTGGAACCAAGGTTCTATCTGTTTATGCCCCAAACATTTCTTTAAATTGCCATTGCTGAGATGCATAGAACCAATAAAACTTTATGTCATTCAGCACGTGAATATATGTAGTGGTTTGTAGATAGATGAATGAAAAGCATTGTTACGGACAGCTTCTCTCAGATTTCTCACCCATTTCCCTTCTCTCTATTTATATCTGACTGAAGTTCTCATTATGACCTTTCTGCTTGGATCGTTTTTTCCTTTTCTGACCATCTAATAAATACTTGTTTTTATGGCCTGGTTTCAGTATCACGTTGCTTTACTTTGTGGTGTGTAACCGCTTGCAGAGATTTAAAGACAAGAAGACAAATCATGTGTGGTCAGTGTGTCAACTTAGTGCTTGGCACGCAGCTTCTGTCATTAAAGCAGAACAGGAATAGTTACATGCAGGAAAAAACAGATGAGAGATATTCATAACTGCAGGTAATTCTGGAAACTTGATGGCTCAGAGAATATTACTCTTCCCACAAGGGCTTGTTTTTGTCACTGTTCTTTATTGATGCCCCTGTTTCCTTTTGCAGTTGTTTCGGCCGGCGCTTGTGAGAAGCAGGCGCAGCCCGCCCTGTCTCTGCCTGTGGATGAAGCTCACTCGGACGATTCAGATGATATTGTAATTGTCTCTCCATCGTTGAGGATGAAGAAAACCTCCACCCACTTCTTTAATGGGCTCTAATCTTGAATTATTCGGTTCGCAGACAAAGGTATTTCCACCGAGGTAAAGCGTATCGAAGATGAACAAAGGGGGGACGTCAGCCTGCAGTTGTCTGCTTTTTTTCAGCTGTGGATGAATACTTGTTTGATAAGTCATCTCTGCAGATACATGGCTACAAGCTGCTGACTGTCTGTTAGCCTTAGCCCTGTAGTACAAAGAGAGAGTTTGGGTTGTAAAAATGCTGCACCAAAGCAGTTGAATTTGTGAGACAGAAGTTGAAATTGTCAAATTTAAATGAAAGCAGCAAAGGCTTGAGATATTTCATAGAATCATGGATTTGTTTGAGTTGGAAGGGAGCTTTTAAAGGCATCCAGTCCAACTGCCCTGCAAAGAACAGGGACGTCTACAGCTCTACCAGGTGCTCAGAGCATTTTGTGTCCAAGGAAGTCTTTCAAGTTGACTAAGATACCTTTTTAAATTGGGAAGTGAAAAATGACTTAGCCCCAGTTTTCAGCCTGTGTATGCAAAGGGGAGCAGCTTGTATTTGCTATGAGGTCCTCTCTGTTTAAAAATGTTATTGTGGCATTTTAATTTGTATTTTTATACACTGAACATTTACAGTCTCTGCAGACGTGTAAAGTCTTTTTAGAACATCACTTCTGTCATAGCACTGCTCTAGGTCTACTGCGTCTGCACAGTTTTCTTATTTATTGCTCTTTCCCAGTGTTTGCTATCGTATATATTGTACTACTTTGTACGTGATCACGTAAATGCTTCCATTTGCATTTGTCAGAGAAGGGGTGTAGTAGCAGGAATGTCCTTGTGACTAGTTTTTCTGCTTGCATATCACAAATGCAAGGGGAGATGACACTGCAAACGTTTGACGTAGAAGATACGATGCTGTATGTCCTGTTCCAGCTTGTATCACTGGATTGCCTGAAACTCCCACCTAGCTAAGTTGCTCATACACTGAGCTCTAAGGGGTTTTAAGTTTCATGTTTCTTTGCTGTAGACCTCTCCTCTCAGCACTACCTTTGTGTGTGTGTGCACATTAGCAGTGTATATTGCAAATGCACCCTCAGTCCAATCACAGGCAGGGAGAAGGGTCACAGCCATCTTCTGTGGTTAGCTATGAGGCTAATGCTGGAAAGCATGGCACTGTGCACTCTGTGCTGAGGGATTTGCATGGGGATGGATAAAACATCTTGTAGCCTGAACGGAAGCAGGATAAGCAGTTGACTTATAGATATCAAGACAAACAGAAATAATAACACCAATATCTTTACCAGACTTCATGAAGGGACCAACGACATAATGGGCTGTGGAGAACATGGTCAGAGGAGTCTTTCTAGATCTCTTACACAAACTGTACCTCTTCTTAACTGAAAGGAGGACGTTGTGTTCCAGGCTATCATTGCAACACCCTCCAAAGGCATTAAAATGCATTTTGTTTTGTTTTGTAAAAGGTGAATCAAGTAAATTATGTGATATTTAGTGAAAGGAGAATTTATTTTACAAACACACAGTAAAGTCTTTGTGGAGACCCTGGTGGTTTCTTTGTCATCAAGGAGTAATAAAATCTCCTGTAAACAGAAAGCACACTCTTAAATAGAAGATTTTTATCACCTTTTCCCTCTTCTTTTTTAAATTAAAAATCAGTCGCTGCTGTTTTGCAGAATACTAATAACTCAGAGCTGTCTCGGTTCTCTGATTTCAATGAAGCACTATCTGTGCTTATCATAGTTCATGCCAGTACTTGCAGCCAAAGAGGAAACTGGATGGCTGCAGCACAATGCAGCTGATTTCATTTAATCCCAGCAGTAGAAATGCCGCCTTTGCTTTTTCCAAAGGCAGTTTTGAGAGCTCTCCATACCCAAAGCAGACTGAAGAATGGCATTTATACTCAAGTTGGGTGTATTTTTCCTGCTGGTACTTTGGTCACATGGCTGCTATCTGCAGGAAGGATGAAAAAAAGGCATGTAAAATAAAAGAATAAAGGGGATAAAGTCCTCTTGGCAGAAGCCTATACCTATATTATATATATATATAATACCTATCCCTCTATTGCTGGAAGTCATGTTACTTATTGAAAAAAAAAAAGTCATTTTGCCACTTTGCTAAACAGAAGCAGATCTGTATTGAGTTTCTTACGTATAATGTTTCAAGTCTGTAACTGTGCCTGCCATGGATACCTCCAGAGAGAGAGAAACTGGAGCTGAGGGCTGACAAATTAAGGAGAGAATACATAGTGTGTGTCAGGACCGAGTCTGCTGTAAAGTACCCACCTAACTGTTACCCTACAGGGAAATGCTTGGGCAGCAAATTTAATGAAGTTGACATTCAATTTATTGTGCCATAATGAAGAACCAATATGAAAGTCTTGGGAAATAGATACAGAGTAGAAAGGCTTCTGTCTTAACTGAGCGTGTGGCCAGCAGCAGTGCTGTTGATAGCTGAATGCCTGGATAAAGGGGAGACAGTCACTTTGTGTGACCAAAGTCACCAAAGGAAGTGTGAGAAAGAGCAAATGTCTTCTGGGGTGAATGAGCTTCATGAATTCAAGTCTGCAGTCTGATAGCCATACAAATCTGGTGCTTCTTTTGAGCACGCTTCAAACTCATAATTCTGAAAGATAACAACACGGTCACAGCGTGTGAATGTTTGGTGTATGCTAGAAAGAGAAACCTCCACCATGTGAGTAACCTGTATATCTGGGAAGAGCCATGGAGCAGTAAAGGAAGAAAATGTGTTTTTCAGAGGCAATGGGGCATTTTTCCTTTCCTCAGCTCAACAGGGAGCTAAGGACAGTGAACATCTGTGTGGCTCAAACCTGTTAAGATAGGGCCAACACAGACATTTAGTGTCTGAAAAACATTATCTGCAGGGGCATCAAGGTCCTGAAATCAAGTTAAACTCCACTGTAACCTCCCAGTAGCACACTTTCCATTCTGATGATATGCAAGTTCTGCATGGGATGATGTTGCCTACATAAAACCCTTCACAGTTTGCTGTACTCTTTGCAGGTAGTGATCATGTGTGAATATAGGGATCTCTCACACGATTTGATCTCTTTCTGTCCTTAAGTGCCTATGCCTGTAAATATTTTACTGAGGCATCAGAACCTGAAGGATGTAATATTTCCTACATAGCTATGCAAATAATCCCTAGACAGGCAGCTTTTTATATAGATGAAATGGAAAGTTTATTCATCTTGGCATATCAGAAAGCCATCGTTTGTGTGATTGTTTTAATAATTGGAACTGTGCAAGTTACCTTGAGATCTTTTTAAAAGCTAAAACACTTGCAGTGTATTTTCTCCTGGCTGTTGAACTTTCCAATAAAGCCCAAGTTTGTAAATTAATTGTTCATACTTCCCTGCTTCAGTTGTTGTATTTGCATTGCCTTTGCGACCTCTTCAGCTTGCTCCTGTTGTTTTCACTTCACACCTAGGCTGACCTTTTACTCCGTGCTGTTTTGCTAAGCCTGGTCTCCTTCATTCTGCAAGATGAGCAACGAGGCCAGTAAAAAATTAGCTCCTAAACACATGGGGTGTGAGTTTCTTCATTAGTGTTAATTCCAGAACCTGCTGCCAGTAGGGTGAATGGAAGCCTGGCACTACGGACAACAGCGGTGGGCTTTTGCTTTCAGACCTGTTTCTGGTGTTCTGTTCAAAAAGAGGAATCCTGTCAAGTAGTTCTGCAGTGCCATTCCCTCAAATACGTGGCTTTGGGCAGAGTACAGCAAGTCTCATGTGTGCTGCTTCATCTGCTGTGCTGCTTGCTTGTTAGCTGCAACGGTCACAGGGTGAAATCTGGATAAATAATTTGCCAGAAAGAAAAAAAGACAAAACCAGATGTGCGTAAAGCACATTTGTTCTTACTTACGTGGCCTTTAGCATTCATTGTGCCCTCATTGTGATTGAAGGAGTAGCCTTGAACAGCGAATGTTGCTGTGTTCTTGTTAACGATGCTCTGCTGTGTTCTGCTGATTAAGCCGTTGCCCTTTCCACTCTGGCTTTCCTATTGACTTAAAATCTGAGGTCACGTCTTCGTGCATCTTTTCTGATCCCCAGGAAATGTTCCTGTTGTTCCCCTTACAAACAAAACTTCCCTCTCCAGGTGATGCTCAGGCTGTAACAGCTCTCCCACCATTGGGAAGATTTTTGCCAGCCTGCCTCAAAACCACTTTTGTGGCACTGGGTACCAAAAAACCCCGTGAGGGCTTCTATTCTTGGTCGTACAGATTTGTCATGAAATCCTGATGCTCAAAGTGATGGGGAAGGATCCAGGAGGGCTGTGGTGCTCGCTGTGACACACTGCCTTGCCTCCTTGCTGTCAGCCATGCAGTATCACGCCTGCACTTCACTCCTCTGCCCCTCTCCCTCTGTCAGTTCAGCAGTGATGCTCTGCTTTGGTGGTGTAGCAGAGCTTGAAAGTCTTTCCTGCACTATGAATCTAGAAATGAAATATTGTAAAATCCATCACCTGGTAATAGCACAGCTATAAAAAAAGCTACGCTTAAATGGCCTCTAGTTATTTACACAGAAAATTAAAGCAGTGTTTTGTAAACTTGGGGGTTGATCACGAATGCCTGCAATACAGGTTAGCACATCCTGTCCAAACGTCAGCTTAGGATGAAGCACTCATCCTTATTGGTGTCTTACACCAGAGCCTATCTGTCCAGCCTGGATTTTTTTCCTTAGCAGCCACTCCAGAGTTCATGCAAGGAATTGGCAGTTCTCTTCCTCCCCTCAGCGGATGTTCAATAGCCGAGCACAGCTTTTCTGTGCTAGCAAGCCTTTATTATCATACAAAATGTACCAGAATGTTATGTAGAAGTATCTTAAATAATTAAACAGAAACGACGACTGACAAAACAAACGAACAAAGTGCAATTTGAGCTGTGCTATTCTTTCCTTTTTATATTCACTTATTTGCTAATTTGCTGAACTTACTGAACTGCACCGGGTCTGGCTGTGATTAGAGGGAATTTGCCAAGTTCCTTTGTAATTGTTTCTTTGCAATTAACTAAATAATAGAATGTTCTGCGTGTAGCTCTCTGGGGAAAGGAAAGGAGCGGGCAGGTGCTTTTGCAATAGGATTTCCATATCTCCCACCCATTTCCCTGGATCTCACACTGGTAGAAGATGAGGGAAGGAAAGCGCTGCCTCAGGGCTGGGAATGACAGGATTGACCTTTTCATACCATTTCTTTCATTTGTTTAATGTTTTATGTCGGTCCCACTTGTGGCTGTTTGTTGGCACCCACAAGGCCTACCCATCCCCCTGCTGGCTGTGGCACTTTTAAATCCATATTGTTGGCTAAAGCCTTTCCTAACGTGTGCCAGGGCTGCCAGTCAGGAGGTCCCTCGCTTCGTGGTGTATTAAAATTGGAATTGCTTCATCACAGAGTGAATAAAAAGAATCATGGGTGTGGGGTGACTGTTACTAATGGTGCTCTGGTTGCACAGGGAGGAGCATCTGAAGTCAGAAGCTGCTGAAGAGTGAAAAAGAGATATTTTCTAGGAGTATTTTCTCTGACTGATGGCCTCAGGGGCAGCTGGGGCCATCCTGCTGGTTTTGTCCATCCTTCTGTCTTCACTGCCTTTAATTTTGAACACATCTGTGTATTTTATCCAGAGATTCAGTAGCAGAGCCGCTGCCATAGAAGTTAGCAAACGTTAATGTGGCTCTTTGGGTCACTTTGCAGCAGGATTACCATTTAGCAAGCTGACATTTGCAGTTTGCTTTGGTTGATTGTAGAACTGTTTTCTGTGCAAGGGTGACTTGCTGTGAGCTCTTGTTTCTGGTCTGTCACAGCGGTGCCTCGTTTGTCCATTTTGCTTTGGCAAAACAAGAGAGTTACCTATTTGTGCTGGGAGGGAAAAGGCTGCTGGAATCAGGGAAGCCTTGCTAAGTGGTGTGTTGTCATGTAATCAAGGATTGCCTGAATGGAATCAAATGAGAGATGGGAGGCATCTAAGAAAAGCAAACAGTGCTTCCTGACGTGGTACAGCAGGCTGCTGTGCCCCACCATGCAGAGCATGGCCAGAGCTGGATCCTGTCCTTTGTCTTTTATTCCCAGTTTGCCGAATTTATTTTTACATTTTCCCACATCATTATCAATAATTGTGGGATAGAAATTAAAACTGTTGATGCTTCTGTTTCTCTCTAATCCCCAATCCTCATTCTGCTCTAATTTAATCCAGCTGTCACTGCAATGAATGGCAGTGAGGGACATGCACGGGGTGCTGCGAGGCACCTCCCATCCCTGCTTGCCCCCACCCCATGCAGGGCCTCATCCTGCCGCTGCTGCTGACACCCCTGTTAATGGCATCCAGCTTTCTCTGCATTTCGTCCCAAAACATTTCGTTCAGTTTGATTTACATCAGCGCTGTCAAATGGGATCTCCGTGTTGAGTGGCTGCTGCATCTGCTTTTATTCCACGTCCATCACATGGCTCACAAAGGCACTTGGATGCATGGCCTGATGGGGAGTTTCTATCCGGAGCCCCGTGGCAGCAGCAACATCTGCAGCACAGATTCCACCCCAGAGCGCTTTAACACTGAACTGCTTAAACTGTGGCATCGGTGGCTGATGCAGAGATCTCACGGTGTGAGCAAGGTCTCAGCTCCTTGTCTTGGGGTCGTTTGAACTGGAGGTGAGATATTGCAGACCATGAAATAATTCCCTCATCCTGGCAGGCACTGTGAAAAAGAAAACAAAAGAACAGAAAATGTGCTGTTGTTCTGCTGTCCTGCTGCACAAGGCCGCAGGAGTGGAGGTGCTCTGTCTTGCACCCCTGTGTATCTCATACTTGTGCACACAGCGCTGTGAGCTCAGATGTGGGACCCGGTGCTGTTTATGAGCGGTAAGATTTCACTTCCTAACAACACATTTGAAAATCCTGCCCTGGTCAAGATCTCTCCCAGCGGTGGTAATGCTGCACTGTGGGGCTTGGAGCTGTCGGCTCGGTGACCCACAGGTCCACATCAGCGTGAGTTACTGAAGCAGTGCCGCTTTTGTGCTGGGGGCTGTGAGAGGCCAAACCTGTGTGCGAACTGTGCACTGCGGTGAGCTCGGTGTGATGGGGCGCGCTAGGAAACCTCACGAGGAGCCTCTGGACACCTCGGTGCTGAAAATCCCCCCTCGTTTTTGGAAAACGCTCGTGTTCGGACGCTCAGGAAGCCAACATCGAAGCACGCTGCACAAACGCCCGGTGCGGGGGCACGCCGAGCCCTCAGCTCAGCACCTCGAAGGTCCGAATCCGCGCGTCCCTC
Source organism: Lagopus muta (assembly GCF_023343835.1). NCBI lineage: Eukaryota > Metazoa > Chordata > Aves > Galliformes > Phasianidae > Lagopus > Lagopus muta. The sequence continues at coordinate 11,986,119 of NC_064447.1, forward strand.
TGCCGCGGGACCGCAGTGCGCGGGGTCAGCGGGGGGAGCTCCGCGTCGGAGCATCCATCCACAGCCGGGCCCGGCAGGTAGGCCCGCCCCGCGCCCGCAGCCCCGCACGGGGGGGCCGCTCCCCTCCGCCGGCGGTTGGGCGGAGCGCGGCGGCGCCAATGGGAGCGGGCGGGCGGCGCCAGGCGCGGGGGTGGCGGAGCCTCTCGGCGAACAAAGAGGGAGCGAGCGGCGCGGCGGGAGGGGAAGAGGGAGGCGGGGGAGCCGGCCATGCGGGGCCGCAGGTGAGGCGAGGACCCGGCAGCCCGGAGCGCTCCATGGCCGGCGGCTCGGGGTGAATGAAGCAGGCGAGGCGGGCATGGCGGGCGTCAGCTACTCGCCGCCCTGGTGGGTGAGCCTGCTGCACCGCCTGCCGCACCTCAGCCTGCGCTGGGAGCTCACCGCCGCCGACTTCCGCCCGGACGACGCCGAGTACCAGCAGGTGAGCGCGGCGCTCCGAGCGCGGTGCCGAGAAGGGGCCGCGTCCCCTCCGTCCGTGTGGGGGTAGGGGGCCGTCCCGTCCCATCCCGTCCTCTCTCCTCCCCGCCAGGCTGCGTTCCGTGCCCCGGGGCCGCCGGGTCGGAATCGCCCGAGGGTTCGGTGCCGCTCTGTTGGCCGCGTGGTTGCGATGATCGCGGAACCGCGCGTTCGGCTGTCATCTCGGAGCGGGGCTGCGGTGGCTCCGAGTCGCCTCTCAGAGCCGCGGCCGCCGACATCGGTTGGCTGCACCATTTTGCTTTTGGAGAGGACTCGTGCCGTCCTGGAACCGCAGCCGCTGCTGCGGGAAAAAGGCTCCGGCCGTGAAGGTGCGGGCGGTGCTGCGGCAAGAACGGCGATCGGAGCGAGGCGGGAGCGCGGCTTTGCGGGGTGATGCCGGTGCGGAACGCGGAGGCGATGTGCGGATGCTGAGAAACGTCTTTAAACCAATAACCGGAGCGGAGCACTGACCCGGCTGGAGCATTTGGGGCTTCGTTGCGTGAACTTGCTGTGGTTCCCGTCGCCGAGGGGCTCAATATGGCCACGCGGGGCCGTGGGCTGCAGGCGGCCTGCTGTGCCCCATCCCTTTGGGGGTGGGGGGGGGGCTGCCCCTGGGCCGGGGGGCTGCATGTGCTGTGTGAGCACAGAGCTCACAGCCGGCTGTGCTGTGTGACCTTTGGGTGCCCCGCAGGTGTGTGGATGTCACCTGGATGGCCCAAAACGCTCCTCGCAGCGCTTTGCAGTTGTGCTCAGATAATTTTACTGTAATCGCGTTTGGACTTCTGCTCTCTCCTTCTCCTCTGTGTAGTGCAGTGCTGCCCTTCCTGCCGTGCTGTTCAGGACTCCTCACGTGGCAGCCGATGGCCTTTTCAGTCTGGACATCAGCTCGAAAGAAAATGTCTTATCAAATCTCAACCCAAATGTCTGGATTACTGCGGGGTCTGTCTTTGGAAGCACGATGTGAATTGCAGCTTTGCTGATTTCAGGGCTGGGGGGGGGGGGGTGGCCGACAGCTCCAGCAATGCAGGCACTGTTATCAGTGCTTATATAACCGTGCTGCTGCGAGTTGGCACTGGAGTTTGTAGCCACATAGATTAATTCTAAGGCAGTGAAACAGGGCAGCTTAATCCGGGAGTGGGAACTGTAATGCTGAGTGCTCTCTCATGCTTCAAATTGTTCTGAATTCTGGCTTTTTCCATTTGCTTTATTATGAATTTGCATCCCCTGCTCTGCTTGCAGCCGGTGCTGGCATAGTTTCCCCTTCTCTTTAGGAACCTGTCACGTTATGGAGGCGGAACCATATAAAACCCTGAAAATAAGGCAGTCCACTTCTTGATTTAAATCCTGTTTATTGCTCTCTTCTTCAGAGGTCTCACAAGTTGGCCCAGTTTGTGGTTGTATTTGTTTTCTACTCTGTTTGTGGTTGATGCCCTCGTTCTGAGGGCATGTGAGCTGTCAGTGCCCACGGTATGTGAGGTCACTGGGGGATGCTCGCTGGGAGCGTATGGGGATGGGAAAGGACAGAGCGTCCCTGGCTGCAGTAAGGAAGGATTACGTTTGCTAAATTGAAAACACCTTCAAGTTTCCATGACTTCAAGCCATAGAGTAGTTGGACGGCTGTCATTAAATAGCATACAGCAGGTCACTGTATCCATTCTCATTCTGATTCCACATGAGGAATGAAGCAGTGTGTCTTCTCTGGTTCTCAGGAGAAGATTTCCCAGTCATGAGAGAGGGAAAACATTGCTTTCTTTATAAAGTACTGTTTCCTTTAGGATCGTCTTAGTGAAAGCCCACCTTCTCTGTGCTCGTGTTGTGATGGTAGTCTTTGAACTTTGGTAGTATCAGTCACCATTTGAACAAAATATGAGACCCGGTGGCTTGGATGTGGGTGCTGTCCTGTCACCTGTTGGAGTGCCACGTGCTGTGGGTGAGGAGGGTACAGATGTACCAGGATGTAACCTCTACCTGTCAGGGATTACTGTAATGCCTGAGCCTCTATTCCACTGAAGCAGCAGACACGCTGTTGTCCCCTGAAACCTCTCTGAAGTGCGTGTAGTTCTTAGATAAGCACTCACTGTCTGTGTTTGAAATCAGATCTCTGTGTCTCCTGGGACTCCGGGCGGTGAGCACATCTGTGAGGACCCAGGCTTAACAGCAGTTCTGCTGCTCTGTCCCACACAGCCCCATTGTACAAAGCAGTTACGCTGCTGTGCACTGGCCCATATGGAGGCAGCCCCCCACAACCACAGGGCTTCTTTTTTGTCTGAGAGCTCAAGGAGTGCTTATGGTGATGCTGCCCCAAGGGCTAGGGTTGGTGCAGCTGGGGGCTTTGACCATGTACCTCCTTTACCTTGAGTTGCTCTCTGAAATGCCATCCCCTGGTATTATTTACTTCTTATCTTCTCCCACTGCGTATCATGTTGTGCTAGGTTAGAACACTGCGTGCAGCAGCAGAGCAAATCCTCCCACCAGGACTGAATGGTTTCAGTGTATGTATATGCATGGCCTTCAGACGGCTGGCTTCCCTCTCAACAGTCTGAGGGCATCTTCCCTACCCAGGGGAAGGGAGGTGAGCTTCAGCCCAGGGTGATCTGTGATCCCTCACATCTGGGGTTGATGTGCTGGGTGATCCCATCAGAGCTGCCTCCATGTGCTGCTCCGTAGAGCCTTCCATACACAGCAGCTCATCTCTCTAGTTCCTGCCCTCCCGTGAGTCACTGGGATTGAAGATATCTTGATATGAACAGTTTTGTTCTGGCTGTATTCTCATCTGAGTCATACTGCAGTGCTCTGCAAAGCCTTTTCATTGTGTAGTGAGTCACAAACTCTGGAGTGAAGGGAATGTAAAAATGGAGCACAGCCTGTGTTCCCTCTGACAGTTCTGGTTTCTGTGCCTTTTGCTGCTGAGCAGATAATGGCCATTGCAGCAGTACTGTCCACTTCCCAATTAACTTGAATGGGAAATGAAGGTGTTCTTTAGGCTGCTGGTGTCACTAACTTAATCTGTTGTTTGTGCTTTATTGCACAGCATTGAGTTCACTTTATTTCTGTGAGTTGGTTAAGGTACTGCGGAGGTCACGTGCTGGAAGGTGCACAGTGGGTGTAGGGATAGTTGTTTGAGATGGGGGCCTTTGGTACCAGCAGGAAAGGAACCTAGAATGCTTCTCTGTAGCTCTTATGTCTCACTGTGAGCTGAGAAATGCTCTATAAACAGTGAAGAGAGAGACTAGATATGGTTTAGTGGCTTGTGGTAGCAATGGTAGCAGGAGGACAGTTGTGCTAGGTGATCTTGTAGGTCCTTTCCAACCTTGTGATTCTATGGTTCTAAGGGGAAAAGAGGCTGCAAGAAGCCGAGCTGTGGAGTACTGGACTTAAACTTCTGCTCTTCTTAACTGTTGCAGAATGGTGAAGTTGACCTGAATCTGTGTAAATATGGGCTCTGTGTGAAGCAGGCTAGAGGAGAGCAAAGCCCTCCAGCACATCTTTGAAGCTCTTTCCTTGCATCCCAGCAGTGCTGCTTTTGTTGCACACAGACAGTAGGTGCAGGGGCAGCTGAACGTGCATGGGGAAAAAGCCTGCATGATGGATTCCCACCAGTTCAGAAGCATGGCCATGCTGAAAGTAGCAAAGATAAGAACAGGGCTGTGCTCCAGTCCGCGGTTTTGAGATGGTCTATCTGACTGTGTCACCCAGGAGGTTCTTTGCATGCCCTGCTCGGTGCTGTTATGCAGTAGTATGTTTTTATCCCCTGATATATGTGCTGGGGGACCCAGCAGTGTGAAGGGCTGTGTGAACCCAAGGGCGCTGCCTTTTGTTGGCTTGCAGCCTCTCATCCATGTGTGTTTCAACGTGTAGGCAAGAGTTCAGCACGGAATGAATTCTGTCAGGTACTCTCTGGCTCTGTGAAGCTGTTTCCCTGCACATAACAGCTAATGTCGTCTTTGGAAGTATTTCTTGGCTGGGGAACCACGGTGAAGCCTGAACTGCCAAAAAACTTGGATTAGAGAGATTGTTTTAGAACTTCCTCTACTGTACTGGCGTCCTATTTCAATGCTGAAACCAAGAGTCTTTCTGTAAATTGGGAACATGTGTCTTAGTCAAAGTGGATGACGTGTTCTTGTCTAGTTGGCTCCCAGTCAGCGGGTAATGGGCCTTTCTGAAGGGGGGGGGGTCAGGCTGAAGGCTGCATTTGGGAACAGTTGGACCTCTTCCAAAGCCTGATCAGCATCCCGCTGCAGCATTCGTTTCTTCGCACTTTCAGAAAGGTTAGGTGACCCTGGTTAGCAGAATCCAATGTTTTCTAATTATGCTGAAGTCGCTTTCAGATTTTGAAGAACTAATGGTAAATCCCTGCTTCCCTTTTCTCATCAGTGTTGGTCGCATGAGTAACTGTGTGCTCATACATCAGCCCCACTCCGGTCTGTTTGATCTGAGGGAGCTGCAGCACAATGGCTGACCAAGAAATGTGGAACTGAGACAGGTTTTGATGGTTGATTTACTGAAGTAAGGCACAGAAAGGTTTCTGTATACCATACATCCAGTTGCACAGCAGCATATGGTATACAGACAGGGAAAGAAGTCAACCTCTGCCAGCTTTCTGTCTGCAGCCATACTTTTTTGCTGACCCATGCTGTGCTGCTACGTTTTCAGATGGTCTCCTGAGGGCTCACAGTTTCTGGAAACCCTGGCTGTGGATCGCTGCACTCTGCTCAGAGAGCAACATTTCTAAATGTATGGTTTTAGCAAACCTAAGTATGCACAGAGGTAAAGGACAGCTTGGAGAAATGTGGAATGCATTGTAGGGGAAAGAGCTGAGAGTGTGCAGAGGGGGGAAACTGCTTTGTACGTGTCGAATCCTGAAAGTATTAATCCTGTGCAGAGAAGATGTTGCCAGCCCTGCTGAGCTTTCCAGTGCAAGGAAACCCTTATGCTGTGCCTGGCTTGAGCAGCATCGTGCTGCTCTCAGCTGCACCAGTGGAACCAGTGCTCAAACCATTGCTCTGCTCACGCAATGGGCAGCTGCTGGCACCTTGGCACTGAAACCACTTGTCCTGTTGAAGATCTTGTTGTTTTTTCTATGAGACCTATGACTCCTGATCGTGTCTGAAGCACAAACAGCGTCAAGGTGGTGCATCCACCTCCTCCCAGTGCTGCAGGTGTGTTACGCTTGTGTGCACACAGGTGTCTGTTGGTTTGCAGCAAATACTGCTCAAGAACTTTCAATTCTGCCTTTGCTTTCAAAACAGAGTAAGCAGAAACAGCAAATGCAGATGAGGTTCTCCGATATAGTTTGCCACCAAAACGATGCAGCTGCTTAGGAAGCTTCTCTTTGGTGTCTGGATACAAAGCCCAACCACTGGTGTTCTGCAGAAAGGACCATGGAAATCAAATAGGTCACTTCATCTTTTTTTTTCTCCTTGATTCTCAATGCTACTTTTTTTATTTTTATTTTTATTTTTTTTTTTTAGGGGAGCAGAATCCACACTCTTCCAGTTAACAAAAAGCCTTTGTTCAAACGTTCATCCAGTAAAACAAGCAATGCTTCAAGCAGATGTTGGTGTGGAATTTATTGCTGCTTATTTTTCATTATTAGGGAAAGTGAGAAGTTCTCACCCAGAACATATCTCATTAGGCATGGCTGGAGATTAAGGGTGGAAGTCAGGTGCTTTCCTCTGTCTTAATCCCGAGGCTTTGAATGTGGATTAAGGGAGCTGCGCGCAACTCTTCTTTATCTCCCTCACTTGTATTTTGGATTAAATTTATTTTTGAACCTGTAAACAGAAATCTGTCAATTGAGAATGAGACAGACAAAGATTTGGTGCCTTTGTCACGCTGTGTTTCTTGATGCAGCATCTTTGGTCAGCTGAAGGATGGGCGCCTCCAGACCTCTGGCATCTTTCTTTCCTCCCCCCCCCCTCTTTTTCCCTTTTATTTTCTTGCTCTTTCTTCCAGGACAAGGCTAACTTTATACCTCTTTTCTGCTAGTTCCCACCCACCTGTACACTTAGTGGTGCAAAGCTCTTATAACTAAGCTCCTGATGACTGTCAGCTCTCCTCTGGTCTCTGTTTTGTCTTTTAGCAGTAAGCTTTCTACCAGCTACACTGAGATTTCCCATTCCCCTTGAGTGGGTAGGAGAACTTGGCTTGGTTTCAGCTGAGCGAGGTTCCCATCGCTGGGGGAAGGGCTGTGGTGTCTGGGAATTTCTTTGCTGTGAGATTTGGACAGGACTTGAGTAACCTTGAAACGTACCAGGATCGCCTTCTGGACTGAACTTCTTAAACCAGCTCGTGCTCTTGAGACGTGGATAAGGCTTAAAATACTTGGGGACGTACTGATGTGCTGGAAAAGTTGTCTCAAATAATTAAACACCCCGTAACTGCTGCCCTCTGAGCAAGGCTGTCTGCTGCTCGGTGTGCCATCCTGCTGCCTGCTCAGTGCAGATGATGATTAACAGGACAGGTGAATGAACGTCAGAGGAAGATTGAGGTCATGCAGGACTTGCTGTCCTGGGGATGCACTCGGATGACAGCCTAAAAAAAGTGGCTGAGAAAACTTGTTGCATGACTGCAGTGAGAAACCAGGAATTGGTTACATGTATCCCCAAATGAGAGAGAGCCTTAGCTGCACCATGGAAGGGTCAGCAGGTACCCAGCAAATAGTCACTGTGAGGGCAGGGTGCTGCTGATGCTTTCTCCTCTTTCCTTGTCTTATCCTATGTATATATATAAAAAAAGCCAAACTCAGGGCACTTTCACACTGTAAATTCTTTAATCTCAAGGTTTTTTTTTCTTTAGATTTCTGATGGTGATCAACTTGTAGGTTTTCAAGTCTGTTCTCATCATGTGATCTTTGGTTAGCCACAAATGTGTGTGCTCCTGTAAAGCAGTCATTTGTGTGTGCTTGGGGCTGCAGGGCTGTTATTCTCTTGCTGAAAGAGCAGAGGAGGGGGGGAAAGGTTAGCATGCAATGCGTTGGTAGGGAGGTGGATGTAACTCAGTCCTGATACTTGTGTTGCTTCCCTTCTCTGTGCACTTGGAAATGATGGTAAGATTTAGAGCAACTTTTGCTTTTCCATGGCCCTGGGCTTGTTAGCTCTGGCAGATGTAGCTGTGCCAGGCTTCTTTGGAGTTACCATTTGAGCAAGGAAGCATATTTTACTGCGGTGGTGAGAGCAGCCCTGCAACCAACGAGGGGAAGGAGCTGCCCTTCACCCTCATCCCTGGAGCTACAGCTCAGATTGAGGTTTCCTTGCTTAGAGTGCTATGGGCTGGCTCTGCCTGCTCAATCCCATAACAGTGCCACACGTGCATATGCACCAAAGTCCTCTGCAGTGTGAAATTAGGGATGAAAGATAGTGCTGATCAGTCCTGACAATGCCGGGCTTATTCCTGGATGGGGAGAATCTGGCATGTGGAGAATGGATGTTTCACAAATGTGCACCACATTCAGATGTGTTGTTATGCCAGTGCTGGTGTCTGTGCATGGGCACCCTTTTCAGTCTATAAAACGCCGCTGTTCATGCAGTGAATTTAAACAAGCCTGCTATTCAACACTGAAATTCAAAATAACTCCAAAACCCAAATGGAGGCACTTGAGTTGCATAATGGTGTCTGTTACAAGAGGGCTTGGGCAGATGATGTAATGCCCCTCAGATAAGGGCGGGCTGTGGGAGAGGAAGGGGGTCTGGGTATGGGTAATGGTAGCAGAGCTATCTGCCGGGTGTTAATTAGCCAGCTTGAGTAATCCCAAGGTCAATTGGGTTATAGTTGTGCATGTGGAAAAAAAAAAAAGACTTGTTGCTCAGTGCTGCCTGTTGTTTCTGGCAGTTATAATTGCTTTAGTGTCCACTGGCAGATTGATGGGCTTCGCTGTGCATTAGGCTTGCTGCTTGGGATGGGTTCTCCTGCAGCCTCACAAGGCTCCCAAGCTCCCAGTGAGGCTGGCTGTGGCTGCTGGGAGCACTGGGATGCAGTGTGCCTTCCCTTCTCATCGCTGCAATTGTGGCTCTTTGCATCTGGGCTCAGCCTGCAGCTCTGTTGTTTGAGCACTCATAACAGATGACTTTTACTGTTCCCGAGGCCTCCGGCAGTTTTGTGGTGTGTTGCTTTCCTTCCTCCAAGCTTATGTTGAACTATCCCTTCCTTGTGTCCTTCACCCTAGGAGCAGCCCTTCCTCCTGTTGCTGTGTGCTGACACTGCCCCTGCACCCCTCTCTGGCTGCTGTAGGGGGGAGGGATGAGGCTGCTTCCCTGCCTGCTCCTCCACCCCTTTCTCTCCTGTTTTACAGTATTCGCTCCAGGAAATGCTGAGAAAGTTGAGAGTGATGGAATTCATGAAATTCAAGCTGTGCTTCAATGGAAACGTGTTTTCAATTTCTGCCTCCTTGGGAGCCCGGCACTGAACTGCAATTGTTAGAGCTGGGGGTTGGGGCTGGGATGAATGGAAGTGATGGAGGCAGCGCTCGGTGCATCCTGCACTGGACCTGGCTGCTCTCTTGCACTGCAGGGCTGCTGTGTGATTTGTGATGGCTGCATTCAGCTGTCCAGAAGGCCCAGGCCTCTTCCTGTAGAGTTCACTCTGGCTGTAAGGCCTGAGTGGCGGCAAGGTGCTGTGGTGGGATGTGACAGAGGGACCAGCAGCACAGAAAGCCCCTTTGAGTGTCCTGCTGACTTAAGGTGCAAATTAGAACAGTGACTTGAAAGCTTTTGGTAAAACTCATTAATTCATTCCTTTAATTAGATGCCCAGCTACGGGCTTGTAATTCTCAGAGCCTAGGAGCAATTGTGACAAACTGTGCTGCATCAATGGCAGAACTCTGTGTTTTGGTAAACGCACCCCTAGTGAGCTCCTGGTTTGCTTTTGGAAGGGTAGAGCAATGAAGGAAGCAGCTGAGATGCTTGGTGTGTGACCTGCTGCATCAGACCTGGTGGTGGGAATGGAGAGGAAAGGGTGGAACTGCCCTGCTGCTGTGCTGCTTTGTGGGGAAGGTGTCATCAGATAACTTCCAAGTGAAGATGGAGGGAGAGGAGATGTAATAACTTATGCAAATGTCTTCTAATCAAACCAGTTCCTTCTGGAGTTCTATTTTTCCAGTGAGAATCTAGCGAGCTGCTTGGTGGCTTTGCACACACAGCTTGTTTTGCTGTTTGGAATTGGGAAGCAGCTGAGTGTTCTAAAACAAAAAGTACCAGGTGCTTTTTCTTGAGTCTTCTTGGGCATGAAAATGGACAGTACACTTGCATTGTGCTGTAATCTCTTCCTGTTTTTGAAAGGAGGAAGGAAACTTTGTTGTGTGTGGTCCCAACAACACTTGTCTTGAGCCTGAGGAGAGAAGTCTGTACTTCTGATAATTTTGGTGGAGAACTGGATGGGAGGTTAAAAATCCATCAGAGAAAGAGTTGTTGTTTCTACCCCTGTTGCAGCTCTTCTTGTAGTTCAGATTGCTGAGTGCAGTGGTAGATCCTGAAAACAAGATCTCTGTGTAGCTTTGGACTGACAGGCTGTCAAGTGTGAGCAGTGCTGGAAGGCAGAGACCCAGAACAAGGCTGTGGTGGCGATAGTTGGCTGTCACTGTGCTTGGATAGACACGGTTAAAAAGATAGGATGTTTTCTTTTCCTCAGATCTGAACTTGAGTAAGGTAAAAGTCAATGCCTTGGACTGCAGTGGACAGGAGTAATTACACAAGGCTACATCAGAGGTATTCATAACGACAAGTGTAAATGCACGTGTTCCCTTAAAAGGAAAACTTCTAATTAAATTAGGAGGCAGAAAAAAGAGAATCATCTGTGCTGATCTCTTTTTTTTCTGACTGGATGTAGTGGAAAGCAGCACTAGCACATCCAGCGAGGACAGAATGATTTACTTGACACTCCTCCTGCAGCTAAACAGAACCCTTTACTTTGGATGAGAGTGCGGTTCTCAAAACACCACATAATGCTTCCTGTGTGCCTCGTGCTGTTTCAAAATGTGACCTATGTTTTCTGTGTCCTCCCATCCCTCCCTGCAGCCTGAGTTCATGTGGGTGTATGGGCTGAGCAGTGGGGCTGGTTGGGGCAGGGCTCCATCCCTGAGCTGAGGTCCGATTCTGTACGTGTGCAGGGAAGTTCCTGCAGATTGAACTACAGATGGTGAATCGGCCTGAGTAGGCAAGCTGATGACAGCAACCAGTTTACAACATTGAAATAGCTTTTTGTTCCAGTAAGTATAACAAGGCAAAAGTCCTGGTTGACCTCAAGACCAGGACTTGGTGTGCTGATGGGCTTGCTTCTCCAAAACGCTGTGAACACCTTAAATTAAAGGGTGAACTAAAGGTGATGACTGAAAATCCATCCAGTCCCATTGAGGAAACTCTCGCTGTGGACACAGTGCTTGAGGATGCGTTCCCAGTGCTGTGTGAGCAGGCAGCTCAGGGAGGTGCAGTGTGTTGGTAATGCTGGGAGCGTGCTGCTGAGGTGTAAGTAACGAGGCTGGACAGTTTACTGCAGCTCTGCTGTTTTTATTAGTGCAACTTTAGCCTCGGGCAGAGCGGAGGTTATGGGGGAAGGAGGAAGGGATGTGCTATGAACTTACATCCTCTCCCAACAGATGATGAGAAGCAAGGTATGGGGTTCTCCTTACCCTAATCCCCACTGCAGTGCTAATTCTTCTTGTTCCTGTACACCTTTCTTAACCCTGAAGTTCTTACTGAGGCAAGTGCTGCTGGGTCACATGCATGCCTCGCTCCAGTGCCCTTTCTTCTTCTTCGGTGTTTGCGTGGGTTCTGTTGGTGTCTGTTAAAATTCAGTTGTCTGCTGTTCATTTTTTCCTCCATAAAATATTGATTTCTGAGAATGCCGTTTGTCTTACTACAGTCCCTAAGTACATTAAGTAACTATTTGCTAGCTATTGTGCCTTCTGCCTGTGACTGACCCACGTCTTCGTGTGTTCCCAGTGCTGAGGAGCGCTGCAGCTCAAGGCTGCCTGGTGTGTGAGTCTCTCTCTGCTGATGGCAGTGGAGCACAGCCAGTGAAGGTGTCCTCTGGGACCAGAACAGCAGCACATCACGCAACTGAGATGTGGTTCTGCAGGTATAACCCATGGACAGGACTTTCAGCACTTAATAATTACATTAGGTTGATTAGTGCGGTCTTTGCGAAGAGTAACCTTGTTTACTTGGTGCAGTATATTAAGGGTTCTAAGAAGGAGCCACTGATGTCTTAGCCCAGTTTGGTTCTTTCCTTCCTGCCCACAAATAGTACAACACATCTCTGATACCAAAACTAGCTGTGCAAGATTTCTGCTTCAGAGATGTTTGCATCCTGCCTGTGCCTCACTGCTGCCTTGATGGGGAAACCCATCAGTCTGTTCTGGGCAAGCAGGTCTGAGTGCTCTGTGCAGCTGCATGCAGACTGGTCAGCAGAGAGCCTGCCTCCCATGTGCTGTAAGCATAAAGCCAATTCTTCAAGGGCTGACACTGTTACATACAGCTTCTGCAAATGACAGTGTAACCTTTAGCTTAGTAAGCAGAAAAGTGCCTTATTTGATTCCTGGTGTTAGAACCGGACTCTGCAGGCTGCCTGGGCTGCTCTCCTTGCTGTCTAACGTGTAACTTCCAGCCAGCCCCTCTCCTTGTGCCCCTGCTAATAGCTCCTGAGCAGAGTTCTGCATTCCAGGCACGTTCTCATCCCACCCTGCTTGCTCGGCCTGGGTTAGTCATGCATGTCAGTGTGTGTCAGATCTGCCTCTCTCTGCTCTCTGAATCCCTGCTTTATAAAAGACAGTAATCAACAAAAGGGTGGTTAAAGATGCAGAGCTTGGTTATAGGCTCTTGTCACCTCTTTCACTGTGATTGTTGGACTAAAGAGAGCATTTTGAGCACAGCGAGAATTCCAGGGTCCTGGGAAAGTGGCTGGAGCCCCACTGTTCAACTGTGGGGCACTCACTAAAATTAGTGGGTGCCAGTGATGTGACTGAACCACCTGTTTTCTAGGAGAAGACTAAATGAAAGCTTAATGCTGTGCCATTCCTCACAGTCAAATTGTGCCTCTGGGAGTTACTGTTAGAGCTCCCTGTCGCTGCACAGGGATTGTGTCATGTCTGTAAGAGTATGCAGCAAACTGCTTGGGTTCCTTTGCTTGCACATCTTCCACCTGCAGGTATAATCTTGTGGCCACTTAATCACTTCCATAGCAACCAGCCTGTCATAAACAGGATTATGGTGCCAGTAAGGATGCAGGGCATGGAGAACCAAGGCAGGAAGTCTCTCCTTACTGTGAGATACCCTCGCTGATGTGGGATAAGGAGGACTATGCAGAGAGGTGTGCACTGGCAATGTTCTGCTTGCGTGCTCAGAGCCTCATCATCAGGAGGTGGGAGGAGCACACGTGTGGTGGGAGATGAGTCCTTGAGCTGCCTCAGGAAGGTGAGCCCATGTGGTTGGCCAACCCAAGTAAGCACCATGCAGGGCCCGAGGTGTAAATGCTGTGCCTCAGCCAGTGTGATTAAAATCTCAGAGGCACCAGGGGCATGTTGTGACCATCTAATTTTGTACCTGCCGCCTTCATACTCCCCTCATGAGAGCATCCTAGGTTTCCCCGCTGTGGGTGGGGTAAGATTATTCTATTACAAAGTACTGATTGCATTAATTCCATTAGTATTATCATAGAATGGCCTGGGTTGAAAAGGACCACAATGATCATCCAGTTCCAACCCCCTGCTATGTGCAGGGTCACCAACCAGCAGATCAGGCTGCCCGGAGCCATATCCAGCCTGGCCCTGAATGCCTCCAGGGATGGGGCATGCACAAACTATTTGAGCAACCCATGCTCAGAGTTAAATTAAAATGCTGTCTGCGAACATGCTCCATCTTAATTTCTGTCTTTAGTTGAGCTTGAGTTGGCAGTTTCGCTGTTGAAGATGATGGAAGGAAGGAGAAAAATCAGAAGGTTCTTTCTTCAGCTTCTTTTAGCATTGAAGGCTGATCGTGTCCTGTGAGGTTCTTCTGCAGGCCATAAGGGAAAGTTCTGTGGGAGGTTCAGGTTGGATATTAGGAAAATGTTCTCAGAGTGGTGATGCACTGGCTCAGGCTGCCCAGGGAGATGTGGGGTCACTGTGCCTGGAGGTGTTCCAGAACCACGTGCGTGTGGTGGCACTGAGGGATGTGGTCTGTGGGGATGGGTTGATGGCTGGACTGGGTGACCTTAGTGGTCTTTTCCAACCTTTATCTTTACAAACGGAAGGAGAACTCATTTGCTTGCACACAGTTGTTGCTGGAGGTATTGTGGCCGGGTTTATGCTGCTTGGAGTTAAATGAGAACAGTTACTGAGTGCTTTGTAAGAGTGTCTGAGTGAATGCCCTGCTCTGCTCTGTTTGTAGTTCATGCACTGCTTACTTTCATTCAGTAAAAGCTCCATGAAGCTACCGGAGTTGTTGCAGATATTTGCTTTGTTGCTTCAGGGAATCTTATCTCAGGGCTGCTCAAAACTCCTTTCTAGAGGATGGCTCTCACTTCTTGCAGTGTTTGGGTGATGTAACAAATGGTTTGATTGCTTCAGTGAGGCAAAAGTACTGCTTGGCTCTTTCCCAGCAGCTTTAACACCTGCTAAAAGGTTGAAGGATTCCAGGCAACTGCTGCCAACCCATCAGGGCTTTGAGAAGTCTCTTGTCAGAGATCCAGCATTTGGTATATGTTGGGAGTTGGATATAATTCCCCATTAATCTAATGCAGTTGGTCTGAGCAGTTCTAACTCTGCTGCTGCTCATAGTATTTCTGTGTTGCTGGTGTGTTTAGGGAGCTGATGGGAGTTTGTGGCATGCAATTGTGATCACTGGTGTTGAGGTGAAAGAGGTGAGGTAGGCTTAGGAGGGCATAGCAGTCATCTTTGTAGCTTCAGAGAATCTCCAGTGGCTGTAGTTGTACTGTGGATGGGGTGGTCAGTGAGGTCATCCTCTGTCATATGTGTTGCTTGGGAGTTCCTGAACAGCCCTGCTTGCAAAGTGGTGAATCCCACTTTGTGATAAGCTTCCAAAGTGGCAAATTGCTGATTGCCCAGGTGCCTCAGAGAAGCTGTTTTCAAATGCAGAGTAAATTGTGAAGAGAAATGTAGGTACAAACAGTGCAGGTTGAATCCGAAGAAGGCCATTAATCTGGCAGAAGACAACTGGCTGAAAGTCCACGCAGCCACAGAGTGAACTGGAAGACACCTAAGTTAAAAATAAAGGAGGAAGTGGTTGGCAAACAGGGAGTGAGGAACCAAGCCCCAATTCCTGGTGCAGATTTGATGAAAACGCATTTCAGGAAATGCAGCAGCCAGAAAAGCTGATGGTGTATTTCTATGTTCAGCACTGGGGAACCTGTAAGGTCAGAATGCTGACTGGATAGCAGCTGTTTGGCTGGAGTGCTCCTGGCTTGCTGTAGCTCTCCATGCAGAGAGAGAACCCATCTCAAGCACTGGTTGTTAATCTAAAGGCAGCACTGAGAGGATGTGGCAGTAAGGCTTACAATATATCAAGCTAGAGATGAAACAAAAACAGCTCAGGACTATACTGAGAGAGGGGAGAAGCTTCAGTCAGTTGGGGTTATGAAAGCAAATGTACTTCCTTTTCTTTTCATAGTTTTGTGCACAGTGAGCAGTGTTGCAGCTGCTGTCTGAGAGGAAGCTTCAGTGTGTTTAAATTTTCAAGGTCAAAAGCACAGAGCTGCTGAGGGCTGTTGGTGGGGGATGCAGCACTTCTGAAACGTGGGATGGGTGAGGCAAGGTCTTCCTCGAGAGATGGGGTAGCTCTGTATCACAAGTGTCCAGAGTAGCTTACGTTTCCCAGTGTAACACGATATGAATAGCTGCAGAGGGTAAGCTGACCACAAGTGGGAAGCAAATTTGCAGTCAGTACCTTTGGCAAGATACAGAGTTCCCTTCGAGGAATCCTGGGGGATCCCTCTTTCCATAGATGTACGCTGGCATTTGATGCACCCCTGCATCAGCAAACTGTGCATTGGGCAGCCCTGGAGCACTGCTGCCAGGTGAAGGCACACCAGGACGATGCCATGGCAGCAGGGCTGATTCCTGCTATCGTGGTACTAACACCCATTCTCCAGGCCCAGCCTAGAAGCAGTAGCTCCAGGTAACAACTGCACAGCTCAGACAGCACAGAGGGACAAGATAGGGTGGCAGAAAGTAAAGAGGCACTGATCTACGGAGCTCCAAGCAGCTAAAGCTGCAGCAGAGCGTACAGTGCTTGAATTCCTGCCTTGAACACTCATCCAAGCAGCGCTCTGCTGTAAGGTAGGTGCTTTGCTGTAATGCCTTCCCCAGCTGTTGCTGCTATGAAAACAAATGTCAAAGGACTCCATTTCTGACAATGGCCCTCTCCGTCACAGGCACTGCAGCGCTGAGAGCTGCTGGATTAGCGTAGCAGGGGCGGCTCAAAGCAGCTGATAAGCGCTGAGCATTTCCTGCTGAAATTATGACCGAGTGACTTAGAATTCTGCTGCCTTGCACATTTTTCAATCCCTGACTTTATAGCCAAGCCCTGGCTGCCTCAATTGTCACCACATCCTCTTTTGCATCTGTAAATCGCAGGAGGATTTTTTGGTGTCCAAGTCTGCAGCGCATGTGGATTGGGGTCACTAATAGGAAAGGTCACTTTGTTCTGGGAACTGTAAAGCATTACAGAATGCTTCCTTTCCTGTGCTGTGTTTTGGAAAATTATTCTTCCCTATAACCCAGGGAAGCAGGGCGCTGTCAGATTCTGTTGGTGTGGTGTGTTGTTTTTTTTTCCCCTCATTGTTCAGGCGCTTAGCTGTGCTCCAAGAGAAGGTTCATTGTTGCCTTTTTCTTTACCAGTTGAACAAGCGCTTTGAAGTTTTGCATTTAAAATAAATAAATAAACAAGCAAGCTGCCTTGAGCTCCTGCAAGTCAATTCAAGCCAACTGACTTCAGCTTTATCTGGTTTTACACACAAGATATAGCGTGGCTGTGCGCAGACTCAACTTTGCTTTGTGGTTTTGTACAGCGCTCTGCACAGCGCTCAGCACTGAGAAGCTGGATGTTGTTAATAGCATCGTCAAAGAGAGACTGATTGTTCTGAACTGCTGGAGGAGCAAGACCTGTGTGTATTGGAGAAGCAGCTTCCTGCATCAGTTTTGAATAAATCCTTGCTGAAGACTTGCTTGTGTCTTTTGTTGCACGGTGTTCTTGTACAAGAGTGAAAGAAACTTCTGATAGTACTGTATTCCAACAAACCAGGAGTTATTTAAGATCAGATTTGGGCTTTAAGCATGCATGTTTATGTGTTTAGTCCTCTTCAGGCAAGACCTCCGTGGAAAAATAGTGCAAGACTGTGGCTTTCAGCACCATGTTATTTTGTGTAAATGGGACTTGAACATGAGGACTCTCGCATCCTCAACCAACCGTGTGGCTTCAGCCCTTTAATTGTGCTTGTCTGGGGTGGAAGTTTATGGCTTCTGAGGTCATTGTTACCCAGTCCCCAGCCAAGGGAAGGCAGGAGGGCATGTCTGGGTTGGTGGCATAACGCTCTGCCCCCAGGGCTGCCCAGTGATCACACAGAGATGCTGATCTGGTTGTGAGCTGCTTACAACACCATGCAGAGGCAGTTCTGAAGTTACAGGATAACTCGCCCTGCTGCTGACCTGAGCTGTTCTGCTGGCTTGAGGCCAGGGTATCTGAGCTGTTGCAACCTGAACAGCATCGAGCCCTGACCCAGGTATAAAACACAGCTTTCTTCTAATTATCTCACTGGTCTGGCTCGCTGTGCTTGCATACAAGGCAACATTGGATGTGGGTTGAAATGAAGGGCTCTATCAGTTCTGCAGGTGGACTCCCTGGTGTTTGAGTATTCTGTTGTGCAATATGTAACTTTAGCCTGCCACTGGGAAAACACTTCTACCAATCAGGTGAACCTGAGGCAGGAACAAAGTGCCCATGTGTCATCATGCTTTGGCACTTAGTATGGTTAGGGTGCGTGTGGAAAAGCACAAAGCTTCGCACTGAGTCTCCCTTCTCGGGGTGTTGAATCAATGAGCAGAATTCTGGAGCCAGATCGAAGGTTCCTGGCTGACTCTCTCTTCTTGTGGTCCTATAGCTTTTTCTAAACTTCAGTGGTGGTTTTTTCATGGAGGAAAAATGCACTTCTGGGTTTAGGTTATAGATTAGCTGCTTCCTACTCTTTATGACTTCTTTCTCGTATGGAGTTGGAAACAATGCAGGGCTTGGAAAGTTGATAGAACAAACCATTGCACCACCAGTGACAAGGGGCTTGTGATAATGCTTAATTTCTGGTTATTTCGTGGCTGTGGAATTGTAGCTGAGCAGGGGATGTTGCTGTTAAATGAACCAGCACACCCTTCTTTTTCTCCCCTTGCTTCTTTCTCCCCTTAAAGACCTTATTCTCCCTTACTTTAATGCTCTTGAGCTGTTCTGGCTGCCATTTGAGCACTTGATTTATATATTTTTATTTCCCCCTGCAATGGATTATGTGGGATTTGATGCTCTCATTGTGTGCGCACCTCCATACCAATGGCTACAGAGATGATGTGAAATCACACAGAGCCATGTGGTGCTAACACTGAAGGTCTGAGGTAGTGCTGTGATATCATTCTGCAGCTGGATGAGCAAGAATACCAATGATGGCTATCTCTAGCTCCCTGGGATTCAGCTGCGTGTCTGAAACACAGCAACAGCCCCCACCTTCCCTACACGTTTCCCTGCTGTGAGTCTGTCTGTGTTTTGAAGCCCTTTGCTAAGGTGCACCTCTTCTAAAGAGTAATGAGGTTGAAAGCAAGATACAGGGCTGTGTGACCAGCTACAGCCCATCCATTTATCAGTGAAATTGTTTTCCAGTGCTGCATGCAGAGAGAAACTGTCAAGGCTGATAAATGTGCTCAAGCTTCTTCACTTCTTCATTCTCCCTAGAGCTCAGTTTCCAGGAAGAAATATTGATACCTAAAGTATTGGAGATAGTCATCAGGGACCAACCTGGAGTGCAGATGGGGCAGGAATATTTTATATGGGAGCTGGCTGGGTATGCAGTCAAAACAATAAACAGCTTATTTTGTTTTATGAAGATTTTACTTAACAAGAAAAAGGAAGGAACTGAACTTCATACATTGAAGTGTGTGGGAGGGGACATCCTTTCAGAATGTTTGGTGTGTTGGAGATAACGGCACCCTTCCTTTCATCAGTAGCCCTTTTTCTAAGTGCTTTTTGAATGCAATGCAGAGCCAGTATGTCGGGGGCTCTGGGCATCTTATTTCTGTGCTCTAGCTGAAATAGCTCTTCCTGCTGGAGCTGACATCGGAAACGAGCTGAGCTGCACATGCTGAACAAGAGGAAGGTGGGGAGTGTCTTGCTGGCAGGAAGCTTGTTAGTTCTGTTTATCTGTATGGCAGCTTGGGAATAGCTGGTTTTGAAATGCTATGGGTTTGGCATGTGGGAGCATTCACTGTTTTGTTATCTATGGAAGCCCTTTGGGAAGAAGTGGTATTTTATGACTCAAAGCTTTATATGGAAACAAAAATTCCCCCCCTACCCACTTGCATAGAGAGATGTGCCTTAATCTGTGTGTATCCCAGCCAGTGCCTGGGGTATACAGATGGACATGCTTCATCTCCAGTCACGTTGCTCTGTGGCAGTTAAAAATTATGCTGCTATTCCTGGGCTCCGTAGATGAAATTTCAATTTAACTTCAGAACCTCAGAGCCCTTGAATAGTCTGTTCTTGCAGTATCAATATACGTGTCAATACTCGAGAGTTGTGTTATCTTAAAGATCATAAGGTACATTGATGCTTTTAAATGCTTTAGCCCAAAATGAAATATAAATTGACTTTTTCCCCTATTTAACCATTGTGGGAGTATTTTTTTCTCTAAAGGAGGAAATTTCTTAAGTACACATTGAAGTAATGAACATGTCTTAAAAATGAATGAGCTCTTCCTAAGCACAAACAGTACTGACAATCAGTGGGTGCTTTTTACTTACTTTGGAATGAGAGTAACTTCAGATTAGCAGTAGTTCTTGGGGATGGTTATGTTTTCCAGGAGGAAATTTGAACTTGAGGAATCGCTTTAATGGAATTCCTTGGGTAGCAGCTTTCTCCCAGCACAACAGCTCTCCTTGGTGCAGGACAAATCGCTAGGGATGTGACAACAAGGAGGGAAGGCTAAACCTAACTTGTTGTCTGGAGATCAAATGCTCCACTGGAGTGATAGCCTGGGCAGCTGAAGGGGTCTTTGGTTCCTACAGCAATGAATGATATGAAATACAGCTGCTGGAGTCCTAGGACATCAGAGCTTGTTTTGAGCTGACCTCCCATTTAAAGGACTTAAAAAGACAGTTCCTCTGGGCCAGCTTGTCCAACTCGATTAGATTGTATCTGGAGCTTGATTGAATTTGTGGACAAGATTATGAAAAGCACCATGACTGTCAGTGAGGTGAGCGGGCTTTTGAGGGAGAGCTCTCTTTGTATCCCAGAGGTGGTGCTTGTGAGGTCAGTTATGGTCAGCTGTGAGGTTGCCTTGGCTTTAGCTGCATGTTCAGCATTCTTGCTGTTACAAGATGGTCTTACAAATACATGGGCTGTTTGGGATTTGTTTCCTGAACGTGATGTTTGCATTACTGTAGGACAGGCTTCAGTCTGTCCTGAAACAGGAGGTTTTTTTTCTGTTGTGGCTGTTACCAAAGTGGTCTTAGATCTTGGGATTATGGGAAAACCTTTGATCACCAAGCACAAAAACAAAAATAGGTATGCTTGTTAGGTTGGAGTCATTTGCTGTGCTTTGTTTCTTCAGCAGGTCAGATTTGATAGATAACAATTCTGGATAGCCTACTTAAATAACAGCCTCAATATTTGTGAAGTTGATGTCAGTCAGACTTCCATTTGAGGATGTGAAGATTTTACAGCCTCTTGTAAGATGAGAGGAAAACCTCAATACCTCTTTTCTTAGGATCATAGAATGGCCTGGGCTTGAAAAGGACCACAGTGATCATCTAGTTTCAACCCCCCTGCTATGTGCATCCTCACCCAGGATGGACGACTGCTAAGGTTTAGAGGCAGCTATGCTGCCTACAGCTGTGGGGCTGCACCAGTGTGTGTGGGGGTGAGGCAGCACTGCCAGAACTGCCTATGCTGTGTCCTGGGCATCTTCTCTTGCCCAACATCCAGCAGTGGTGGTGGAGAAAGGGCAGAATAATCTCCAACGCATTGCTATACGGCTGCATGTAAATGTGGAAAGCAATACTTTGCGGGGAGATCCCACTCATGGAAACTGTGCTTTGTACCTCTTTTCTGTGGCAGTAAAAGCAAGCTGATGCAGAAATAACAGCAATTTCCAAGCCAGAGAGCAGTGCTCCTGTAAATGACTGTAAACCTTTTTTTGCTAAAGCTTTAAATAACCAAGAAATCTAATATTTAGCTGTCTGCTTATCAAATGTCTCCACACTTCATTTGGTTGTACTGAGCTCAAAGGAGCTAACAAAAGATGCGACAGACTTTCAAATGAAATTGTACTCTTGGTCCCTAAATTTTTTTTAAATGGTTCTGTACTTTTCTCTGGAAAGGAAGTGTGTGGGGAAGGTGCTGTATTTCTTTTTCTTTTTTTTTCTCTTTCTTTATTGTCTTTTATTTTGTAAATGTCAGCATGGTCTTAGACTGTGGTACCAGACCCTTTTCTGTGGAGAAGCCAAGATTGGTTTGCTTTCCTGTTGTGACTCTTTTCTCCTTTGCTTTCTTAAGTTAATGGAGTGCAACACCTACAAGCACAGCACTGATGCTCGTGCTGCTTTTGAGAAGTATTAACACCTTCTGGGTGCCAGCACCGCTCCGACCTGCCAGACACCAGCAATGATGCACATCTCACCCCATGCCTATGCCTGCAGTTTCTTCCCACTGAGCCATGGAATGAAGCAGAACCTAGGGTTACCTTACTGTGGTGTGGTTACCCTGCACAGACCCTGCCTGCCCTTCTCTTCTCGAGGTGCTGCTGCTTTGCTGTCTCTCCCTGATTGACCTCTGCTGGGGGCAGTGATCGATGCGTGCAGCGCTGAGGCAGTCGGTGCTTGTGCCTGTCACGCTCTGCTGTGGACTGGCAGCATTCCAGCCCCAGGCTCGTTGCTGTACAGCTCTGGGAGAATGCTGAGCATGAGCATCGGTGCGCTCAGCTCGCCAGATAACTCCTGAGGTGCCTTTCTTCCAGTCTGAAGCGTGCATCTCCTCCGCTGCTTCTTGTCTCCTTCCCTCTACCTCTCCTTTCCATCCCCCTCTGCTGCCTCGTGTTGTTGTTTTGAGCGTTCGTGCTGTTGAGTCTCCCGTTTGGTCTCGGATGGAGCTGACTGCATTTATCACACCCACAGAGCGACCGCCTCCACTCAGCGGTGCGTGGGGGGAGAGCTGTCACCTTCTGGTGCTTCGTGACCGTGTCAGGTGGGCTAGGTCACGCAGCTGGAGGCAAACAAGCTGAAAATAGCCCTAAAATGGGGTCATCAGCCATTTTGTTTGCAGATGCTCTCCGCCGGCGAGGCATTCTGTATAACTGCGAGATGATTTCCAGGAGAGGTGCTGACTGAGGAAGCCCACTGCGGTGGCTGGAGGTCTTGGGACCTTCCAGCTGGAGAGGAGGTAACGGCACAGGGCTGGATCCATAGCAGCTTTCTCATACTTGAAGGAGAGCTAGGAGAAGACAGGGTCAAACTGTTCTCCAGGGTGCATGGTGAGAAGATGGTGAAGCATTAGGAGGATGGTGAGGCGTTGGAACAGGTTGCCCAAGGAGGCTGTGGATGCCGCATCCCTGGAGGCATTCAAGGCCAGGCTGGATGTGGCTCTGGGCAGCCTGGGCTGCTGGTTGGTGACCCTGCACACGGCAGGGGGTTGAAACTAGATGATCATTGTGGTCCTTTCCAACCCAGGCCATTCTGTGATTCAATGATGGGGCAGTGGCCAGGAGTTACATTGGGGAATGGCACCTGGCTGTGGTGGCTTACAGTTTTTCCATGGTGCTGTAGCAGGGCCTGAGGGAAGGGTTGGAAAGCCAAGCCTTCAAGACACTTGAAACTTGCCTGGACAAGGCTCAGATCAGCTTCATCCATCTATGAAATCAGCCCTACTTTTAGCAGCAGGTTGGACTACAGTGACCTCCAGAGGTCTCTTCCAGCCTATTGTTCTCTGCTGCTTTATGGGACCCATGAAATCGAGGTTTCTCTCTGCAATTCTGTAGCAGTGACGTGTTTGACCTAGTGGAGTGAACACTGTAAAACTGGAGCCTTAAATATGTGCATTTAACATTTATGGGAATTAATCTTTTAGGACTCAGTGGCGCCTGTAGTTAAGTTACAGGGAAAGCAGACCAGACAGCTCTGAATGCTGCTTTCCCCTTTTCCCTGGAGTGCCAAGTTAAGGTTGAATGGCGCTTCATCTCCCAGTTCTCCCCCACTCCCCATTAGTGTGATCTCTGTTTATAAGGTATACCTTCCATTCAGGTACTCTCCATATAACTCTTTCAAAAAAGTATTGACTCGTGTCAAGAGCAGCATATAAAGTCATTTTATTTTCACTAATAAAGTCCAGTGGTATGTGAGTAGACTCCAAACTGTAATGAGAAGCTAACCAGCAGCTTCCTCCACCCTCTGGGATCCCAGGAGGTTACTGGAGCAGCGCACTGCCCCAATTTCTTGTTTGTGTGGTGTCTGGATTTGCTTCTTTGGTTTGGTGTTTTCAGCGTGGCTCTTGGTAAGCTGGTCTGAGGCTGGTAGGTTGCTGTGTGCAGGGCCAGCATCTGACAAATGACTTTAGGAGGGGAAAGCAACCTAAGTAGCTTAATAGGATTTAGTTCTGTCTACACTGTCCTGCCAGAGCATGTTATAAACCACTTTAGTGGGATTCCTTCTTTAAATATAACCATGACATCAGCGTGGGCAGAACCTCCATAAGAGCTCTGGGAACTCTCCTGTAAAATCAATCTCAAAATGCAGTTGAGAAGAATGAATGAATGAATGAATGCCTGTGCTGCAGGACCTGAGGTCTGGGAGCAATGCTGTCTGGTGAGCAGGATGGGAGGATCTCTGAAGGAGAGTGTACTAGCTTACCTTCAAAGCACTTTGATTTCTAGTGTCAATGATGCATCTGTTGGGGAAACCAGCTAACAAGAAATCCTGTAGGACAAAGTGGTGCAAATAACTTCTACTAACTGCTGGAACTACTGGTGCAGCAACTTATTTGACCATCTTTACATTTTCCCAGGACTTGGTGGTGAAGGAAGGAAGTTAAGTGAGACACACTGGTCCCTAAGTATGTGATAGAAGCCTGGCTTTGCTGAGTTGAGAGGGAACCATTTCCCCTCTCCTCCCCGATACCATTGGAAAATGGAGAAACAGCGAAGAGATGCTGATATCTGAAGCTGCCAAGTGAGATGCCCTCTGTAATTCATTTGATGGCACCAGATTTCACTTGTAACTGCACGGTTTCTCAATCTGTATGCACGCTTATTCTTGCCCTGTTCTCAGGAATGGTGTTTGGGATATGAATTGAAGAAGGACTGGCCCACTGTTCGTGGTCCACTGTTCGTAGCACAACAGTGTATTAGTATTAAGGGGGGAGGTTGGTGGCCCTGCCTATGGCAGGGGGTTGAAGATTCATGATCCTTGAGGTCCTTTCCAACCTGGGCCATTCTGTGAGCAGTGGTGTGGCAGAGCTGGACTTGCAGACCACTTGCCAGAATACTGCTCTCAAGGCAGCAGCATCATTCTGCACCCAGTTGCTGAGTGCACCATCTGCAGCTCCACGCTGCTTCACAGCACAAAGCCGTGAAGAAAGCATCACTGCTCAAATAGCCTTTCTCTTCAGCACAGCTACCAGAGGCCCTCA
Source organism: Lagopus muta (assembly GCF_023343835.1). Taxonomy (NCBI): domain Eukaryota; kingdom Metazoa; phylum Chordata; class Aves; order Galliformes; family Phasianidae; genus Lagopus; species Lagopus muta. The sequence goes on from NC_064447.1 coordinate 12,010,487, forward strand.
TCCCTTCTCAGTGCTGGCGAGGAGCCTGCATGAGGCCTTTCTTTGCACTGTGCTTCCCCTGCACAGGCTGCAGAGAAGTGGTTAATGGGGCGGCTGGCCGTGTCAGTGGTGCAGGAGCAAAGGCTCCAGCTGTGACTGCGGTGGGTCTTGGCTGGCGTGGAGGTTTTTTTGATCTGCTTCCTCTCTTAGTCTCTCTGTGGTATTTTTTGTTCCTGGGTTTGAAGGTTCCCAATAGTGAATATTGGTTGTCTTTGTCCTGGAGGGTTTTTTTGAGAGGTTTTTTTTTTCCTCCTTTAATAAAAGGGGGAAAACAACAACAACAACAAAAAAAAAACAACCCACAAACAAAACCAAGGAAGGCACAGTGTGTAAATGCTTCCTGGACATGAATTGAATTTCTCTTGGGGGAGTAAAATGCACTGCTTATGCTGAGGGAAGAGATTTCCTCTTAATTTTTTTCCTTTTAACTCCAGTGCTGTAGTCTTTTGAAGAGAAAGTTTTGGAGTGAATTTAGGGTGAGAAGTGCAGCCATTATCACTGCCAGTCTGCATGTTGGTGGTGTTTGTTCAGTGATGTCAGCTCAGGTCTGCATCCCTCCCAGCTCATAGAAGAAATCTCCAGCCCCATGGGAGACTGCCATGTCCAATCCTTCATGGCTCCTCTTCGTGGCCAGTGTGCTGCCTTAAAACTGGCTTCATGTAGGAATTATGTTATAAGGACAGCTAGCAATAGCACAATGGTTTGGGACTTTATTGAAAGGCTTAAGACGGTGGAAATGTTGATATGGTTGAGTTTACTGTGTGCAGCAATGAATGTATGGGGGAGGAAAAAAAGAACCAGCACTAAAACATAAATGGGATTAAAATGGTGCCTGCAGAGGTGCTGCCATGCACAATTTTCTGGGCAAGATATCATTCTGCAAATGATTGAGGAACACTACCCTGCTGGCACAGCAGTGATCACGTTATCTATGTTTGTCTTAAATATTTTCGTCTCTCTTGGGTTCCTACATAGTTCTTGCGTTCCTGCGGTACGGTTGGAACGCTTCTACAATCCCTCTGATTGCAAGGAGTACAAATTCATTGCTTCCAATTAAAAAGTGCTCGGTGTTCTTTGCAGATCAGTTCTGAGCCTTGCCACAAAACCACCGCTCTACCCTGGGCAGTCTCCTTAAAAATGAGCTCATCTGGTTGGATGCTGGAATATGCTATTTACACACATTACTTGAAAACAAAGGTAGTGCAGCTGCTTTATTTTTTTTGCCCCTATGGCATCACTTCTCCCCACAGTGAGTGAGCTTCTTTACCTGTTTGTGTCCCATTAGTGGGCTTTATGAAATCCTGGTTCCATCCCCACTGAAATGATTTGGAGGTGGAGGACTTCTAGTGATGTCCCTGAGAGGATGGGATGCCCTGCAGGGTCCAACAGTGGAAAAGTATGGAAGGCAACCTGACTGACTTTCTATAACTGCTTCAGTCCAAGAGCAGCTGTTTTTAAATAATAATAATAATAAAAAAAATCTATTAAAATGAACTTCCTTCATATGGAAACTTTGGGGGGAAATTTGGAAAGTCAGTGCTTTTATTTTAACTCTTGGGGTAGTTAGGAAGTGGCCACACTTGATCTGTTTTTCCCTGCTTGAATATGTTTGCAAATCACGAGATGCATGGAGAGGATGCCAGCACTGTATGAAAGGAAGAATGCTTGTGCTGTATGTCTGTGCATGCTCTGTATGCAGCTGGATGTATATGCTATTTGTTCAAGTTTTTCCTAAAACTTTGTAAATGGTGTGTATGATGTGATGTCAAACCTCTGAAGGCAACAACCCAGCAAATGAAAAGTGATGTGGAATGATGATGAAGCAACCATGTTATCTACAGCTGTCACACCTTTGGAAACTGCTGTCCGTGATGGTGGGATGAACTTATCCCACTGATGGGTTGGTGTTCTGTTGGGTGAAGTTTCCACAGCTGAGATAAGTGTTTTTTTTATTTTCTGTTCTGCTTAGGGGTGGTTCTCATTTCCACTGTCCTTCCCCAGTGCTTTGCATTTCCACTTCCAAACAGAAAAAGTGTGTGTAAGCCTTTATCAGAGCTGGTTGCTGTCTGACTGCTGTGTGGTAGTTGCTGGGCTGCTCCTGCTTGGGAAATCCTAGCTGAGGGCTGGGTGTTTGAGCACTGGTGGCTGATGCTCTCTGATTTGCTTAGCTGTTTTAAGAGAGAAGTAAGCGGGCCAAATGGTACTGTGCTGTGATCCTAAATATGGCTTTTAATTTATACCAGCTGCTATGTCATTCCCGATTCAATCCTGGAAAGAACAGGCTTTGAGTCTTAGTCTTAGCAAAAGGGGGTGCATGCAACTGTCTTTACCAAAATGTAGGCAGAGCTCTTGCAATTCACAGGAGCTGTATGAATACTTGGGTTTCAAACTGTATCTCGTAAGAAACAGCAGCAGTTAAAGAGAGCTGGTAACCTGCAATAGAATACAAATGCCTTACAGATGGGGGGGCATGAAAGGAAATCCTTGAGACTGGTGTTGCCTATGTATGGTCAGCATAGACAGGTAGCAAACATGGTGTCCAAACACTTTGCTTGCTAGTGAGCAAGGGTAGGCACGTATGAGATTTTTCCCCTCTAAATGAAATGCATTGTCTGAGAGCCCACGTTGTAGAAGGGGGAAGGGAAAAAGGGGGGAAATTGGATTAAGTCACTGGGCTTCAGGCCTAAGCATTTCCTGCCTTTTTTAAAATATACCAGTGCTGCTAAGGTCACGTGCTGAGCTGTGCAAGCAAACCCCAGCCCGTGGCTGCGTGCAACAGGCAGCTTGGCAGTGCTGCATCTCGCCTTTGGGGAGTTCCAAGCAAGAGAGAGTGGAGCCCAGCTCCCGCAGCAGGGCTGGGGATGGGGAATTGTCTTGGCATGGGAATTTATACAGCACTTGGGCTTGAGCCAGGTAATGCAGGCAGTACTTGCTTATCCCTGAGTTTGAGAAGCATTAAATTCATACCGCCTTTATAGCACAGGGTTTCTTTCCATTATCCACTTTACTGGAAAATTACCTTGTGAGGAGATTGGATTTTAAGACTTTAATGGATGATACAGCTTTCTAAGCAAGGAAATGAAGTTGCTTTTGAAAGACTGAGTATGGGGACCACTGTTGGGCAGGATGGTGTGAGCTCATCCCGTGTGGGAAAGGAGCAGTGGTGGAATTGTGCAGCTTTGGCATGGGCGAGCTGGACAAGTGTGTGCATCAGCTGTGCAGGAGAGACCCTTTGAACTCTTCCAGTGCTCCCCTTGGAGCCCTTCACCTTCCCAATATTTATTTGATCTTTGTCTTTAAACAAAGCTAGTAGGCTCAACTTCATCCAGCTGGGAATGATAGGAAAAAATAAACTTCTAAAGCTGAAGTTCCCAAAGGGGTTCCTTACGCATTTTGCTGGTCTGGGATTTGGGGCAAAGACTTGCATTGAACACCAATGCATCCATGCCTTTTTTTTCTTTTTTTTGAGCCCTGCAAGGGAATCTGCAGAATCCCCAGGAAGGAAATCCGCCTTTTCAGCGAGAATGCTCATTTGACAAGCTGCCAGTTCTGAGCTAAGCCTCATTTAATAAAGATTTAGTCTGTGGGGACCTGTCAGTGGAAACTGAATTTGGTGAGAGTGTCTCATTCTTTTCATCACTGTAGTGCAGAGAGGCTTTCAGCCAGCATTATGAAGAAACTAAGGATAAGAACATCCAGTTTGGAGGACCCCCTTACCTCTGGGAATGGTTCCTTGCTGTTGTGTAAGATGGAGATTGCTGAGTTGGTAACAGCTAAGGGAATAAAAGGATTGTTATTTGACTTCAACCGACTAGAATGCCAGCGTTCACTGCTGATTAGCATGGATTAGATCTGCATTCGTGGGCAGGAAAAAAATCCAACGCCATTGTTAAGCAAATCTTTTCTACTTATTGCTCTCCATCTCTCTTTGGTTTGTGAGGGGAGATGCTGTGTTGAATTCTAGCACCTGCCACCATGTAACCCATGGGAGCTGAGGTGTCTGTATGCACCTGCACTACAAACTGTTAAACCACAGCTCTCAACCAAGCTGCAGACTGCAATGCGTGCTGGTTATTGCAACAAACACTGTTTCTGAAGGGCCTTTTTGGCTTTGGCGTTGCTGACTTCTGCGAGTTGGACCAAATATAAAGGCAACATGGAAAGTCTTTAATTATGAAGTAAGAGGTCAGAATGTTAGTATGGAGGAAATGGTGATAAATTTTTAATCAACCTAGCCTTGTTCTCAGTTGTTGCCTGTACAAGAGCACTTGAGAATTTAATCTGAATTAACTGGAGGAATAAATTCAAAGCAGATTAGTTAAACCACTTTAAATGCACTAAAGTGAATTAAACTGCATTGAATTAAGGCCATTCTAGTTAAACTACAGTAAATCCCTGTGTGAACGCTCATTTGTAATTAACGTGGCTTTAGTTCACAGCTCTAATTCCAATTAACTCCAGAATGCCCTTACCTGTGCAGGTTGTTTCTCAGGACAGAGGAAAACAGCCTGTGTTTGAATAGATTTGAGCTATCTAGTCATGCTAGATGTTTCAACTGCGGATCTGTTTTAGCCTGGTGTATTGTCCTCAGGTGATTTAAAAATAAAAATAAAGAAGCATGACATAATCCTTGGCATTTTTCCTTTTTTTTCCCAGAAAGGAAAGCCAGTAGCCAAAAAAGCCAAAGGGGAAGTGTTGGCCTATATTGCTACTCCAGTGTGGACTTGCTGTTAATATATCTATCCGTAATGTTCTGCGCTTCTGTACAGCGTGCTTTCCCTGGGAGATGTCTGTATAAGGAGATAAGACAGCAGAACCTGTCCTCTGTTTCCATGGTGCTCTTCTTCTCTGCCAAGGGATCCCTAATGAAGGAGAATACATCCCAGTACCGTGGGAAAAGGCTCTTCCTCAGCACGTTTCCTGCCCAGCCTGGCTCTCCACTGTGTTGAATGCAGTAATTGGCCTGGGAAGGCCTGTTCCCCAGGCGGAGGAGATAGGGATGGTTTAGTACTGAGATCAGTAGTGGCTTCCATGTCCATCACTGCCCCCCTCCCCCCTTCCTAATTAGATTCACTGATACATGGTTGGCTGTGTTTCCCCTTCTCTAGAGGCCGTGGGATGAACCTCAGTGGACGCCACATACAACGCTTTCCATCAGAAGGGGTACGGAATGAAAGTCAAGTCTCTGGACTCACAGCAGCACATTCAGAACAAGCTGATGAGGGGTCAAAATGTGTTGCTCCTGTTGCCAGCATTACACAGAGTTTGGTTGAGTAGGACGTAATTATCTATGAGCACGTAAGCTCTTCAGGTGCCCTAAGGTCTGCAAAAAAGGAGTAGGAAGGAGTGTGGGCATGATGCTATCCTGCAGAAGTTTCTTTTCTTGCTTAAGAAGACTTCCGTCCTTCATGGAATAAATAGAGATGAGTGCTGCTTTGGCAGCAGCCCAGTTTGCTTCATTTGTTCTTCTGGGTGAACGTTTTTCTCTTCCCACACTCTTTTAACCTCTTCTGTCTGTTTTATTATCACAATCTTAAGTCACTGCATGGAAATCCAGAAGGAACGTTAGTTACAGATTGAGTGGAAAGCTTTCTTTTGGCAAATGCTAGCTTTAAGGTAGAACTATAAAAGGGTTTTCAATCTGGCAATGATTAATACAGCCCTGTTGTTGAGATGCTCAAAAGCTGTAGCTGTTGGATTTCCTATTTTGTCCTGTGGGTTGGAATTGCAAAGTTTAAGAGGAAATAATTTTTAAAGTATTGATGCAAGATTAAAAGGAAAATGGCATGATTTTTGGGAACCACCTGAGGGCTTTCAGCTTTGGTCTCAAGTTTCTTCTTGAGGTTTGAGTGGACTTTATGACTAGCAATAAAATAGCAATACTATCCAGAAATAACTATCGCCTCTTCCATGTGAATAGTTGTTCACTATGCCACGCTGCTGCTAATATAGTTCAGGTCAAGAACATGAGGTAATTGGAAGCTGGATAGGTTGAAATGAGTAAAACTTTGGTTAATACACACTGATTCAAAATAATCCATGTGCTTATTCAGGATTGACTTTCTAACCCTGTGGTGGTGCCAGGATTTATAGTGCCAAGTAACCTTTGTGGCAGGGAGAGGTGGAGATGGGAGGACTCCCTCAGCCATCACTCCTCTGTAGTCAGGTGATGAACCAGCAGCTCTTCTGGCAATGTTAGATCTTGACACTCCTGTGAGTGCGGTCCAACACTCACCTCCTGTTTTGTAGCGCTTTATCTTTATTTTGAGCTTCCCTCTATTAGGAAATGTACTCAGATGTGCCTTGTATAGTCCATTTCTGTTGTGCAGATTGATATTCCCTTTCTTGACTGCATTTGCGATGGCAATTTCTTATGTGAGGACACTTCCTGCTGGGGAGGATGTAATGGAGTATCCGTCCCTGAAGTGCAATTTCAGGGGCAGAAATTAGCCTACCAGGACCAGGAAGATGAGAGAGACATTCATGTATGTAATGATGTAGATCGCAGTTGGGAACTTGTGGTTGGAGAGAGCTGCAAACAGCTGTTTTGTGTGGACATTTATCATCCAATAGACAGGGCTGCATGTTGGTTGAATCTGACTGCAGGAACAGAAGCTGTGGTCCTGGAGGCTTTGAATTGTGCTGCACTTAAGGCCAGTCAGCATGTATGTCCTCGGGGTGCAGTATTGGCACCTGAAGGTACCCTAGTGCAGTGCGCTAGCTCCTGGCTCAATGGAGCTCATCAGTACGAGGGTGTTTCTGTGGGGGGAGCTTCTCGCCGTGCCCTGTATTTCCTACTGTGATGGTGCCTCTCTGCAAGGGAGCCTAGATGTTTTCTGCCCCTTTTGGCTTCTTATCCATATTGAAAGGGTGAATGCTATGAACCCTGGCAGCCAGTCAGAGCTGAGGAAGGCTGTTAACACTGCAGGAGGCTGCTGAGCACGTTCCTGCACAAGACCAAGAGCGTTCAGGTTTCACAGCGCCTTTCCAACCTAACAGTGCTGCTCTTGGTTACTTCCCCATGTACTTTTATTTTGAAAGAGCTTCTGAACACTTTGTCTCCTGCCATCCTGGCTGATACCACTTGGATTTACACTCATTTTCAGGGACTGCTCTGTCTCCACTTCTGCCATTAGTGTCAGCACAGTGGTAAAATGTTGCTCCTCCAAGTTGTCTTCGTTTTCCTGTAAGGGCAGTTCATGCATCATTTGCGATAAAGGTTCTGATAGTTCAGCAAATGTTCAAAGACAAATTGATGCTCTTTTGTGGCAAAAGGCCCAGTGCATAACTTTACATTTACTTGGGATAATGTGGCCTTGGATAACCGAGTCCCAGATCTAGTGTTGTAGGATAAAATGTCTGAGGGCTTATCCAACCTCAACCTCCCTTTTTAAATACTGTTATTTAATCCTGAGAAGCAGGCACAGGCATATCTGTGGTTGCAACCAGGCTTTCACTGCCAGCCAGTCTCTGGGTCTTAAACTGACTCATCAGTCAGAAAGATTAATAACTGCTCTGCTGGATGATTTCACTTGTTGTCATGGCACATATCCATTAATGGAAAACAAATATTCTCTGGAAAATGAAATGCAGATCTTGGTGCACTGGCCAGCCAAGTCCTTTTGGCTAAATGCTTACATTCAGCACACGTTAAAGCGTCTCTTCAAAGTGAGGACTTCAGGTTGCTTGGTGCATAGCAGTCTTTTTAGGTGTTTGGTTTTTTCTTCCCCCATTTGAAGGGATCTGTTCCTCCACATCTGGAGCTGCAGTGATTTTTATTTTTATTTTTTTTTTTGCTGATAAAGAGTCTGTGGGAGAAGCTTTTTGGTGAGCTCTGCTTTCCAGCAGCAGTGCCTGCTGGTGCATGCGGGAGGGCTGAGGGTGTGAGCGAAGAAGTGCAGGCATGCAGTGCAGGAAAGCTTGGCGCTACAGCAGCCTGAAGTGTTTAAAAAACAACCAATGTCCCCAAGGAGCTTTGGTACGCCGAATGTGTTGGTTAATTTAGTATTGAGTGCTTGTGCATGGCAGGCCTTCAGAAGTGGGAGAACTTTGGGTCTCTGAAGGCAGCTTCCCTCTCGAAGGCCTCTCTCTGCTCAGGAACTCGAACAGCGCGCACCATCTGGCGTAATCATGGGAAAGGGGGATTGTGCTTTTTCCCTTCCACCCCCACTTCTTTCTCTCTCTTTCTCAAAAAAAAAAAAAACCCAGGGTCAGTTCCTATAGGAGGACGGAGTTTCAGCTGTTTAGTTTGGGAAAGCTGCACCTGTAGGTGCTCTGCATCCCTGGCACGGCTGCTGAGCTTTGGGTTGGTTCCTTTGGGCTGCAAAGGCAAGCAGCACGGTACAACATGGAATATCTGTGATGCAGCAGACAGCCCTAATGAGTGTGAATCTCATTATGAATGGTTGATGGGCACTACAGCTGTAAACACTGATGTTGGCTTGGCTGGGAAGTATGTTCCAGTGTTGTGTGGCTCATGTAGCTTGCCAAGATAATAACTCAGCTGGGAGTACCTACAGAGCGAGCTGGGGGGGAAGGAAGGGAAAGAAGAACTTTTTGAAGAGGAACTTGTTACCAGTCTGGTTTAGAAGTACTCATAAACATTGTTGAGAATCTTACTGCAAGTGTGGCATTCCTAAGGAGGAAAAGAGATGCTAATTAAAAATGCCTAAACTTTTGTGTTACATTTGCTGATACAGATCTGTGCCTGCCTTTCTCATGTTAGGGCAGTGATGAAACTTGGGGCTTTAACTATACAGTTTGTTGGTGTTTGTCACCGCTGTGCAAGGTTTGCCCTCAAACTCTTCTACATGAAATAACATCCTTAATTTCATTCATTCATTCATTCACATGAGACAGGGTGACTGGATTTGGTGTTAGAACTGATTTCGCTTTTTATTCAACGAAGCAGTTTTGCATTTTGGCATTTGGGCCAGGATTTTCTGAATACAAAACAATTGGAATGGAGTTAACCACTTAAGGCTTTCCTTTCCTCCCAGGGAACATCTGAATAGAAATAGGTGTGACGGTACCTCAGCTTGTGATTACTTTGAGCTGCTGTGTCTGTAGCACCCGCATTAGTTTTACTGTATATTTGTAAGTGGATGGGTGGTAGATAGAGGGTTTAGCATTTATTCTAGGCCTATCTAGAATAGAAGAGTTGCATGGGCATTCTTTTTTTCTTTTTAATTCTATCTCATGTATAATAAATTCCACCCCCTTTCAGACCTACTCATGCACTTGGATTTCTAATGAAGAGCCCTGCATATTTATTCATGAGGATTAAAGGACTGTACAGATAGAGGCAGCTGGCTGAACTGTTTATTTATTTTTTTTTCCTCTCTCTAAATCTGCTGACCTCTGATCTGGAGCAAAGAGGAAACCATCCCTGATTGACTTTGACTGTTTGCAGACCGGGTTGGACAAAATGGCTCAGCTCCTTGTGGTTCGAAGGCAGGATGTGGTGTCACTGAGTAGAGGCAGGAGGAGGAAGTGAGGCTGCATGTCTCCTGTTTATGGCTTCTGAAAACAAAGCAGAAACCCCTACCCAACAACTGGTTTCCAGAGTCGGCCTTTAGCACTGCATCTCTGCTGAGGCCTCTGGGCTCTGCTTGCAGCCTGCACTGTGGGCAATGATGGCGGCTGTAGGTAATGATGGGTTTTGTTTCCTGCAGGCTCTGCTGCTGCTGGGTGGCATTGCGCTCTCCTGCCTGGCTCTGGACCTGCTCTTCCTCTTGTTCTACTCCTTCTGGCTCTGCTGCCGCCACCGAAAGAGCGAAGAACACTTGAATGCCGACTGCTGCTGTACAGCATGGTGTGTCATCATCGCGACCCTGGTGTGCAGGTAAGGCTGGGAGGGATGCTTCTCTTCCATGGTGCAGGACATCCTGCATGCTGTTTTCATGTGGTGTGCTTGCCTGTAGTTAGTAATTGTTGGTCATTTCTTTTTCCCCTCTGTATTTGTGTGTTTTAAAGTATTTTCTTCCACTATACCACTTGCTGAAGTGCCCAATGATTTCAGCAGCGTGAAAAGGAATAGCTAATGTCCTGTTCTTTGATTCTGTGCAAGTGGTAAATCAGAGGCACTATCTCCTTGGGGGCTTAACGCTTAAGTTGAATGGGTCCAAAGTTCAAGGAATTGTCAGGTCTAGGTGGGGTGTCCACAAAGAACGACTATGGGGAAAGTGGATTATGAAGAAAGAGGCACGGATAGTTCTTTTGGGTCTGGGGGTGTTAGTTTTTGACTGGACGTGGACATGCAGGTGGAATCTGTGTAAGGCATTGCTGCATTTCATCTACAGCAACGTGCAGTGGTTGTTGGTGATGCTGCCAGTGTCAGCAGTGCTTCATGTTGTGACTGAACAACGGGAACTTTTGGAAGTGAGGTGAAAAGAGGTTGCTGAAAACAGGAGAGTTAAGGAGCTAGTGGAGAGCACGCGCGGAAGACGTTAGAAGAGAGTTTGTTTGACACTCTGGTTTTTGGTCAACAAAGATGTAGTTCCCATCTCCCAGAAAGACAATGGTGGGACATCTGAAAGCGGGAACATGCATGCAAATGTCAGGAAAGAACTTTGGATTTAATTTATTTGGACTTGAGTAGGGTGAGTTCTCTGGGATCCATGGACATTTGCACTGAGTGCTGAGGTTTGGAGTGGTTTTCTTGTTGTTTTTTTTTGTTTTGCTGATTCCAAGCATCAGCTGCTCTTACCCAAGGTTTCAGGTGGTCTGATTTTCCCCTTTGCATAAAGGAGATAACAATGATAAGCTTGCTTTTTTGTCATCTCATGGCTCACTATAATTGCTAATAGATCACGTTCTAGACCCACCTTTATGGAAGCAAGCATGTTCCTTGAAGGCCATGCTTAGCTTTTTGAGGGCTACTAATGGACTTCTCTATTTACTCTTTCAAGGTATATTTGAGAGACTAGAAAACCCCTGTCATACTGGAACAGAGCATTGATATCACTGTGTTGTGAGTTTAGCAAGCTGTGGATGGATTTGCCTATAAAGTCCAGGGCTCAGTGATTTGGAGACCTCATGCATTAACAAATAATGCTGCCTTTGCACGGAGCTCATTCTCCTGTGCTCTGCTGACTGCAAGAAAGTGCCTGGAATAGAAAGACAAACTAGAGAACAAGTCATAAAGAAGAAATCTCAACTTCAGTCACCTTTATTTTTAGTGATCTCAAGAGCTTCAACTGCATCCATTCCAATCCACTGAAAGCTCTGTGGTTCTAACCCTTTCTTACTCTAGCTCTATAGCTATAGATTTTATAGCTCTAACTGATGCTATTTATAGTGGTGTTGCTGTTACAGGCACTTGTTAGCTATTGTTATGCAGCATTTGTGTCCAAGACAGCTGCTGCAGTGTGGTAGTTCTGTTTGTTTTTCATTGTAGGCAAGGTTGAAAAGGAGGAATTCTGCATATCTCCCAGATTTGTGCGTGGGACAATTTAAAGTTGGAAGGTTGGCATTTAAATTCTGGTGAGACTGATGCGATTCCCAGTCATGGCCGCAAGCTGGGAAGCATTTTAGGCTCGCTTTAAATCTAACCAATTGGTTTACATCCTTGGTGTACTGTTTGTTTTAGCAAGTATTAAATCCAGGAGTATCCTAAAAATTAAGATTCTACTGGAATCTGTGGTGATATTGCATGAATACTTGTTTTAGTCCATTTTGTTTTATAAAAGTTCCCCACTGACGTTGGTTTGTTTTGTGATAGCAGGGTAATGCCACCTGTGGGAGCTAAAAGTGCTGCCTGAGTGCTGCTGCTCTCCTGTGGGACTGAGCTCTGTGTTCTGCCCCTCTCCCAGCAGCTGGACATGACAGTGCTCTTGAACTGATGACTTTGGGCTGTCTGCACTCAGTGTCTGTCTGGGGTGCAAAAACAGCTCCCAACAAGCATGGAATCTATTCTGTGCTAGTGGGAAGTCCCAGTTAAATACCAAGAGTCAAAGATCAGCCAACTGGACATATCCTGTCCTGGCTGTGCATGACACACAGCAGAGCTGCCTAACCAGCAGATGCTGTGACGTTCCAGTGAGTGGGAATAAGGCTCTCCTGAACACCTGTCTGTGGCAGCAGGCTGACCTGGGAGGCAGCTTGTATGGCTGTTTGCAAGTGAACAAAGGTAGCTTGGATGCTCAAGCAGTCGGAGGATCCAGGCAGGCTGGTCTGTTCAAGTTCCATGAAGTGGATTGTTGGCTTCCTAGCTGAAAACTAGTTAACTCTGTTTGAGCCCAGCCATGCCTAATACATGCTTATCTAAGTTGTGGGTGATCCCTGAGGGCTGTTTGTGAATCCTTCTGAATACTGCATCACTGTGCATCACCGTTTTCTAATGACTCTCTATTTCCTGCTGAGCAAAGGGGGGAATGCTGAGCCAGCAGGAAGACAGAACTAGTTAACTGGAGTTCTGCAGCAAACTGTCTCCCTAGTGAGTCTTCCCAATTGCTTGAACCACAAAGCTGCAGGATGGACTTGCCTAGATTATTCCTTGAGAACTGAGTTCATTTCTAGTCCTTAGTAATTTCCATCAGCTTCTGTGTATGGGGAGTTGTCATCTCATATAAATCATCTCATCCTCAAGTACCTGTAGGTCACAGTAATGCTCCCAGAAGGAAGCTCTGCTCTGAAGGCAGGTAGGAAGCTTCCTGGAGAGAATACCTAAAAGAAATGGGTACAAATAGGTGGCAAAATCTTGCTTTCTCAAGTGCCAGTAATAGCACTTTCCCTTGGTGCTAAAGTGCAAGGTGGTAATTAGACAGACAAATTAACATTCCTCCTGAGAACATGAAGTCTAAAAAGGGCTCTCCTTATGAAGTTCCTGTAATTAAAGCTGACTTGGTGTAGTTAGATTATTCATTTCTAAGGATGTGATATGAATGGCTAGTGCTCATCTTCTCAGACTGGTGATTGAACATCCACAGGGGTTTTCTCTGTGTGCAGCGTGTGTTACGACTGGAAGATCTCTACAGCAGCAGGCACGAATATGTTCTCCCTGTCAGATTAATGCTCTGCTGTTCATATATACCTTTTGTAATCCATAAAACATTTTTTTTGTGGGTGACATTGCAAAGTAATTTGGAATTGCAGTTGATTTCTTTTTCTTGTCTCTTTATTATGGCATGTCCTAAGCTCACACAACTCTTGCATGCAAATAATAGGAAGGCTGTGTCCTCAGGGAAATTCTGCTGTGAGCTTTTCAGGAAAAGAGAGGGAAATGCTTGGGTTTTTTTTCTGCAGACTTGAATTTCTTGGGCCTTGCTGTAAAGCAGTACTGAAGTGCTGCAACATGCAGTAATTGAAATCATACTGTTGTCTCTGTATGAATTAAAGTCACAGCCTGCTGCTGTTCTCTCTCATCACTTAACCCTTTAAAGAACTGTTACAGTGCATAGGCAATAGGAATGAGAGTGTTCATCTCAGAAATGCACATTGTTCTCATATTAATGTGTACAGGTTTCCTAAAACTTAGTGAAATGAGCAAGCCAAGCAGCAGGAGCTATTCATTAAATGACCCATTAAAAGCTTGGTGGATGGATTTTCAGATTCTTATTTAAAAGACACTGTTGAGAAGGAAGGCAGAGAGAGGTAGGGGTGCTGGAAGGAGCATGGGACTGACTCAAGTCTGGGAGGAAGAACTGGGGGTGGGATGGTGAAGAATGGGGAGGTGATGTGCGTGCTGGGGAGATGAGTGCAACAGGAACGGCAATAGCAGCAGCAGAGGTGACTTTCTTATGCAAGTGTTGAAAATGTGTTGGAGTCGTATCATCTGGAGGGTGCTAGGGTGGAAAAAAAGCTTTGTCATTCAGGATTGTTGGTCTCGTATCCAAGCTGCATGACAGAAATGCAGGCATTGGGCGATGATTTTGTCATGTGAATGGTATCTGCTATAGCTGAGGCTGCAGAACCTTCCAGGGTTTGTGTATGGAAACACGTGATCTGTCTTGGCCTCAAGGGCTTATGCTGTTGGGTCACAATAAGTATATCTGTTTTTACTTTAAAAGACTGAGCTCCGATGAAAGAGAGCCCCTGTTTCTTTTTAATCAAATAAAAATATAGTTAAAAACGAGTGCAAATCCTTAAATCTGCTTTAAACAATAGTAGCTTTTACCTGTGTGTGTGTGTAGGCAGGGATTTGAAACAACTGTTGGATGTAGGTGAGGCCAGATACTTACAGAAAGCTAAATAGCAGCAGTTCTCCCATTGCCTGGCTTTTCCTAGCACAGTGTGAGGGCAGAGCTGGCTTTTGCTGGGCTGTAATGTGGTAATTAATCTTGCATGTAGACTCAAGTGAACATATCACATGCGTGTCCAGGGGAATTTGTTACTTGAATTAAACGCCTTTTATCCCCAATTCCTGTTGCTGTCTTGCTGCCTTATAGGAGTCATGCCTGTGACTAGCTGGCTGTGGGCGGCTGAAGTTGGTAACGCAGGGCTGGGCAGAAAGCCTGTGAGGATGGCTGCTGGGCAGCACTGCCTCTGCTTTGGCAGAGTCTCCAGTCAGTTCCTGTGATGGTAGCACTGCATGCTGAGCACATTTGACCACACTGGCTGAGGTACCTACCTGTATCATGGTGTTATGGGCAAAATGACTGCAGCGTGCTGCTTCTGAGCCTCTTCCACCAAACTGTGCTGCTGTGCTGGAATACCAAGAGCCGAGGAGCGGGGTTCAGCCTGTGCTGAAAGAATAGCATTCTAGTAACTGGAACAGGATGAATAAGATTGCTTACAATTTAAAGGGTCTGAATCTGCATATTCAGTGTCAGGAATGTCCCAAGTTTTGTTTGGTTGTAAAAGCAGCTGCTAAAGTTTTGTGCTGCTCTGGACAGCAGATTTGTCTGAGTTTGTTGGCTCTGATACAAAGCTAGGGAAATTCAAGTTACAAGTTTGTAATCGCAGTGATGAGGTGCTGAGTTGCCTTATCCTAAACATGGACATATTTCAGAATCTACATTATTTTTCAGCAGACAGGGAGTGTTGGTTTCTTTTTTTTGTTGTTGTTGTTTTTGTTTTCTTAATCCCCATCACCTGCAATATAAAGTTGCCACCAGGGAGCAGGGCGGAAAACTTTTCTCTTTCATTATTGGCATCATTGGCATTATGAAAATATTTGAGGGAAGGTGTTTGTGAAGAAAGACTCCATTCTTGTATTAACACCAAATATTAAGGGGGGGGGAAACGAGGCATGGGCGGGAAAGCTGGGTGCTGTGTTCCTGCAGGAGAGGAGTGACAGCTGAAGCAGTGGTTTGGACTGCAGGCTGTGTGTTCCAGAGCAAAGCTAGGCAAGTGACTGTCAGCCAGGCAGAGCCCACCCTGGACTGTGTGGGTGCATTTCCCATCTGGATGGTGGTGGTGCTGGTGACCCTTCCTGTCAAAATAAAGGCACTGTGCTTACCCTGAAAGCTGTTGTCTCACTTGCTTCCTTCTTCTTGTTTATCTCCTTCAAACCAGCCCTGTGAGTGCTGTGCCATAACACAAACTTGTTGTGAAGAAACTGTTTAATCCAGGAAATCTTTAATTTATACAAAACAGCAGCAACAAAAAACCACAACACAAAACCTGTCCTCCACCCTCCGCACCACCACTGCCTTCCTTTCTTGTAGCCCAATCTTAGTGTCTTGAGAACCATCCCAGAAAAGAATCTGAATATTCTGAAGCCAAATGTGAGATAAGAACAGGAAATTGGTGCCGTGATTGACTTAGCCCTGAGTTTAGTTGTATGATCCCTTCACGAGTTCTTTCTTTCTCTGTTATTAAGGGGCAAAAAAGGGCTTGGGGAATGGTGAGTTCCTGCAGTGATGCCTTAATAAAAAGGTATTGCTGACTTGCCTGGTTGTAACTCATCCACAGGATCTTCTTCCTGTAAGTGAGGTTTAAGCTAATATGGTTTACTCCATAATTAGGGTGGACTAATGTGTGTGGACAGTTACAGCAAATCAGCTGATAGGTGGTAATTTGCTAAACAGCTGGAGTTGAATTGTCCACGAGCTTGAAATTCACTTGCTGAAAAATAAATAAGCTTTTTGGCCAAGTAAGTTATTAAGCTTTGCTTCCCAATTATATAAATCAATACAATACAAATGCTTCTGATGGGAAGATAAATTAAGAAATAAGTCTGAACATCTACTGTCAGGCTGTGGAAAAGACACAGAAAATGGATCTCGAAGATCCACCATTGTGGACAAGTAGTTACTGCAAGCTCTATATGTTCTTCCCTTAAAAATATAATGAAATAATCTGTATTTCATGTCCTGAGAAGGCTTGGGTTTGGTGGCATAGCAATGGTAGCACCCATTTCTCTTGCAGGAGCCACTGAAGGGCACCTTGACTAGCTGGATTTCTACTTGCCCATGTTTAGGGCTGGGCTCTCTAATGGTTCTTTAACAGATTGACCACAAATAAAATGTACTTACTGAGAAGGGGTGGTTTGTCACATGTGCTGTATAGGCAGTTATTGGCTGCATGGTAAGTGCACACAGATATTTACAGGGGATTTTTTTGTATGTGGTCGCTGGGGAGCGTGACTGCCTCCAGCTGCTCTTTGTGGAGGCACAAAGAGGGGATGCAGCATCCCCTTCTGTCAAAGTCTCTGATGTGACTATGCAAGAACTAATGTGATTTACCTGGTAGAGGTAAGCAGCGTGTTACATTGCTGCCCTTTAGCTTGAACTGTACCCTGTCTTGCATTTTTTTTTCCTCTGCAGTGCTGGAATTGCTGTTGGCTTCTATGGGAATGGAGAGACAAGTGATGGCATCCACAGGCTGACGTACTCCCTACGCCATGCAAACCGCACTGTGGCAGGTGTCCAGGACCGGGTGAGCACGAAAGCAAATGGGTAGTGTGGGAATGGGCAGCCTCAGCACTTCTCTTGAGTCTGGCTATGCGTGTATCTCTGCCTTGTTTTTTTTTGCTAGCTTCTGAGCTTAGAGATGTGCTAAAATTTCCATTAATGGAGCGATGCTTTCTTCAGCTCTTCTAAAAATATCAAAGCAAACACAGCTCGTTAAATGAAGTCTTCTCTTTGCGATTGCGCCTGTTTTAAAAACAGCTTCTGATCAGCTCTATTCCATGGACGTGGAGGCAGGCCAAGGCAGACAAGTCTGTTAGCAAAAAGGATCACTTGAGCACAATTGGTTGTTCCTGTGTTACATCAAACGTCATTAGCTCTTTCTGCAACCTTGATGGCTACTAACCTCTTAACCTCATGGCATGGTAACCTTCAACAGATGTCCTTCTGCTAGACTTGATTGCAGTCATTTTTAACCTGTTTTAGGAGTAAGGTGAATGTCTCGTTTGAGGGGAAAAAAAAAATGTATTCCCAGCCTTAGTGGCTGTGTTCTGGGTTTGTGTAGTTCTGCTGTTTATCTTGATATGGAAAATAGCATTTAAACTACATTACAACAGAGGTATAGAACTATTTGCTTATGGGTGGGGTTTGAAGGGTAAGCGGTCTGAGCCTCTTCAAACAGAATAACTGGAATCTGTCCATAATTTGCTAATAAGGATGAATTCTCTTTTACTTCCTTCTCATCCTTTCCCTTTGCCATACTACAGGTGCTAGATACCACAGTGGCCCTGAACCAAACAGCAGAGCCAAACCTGCTCATCCTGGAGGAGATGTTTGCAAAGCAGACAGACCACTTGCATGTTATCCAGAAACTGCAAAGTCTCTTGGATGATTTGGTCAGGCAAGCAACTGAGATCCCCTTCTGGAAGAATGAAGAGCTGTCTCTGGAGGAGCTGGCAATTCAGATTGACCTCTATGACTGGTACAGGTGTGCAGCACCCTGTTAGTATAGTGATTGTGGCATTTGTTTTGCAACAATGATGTGTTGTGTCTGTTCTGTGGGGCTGAGCCAAAGGCTGTTTATTACTGTAGGTGCTCTTGGCTCACTCAGCTGACTTCATTATACAGCAAAACTGCATTCAGTTTAAATCAAAATACATGACAGCAACTTTTTTCTTAAGAGTGTTGATTACTAGCTGAAGGGAAACATATTTTCAATGTAAAAGATTGGTTGCTTGTGCCCTAATACAAGGAGAGAAGTTGTATGGCACATTAACTTGAATAAAGTAGGAATGTAGACTTGTTCCACGTGTTAACATCACACACTATCGTTTCTTTTTATTAAAGTTATTGAATAAAAGATAACACCAACTGTATTTCGCAAAAGGAAACCTTTATCCACACATTTGAATCAACTGAAGCGTTTCTAACAAACATGTAGTAAGTTCAGGAAGCTGCAGTGCTCCTTCTTTACCTGATGGTGTCCAGCAGCATGTGGCTTTTGTACTAGAGTAAGGTTAGTGGTCTCACTTCTCAATAACTGTATGCTAATCATGTTGTTTAAATGCATTTGCCTCCCTGGACTCCTGGCACAGCAAATAGCCAGTGACCTCTGAAAATTAATAATTAGCAGCGGCTTTTCAAAGAAAACAAGGGCTGAGTTTGTTTTCTTGTTGTTTTTCCCTATGAGAAATTCAGACTACTTGAACTGTCCCTTTCATACATCAGTTTTCCTTTGCTGACTGTGTTTTTATTTGCTGCAGGTGGCTCGGGTACCTGGGCCTGCTCCTGTTCCATGTTCTGATATGTTTGTTGGTGCTCTTTGGGCTCATCAGAAACTCCAGGGCCATTCTTATGGGGTAAGTTCTGGCTCAAGGACAGCACGTAAGGAATGCAAGTGCCTGCTAGTTTAAACCTCTAGTCTGTTGTCAATTGATTTCAAGGACTTCTGAGGCTGAACAGTTTAAATCTGCCTCTTAATGCAGAGTACCTTTGTAGAGCATTGCTCTGTGGTTTGAAATAGGGCTACATGTGAGAGATGTTCACAGGAAGGAGCTGTACAGCTCTATGATACTGTTCTGCCTGTTTTCACATCAAAAGCAACCAACTCATCTGGACAGCAGCATGCCTTCTGCTGAGCAGCACTGGTAGCCTCTGTTTGCTTGGGAGTCAGCTGGGAAATAGTAATGTGAACATCCTCCCTTAGATTTACAGGCTGTGGAAGTCTTCTTTAATTCTCTATAGTGGTGAAGATGTTTGCTAATGGATGATAAGCACTGCCTGTGTTTGCACAGCTTAGTAGCATGCCTTTTGTGTCACAATCTGATCCTCTTTACCTTTGGTTGTCACACCTGAAGAGACTTTACAGAGAACACGCAATGGTTTGTACAGTTGTAAGAAGTCTTGTTGCTATGTTACTGCAATATTAATGTGTATCTATTTCTACAAAGCACTGCAAATGCTGCCACGCTCAAGCCCCATTACAAGAAAAAAATGATCCTCTCCCCGTGTTGCAGCTTGGTTTAGTTTGGCATGTTTGGCAAATATACCAGTGTCATAAACACAATGAGAGTTTGACAGCTGACATAGCCAAGATTTTGTCCTGGTGTGTGATGGTACCATTAATAATTGAAATGCATATTCAGATTTATTATTTGCCAGATGACTTCATACCTGGCAGGTGATGCAGACAAAGGTCCAAGTGTATGCACAGATGGTAAACCCAGAGTTGAAATTAGAAACTCATTCCCTCTTGCCAGAAGTTTGTATTAAGGCATTTCCCCAAGGGAGGACATGGCATAGAGAAGCAAGTGTGTCAGAGCCAAGCAAGATGGTGAAATGCCAGTTTTAGATCTTTGAGCCAAGCAATCAGCTACTGACCCAGTCATCTTCATTTAAAGGAAAATAAAAACTGTGTCACGTTGAACAGGTAACTGTGCTTAGCTAAAGGCACCAAGCAGTGCTGTCCTTATGTAGCAGGCCACTTTGCTCTGGAGTGCTCCACAGGATCTGCTAGGCTCTGTGGCTGTTGTAAAGGTGAATCCCCATTCTGTGCCTGGCTCTCTCCCTGGGCTGTGTGGGGTACTTGGGTGGTGTTCAGGTGCTCACAGCTTGACACCAAAGTCCAACACAGGCCAAGTATTCCCTCCATTATCTATAGACAATACAGTGCTTACAGCCTTCCTCTAGAAACAGAAGGAATTTGCACAATTCTCAGTCACTGCATTTTCATGGGTTGTTTGTTAGTTTGCTGTGATGTGTGCTTTTGGTGTTCCCTTTTTTCTTTTTATGCAGATATATGGGGCTGTTGTTCTCTGAATATCTTTCCCATGTGGAAAGTCATGTCCACAGTCAGAATAGCCCAAGTGACAGGAATGAAGTCATTCTTCTGCCAATCTGCCATTCCCTGGACTGCCTCTGTGCCTTTGACTTCCTTGCTTGGAGCTGACCAAAGACTTTTCTTCTAGCTTAGTCTTCCTCTTGCTGAGGCCCCTGGGCCAAGAAGCAATGGAACCATAAACTGGACATTAACTTTTCTGGTTGCTGCTGTCTGCAGCACATAAAATGGAGTGGTTTATCTGAAGATGCGATGACTGTTAATTTCTTGAGTTTGGTAATTACTTTGGATTGCAGATAATGCATCTTGTGATGGGATCTGGTTAGCTTGAGATGAGAGTTTCTACATCTGCCACCTGTCTGTCTGTCTCCTACAGGGTATGCTTGCTTGGGGTGTTTGCCCTGATTGTCAGCTGGGGGTCCTTGGGTCTGGAGCTGGCTGTTGCTGTGGTAAGTGGCTCTGGTTCAATTCCCATTCACCTCTTGCTGCAGGTTTATCAGACACAAGATTAAGCAGCCATTAGTACATGTTATGCACTGTTTTATTGTGTGTCTTGTTCTAGGTAGCTGTCCTAGTAACTTGATCTGTGAGAGTTACACAGCTCCTCAGTGATGGGGTGCAGTGTCTTGTACTCCAGCACTGCTGAGGCTGCCTAAAGCTGTACTAGTGGGAATGACAGTGAGGCTTCAGCACCTGAAACCTCCCTGCAGTGGAAGATTCCCTGATGTTAACCTGGCTCAACTGCTATTTTATATTGGTGTTCTTTGATGTTCCTTTTCCCTTTTGCCCTGCCTCTTTCTAGGGCTCCAGTGACTTCTGTATTAACCCGGATGCTTACATCTCCAAAGTGGTTGAGGAGAACGCAGTGCTTAGTGCTGGTAAGTCTTGGGGCTGGCTTTGGCACAGGTGCTGTGGCTCTGCTGCCACATAGGAGTGTGGCAATGGCTGAGAACTTGTGGCTGTACCCAGCTCCCAGCAGCCTGCTGTGGGAAAAACAGTTGTGTGGAGCTTTGGAAAACCCGCGTTCTTTCAAAAAATGCTTTTATACACCAGTCAGACGTGTATGCATACATCCTTTTATCATCATTAATAATAATAATAGTAATTTTTCTGTCAGAAGATTCTTTCTTTCTGGCCCTCAGGCAAAAATAACTGATAAGGTGGATGAGCAGATGTCCCTGGTTTATTTAAATTGAGTGCCCTGGGTCTTTTTTTCTCCTCTTCTAAGCAATGGAACTGTGGCAATATCAGTTTGTAGTTTGAGTTGTCATTTTTTTTAGGTTTCCTTTTGTCTGTATTCCAGCATCTAATATATTTATTTTCTATATTTGTCATTAATAAATACATGTATCAATTTTTCTCTTCGTGGTGTTTATAAATAGGAGTCTTTTGAAAGCTAATTTAAAGAATAAATGAACAGAATCAGAAGGAAAGAAATATGAATTTCCCTTTCATTGTAAATGCAGTATTTGGATTGCTTTGTTTACCCCGTTCCACTTAAAGCCAAATGCCTGCATCACAGCAGCATTCAACTGAAGCACTGATGGATGGATTCTGTATTTGTCACTCCTAATTTAGGCTGAAGTGGTTGGTGAGATGAGGGGTGCCTCCAATCTGGGCCTTAGGGGCAAAAGTGATATTCAGAATTGTGGCTTAACACAAACATTGTTGAGTGCTCACCAGCAGAGATAATACTAAAAAGGAAAAGTACTTTGCAGGACTGAGTTTGCTTCTTGGCTAACAAAGTTGCCTTCTCTCCTACCCTATTTTCTCCCTGATGGACCCTGTATGTATTTCTGATGGTAAAACACAAATAAGCTGTGACCCTGATTTGTGTCACATGTAAGCCACGTTCTTTACTGGTTCTCATTTGCTTGGAACGTGAACATCCTTGCCTTTCATACTGAAAGTCTGGTGTTACTGCCGTGCACTTGGCCAAGTGCTGTGTAACTGATAGGGAATTAGGTATGTGGCTATGGCTGAGGATGCAGGGACTCGAAGCCATCAGAAATATTGATGTCTGGAGGCAAAATGTATTATGAAAGAATACATACATGCAGGTTGGTAGTATCACCCAGCAGATTATTCTTAGAGTGCTTTATTTATTGATTCTTTGGAAGGGAAAGGGGAGAGCCTGGCAGCTCACTACAGAAGAGTCTTTGTAACAAAGAAATTCAGAGCAGAGAGTGAAATGTTTAATGCGTTGTGTGAAGTGAAAATCCTTCCTTTGTTACAAGAGTGGCTTCAGGTAGCAGCTAGTCTCCTTTTAGGTCTAGAAGGCAAACAGGCCATGGAGGCCAGAGGAAAATACCAGACACTGGTGGCAGTCATGCTGTGCTAACTCGATAATCCAAAACTGTGTGTAGTAACAACGTGGTTGACCCTAAGTTCCAAGGAGGAACACCCCTCCTTGCTCCTTTTCCATTTCTTTTGCCCTTATCAGCTTGGCTCCAGCATTTTTTTGCTCATCGGTACCATTCCCATGGGGTTCCTGTGGATCTGGCATCCCCATCCCTCCTGCTTCCCCCAGCAGGGTCAGTCACCTCCCAGAGTGAAAGAAGGCTCTGTTCCAGCAGCACCACCAGCTGTAGCAGTTGCTAAGGCTCCATAAATAACAGCGAATGGGGCTGAGCAAGATGCTGAGGAGGAGGAAGAGCAGGTGCTGTCATTGGCCTGAGCTGGAAGGGTGGCTTCTTCGAGGGCTGCCAGCACATCAGCTCACTGCTGCTAGGAACCATTCAGCATTCACAAGCACCTTTCCTTGTTTTTTCGGAAGGAAATTGGTCTTCCTTCTGAGCCTGCCATAGCACTGGGCAGCTGGTGGGGAGGTGATCACATATTCTGCCTTCCCATGTGAGTTTTTACTGTTCTTATGATCAGGAAGCTATGGAAATAACTCTTGGTCCCCCATGTTGTGGAACATCCTGTGCACCTGAGCAGGAAGAAGGGCCACAATGCAGGGACTGTTGTGTGGAACTGTTTAGAGACACTCTAACTTCAACAGTGGCTCTTCTAATAGCGTTAAAAGATGCCAGCATTTACTTTAAGCTTCTCATACACTTGGCTGTAGACTGTGGCAACTGCTTTGTCATCAGTTGAGCTCTGTCTACAGGAGGGACAAGTTTGAGGATGCAGGATCAGCAGCTGAGAGCCAGAAGCAGCCCTGTTCTCCTAGGGGAAGCTGCCCTGCTGGAAGGATCCCAGCTCCAGTGCTCAGACTTGTCACACACTCTCATTTGTTGCAGTATGGATGGATGAGGCAGAAATGTTTGCGCTGTTCCACTTAGTTTCACCAGAGTGCAACCTATTGTGAATTTTTCAGTTCAGAAAACAGATTGCTTAAAAAAAAAAAAAAAAAAGCATTAGTTGAAGGAGAGACTCAAATAGTTCATGGAAGAAAAATCTGTTGAGAGTTGCTGTACAGGCAGAAACCACATTTAGCTTGGGAATCACATAGCTGAAATGGTGCTGGTATGAGATACTGGGTTGGGTGCTGTCATCTGCTTTTAAGGACACTTAAGAACCAGCAAGTAACCTTAAATGTGAACCAACCACTAGCTTTACAGTGCTGGGTCAGTGTTTCCCTTTAATAATTCTGTTAGTTGTTGATTTTAGACATGTTGTCTTATAATATTCCCAGTCTTATACTCTGGCATTCAGACTAGAGGTGAACAATGCAGGTTTCTGTATTTACAATGCTTTTTTGCTGTTGGTTGTATCTTTTTTTCCCCATAAGAATAGCAGCATTGGATACTAGGCAACTAGTATGTTAACGTTTGTATATTAATTGCTATTTGCAAATCTAGATAGAATTAATGGAGCTGAGCATAATCTGATTAAGTGCATCATTATTGTTGTCATGTTTTTTTAGCTGGTGAGGAGATGTCCTTGTTTTGTAGAGAAAATGTGCTGCATTAAAAAAAAGAAAGCCTTAACACAGGTTTCCTAGAGGAGAAGTTTAAATCATTTTGCAGAAGAGGATGGATGATGTGTGTGCCTAACATGCCCAGTATTCATTAATTGAGATAAAGCCAATGGAGTTGAACAGTGGCTGTATAATCAGCTCCTGCTGCTAGCAAAAAGACTTGGTGCAGCCAAGATGTTTATTTTCAAAGCAGGAGGCCATCTTCTAGCCTCGTCGTTTTTTCATTGATGTTATGTTATTATTAGATGACTTACTGAATAAAATTAAATAAGAAGGCAGTCTGTCTAAACAACAGGAAGAGCTTTTTCCAGATTCTCTTACTGGAAATCTTCACTGTGAAGAGATGCTTCCGCTGAAGGAGCTGCAAACCTCCTGGGATAGATAATGGAATCTTTCAGCTCCAGCCCAGCCGAGTTTGTCAAACTGGATGCTGCAACTTGGCTGTTCAGATAAAAACAGCAAGCACTCTTAACCCCCATAGGCTCCTAATTGGCCTCTTGCTCTTTACTCTGATCTTAAAAGCCCAGTGCTGAATGAACCGGGGAACTGACATCACCACCACCTTTTCCCATCTAAGGCTGGGACAAAACCCCATGTGGGGGATGTGGTGGCTGTGCTGTTACTGCTTGGGCTGTGTGGGCACAGCAGAAAAGGGCTTGTCCAAAGAAACATTCTCGAGACTCGTTCTGTCCTGATATGGGTGGTCAGAAGCTGTGTTTTCCTACGTTGTTTCATCGGGTTCCTGATGAGCAGAAAGCTTTGTGTGGAGGGCAGTTGGGATGGCTATGAGCTCTTTCATGAAAACTCATGATGACATCAGTCTGCTCTCACCAGTACCAGCAGTGTATCTAAGAGAAACATAGCTTCGCCTTAGGGAGAAGACTAACCTAGCAGGCAAGAAAATCAAGTCAGAAGAGTCTTCTTCCTCTTAGACATCTTAGGCAATATAGTTCAGCTGTCTCTGCTGGTTAAACATACAGAGGCACTCTCACTGGGCGCATGTATAAAAATCAGGCTGCATAGAGGACGCTCGAATAGTGGGGAAAAACTGTTCAAGGTTTAGGCTTTGCTTTGTAAGCTATGATGTATTTTTTTTCCTCCTGCTTGCTCTTTAACATACAGACCTCCTTGCTGCCTTCTGGCAGGTGCATAATGCCATTTTCACATTTCTGCTGAGCTTTGAAATGAAGAGTAAGTCTCCATGGTTGCAGAAGCAACGAGTAGATTCCAGCAGATGAAGCATCTTCAGTAGGCAGTTATACTTTCCTTTCGAGGAAAAACAGATTCTGTGGAGATGAAGTATTTTAGATAGTTCCCTTCCTTGCCTTTTGTTCCTACAATGCATGTGTACTGTGAGAGTGGGTCAGGAGGACTTCCAGCAGCAGGCTATGCGGTTGCATCAAGGCAGCTTCAGCGTCTGTTGTAGATTTAAAGCAGTTTAAAGCTGTTCATCTATCAGCACACTGTGTTCAGTGCAGGGGAAAGCTGCTCCTGCTGGCTGTGCCATTTTGGAAAGCACATTTCTGTACAGAATGCCACACTAGTCTGCAGTATTGGTGTTACTGCAGTGTAGCAGTTGTTGATTTTTGTCTTCCAGAGTAAAGGATGCACTTATTTCGCTGTTCTGCTTTACTTCACTTGTAGCCACCAGTCCTTGAGCCTGGGCTCACAAATTGCAAACTGTGATTATACTGGGAACTGTCATAGTGATCTGCACTCTCAGGGCAATCCAGAAGGCCCCAAAGAAACCTTTCTGGAGCCATGTATAATAGTAGGTCATGCAACTTAATGCACTTATACAGATGATGTGGAATTGATACCCCTGTGGGTGCCTATGTGCAATTTCTGGTAGTCTGTTGATGTAAAATAAAGAAGTGCCAACATCAGAGCTGTGTGTGACACTGCAGGGTGCTGTTGCTGTGCTTTTCTCAAAGCACAGGGGCACTTTAACCATTTCTCCTCCACCACTGGGGGGTGACTCAGCATCAGAGGAGCAATCCTTTCCTTGGTGCAGTGCTTGCACGCAGCGCTTTGTGTGGTCCTTGCAAAGCAAAGCCCACATAGCAGTTCTCACTGCCCTCCAATCTGCTCATCTTCTGCTAATTGCTTTTTAGAGGAGGCCAAAATCATCCCAAAGAAAGAGCTGGGGGGGGGGGGTGGGAGGTGGAGCAGCTGGCAGAGCTGCCCCAAAGTCGGCTAATGAATTATAAATAACAGCTGTCAGGTTGCTTTGCAGCACATGGGAGCTGGCAGCCTGCGCTGCACTGCTCGGTTCCCAGCGCCTCGGTTTGCCAAAAGGTACATTCAATATTTATGGGAAGTGCTGCAGAGCCGGGATGCTCTCAGGTCCATTCCCTTTGCAGCTCTGCTCGCTTGTGGTTGTGCGTTTTGCTGATTTCTGAGCTGGGAGTGCTTGGAGTACTTTTCCAACCTGGAATACCTGTTAGTGAGAGCCACAGATAGAAGATTAAAGGGAATGGGAGAGAAGGTGTTGGGAGAGAAGGTGGTATGTGTATTTTCAAGCTGCTGTTGTCTTCACTGAGCAAACTTCACCACTGGTTTTGCTAAGCTGATGTGCTCTCATTCATCTGAAGAGGAACTGTAAATGTTTGAGCGTTAATCTCAAGGTACTGGACTGGTAACTCTGTCACAATGCTTGTTCCCTGTGCAGCACACAATTGAGAATCATAGAATGGTGGGGAGAAGCCTGAGATTCATAATCTGTGTGTGCTGACTCTGTCCAGGCAGTTAGTGGTGTATTATGGGGGCTCTTGAGGGCACCAGGCTGGTGAATGAGGAGAAATGAACCTGTGTCTTCAAGCATGGAAATAAGTGATGCCTTAGGAAGTGCATTTTAACTCTGCTTGTCTGTACTCATGTGTAGAAGTACGTGTTCATTGCTCTGCAATGTCTGATAGAACTACTCAGTGTTAAGGATTGCACCTTCTTGCTGGTATTCCAGTAACAGCTTTCTTTCCTGGCCCAGTCTGCACTACTGATTTAATACAGAATATACCTTTCCAGAAAGCTGCAAAAGAAATTACATGCATCTAAGTAGTCTGACACCTCCTAATTAAAATCTAATTGCGTGCAAGTGACATCTACCAGAAAACAGACTGCTGTTTACTTGTTCATCCCCAGTGCATGTCAGAAAGATGAGAACTCTTTTTATATCCATTTCTTTCCTCAGCACGTTCCAAGATGTTTCTTGCTTTCGAAAGCAAGATGTTGAAGTGATAACGTTACTACAGGTTGTTTTCTTCAGCTAGGAGGGCTTTCTTATGTCCTCTACAGAACTCTAAAACCAGTCTCCCCTTTGAGCCCCCAGTCTGGAAGACTTTTTTAGCACGTGAACTTGTATATTTAGGAAGCATTATGTTTCAACATGGTGTGGTAGCATGGGGATGTGTGTTTGCACCTCCCTTGGCCCAACGGTGTGCTTTCACAGGTACTTTAGTTAGCAGCCTGTATTTATATCACCTTTGGCAGCTCTCCTGTGCCAGTGTTTCTGTGGCTGGTTAGTGATCTAGTTGGTGAATGGAATTGGCTGAAAGTTATGTCCTTACTGTATATCCCAGGCGGCAGTGCCAACCTCTGATTGTTTTCAGTGACTATAGAATGGTATTCTGATGCTCAAAAGCTGTAGAAATTAAACATTCAGTTGGACTTCTCCTAGACTGAGGTCTGGTTATGCTATGAGTAAAACTGACTTCTGAACAAAACTTGTATTAATGGTTCCCCTGACAATATAAGCCCCATACTTCTTTATTGTTGAAGGGGAGAGGAGAAAAAAACAAAGCAACAAATAGTCTTTGTTGTGGGGAGCAGAAAACAATTCTTTCTTTATCCCTAAAGATGGCTTATATCCCTTTTTCTAGTTTCCTCCATGCACTAGAGAGAGGGAAGTGGTTTCACTTACATTCCGCTTTCATTTTGTGTATTGCTTCTGGGGCTTAACACCTCCATTGTGGTAGCCATAAAATAGTGCAATAATGGAACACCATCACTAATGTGACTTTCTCTTTTGCCTTTGTAGATACTTTCCGCTATTACATCACCTGTAGCACCGGATACCCCAACCCTTTCCAGCAGGTGAGTGTGAGCACTGTGCCCACCTTCCTTCTCTACTTCTCAGCATCCTGCTTCTCGCAGGGGATGGGTTGAATGCTTTTGGTGCCAGCAAGCAGCAAGTTGCAAGGTATTAGCTGTAGGAAACACTCCACCTGTTGGTAAAGCTTTGGTACCTACTTTCCAGCTGTGCAAGCGATACAGTGAGCAGTTGTTTTCCACCATCACTATTGCTTGTATGGTCTAGGATGCCCTTCAGAGGGAGCTGTATGTGATGTGGTAAGGACCATGGCTTTTGTTCATGATATCTCTGTTTACGTAGTGCTCTTCTAAGAGCAGCAATGTGGAGGCAGAGCACCCACAATTCATGCCAAGGTGGGAACCTGCAGACTTCCTGCTTTGAATCTCCTCTTGTGGTTTGTTTTGGTTTAAGTGGCAACTCTCCACTCCCAAAACGAAGTGGGGTGGGGGAGCAGTTCTCACATATGCCTCTTAAATCCCTTGGGTGTTCGAGGGTTTGCATCCTGAAGTATAAACGTGAGTCATTATTCTTTCGTGTGGGGGCTGAGAAGCAGCACCTGGGCCCATCCCAAACTTTCTCTTCTGTATCAGAGGCCAGAATGAACCCACACCACCCACTGTGCAGCAGACACCAGCTGCTTCAGTTTATAATTAGGATCTTTTTTTTAAATCTCATCTTCCTCTGTTTTCAAGGATGGGAGAAGAACACTTCAGGCTGTGCACCATTGCTATCAGTTGCGTTTCTGGTTGCTTATGTACTCTCTGACATGCTATAGCATGTGAAATTCCCATGGATGCTTAAATGGGGTGTGAGAACTGTACCCCAGTGAAAACAATTTTTAATATTTGATTCCTTCTTAGCCATCTGACTGGGTAGAAAAATCCATCTGTATGCTGTGGTGAGAATATAAGTGCTTTGTCTTGCCTTTTCTCCTGCCCCTCTGGCCTGGCATTGGCCACAGCTCTGCATGCGTGTTTTGTTTGTACTCCTTCCAGTTCAGTAAAAGTAGAACTTAATGTTACTGGAACTGCATACATATCAGCTGAGATTTCCTGAAGTTGAACCATTCGTACAGGTGACACTTCAGTGTTTGCTAGTGAGATTTAAGTCTTAACTCCCAGGAGTTGTGCTGGTCTGTGAGTTGCTGAAACACTCACTGTTTTGTGTTGAGCAGAAACTGTCAGGAAGTCACAAGGCTCTGGTGGAAATGCAAGATGATGTTGTGGAACTCATGAGGTCAGCAAGCAGAGAGCATCCCACCTCCAAGGTAACTCCTCAGTTTTGCTCTCCCTGTGTACATAGCCCGGTATCAGGTTCTTCAGAGCTGCTTCCATGTAATAATCACTGGGCTTATTGCTTACAGGACTATCTTACACGGATCCAGGAGGTTCTCAATTCAACAGAGATAAACTTGCAGCAACTGACAGCTTTAGTAGACTGTCGGAGTCTGCATTTGGTGAGTACTCAGTAACTGGGCTTGTGTTAAGAAAGCACTAAGTGGGTGTAGAGCCTGTAGAGTACTGATTATTCTGGAGTTCCAAATCTCTGGTGTGCCAAAACAGTTTGTAACAACTTTACTGATTGACTCCAGCAGAAAGGAGAATGGGGTTTTGGATCAAGTTAGCTTTGTATTTTTGTGTTTGAAGATCAGTGTAGAAAACCAGATAACGTCTCATTACATCTGCAAGCTGTAAGGTTAAGGGGCCCTGAGCTTGTTTCCGTAGTTCATAGCTTATTGCTTTTCCCACGAAATGCCTTATAGCTGCAGGAAAGCATAATCAAACTATTGCCCTAGCTGCATCTCTGGAAGTATAGAAATAAGTAATCCGTGCTTGTGTTCTTGGGCAATAGGACAGAGCGAAGGAGCTGAAAGGCTTATTGAAAAACATGGTGACTTAAGTTGGGTGGATAAGTTCTATCTTGGATTTTTCCTTTTTTTTCTTTAATCTCTTGCTGCCATGTCTAAATTTGCTTTAGGTTTTGTGAATAGAGATAAAAGTTAAGGAAGTTATGAAAAAACACTCCAGGTCTCCAAAATTAAAATTAAAGTATGCTCTGGAGATGCAGCTATGAACTAGATTGTTTCAGAGAGCATGGTCTGGGGGGGAAGGCTTTTGAATTAGAACTCAGTGTTAACTCTCTAGTGACCAAGAAACTCTGCTCCTTTCTTTCTCCAGGATTACGTCCAGGCTTTGACGGGCTTTTGCTATGATGGAGTGGAAGGCCTCATCTACCTGGTTCTCTTCTCCTTTGTCACAGCCCTCATGTTCAGTTCCATTGTGTGCAGTGTCCCACACACTTGGCAGCAAAAGAGGTATAGAGAGGGTTTAGAACCTGTAGTGTTGTAGAGCTCTTTCCTGATGAAGACCAGCTATTGGATTTGTGCCCATGAGCATCTGGAGCACTTTCCCATGTGATCCCATGAGCGTGAGGCCTTCTTAAGCACAGGTCCAAAGGAAAAAAATCTGCTGGCGTTTGCTGTGGTGGTGATTAATATTTACATCTGAACTTCACTGTGCTGAAATACTACGTGTAAAGAGTATTCAGTACGCTGTAGGACTGGAGTCAAGTCAGAGATGAATGATTGTAGCTGTAGAGAAAGGCAAATGCTTGAACTATGTGCTTCTCTGTACAGTGCCTCTTCTCTTGCATTGCTCTGGCATTTGTTCTAGTATGGGGAAGAGAACTAGGATGAGCAGCAGCTCGCACTTGCCTTTCTTGGCTTTGTTAAAACTAGGGCAACTGACTTGCACAGCTAATAGGAGTTGAAAGCAGTCGTGTCTGCAATAGCATGGGCAGATAAGATGCTTGCACGTTGCTGGTGATCATGTAACAGCAGAGTTGTTTGGAACTACTGTTAATGATGGTAAGGGCTGATCATAAGCCTTGAGCGAATCTTCCTAGGGCCTCAGCAACTGGCTGCTGTACCACATGCAGCTATTAAAATAGCTTTGGGTTCTCTGTTCTTGTAGAAGACTATTAGACTGCGCAGCAAATTCTCCACTGTGGTCCTGAAATGTGATTTTTGTGGCCTAAGCCTAAACTCAAGGTTCAAAGTGGAACATCCAGAACAATAGTAGGAAGCCAGAGCCCGCCAGGCCTGCAGTGCCCACAGAGGAAGCCTTGGGAAATGTCAGAACACTGCTGCAGAAAATGGCTGGTTTCCCTGGCTCTTCCACATACAGCTGTAGAGGCGTTTTCAAGAAGAGAATGGCAGTCTGTTTGAGGGAGAGAGATTTACAGTGTTATCTCTCATGCTGCCCGTACCATCAGCCCCAGCAGGCTGCTGCTGTGAACTGAAAGATTCCCTCTTGCATTATCTGGAGCACTGCTTCTTCCTCTGGCTCCCTCAGGGAGGTGGAGGATGTCATTGCCTGTAAGAAGCTGTACAGGCTGCAATTCCCTGATTAAATCTTCAGTGCCATCTGGTGGTGCAGAAGCTGCAAGTGGTGGTGGGGATGCTCTAGGGATGCCCATCATGTCTCTGCCCAGCAGCAAGACGTTTCACGTTGAGTGTTTTTCTAGTCTTGTCCAGTATCACTAAAATGTACTTCAGATCTTGATACTTCATCCCATAATTAGGGAAATAAAATAACAGTGTGTGTTATTTCAAAGAGACAGAAGAAAGATGGGGAGGAAATCAGCTTGCAAGCAGTTCTGCTCTGTATTAAAATTGATTTAAATTCCTGGCCTTGCTGAGTGAAGAAAGGCTCTAGAGACAAATGTTGTAACTTGCTACATGTGGAGACTTGTGAAGTTTTGTTAGAAGCTGAGGGAGACACTGTGCAACCATAATGGAAGTTCAGACTCTTATCCTTAAAAGCCCTCTGGACATTGCTGCAAGGAATGGAAGGACAGACTGTAGTTTGAAGGATGTTTTGCAGAATGCCTGGCAATACATCCTTCCTACCTCTTTTACATATATTTTTTCCAAAGTACTGTGTATTTTTGGGATGCATGTCCATTCTTTGGTTATGTGACTGAGCAGCTGAAGAACCATATTGTCTGCCAAGCCCTGGGAGAAGACCATAGGGAGACTGCAGGGGATCATGCAATCTAAAAGTCCAGATGGCATCTGTGGGAGGTCTGAGTCACAGTGGTGTAGGCTGTGTTTGACACTGCCACCCTGAGGCATCCCAACTGGGTATAAATGTGGAGGTGTGGAGGATGGTTGGGAGGTTCCTAGGATTGCCATGGTTTCCTGCAAACCCCACGTGTGGGGTGATTGTAGGGTTCTAGGAGGAACTTCTTTTCCTTCTTGCAGAAGCTCAGATGATGATGGGGATGAAGAATCAGCTGCTCAGGGGAGCAGACAGACACACGATAATCTTTACAGAGTGCACATGCCCAGCCTCTATAGCTGTGGGAGTAGTTATGGCAGTGAGACCAGCATTCCAGCAGCAGCACACACAGTCAGCAATGCTCCCGTCACAGAGTACATGTGAGTATCCTGACAAAAAGGCTGAATTGCATCTCATCCAAGTTGCTGCGCTCAGATTTTGTAGTTGCAGGGCTGGTACTTTCAACTAAGCAGTGGAAGTGATAAAGGATTCTGTCTGAAATGTCAAAAGGCATGTTTTCTGATTAGCATCTACTGGGATAGCCTAAAAGTACTGCAGTAGAAAGGGTTCTATTAGGCAGCATGCTCAAAAATAGTACCACTGCTTCGTACTGTGGGATTTAGACATCTGCCCACAGAAAAGGGAAGCAGTGTTATCCAGGCTCCTTACTGCACGATGGTTCTGATCCCTGTGAAGCTTGGCTCTTCAGACAGAGCAGTTTTGCCAGAAGATTTTAAGCCTCCTTAGAGACCAGGAGCCATAGCAAAACCTGCAGGCTCTTTCCTTCTCTGTGTTTGAAGCCACCTCTGGTATTTGTTGCAGTCTGGAGCTGCCTGGTCCAGGTGGGACTTTAAGAGCTTTCTCTAGAAGTGCCAAACCCTGATGGCTCTCTGACTCCCTTTTGGGGCCCATCTCTTGGGCTGGCATATCGTTTTGTTCTTCCCTTTAGATTTTGTCCTTACTTTATCTCCAATTCTGCAGCTTGGCAGTTCTGACTCTGTAGAGAGGCAGATTTTTCGCACAAACCTATTTTTAATTCATTCGATGCGATTCAGTGTGGGCTGTTCTGAGTAAGAGTGTAAAGATAGCGTTATTTCCCTTAGCTTGAGCACAGATTTTGTGACTGAAGAAGGGGATCCACATGGCCTGTAAGAAAAGCTTTGAGGGAGACTGATCTGCTGCAGTAATTCTGGGGGTGCTGTGCTCTGTCCCATGTCACTGTCAGAGACCTTCCCTGGAGAAGTGTGGCACGTACCCCCATTACCATGTGTGTCTTCCTTTCCTAGGAGCCAGAATGCAAATTTCCAGAACCCCCGTTGTGAGAATACCCCGCTCATTGGCCGGGAGTCCCCACCTCCCTCAGTAAGTCTCTCTTTACTGCTCCTCTCTGCTTCAGTGACTTTGGGGAATACACATTTACCACTTCTGTATACTCTCAAGGGAGCTGATTGTGCAGTCCAACACAGGATCTGGCCCATAAATCAAAGCAGTATAGATGAGCCACGGAGAGCAAAACTTAACTGTGCTACTTTTGACATTGCACACAAAAACAGTAAAACTAAATCTACTAACATTAGTAATCTTATGGGCCCAGTCCTGCCACCACTGAAATGCATGAGTGTCTTGGTGGGTGACTTCAGCAGGATGATTCACTTGCATGCATTATTCTTGCTATCTCTGGCACTGCACTGATTCCTTAAGTTTAAAAAGAAGATTGTTAAAGCAGTAAGCTCAGAGTTATTGCTGAACCTCTCTCCTTAATTTGCCCTAAAGAGACAGTGGGGTGAGACTTGTATTTTTTGTTGTTGTTGAGATTTTTTTTTTAATCTTTTGTTTTACAACTCTTTTACTTTCTTTAGAAGCTATTTTTGTATTTAATTTCCTGTGGAGGGGGAAGACAAAAAAAAAAAAAAAGCCAAACACGTTTATGGAAGGTTTTGATATCCTGTGAACCTTACTTACACCAGGACTTGGAGAACATGCCATCGCAGTGCTCGCTAACTTGGTGGTGTGATTGCAGAGGTTGAGTAGTAGCGTGATTAGTAATCAGCCAGTCTTCAAGTGTAGGTAAAGAAAATGCACTCAGTGGCACACGATTTAAATCACGGGGAGGGGAGGAAGGAGTAGGAACTGTGGTGGGAAGGGGGATAATCACATTCATTTCTCACTTCACAACGACCACTTCATCTCGCCACAGATGAAATAGAATAGTGAAAAGGTGATCCTTGACTTGGTAGTTGGCCAGATCTCTTGCAACCTTCTTAGAAATACAAACAGGTTTGTTTTTGGTTTTGTTTTTGTTTTTTTCCTGTTGCCTGGTGTTCTGAACAGAAGTTTTGGTAGTGTTATCTGCTCTCAGCAATGAGACAGTACTCAGAGGAGCTGACGTGTGGCACGCAGTGTGGCGTGGCAAGAGCTTGCTTTACCACTGGCATTTCCTGCCACTATCCCTCTGGATCTGCCAAGACATATGTTCCTTCTGTGTCTGTAGGCCAAGGTCCTGCCTCCCCTTCCCCTATTGCTCTTCTGCTTCAGAAAAAAAGCACACTCCTTTCTGCAGGGGCTTTAGTTATGCAAGATGCTTCCTGGTTCTTCAGTAGCTGTTTGCGTTAATACCCTGAAAGGGGAACTGAGTCCTGGTGCCTTAGGCTGGTTTCTGGGAGGAGATAAAGATGAGATTTTATTTTTGCAGGGGAACTTGACTTGACAGCAGCCTGTGTGGTCTATAGGGAAGTGCATGAGCAGGGGAAGGAGGAGAGTGCATTGCTGCTCCTGTAGACAACTGAGCTTCTGCCTCGGTGAAGCAAGGAATGGAATGTAGGATAAGTGTGGTTTCTGGAAGGGCACACTGATAGGTGGAGAGAGAGAAAATCCTTTTTGCAGTCCTGCAGTATAGGCAGTCAGCAGAGGAGGGGCACTTTTCTGTTTCTGTATTCACAGCTCTCCATAGTAGGTGGCTGGGATCGTATGGAGGCAGAAGAACTTGCATGACCTGTTTGAAGGAAATTATCTGTGGAAGGAGAGAGATAGGAGGATACTAATGCTCGTGTCCCTGCCTCTTACTGGGAGGGAGAAGGGGAGTTCACCATGTCAATAGGGCATATCCAGTGAGTGGACAGAGCTGACGCATTCCATTTTGCTTTCTTTCTGAGAACAGATGGTGAGGACTGAGATGTGATGATCCTGCCGCATTGTTTGTCCGTTACTTTTCCTTGCTTTTTGTTTGTTTGTTTTTTTCCCTCTTCTCATTCCTTCTGTTTTCTCCTTCTTGCCACAGGGCTGTTCCTTTAGGGTTGTAGAGCCCACCTTGTCACTGACACACACCACAGCGTTTCACTTGCTTGCACTGTATTTTTCATGCACGTTGAGGCTGCACTCTCTTTTTCTCTCTTTCTTGCGTCATCACAGTTGTATTTGGCTGCCATGGACAGTAGCAGCCATATGAGCTGGCAGCTTAAGCCCTCGGACAGTGCACGGACATACTGGTAACAGCGCCCGCAAATGGAACAGGTACTGGAAACAAAAAGGTCCTTCTTGCTCAACCCCTTCTCCACTCCTGACCACTCCTCATCCCTGCACTGTTTATCCCAGGCCAGTGCCTTTTATTTCTTCACATTCCTTTCCTCTGCACCTCCCACCCCATTCCCTCCTGCCAAGGGTTAAAATGACTTAGTTTTGCTCTGGTGCAGACTCAAGCAGCAGATTTAACCTTGGAAAGGCTTCTGGTGCTCGATGTGATGGCTACAGAGACCCGTGCCTCACAACTCATGGCTGCTTTAGCTCAGAGTGCACACTGGAGAACAGCTTCAACACTTAGTCCTGAGCGCTGCTTAAATGTGGAATTAGTGGTGCACTTTAAATGCAGAATAGAAGTTCTTCCATCCCAAGAAGCTGCTTTAAAGCGAGAACCAATCTAGTAGCTTTTCAGTCAGGACCAGTTCTCTTATTTCAGCTTTTTAGCTTCCCTTGATCCCTGCTGCTGTTCTTTTTGTATTGACTGCTCATAGCAGCATGTGCCCCAAACCACAGATGTTTATCTGCCACGTGCTTTAAGCTCCTCAGTAGGATTTTTAATTTGTTGAAAGGCTGTGGTTGGTAGTGGTGGCCTGTCCTAAAGAGTTATTTCAGTGCCTGTTAGAACTGTGTGCAGCTTCTCCTTGCATTTAAAGTCAGAAAGGAGTCAGTTTAAAGACAACTTCCCTAAGGCTCCAGGCATAAGCACTAATATTTATTTCATTCTGTTTCAAAACCTTTTACTGTTTTGTTTGTTCTGTGTATGTCCGACTCATTTCATCCATCTCCCATGGGCTCTGTGAACAGAGCCCCCTTAGCATCATTTCACTGTCTGAATTTTCAATGTGCTGTTGTTGCTGACAGTCTCCAAGACAGCCAATGTGTCTTCCCTCACAGTAGTCCATCAGAAAGCCACTTGCATACAGAAAGAGTAGGTGGTCTGCATTAGGCCTTGGAGTTTTCAGCTTGGTTGAATACAGGGTGTAATGAAAGCTCCCAGGCAGCTCACCTGGTGTAAAGGACAGCGTGTTTCCCCAAGGGAGCTACAGCCATGCAGTGACTGGAAGGTGCTGGTTCCAGTTGGAATAAAGGGGCTATTGCTTTTGGCCTGTGCAGTCAATGACCCCTGTCTTAATTCTGTTCCCAGGAAGACGTGTCCATAAAGCTGCTATTCCTTCATTTCTGCCGTTCTTGTTGGGACTTCTCTTAGCCTTGCATTGGATTCCTTTCTGTCATGTTGCTGCTTGGTCTGTGCTCTTGCTGCCTCTTGCCATTTGTCTGCCTGTCTTGTGACGTGCTGGGAAGTGTGCTGTCTGACCTGGATGTCTCAGTGCCCTCTGCCATGGTGCATGAACACAAACCTGTCTTGAAGCATGGTGCTGGAACCCATGGAAGGGTCACAACTTCCTTCAGTCTTAAGCCTCGTAAAGACTGCTCCTGGGCTCATGGTGGTCTTTCTGCTTCCTGCAGGTGGTATTGTAGCAAAGTCAGAAGACTGCTTATGAGTCTGTCCCATGAAATAAAGTACTGCCTGGTGGGGGAAAATTCTAGGGTCTTTATACTGGGCTTGAATTATCCTCTGGGCTGGAACATGACTTCAGTCTTCACTGTCTTCTATTTCCCTAAGGTCACACCCAGAGTTAATGTGTCTGTCTGCAGGGCTAAGAAAAAGTCATTGCATTCTTTCCAAGACTTTAAAAACAAACAAAGCAAACAGAAACTCTGTTCTTTGGACTTGGTCGACTTATTCTCTTTGAATTCAGAACCCACTGGCTGGAATTGGCTATTTCCCTCCATTTGTACCTCCCATTCATAATGATACCAAACTCTGTGTTTACTGTGCTGTAGCTATTTGAGAGGTGGATCAACCTTTAAGAACTTGACTCCAGAAACTTTGATCTTTATTGGCTTACTAAAATAGCTCTGGCAGGAAATCAAAGTCAGGGTAGCCAAAGAGATGTATTTATTTTAACAAGTAGTCAATGGTTTTTACTTGGAGTCATGGTTTCACACGGTAAGTGATCTTCCAGAGCAGCTCTGTTAGCAGTGAAGTACTCACGATCTGCACAGTTCACAGGACTTGGTAGAATTTATGGTCTCTAAAATTAACCAATTACTCTCATTATTAGTATTTTTTGCAACAAATGATTCCTTTGTATGCAAACCGCTTCTGTTAATCCCCTCACTCTCACGTGTTCACTAACCGTACCTATGAAAGTTTATGCCCTCAACAAGGCTAAATGTGAATGATTCTTTTTCTTTCAAGAGATGCAAAATAAACTCTTGTGCAATCAGCTGTGTTTGTCCTAGCTGACTGGTAAGTGCCTGGGAGGTGTGCTGTGTTGGCTAACACAGGCCACCTGGAGGAACAGCAGCAAGAAGTCTCTTAGGCCCTCTGCTTGGGGTGGCTGAGAGTGGGGAGAAGGCATTGACCTCCTTGCTGTATTTAAAAGGGTACAAGAGGGCATATAGGACCTGGGGGCTGAGAGTACTGGAAGAATCGATGCATTGTGCATGTTCTTTGCCTTCTATGCAAGTCTTTAAAGGGAACTAAATGCAACTGTGTGCATGATGGCTGTGTAAGGCAGTGTATCCAGGTCACCTGAGAGCAGAGACCAAGACTTCCTTAGCTCCAAACTGTGCTCAGGCTTAGAAGTCTTTAGGTCTTTTTAAAAGAAGTTATTTTCTAAGTTATTTTAATAGTGAATAGTATAGTTTGGTTTCATATCCATGTGACTGGCGAGTTTCTCCTGGTACATCTTCATTTGTTGGCCTGTCCAGATGTTGGGGTCTGTGTATTCCACAGCATCTTCCCATTGCTTCACAGCAAAGGATGTGCACTAAAGTGCTTAGATGAGAGATGCTGACAGCATGTGGAGCAAAGCATTCATGCAGTGATTCTAATGTAGTTACTGAATATTTGGTGCATGCTTGTGGAGCTGTGCTGTGCTGGTTGTAAGAGG
The DNA here is from genome assembly GCF_023343835.1 of Lagopus muta. Taxonomy (NCBI): domain Eukaryota; kingdom Metazoa; phylum Chordata; class Aves; order Galliformes; family Phasianidae; genus Lagopus; species Lagopus muta. The sequence goes on from NC_064447.1 coordinate 12,049,208, forward strand.
TGTGCAGAAGTTCTAGCTGTTTCCAATTTTCAACCCAACTTTTCATGGCTGTTAGGAATATCCTTAACAGAAGGAGTAACCAGTTCAAACTGTAATGGGAAAAGGTTGTAAGGTACAAAAATCCTGAGTTAAGGAGAGAACATCAGCCCTAACTCTGACTATTGAGTCTTGATTTGTTCCTTGTGGTGGATTGCAGGTAGGTTTGAATGTAAAAATGCATTCTGCTTGACTGTTTTGGTTTTGTTTTTTTCTTTGGGGAGGAAGGAGCAAATTCTTTTCAACTTCTCTTTCCACAATGGGTACATTATTGAAGTATGGTTCATCAAGCAGTCCATCTTGATTGTTAATGTTCTAAAGAAAATTGATGCTGCAAGTTGTGCACTGAATCTATAGGATTTCCATGATCCTAGAAGTTGGTTGTTTTTTTTTTTCAAAATACATCTTGCAAAACCTTAACAACTGCAAATTTTCTTTTCATGCTCATCTCCTACCATGCTTTGCATATGGGATACAAATGGAAAATGAGCAATCAAATGCATTTTGCCTTCTAAGATGTTCTTCATAGCGTGATGCTTGGCTGGAGATTTCAACATTATGCTATCTGTGAATGTGTCCTGCTTATCTTATGAGAAAATTCTTTGACTTCTAAGCCTCTTTGAGCCTGCTGGGTTAGTCTCATGTTTTAATAATGCCCTAAACTTCATTTCTGAAACAGCAATCGTATTTCATAAACTGTATGGAATACAGTCCTCAAACTGGCTCAGCTTGGCATATTCAACCTTTTCTTTCTCACTGGCAAAAAGAAAGAAAAAATCTTAAAAAGAGAAAGAACGTGTATGCCCTTTGTCTTCTAAATATAGATGCTGTTTCTGGGCCAGAGTTTTATATTAAGATCCACGTTCTGCAGAAAATTTTCCCCTTATGGAAGATAGTAAAAGATAAGTGTGCCAATGAGCCCCAGGTATTTTCATCTTCTGCCAGTGGGGTCAGCCCTGATGAAGGAGCAGTATCTCTCTTCTACTGTACACAGGTTCAGCCTGGTTTGGTCTTTGAAGGAAAACTGAAAATGCTGTTAATTCTCTGAAACCTCCTTTGAATAGCCAGGCTTTTGAAAGCCTAAGGATGCCTCATAATGTTCTTTCCCAGTGGGCAAGATAAATCATAGCTCCTGGTGTGGAACTGCCTTCCAGTTGTCTTTTGTGCCAGCTTAACTGGCTATTTTATGTGGTGCAGTTTTAAAGGCGATAATAAGTCAGTATGCTGAAGAGCACTCCTGGGAAGTAAGATGTGGATTTACAGAATTATTCAAGCTCCTGCTGGAATTAAAAAGAGGAAAAAGCACCTGTCCTCATTGCTTGGTTTGGAGTATCGTGGTAGCTGAATCCCAGAAGCACTAACATGGCCAAGATCAAAGCACTGAACGCATTGAAACAAAGAAGTCTCTCGTTCTTCCTGCAGTGTATTTGCATGCTTTTCAGCTCAGCATCCAAAGCTGGATGGCAGGTGTTATCTCAGTAGCCTCTGGGAGCAGTTTGGGATTACCTTGCTTTGTATTAAAAATTGTAAAGCAACCCAAACCAAAGGCACCTCACACCTCTGTGAGCTTCTTTTCTCACCCCCAGGCTGGAGTCTTGTCTACCACTGCATGGTATACAGGCTGGATCCCATGCCATGGTGGATAATTAACCACCTGATAACTATTAAATAGCTAATATCTTGTTGGATGGCAGCTTGTTTCCAGTCTGGTTGGGTTTGTCCTTTCTCAGGCATAAATTGTTCACAGGATTCATTCTTCCACGCTTTCCTTTCAGAGTGTCCATTTGTGATGTGTGCAATCTTCTGATGATCTCATTGCAGAGAAATGCAATGAACTTTACACCTCTTTTCTTTTCAACCTCCTTTTCTGGCATGGTTGAAAGAATCAGCATGACTAAAAGAGGATGAAGGTGTGAGGTGGGTTTTTACATCTGTATCATTTCCACTTCCCTTTCTTCTTCTAAGTGAAATATGGCACGTTTTGATTCAATGACTATAGGACTTCATTCTCTATAGAGAGCTTGGATAAATCATTAGCCCATGTGCACTGACCTGGCGAGCATCCTTGCAGCAGGCTATACCAGTGTGTTGCTCTACACAGCGACTTTGAAACTTTCCTTGTCAAACCAAGCCAGCAGCTCCTTGATATGCAGCAAATGCTGCCAATGCTGTGCTGGGAAGTGATTGCAATCTGTTGTTCCATTCTAATATTTATTCTGACTTCTCTGTTCTGTTGTTTTTGTTTGTTTGTTGTTTTCTTGTCTTGTTTTCCTCCAGTACACCTCCAGCATGAGAGCCAAATACCTCGCCACCAACCAACCTCGTCCAGATGCTGGCAATGTGCATTAAGATGAGAAAGCAAAAAAGAAAAAGAAAATCAAAAAGAAAAACAGCAACACAATAAAAACCAACAAAAAACAACAGCAACAAAAACCCACATGTGCAGTCAGACAAAACAATGTGCCAACTGCTGTGCCCCTGTGCTGTCCTCGTAGAACAATCCTGCTGTTCTGCCCCAAATCCAGTGCAGCTCCTTCAGTTTCTCCAGCTCAGAACACCCCTCCAACCTCATACCTGCCCAATGGAGTGGAAGCCCTTTTTGAATCCAAGCCTTTGCTTTGTTGTACCTGATGTACAAAAGAGAGCAAGCATGTGCAGGCAGAGCAGCTGAAAGATCACCTGCCTGCCCTGGGCTCCACCTGCCTGGGGCCAGCTTTGTCGGAATAATAGCTAGAAAGCATTGGTGAATATCTTCTGCCTGCATTTTTTCTCTTTCAGTTCCCCAGAGGAATGTGGTGAAATATGGTGGTAGATCTGCTGTGGGATCAGCAGAGCTGCTCGGTCTGTCAGATGCTGAAGAGGCAGAGGCTCGGTGTCTGTGACAACGTGCAACCAGGGGAAGCTGAGTTGATGCGCAGTGTGGCATCATGGTGGGAGTCCCCTGGTCCAGTGCCCTGTGTGGGGGAAGGGAAACCCCTGCCTCTTGCTGTCTCTGCACATCCACTGTATTTTGGGAGCCTGTGGTTCTGTTCTAGGAAAAAAAAACCACTCCACTACCCTGATAACTTCTTTTTTTTTTTTTTAAACCACTAAGAGAATGCCTTTTTCTTTCCCACTGTAGCTAGCATGTGAATTCTTGAGAAGGAGCAGAGGATCCCAGCACCTTTTAACTACCCTGGCCATTGCTCTGAACCTGACCTCTCTGCTCCATCAGGGAAGCCCAGGTACTTGCAGAAGGCATTCTGCAGCAGGGTGCTGCCTTTACCAGGCTGACACAGATCAAACAGGAGCCAGCCACTGCCCACTTGGTGCCAAACTTTTCCAGGAAAAGACTTTGTGGTGGGGATTTTTGCACTAAAGAGTTTCAGCTCTCTGATGCTAAGTCTTATGGGACAGTCAGCTTGTGAAAACAAGAGGGGCTACAAGCACCGATGGATTTATAGTAAATGCAAGCTCTCCCTGCAAGAGTGACCTGTGAACTCTGCTGGACTTTCTTCTCGTTTTCTTCTTTTATCACCATTTACAGCACAGGGTTGTTGAACTGGCACTGAAGGAGGTTTTTTGGAGCCTCAATCCTAACAAACTCACAAGATCCTCAGTGTATCTTCTGTGCTTCAGAATCAGAAGCCCGGATGCCATCTGGATAACGTTGTGACTATCAGAACATGTTTTTATTCTCTTTGTTTTTGTTTTTCAAGGCACATTGCTAACCACTCTCTGACCATATTAAGGCACACATAGGCATTTTTCTAGCTACGAGGCAGAACAAAGCTTGCAAAGGGGCAGCTGGGTGCCTGCAAAGGGCAACATCCTCCACTGGTGCTGTACTTCCCACTGAAGAGCAGTGCTCCAACAGGCACTGGCAGCTTCCCACTGGAAGAGGAGTCTGCCTCACAATGGGCTGGTAGTACTGTAGAGTAATGACCTTCCAGTGGGGAAACTATGATGTTCTTTTGTGACTTCTTCAGTTTGTTTTACCTCTGAGCAGGGGCATCTTAGTGTGTAGCTGCTGAGTGTGGCATTAAATAACTGGCAGAAGAGACGGAGTGGGAAATATCCCTCAAACTGGAGCTGAGCCATTGGCAGAGGCAGTTAATCTTCACCTCCATGACATTCAGACTCAGGGTCTGTTGATCCCACGTTTGCTGTACGAGGCGCAAAATCTACCGATCTGCCTTTCCTCAAGTCAGTTGCCTTCTTGCAGTGAGGTAAGAATTGCTCCTCGCAGGTGGCTGAGATGATGGTATTGGCTGTGAAAGGGTACCAGCTGTGTGGAAAGCAAGCTTTATGCTCCTCACGAGAAGATAAACGACTAACAGACTGAAAAAAATACAGGCCAGCTTTTACCATTCAAAGGGATGAGAAGGAAAGGGAAGAAGAGGCATCACAGAATAAGAATTGGGGAAAAAACTTCACCGTAAATCTCTGGAAGCAGGATTTTCTTGCTCAGGACTGAGTAGGCCTTTCAGACACATTTGATGGGCTTCACGCTGAAACATACCTCAGTGTTATCAAATAACAAGGGCAGGGAGAGTGCTGCAGGGTGCATGGAGGGACACTGGGGCTCACGAGCGCCAGATTTTCCACCCTGTCCTAAAGGAAAACCTAGGAGTAGAGCATGTGGCATAGTTAACTCGCAGGGTCCAAAGTATGGAATTGCTGTCTAGGAGCAGCAGAGCCTTCCCCTTGCTTTGAAGAAAGAAGCAAGATGCATATAATCCTGATTAAGACCAAATTGTTCTGTCCCTTCAAGGATGTGCCCAGATTGCTACTTAGGTTACCATTTTTAGGGGGGGGATGCCCTAAATCTGTGGCCTGATCCAACTCCCTGATGGCAAGTTTTCTGGAAGCTTGAGGTGAGGATGTGGGGAACCCTGTGAAGACAGGTGCTTCTGTATATTGCCTCTGCTGTGTACAGAATGAGTCTGGAACACGTGTGTGACTGCACTTCGGAAGGGGCTGCATCTGAGTTGTCACAGCAGCACTGCCTGCTGCTACAGGGGTAATGGGGAAGCCTGTGCCTCTTGTTTGCAGCATCTAATGCAGCAGCCACCTTGACTTGCTTCTTTCCAAGGTTCAGCACAGCCACCCTTACCACCCAGAACAACTTCTGACAACACTTGGGCTTGCAGCAAGGCACAGATGTGGAGGTATGTGCTCTCTGACTTCAAAATATAACTGGAAAGAGTGTTTTGGAGATGACATTTTGCTCTCTGGAGGCCAGCATAACCTGACTGCAGTGTGAGCTGTGTACTTTTGTCCAGCCAGCACTTCCTTTACTTGACATGGATATTGCACTTTTGTAAAGCATCCTGGAACTCTGCTGCCCCGCTGCATGCTGTGCAGAGCGCTGGATAGGAAACACAGACAAACGGTTTGGTTTTCTTTTAGTATTGTTATTACTTTTTCTCCTTTTTTTTTTTTCTTCTTGTTTTTTTTTTCTTCTTTTTTTTTTTAAACTGGAACCTTGAGCAACAGCATGGCATTTCTGCAGACTGGTCTGAGTAGATCTGCTGAAGAACAGATGGCCTTTGCCTATTCCTATGGCTGTGACACAATCAGTCTCATCCATATGGTCACATTTTGTCTGAGGAGGGGACTCTCAGAAGCCAAGATCTCCCAGACTCTGTGCCTCCCTCTTGAGTGAACAGCAGGTGCTATCTGGCAAAGACTCATCTGTTCTAGATGGCATTCATGGTTGAGGGAGTCCAAACTCTTCGAGCTGTAGGAGGGAAAGCTGTAGAGATTTCTCTCTCTTCCATTGTGTGTCTTTGTTCTTAATGTGACAAAATGCCAAGGCCATATCGCCTGGTGTGTCCCAGCTGACTTTATCAGAACATTTATCATGTTACTGGTTGCTGACAAAGGGGTCCAGAATTCAGGGGAGCTGAGATTGGCCTCTGGACACCTCGCTGACTGTGGAAGGAGGGAGGCTGGTCCAGCTGGAGGCGACTGCATTGCTGAAGGCACTTCATGTTACTTTTTCAGAAGCACAAATGTGGTCATTGGCTTGTCTGGTTGGCTTGGTTTATTTCCACTACATCATCATGTGTGAATGACTTTTTCTTTTGAAACTGAGAACTCTTCCAAGCACACGAACATCTCCACAATGTGAAATGTAAATAGCATGTTGGACTCTCGTGTCCAGTGTTCAAGACTGCATTGTAATTGTAAAGGAAATCAAATCAAGACTTGGCTGTGAATTTCTTGTGCTGTCTTGGGAATATAACTGTAGTGTTTGTATCCTGTATGTATTATTAAACTGAATTCATTTTATGTGCTGATAAAAGGGTTCAAGCTAAGGTTTTTAGCGTGCATCCATGTATCCAAATGTGAAGGATGGAGTGCTCCCTTCCCCTCCTGTCCTTTTTAAGTTTTCTCCATTTGATAGCTGTTAATTTTCCGTGTACAGTCATCTCAGCCACGATGCAAGGATGTTCATGTGAGTGCTTTGAGGAGGACGCAGTGCATGAGGATTTCAGTGATTCCTAAGTCAGGATTTCCATAGCTGTTCCCTAAAAATATGCTATGCTGTGTTCACACGAAAAGTTTGGCTTTTCTGAGAGTAAATGTTTTCTCAGGGGGCTGCTTGGCCATCGCTCATGAGGACTCCGGGTGCTGCCAGGTGTTAGCAGGCAGGAGTGAGTGGATACCTATATGAGCAAGGTACAGATCCCCATATGGATAAATCCATGTTTAACTTCTGGTCCTATCATTTCCTTTTAGCAGCAACAGAAATCACATGCTGAGCCCTCTGAAGGGAAGGGAAGTGTTGTGGCTTGTTGGTTGTAGTCACCCTGCCTGGCGTAGGCTTGGGTTAGTTGGGTTTCTCCTTTGGTGGGAACAGGTCTATGCAGCACTTCCTACAGGGGGAGCAAGGAGAAGCCAGCATCTTTCCCCCCAGAGTCGGTCGGTGTAACTCACTGAACATCTTGGGCTTCTTTCAGATTCTGAGGAGTAGGTCTTACACCTTGAGAGATGGGGCCTGTCCTGTAACCAGATTGGTTCTGTTATCACCACCTGCTCTCCTTTTCCAGAAGTGATGGAGGTGTGAGCTGCAAGTGGCTTCTCCACTCCTCCCAGGAGGTCCAGCAGAAGCATCAGCTGTGTTGGTGGCAGTGCCTGGATGTGCCACAGAGTGCTAATGAGCGCTCTGTGCTTTGGGGGGAGCAGTGTGGGCCCCAGCTGAGCCCCCTGAGGAGCATTGCCCAAGAGAGGGGCTGTCACGGAGCCTGGAGCTCCCCGGTGCTCACCCAGCCCTAAAGCAGAACCCAAAAGGGCATGCAACCAGAACATTCAAAACACTCCTTTCCAGAAGAGGAGAACTGTAGCATGAAGCTCTTAGGTGCTCTGCGTATTTGATACCACATCGCTCCTCGCTATGCAATTCCAAACTCCTTCCTTCCTCTTCCTCCTCCAATCTCACACAGAGGCTCCTCCAGCAGCCTCTGCCCCCGGGGGGCCCTGGGCTCCTCAAACAGCTTCATTCCATTTGTTGTCCTCCACGTTGGGTCCGGGTGCTCCGCTGCTGCATCGCGTGCCTCAGGTCCCTTAGTAGTGGGGCAGCCCCACGAGTCATAGTTGCATCATTCAGAGGGCAGTTCTTTTCTTGGACACTGTGCACAGAAACCTAAAGATGAACACGTTCCTGGCCTTTTTGTAACTTTTCTGTTCTACTTCTTAACCATAATGGTTGTATATCATACCACTTTATATACATATATAATATATAAATATATATAATTTTTTTTTTTTTTTTAAACTTTGGACCTGCTAGTTTCTTTCGAGTGTTCCTGCACTTACCCAAAATGTTTTTAAATTGTGAGGGTTAAAGAGGATTGAGCCCATTTTTGTATCTTTACTTTTAATTCTGTAGTTCTATTGATTGTAATGTAGCTATTTTTTACTGTAACTTTTTGGTTTGCAAATACTAAAAAAAAAAAAAACAAAAAAAAAACACAAAAAAAAACACAAAAAAAACAAACAAAAAAAATCCCTAAATGTAATTTCTGTGGTTTCTATTCAGCTTGGGTTTCATGTTTTAAAAAATAAATGATATAAAACCACCGTTCTTCCTTATTGATTCACACTGCTCACAAACCTGCCTGAATTGTTGGTGCCTCTCATGCACGGCGGTGTCTCCATGGGCTGAGGGCAGGCAGCAGAGCTGTGAGATCGCTGGTAGAGGGGGAAAAGAAGGGCCATGTAGGATGGGTACCAACCTCACCAGGAGCCGATGCCCCCAGATGTCACTGCTGGGCTGGGCTGGCATCCTTCAGTGAGGCTTTGACTCTTCAATGCAATATTTATTGATGTGCTGTGAGGCCATTGGTGCAGTGCAGAAACACCAGTGGCTTTTTGCTGCCTTTTCACCCTGATGCCCCTTTCCCCCCAAGCTGAGGGAGCTGGGCTTGTTCAGCCTGGAGAAAACAAGGCTGTGGGGTGACCTCATTGCAGCCTTTCAGTACCTGAAGGGAGCCCACAAACAGGAGGGGAATCAACTCTTTGAAAGGGTTGACAACTGCAGGACAAGGGGAAATGGTTTGAAGTTGAGGGAGGGGAGATTTAGGTTGGACGTCAGGGGGAAGGTCTTTACAGAGAGAGTGGTGAGGTGCTGGAACAGCTGCCCAGAGAGGCTGTGATGCCCCGTCCATCCCTGGAGGTGTTCAAGGCCAGGTTGGATGGGGCCCTGGGCAGCCTGGGCTGCTACGAAATGGGGAGGTTGGTGGCCCTGCATGTGGCAGGGGGGTTGGAGCTTCATGATCCTTGAGGTCCCTTCTGACCCTGGCCATTCTGTGATTCTGTGATTCTATGATGTGAATCCACCAGGAACCAGATTTCCTCCCTTCATTAATAATTGACAGATTTGCCTCTCTTCTTATTCACCCCCTAAAAGAAGCACCTGTGTCTTCCATCCATGTGCTGATTAAACCCAGCTTGGAGCAGCAACAGGCAGCTGATGGCAGGAGAGAAAATGAAGCCCCCGGCAGTCAGCAGGTAAATATTCTACCAGGTGGTGACCCTCCAAGGGATGGGAGCAGCCCGTGCCCTTTCCCAGTGCTGGCAGCTGGCTGTGCCCGGCAGGCTTTGCTCACTTGCGTGGGTCGAGGCAGGGCTGGTGCCTGCATGACGGAGGGGAGCGTGAGGAACGTGTTTGGATGAACCTCACCCTCTACTCAGCCTTCAGTAGTGGTCCGTTAGATCTCCATCCTCGCAGATAAGGCACAGAGGAATGCCCTGGGGAGATGCTTTCAGATGTCTTTGCGCGCTCTTCTTGCCAGGGCTCCGGTTTCCCTGCTCCCCGAACGGGGAGAACCAGATCTCTCTGACCGCGTGGGGATGCTGAAGTCCTGCACTCGGCAATCGGAAGGCTTTGAGGCGGAGGCAGCCACAGGAGGAGCGAGCAGGCAGCAATGCGGGCTGCAGGGCTGTGGCTCCCCAGCCGGCTCCGTGGGGCACAGCAGCCCGCAGGGCCCACGGTGAGATCCCCGCTCAGGACGGGCCGTTAATCCCTCCCAGCTGTGCAGGAACCTAAGAGGTGTTACAGATGTAGTGATGAGCGGGCTCTGCTCCCACCTCCCTTCCTGTTCCCACCAGCCAAACAGCACGGCACGGGATGCTCTTACCCCATAAATCATCGCTCAGATGATCTGAACACAGCTGCTAGGGGTCCGGGATGGGATGGGATGGGATGGGATGGGATGCTCCGGCTGGAAGCAGGCACTGCCCCAAAAAGTCCCCACGACCCCCCCAAGATGACTTGTGTCTGCAGGTCTGATAGGTGCTCGTAGACCAGAGTACAGTTTGGGGTGAGTTATTTTGGGGAGAGAGATATATAGCCTGTATCAGCTACAATGCACCCATGCTCAGCTTGTCCTTCATTTGTTGGCTCTGGAAAAGCACGAGACGGTTACTGGGACGTAACTGGAGCATCACCTGCACTGTCACTGTGATCCCCTGCACCTAATGGGGGCAAGCACAAACCCAGCACTGACCCCCTCAATGGAGGCATCCCAGCAGCACTGTATAGCAGGGTTGCGCAGTGGGACCATGCAGCAGGGCTGTACAGTAGAGCCATATAGAGGAGCTTTACAATGGGACCACAGCTTTGTCCAGCAGTGCCGTGGGAAGTGCTCCCAGCTGTGTTTAAGATGCTCAATTCATCTCCCGTGCGCCTCCTCCTCCGCTCTTGGCTCACGTTGTGGCTGCAGGAGCACAGCGCTGAGCTGAGGCAAACCAGAAGCAGCCGGGGGCTGGGAGCTGGGGCCAGGGGAAGGAGGGGAATTGGTTTTGACAGGGACACGGCTGCTCTTAGGAGGCAGGAAGAGAAAAACACGCTTCGGAGGGCTTGAGAGTGTTATTTTTTTAAATCATCTGCAAGGGATGTGGTGTGGGAAACAGCAAAAATGTTCGGGGGGAGGTGGGAGATGCAGGGGGCTGCTTTGGGGAAAGCTGTCCCATCGACAGGCTCTGATTTCACAGTGCTGGGATGGGCAACGTCCAGCCCAGGTAGGTAAACAAGTGGGTGGGTGATGGATGGATAGATGGACGAATGGATAGGAATTGATGTGTGCATTGCTCGAGCCCTGTGATTCATCTGCTTTTATCTTCATTTCCCACAAGCATTCCCAGTTTACTGGCTAGAAGTGGAGCTTGGAGAGGATTCACACAAGTTTCCCCGTCTCCTGCCACCCCTCCCGTCCCGATTCACAAATATTTCTCGCCGGGGCTGCTGCCAGGAGCAGTTCTTGTCCTATTGCAGCACTAACACAAGTCCCCCCGCGCCGCCAGCAGCTGGGAAAGCAGCAATTCACACAAAGCCCAGCACATGAAGTGACCCAAATGCAAATTAAAAAAAAAAAAAAAAAAAAAGGGTGTGTGTTCCAATTGGGGGGATGAGAGAGAGCAGCAAAAATGACTAACGCAGAGCTTTCCTCCCTGCAGGGCCAGGAGAGCCTTCAGCCCGATGCTGGTGCATCCCTGGGGCACAGCAGTGGCACAGCAGCGCTCCCTCCGCAGCAGCCGTGTCCCCACCAGCCCGGTTTGTCCCCTCACTCCTTCTGAAAGGCACCGAGTTGTCGGCAGTTGAGGATAAACAGGACGTCCCACACCGTCCCACAGCAGCACAGATGAAAGCGAGTTGTCCCGACGCAGCCGCCAAGTATGTGAGAGCAGCAGGGCAGGGCTTCGTTGCCCTTTTATTTATTAATGCATTTATTTATTTACTTTTCAGCCCACGAGTAGAGAGGGAGAGGCCGCTGTGTTCTGCCTGCGCTGCTCCCCGGGGCACGCTGGGTGCTTTCATTTCTTTTTTTTTTCTTTTTAAATATGATTTCTGTTTCCATATTTTGGTGTTTCCCCACTTCCAGACATTGTGCAGCCCACCCCCCCCAACTCCTAGCAGCTCCAACCCAGTGCTGGGCTTCCCCCATTGCAAGAAGAGGAGGGAGAGCAGGAGCATGTAGCTGGGGTTTTGCTGGAAATGGGTGCTTAGGGCGGGTGTTGAGCTGCCCCAGGTGCCCCACAGGGACAGCCAAGGGAAGGCACAGTGCAGAAAGGGGCTGTCCAGGGCTTCCTGTAGCCTCTGCCTGTATCACCCCAATTAAGGGTCAGTGGGGGCTCTTCCTTCATCCTGGGGCTGCGGGGGTGTGTTGGGTTGAGGTGTTTTAGCACACGCTGATTTCCTGCCAAGGGTGTATTTTTAGCACTGATAACTGAGAAGTTTGAGCGAAACTGGAAAGTAAGTGCGGCTCGAGACACACAAAAAAAAGCTCCGATAGAGATGCTGGGTGAAGAGGAAGGCGGGGGGCAGAGGGAGGAGAAGATGAGTCGCAGATGAAAGCTGCTCGGGTTGAGCGCAAACAGCGCTGGGTGATGAAGTGGGGGGGAAAGGGGAGGGACAGATGTGATGCTGGCCCTTCTGAAGGCTCTTTCCTACAGCTGGTGCCCTATGGAAGGGGCTCTCCCCGCAGCCCCCTGCAGCCTTCCCACGCGGCCGTCCGCCTGCAGCTCTTCACACCTCCCTGCCAACAGCCAGCTCACACCTTCCCTCCTGACCCCGAGCCTGGGAAAAGCCCTTCCCGAGGTGTTAAACCCCAATAGAGCCTTTTGGGGAAGGGGAAAGAGGAGATGAGCCCAGCTCGGTGGGTCTGTACCCGTGAGAACAGAGAGAACGGCCACACAGAGACACGGAGAGCAGGACGGGGGTCAGCCCAAAGCTGCTTTATTGGTGACGGCGGCAGCGAAGGGGTTCACGTCCCTGAGAACGCGCTGCCCACGCCGGTTCCCCACCCCACAGCTATCGCCTTTAGACACATCCTACTTACAAAAAGCACAGAGTGACGTTCCAGATACTGGAACATATAAATTAAGGTAAGTGATAGTTACAAGACATCGCCATTTTTTTTCCTTTTTTTTTCCTCTTTTTCTTCCTCTTTCTTGAACAGATTATCAGAAGGCCGTTTGTCTTTTTCTTCTTTTCCGATCCACAGAAAACGTATAAAAAGCATCTTAAAATCTACATAATTCTCCATGTTGTGGTTTCTTGTTTTTCCTTTTTTTTTTTCTTTTTTTTTTTTCTTTTTTTTTCTCTCCTCCTTTTTATAAAAAGGCACAGTAAAAAAAATACTGGCACAATAACATATGTACAACACACCCATTATGGGCCATTTTCACTCAGCTTTGGGTTGGAAATGCTCAGCTCCGGCTCTACCCCGTGATCCTCCCCATAAGGGGACACAGAAAGGGATATGGGGGACATGGAGTCCCCCACTCTCCTTGCACTGGGTTACATCCATCCTTGGCTCACGGCAAACACTGATCCCAGGCAGCGTTTCCCAAACTGGTTTTGCTCTGGCTGTACCTGGGAATGTGGGAACCCACTCTTGGATTGCCCAGCAGAGCCATGGGCCAATACATGGCAGTGCTTGGGGGGAAGAGTAGGGAGCACCTGTGTTTTTAGGGTGCCCATCACACTCCCATTGCACCAAAGAGCAATGCCAGGCTGGGAACCAACACATACACACAAGTATCCCAGATGCTCCAGCAACCCCAGCAGCACCCACCTGAAGGAAGATGCTCCGGCCCCATAGACTGGGAGGGGACACCCACAGGGCTCCCCCAAATGATATGTGCCAGGATGTGGGGTGCCCCTGCTCAACCCAGGAGGAGACAGCGGGGAGGCACAGCAGCGCTGTGCACACACAGCTCCGGAAAAGCCCTCCTCCCTCTTCTCCCTGTATTTATAGAAAGTCTTTAAATTGGTCTCTATAAATAGTGCATAGATTTACGCCGCTGAAAACATTTCAGCAGGATGTTGGGGGCTCCGGGGAATGGTGTGAATGCTGGCACCGGGCTTCGCATTTGCTGTGGCCGTGGAGGAATGAGACTGTGTAAAACTGTGACCCTGACCAAGGAGCCGGAGCCTCAATGCTGAGACTTGGGGGCTAGGAAAGAGGAAGGGGGTAGAGCCGGGGGGAGGGGGGCAGGGAGAGGGGCAAACACACCAAAAACAAACCAACATCTGGGAGGAAATCAAGAAAAGCTAGGCGGGGGGATGCAGAGCTGCGCTCCCCACGCATGGCGCGGGGCTGCCGGCGGGCAGGGGCTCACCCCGTGCCCTGGGGTTAAGTGCTCAGGACCCGTCCCCGCTCGCCATCCCCAGGCAGGGCAGGGTGGGCAGGGGACAAAGGGCCGCACAGCAGCCTTCAGTACACATACACACACACACACTGTGCAATACCACAGCAACGAGGTCCATCTGGAGGACCGACACACCTGCACGCACGCAGGTCCCACACACCCGTCGGATACCGGGGAGATTTGGGACGAGGTTGGGAGGGGACACGTGTCTCCTAGTACACCACGTTGGAGGGGCACCACGGCGTGTCAGGGTACAGCAGGCAGTGCACAGAGCGAAACCTGAGGAGGAGAAGGGGGATGCTGAGCACGCGGTGGCGACAGCCACACAGTGGCACAGCCCAAGGGAGCTCCTGCTGGGGAGGAGCGGGATGGGAACCCCCCCCATCTCACCTGGATGGGTCCTCCTCCACAGAGAAGGCTCCCTTCATATGGATGGAGTTGCGCTTGTTTTCGAACATGCCGTAGCTTAGTGTCACCTGGGGGAACAACACAGGGGGTCAAGCAGCCATGGGGATCAATTGAGAGCTGCAAAATTCACCCCTGGTCCTGCTGCCAGGGTGGCTGAGGGGACTCTCCCTCTCTACTGACTGTTTAAAAGCACATCTACCATACCATAGCTGGGATACCCACTTTGCTCAACAAGAATAAGGTGACCTCTCCAAAGGGAACCCATCCAACAAACCTTGGATGTAATCCTTGCTGTAGGGCACTTTGGCTGGGGGACGTGCGCTGAGTAACCCAGACCAGAGCTCAGCCCAGACCACCCCAGCTCAGATGGGGCCTTGCTCCAGGTTCCCAAAATCCCACTGCATGCCCAATTCCCAATGGGTAAAACCATACAAAGGTGCTGTCCATCCCAACTTCTCCGTCCATCCCAGGGTTACCTGCTTGTGGATCTCTGTCTTGGGCACCTGGTGGAGGTTCTCCAAGTGAGAGTGGAAGAGGTTGCTGCGGATGAGCTTCACACCCAGCACGGACTCGATGATGTAGCCAATGGTGCAGTCGTCGGGCAGGCGGATCTTCTCTGCAGTGCTCATGAAGTGGCCCCCACTGTGGGGAGACAAAAGGAGCTGCAGAGGAGCAAAGCCCAGGGGAATGTGGGCACCCCATGGAGTCCAGGCTCTGACTAAAAAGCAATTAAGTTTGGGGGAATGGAGGTGCTTCCCAGCTTGTTTTCAAGCCCCTGCAGAAAACCCCATCAAGGCAAAGAGAGCAAAATGGTAGGACTTGTTCAAACGTCCCTAAAGGTGTTGTCGCTCTTCTGTGCCCCGTTGGAACCATGCTGAGTCCCCATGGAAGAGCAATGCCAACACTCTTACCTGGCCCAAGGGCTCATCTTCAGCGCCAGCCCTCGGCTGATACAAAACCCTGCTCCTCCCGTGGCAAACCAGAAATGCACAGGGTGCTGTGAGAGAGGGGAGCAAAGGCAATGAGACCACCTCTTGCTGAAGCAAAGCCCAGCCCAAATTAAGCCCAACCTCCCTCCAATGCCATGGTGTGATGATGCCTCGTGATCCCCCCATCACGTGCCCCTCTCACCATCTTGTTCTCGCTGATCCTCTCCGTGGCCTGGATGGGTCTGTCCAGGCTGGGCTTCCCGATGTAGATGTCCTGTGTGTGGGGATAGCTGGAGAGCAGCTTCACCAGCGTCCTCACGTTCACGTAGTTGTCATCATCCACGTGGCAGAACCACCTGTGGCATCAGCACAACCGTGTCCCATCAGGCTGGGGCAGCTCCCTGCCCCTGCATGGGCTGCCCTAACCCCGTAATGAATTGTGGCCCCAAATAATGCAAACCCTATGATGAATTACAGCCCCCCAAAATGCAACCCATGATGAATTACAGCCATGACCCCCTCCAGGCAGACCCAGGCACTCCTTACTTTCTCCCAGACTCGATGAACTTGTCATACTCCACAGCCATCTTGCAGGACAGGGCCTGACGGCTGTGCGCAGCTGAGCAGTTGGTGTTGATGACATTTCCTGAGGGAAGAGACGGTGGGTTAAAGCCCAGTGCTGGAGTATCCTGCTCCCTCAAATGTGGATGCCTCACTGTGCGCACCCCAGGTGCAGTGGGTGGGATCCCAAGGGCATCCGTGGCACCCAGTGGTCTCTGTGCCACGTTGTTTTGGAAAAAGGACAAATTTGGGGGAAAACTATGAGGTAAGGCATAGGGATGCAGATGGAAAGGGGTTGAGCCATGCACAAGGCCTACGTACAACCCCCCCGCATCACCATGGGTGATGTGCCCCAGCCACCCTGAGTGCAAGGGCAGGGGATGGATGGAGGGGCAGGAGGGGATGTTTGTGGCCCGGCTTCTCCAGCCAGGATGTGACAGCCAAAACCTCGCTCTGTTCCCACTGCTTTTTCCCACAGCGGCCACCTGTTATTTGCTTGCCCAGCTCAAAGGGAATTGCTTCCCGGCCTGAAAAGGAGTCATTTGCATGGGGAGAATAGGCTGAGCTGACCCCAACCCCGGGGAGCGGCTGCCAGCTCCACGTCCCCATAAAACCCCGTGTCTACACTGCAGCATTTCGACTTTTTTTTTTTTTTGGCGTTCCCCTGGTTGGGGGTGCTGGGCAGGACTCCAGCACAGCCCCAGGCACCGCGCACTCAGCCCATGCACACAAAGGGACTCACGTGCTTGCTTCTTCAGCTCCTCATCCTCCCCATCCGTGAAGATGAAGGTCTGAAAGAAAAGATGAGGCACCTTTGAGGACCAAAGGGCTGAGACAGCAGGGCTCTGGCCATGTCCCAACATCCTCATGATGAGTAAGTTCTCCCTCCTGGCTAAAACCCAGCAACCCCCATGATGCTCTCAGTCTTGGATGAAGACTGCAAAGCACAGCCCCTTCCCAGCACATCCCACAAGGAAGCAGCAGCAGGGAGCATCCCACCAGCACCCCCCATGTGAGATCTGGGGATAGCACAGGGCAGGCACAGCCAACAGTTCCATCCAAGTCGGGACTTCAGACCTGATCTGGAACAACCAACATGCACAGATGGCAATGCCAAAGCAGCTGGCCAGGTGTGTTTGCCCTCATCCCCACCTGTGTCAACAGCCCCAGCCACCTGCACAATCATAGAATGGTTAGAAGGGACCCTTAAGATCATCTAGTTCCAACCCCCCGCTATAAGCAGGGACACTTCCCTCTCATTCAGGTTGCTCACAGCCCCATCCAGCCTGGCCTTGAACTGCCTCCAGGTAGGGGGCACCCACAACCTCCCCGGGCAATACTTGCAGGGTGCTGGCACCCATAGGTGCCCACTGGCAGCCCCACGGAGGTCACTGTCTCCTGTTACCATAGGTGCCCACTGACAGGAGGTCACTGTCTCCTGTTACCCACTGCCTGCCCGGCTGCACTCCTCTATTTACACAGCTAATTCCTGGCATATGTCACCCAGGAAAGGAGGGGCTGGGGGCTGCTGTCTGCCCTGCATTTGGAGAAGGGCGAGAAGCAGAGAATAGGGGAGCAGGAAAGGCATCGCGATCAATCAGCGCACGGCAAACAAAGCTGGAGGAGAGGAACCACAACCAGCTGCCAAGCGCTATTACAAACCAGACATGCACAAAAGGGCAGAAGAAGAAAGACAAAAGGGCTGGGGGGGAAGGCAGGAGGTGGTGGGAGGGGGACACGGGATGATGAATTCCAAGCGAGCTGGAAACTCAGTGCCACCCCGCAGGCAGCCGGCCCCAGCGGCGTGTGGGGGTTTTGTGGGTTATGAGGGGAGGGAGCAGGGTCTGCACAATAGCGGGTGAGGGGCTGACTTTACTCAGCAGAGCAGAGTTAAGCAGGCAGCGGTGGTCATTAGCATACAGCTGCGCTGGTTAACCCAGCGGAGGGGAGAGCTGGGAGCTGCTGAAGGGGGGCACGGGGCTGCAAGTGACCCTCAGGGGGCTTGAAAATGGAAGAGTTAAAGTGGGAAGGCAAATTCTCACAAATGCACCGCCACGCACCTGCTGGGCATCCCTGGGTTTGGGGAGAGAAAGGCCAGCCCTGAATCCATCAGCATGGCCTCGAGCAAAGGGTTTCAGTGTGGGATGGGGACATGAACCCACCAGCAAGGGGCTGTGGAACAGGAAGGGCTCCAAGGGATGCATGCACCCCGAGGTGCTGGGGCTGGAACACCCCCTCAGCACCCACAGCCTCTGAGACAGAACACGTTTGCTGCATTAGATCAGAAGCACCATCTGTGCCACTGCACAGCTCCAAAAATAACCCTGCAGAGCGCTCCTCTATAAATAGGCTGTGGGGACCATTGCTTATTGCTCACCTTCACCAAGTTCTCACCCAAACGAAGCATCTTCCTCCCAGCCTCTCCCCTGCACATCCCCGCAGGGTTCCCCATGCTGGTGGCGCCTTGGGGACATGGTTGGGCACACAGCCCTGTTGCAAGGAAGGTTCCTCACCTCCTGCTGCCAGGACCCAGCCAAGAATTTCAATTAAAGCCAAGCTAGTGACAGCCTTTCTCATTTTTTTTTTTCATTGATTTGTCTGCATTTGTTATAGACAAGTTGTGACCTTCCTGCGCAGCTCCTGGAGCAGGAGCTGTCAGTAGGGCTGGAAGAGGGATCAGAGCGTCCCCATATGATGGGGAAGAAGCCCCATTCTGTCAGCAGTGGGACCTGGCCCTACAGCCCAAGGATAGGGAAGAAGTCACAGGTGGGACACGATCACTGAGCTCAACGGCTGTGCTGGCCCCTGCTTGGCTGAGACTGAGTGAAACATGGCCAGAGCTGCACAGCACAGCACCCCACCCCAGAACAGGATTAGTGCTATTGCAATGAGCACCCTCAGCATCCCCACCCCACAGCACAGCACACAGAGCCACAACACTGACCCACAAGTAAGACGGGATACTGCAGCCCTAAGTCAACACCACCTCTAGGCCCACGCGATCCCCATTCCCCACTACAGTGCTGAACAGGTCCAAGACCTCTCACATTCCCACACAGTTAATTTCTTCAGGGGAGCAGAGGGGAGGAAGGGCCCGCTGGCGGCACACTGCCTGCCCACAGCCCCTGCCCCGGGACTCACAGGAAACCTCATTGTTCTCAAAAGTGCAACTTCAAGAAACACAGGATGCCAAAGCCCCACCAAACAATAGCTGCCCCCGCTGCGCCCAGCCCTGCACAGAGGTACCCCAAGGGTCCCTGCAGCCGGGGGAATGCGTCAGCCCCAGTGTGTGAGCACAGGGCTGGAGTCCCCCAGCCGCCGCCACCTCTCCCCTGGGGACAGTGTTTCTTTAGGTTTTGCCACCCTCCCCTCCGTTTCTCCTTTTGCAGTGACTCATTTCCCCTCTGCTGGGTGAGCTCGCGGGTTTGCTCTGAGCTGCGCAGAGCATCCTATGGGTCAGGCAGAGCTGAGGGCAGGCAGCCTTCCTCTTTATGCCACATTGCACAGTGCTCCAGAAGGGCTGGCAAAGGTGACACATCACACCCACGCCACCTTCCCCCCCTGCAAAAGGGGAACCTCAGCCCCGTGACCCCATAGCACACCAATCCTGCACCCTCCTCACATCTCACTTCCCTGTGCTAGGAGCACTCCAGCCCCCACCAGGGGGGCTCTTTCACCTCTTTTTCCCCCCAAAGGAGGAGAGAACCAGCTGCTCACTTCGCTGGGTTGAGAGCAGCACAGCAGTACTGTCCCTACCACCAACTCTGTGTCCAGATGGACTCTGGGCTGGCACTGGGATTGCAGGGCACAGCCCTGCAGAGCACCATGCTGGCAAGAAGCTAAGGGCCCTTCCTCCCCCCGGCTCCTCACAGTAAGGAGGAAGAATCCTCCACTGTAATTTTAAATGCTATAATTTTTTAATAACCTCCGTGCAAACAATGAGCTCATTGTGCAGCCAGGGTCCCCCGCCCTCCAGCCTGGCGTTACAGGCACGCCACACTCTTATTGACAAGGATGGCAGCATCGTTATGGGCGGGCAATTAACGGCCCAGACAGTGCCTGTGGCCCTGCTCAAACCTCCCCCTACAGAAAAATCCACAGGGGCTGCAAAGGGAGGAATGCACACACATGAACTGAGCTCAGCTGTGCTCAGCACACCCCAGGACTGGGGGCACCGAGCAGGACCAGGTTTGGCACTAACACCACCCCACCCCAACAGGCACCTAAGTGGGACACGTGCGCTTCTCCCCCAGGATGGGAACTGCGGCCAAGGTGCTAGAGAAATCTGGGCTCCACCACCGGAGGAGCGTGCTGTCTGGAAGGCAAATGCATTCCTCTGTGCCGGGAGCAGGAATTTTTCAAAGCCCGCAATTATCGTGCTTTGCTGGGGGAAGCGAGCAGCTCCCACGCAGGTGGGATGGGATTGCAACGTGATGCCAGCCCTGCCTTGGCTCCCCGTGGGCAACATGGCGTGTGCCGAGCACCCGCTGCCCTGTGTGCCCCAGGACTGGGATGTTTCTTTAGCAATTCTGCTACGGCAGGAAACAGTGGGTTTGGATGGTTTTTTGGATGGCTTTTTGGATGTTTTTTTGGGTGGTTTGGGCTCGCTGGCTCCAGGATTTCTGCATGATGGCCACTTTCCTCCCTCTTCTCTTTCAAGTGCAGTTTCCCCAGGCTGCGCTCCAACATCCTAAGGATACAGTACTGAGACAACTAGGAATGCCCCCCAGAGCAAGGACGGGAAAAGCCCCATAACTCTTCCCCAGGGCTGCCTGTCCTCAGCCTTGGCTGCATTGCACAGAGCACTGAGCAGAGAACGGGGTTCTGCCCTCTGCGCAGAGAGAAGCAGGAAGGAGAAGGGGTGCCCGCTGCCCTGAGAGCACTGCGGTGCAATGGGACAGAGCACAGGAAACGGGGCCTATTGTAGGCAGAACAAAGGGCGGCCGGGAGGAACACAATAGCTATTCCCTCTATCTGCCAGGGGCAGGCTGGAGGTACCTGCCAGATTTAATCCTTTCTTGCAAAGGAGGAGGTTTGGAGGGGGAGAGAGATGCTGCATCAGGGAAGGAACTTCCCCTCAGCACACCCGAAGTGAGACGGGCTTGACTCAGAGCCAGAGAGACGTTGGAGCCCACCACAAACCACAGGGCACAAACACCCATCCCCAGCCGGGTGGTGATGCAGGAGGGATGGGGAGGAGCCGCACTGCGCCGACACCAAAACACGTCTCCAAATCTGAAGGAGCCCAGGGTGGACCCAAGCCTGGAGGAGCCCCATAGATTCCCAAAGGCAGAGGTTGCGGGCAGTGCAGGAAGCACAGAGCCGACAACAGCAGCACGGGATGCCCCCGCAGGAGCTGGCGGTGCCGCCGGCTCTCACAGCCCCTCGTCCTCAAGTGCCACACAAGGGCCATCACTCAGCGCGCGGCTGTCGGGCGGGCACCTCACGGGCTGCAGCCCCCCTGGCTTCGTGGCCCTCATCTCTAGGCAACCTGACCTGAACACGGCCGGCTCCGGCTCCCCCGTTCCCATGGAAAGTGCCACACAAGAGGCTGCGAAGCCTTTTCTCTGCGCCGGGAGAAAAGGGGCTTTGTTAGCGTGCCCAGGGGGACAGCGTGAGAGCCGAGGCGCGGGGCTCTGGGAATCCAAACGGACAAACGGAGCAAAACAAAGCAAAAAAAAGAAAACAAAAAACCAGAAGAAAGCCGGAGCTCACTGGAGGGGGGGACGGGGGGCGAGAAGAGCAGCCATTCCCAGGATCAACTGTAGGTGCTCAAAGAGCGTTCGCTCCCCCCCCATCCCCCCCACAGCTCTCCACCCCCTTCGCAGTGACAGCGGAGCATAATAGAGGTTTCCATTAAATAACCGCATCAGGGAGGGAGGCAGAGCCGCTGCCAAACCCCGAGCAGAAAGAGGGAAAAGATCCCCAGGGGATAAAACACGGTAAAATACATTAAAGGGAAAATAATCTGCGGTGCTCGGGGCGGCCGGCAGGGCCCGACGCAGCCGAGGAAGAAGGCAGGGACCCGTCGGTCCCAACCGCCGCCACTTCGGGCTTCCGACAAACAGCGAAGAGCTGAGCTCCGGGCCAGGAGGAAACACGTGAAGACAGTCGGATGGGGAGGTTAGGACCGGGCTTCACTGGCTCGGGAAGCTGCCTACGGCTAGGAAAAGTGTCTCAAGAGCAGATGGCCAGGCACATTTCCTAAGGAAATGCTTTTTTTTTCCCTTTCTTGTAAGTTTGGTTCCAATACTTGAAGGACAGCGAAAGTGTCAGCCCGTGCAGACGGCGGGGTGCCGGGGAGGCTGGGCTGGAGCCGGAGCCCCCAGTGCTGCCCAGCTCCTGGCACGGCCCTAGGGAGAGGGGGGGGGGGGAAAGAAATGGGGGGGAATGGCC
Source organism: Lagopus muta (assembly GCF_023343835.1). NCBI lineage: Eukaryota > Metazoa > Chordata > Aves > Galliformes > Phasianidae > Lagopus > Lagopus muta. The sequence continues at coordinate 12,071,179 of NC_064447.1, forward strand.
CTGCACCGTGCCTCAGTTTCCCCAGCGGAAAGCAGCTTAAGGAGAAGAACCCTCCGCGGGAGCTCAGAGCTTTTTGGGTCTGACCGCTCAGTGAGGGGCGGCCAAGCTCCTCCCGTCGCTCCCACTTCCCGAAGCCAACCCGCATCTCTCCCCTTCCCGAAAGCCACCAACCCGACCTCGGAACCCCCCGGTAACCCGGAGGGGCGCGCAAAGAGGAGGCTGGCAGCGGCGCGGACCCGCTGGCACCTGCCGGGCGCGACCTTACCATGTCGCGGTTGCGGGAGATCCAGGTGTCGAGCAGCAGCTCCAGCCGCGCTTTGTGGAACTTTTTGGTGGTTTTGACGGCGATGAAGACGTCGCGGGGGGAGATGTCCTCGGCTGGCGGCCGCGGGGGGCTCGGCGGGGCGGCGGGCAGCTCGCGGCGTGCCCGGCTCAGCCGCCCAAAGTAGTCGGCGAAGCTGCGGAGGCCCGGAGCCCCCTGCCCCGCCGGCCGGGCAGCCCCCAGGCTCTGCAGCGCCCGCTGAGCCCCGCCGGCTTCTCCCCGAGCCAGCCCCGGCCTGCCCGGCGGCTCCACCATGAGCACCAGCAGGCAGGTGAACATGGAGCCCACGAGGGACAGGAGCAGCTTCCTCCCGCAGCTCTTCAGCATCCTCCTCCTCCTCGCTGCCACCTCCACCGCCCTGCCCGGCCCCGCTCCGCGCCGCCACCGGCCGCCTTCCGTCCGCACCTCCGCCGTCCCCCGCCGCGCCGCCGCCGCCGCCTTTAAACTGCCCCCGCCCCGCCCGGGGAGGGACCGGCGCCGGCACCGCCTCCACGCGTGGCCGCGGGGCGTGGGCAGAGCCCCATCCCCTCTCTCCATCCCCATCTTTCCATCCCCATCCGCATCCTCATCCCCATCCTCATTCCCATCTTCATCCTCATTCACATCCCCAGCCCCTCTCACTGCCTGCCCCGCTCCAGCTGCTCTCTGCCCATGGGTCATGTCCTGCGTGGATCCCCCCCCATGTCCCTTTCTGGTAGGTGGCTACTGCCCACTTCCCTTGCCATCCCTCTGAGGTGTGGGGTGGGAGCACCGTGATCCCCACTTGCAGATGAGCAGAATTTCCCTAAGCCTCACACACAGCTGTGTCCAGCAGAGCTGTGCTCAGCCTGACAACATCCAGGCTGGCTTAAAAAATAATAATAATAAAAAAGAAAAAAACAAGTGGCACTTCTCTTGCTTCCACCAAGTGCCAGGTTCAGAAGGAAGCCCGACACCCCCTGCTTGAGCAGATCTGGCTGACCCCTATGCTATGTGCTATGTGCCATGTGATGGGCAGCCCCACGACGCAGGCCGAAAATGAACCCTGTCTAGGTGCCCCCACGGCTGCCAGCAGTGGCAACGATGCTGTGCTGTGATGCTGTGTTCCCAGAGAGAAGTGGGGGCTGAAGGGGAATGCTGGGCTGAGAGCTGCTCCAGGCTCTTGTGCCACCAACCTGCTCTATTACTGACACCAACAGCAGGGCCTCTTTTCCCTCTTTTCCCAGGCTTGGGGTTGTCTCTCTTACCGTGTGTGCTGAAGGGAGGCAGATTTGGGTTTGGGCCTGGGCTGCTCTGCAATGCCATAATCAGGGGCTGCCACATTTTTGGGCAGGGCTCTTGTCCAACTCGCATTTTTCCTGCCGTCACGTGTTCCATTCATCTCTGGCACTGCATAAACAATGCTATAATACCAGGCAGGACGAAGCAGGGAGGCTGCTTCCTCAGGCAAGCCCCAGCATTGGCCTTCCCCTGCTTTTGGGATATGTATCACCCTGCTCAGCTCTCTAACACTGTACCCGTGGCCAAAAGTGCTGCGGAAGACTGTAGGCACAGCTTTGGAGTTGTATGGCACTGCCTGTGGCTGAGGAGGGACACGTCCTGCCAAAGAAGTGTCCCATAATAAAGGGAAGGAAAAAAAAAAATAAATAAGCAGTTGGACCCTACAAACACAGGAACCAAATCCCACACTTGCCACTTCCCACTATTGCTGAAGCCCAGCCTTTGAGCCTGTTTTCTTTTCCTCGTCTCCTTTTGTCTCCAACCCGATGGCACAGCAACTGCAGCTCGAGAGGCAGCTGAAAAGCCCGAGCAGCAAAACCCTGAGCAAAGAAAGAGCGCCTTTCTCCAGGAGCCAAAAGGGGAGGACACGCACTTGTCCCCCGACAGCTGCTCACAGCCCCGGGGTGGCTGGGGACACGCGCCGCGGGCAGATGTTGGGGTCCCGGTCGGTGCCATGGGGTGGGCGACAATGTGGGCTCTGTGCACCCAGAACACGGAGCCAGGGGCTGAAAGCCACCGTGCTGCTGGCATAAGGGTCCCCTGGGGCCAGTCCTTATCTCATTCCTGGGCTGGCATGCTGCAGTGCTGGAGGAAGGCTTTCTTTTGTTGGCACTGCCTCGCTGGAGCGCAGCTCCCTGGGGATCAGCTGTGTCCCTACAGGTTTCCTATCCCGGCACCTGGCCTCCTTGATCAGCCCTCACCCAGCAAGGGCAATGTCTGCAGCACTGGGATGATGGGATGAGTGGTACCCAAAGGGACAGGGTGATGGGGTGAAGAGTTGAGAGGTCCCCATGGGAACCCCGCTGTGCGGTTCCAAGCTGAGCAGCCAGGCAGCAGGCAGAGGCACCACACCAGCTCTGTCCCACTGCAAATTAACCCCACCAAAACCCCGCATTGATTTTCCCTGGCTGCATTCACCCCGTACCAACCCAGGGCAGGGGCTGGTGTGGGCCATCTCTCTTTCAGCCACACCATGGGATTAGGTTTCTTTAAATTGGTTTAAACCCACTGCATCACCTCCCCTGCCGCAGCCTGACCCCGGTGCTCGATAGGTGGTCCCTAAGAGGCTCACAGCTCCTTGGGGATGTTAAAAGGGGTAAATAAATCCCCCATAATAAAGTGCTCAGGTCATCGGGAAGAAGCACAGCACTGGAGCTGTGGATTGCTTCGAGATTGTATCGAAAAAAGGGGTTAAAAGTTTTGTTGGACACAGACTTCACCATGATCATGGTGTTGTGGGAATTCAATGGAGTTTGGCCCCATGCATTGGGATGTGCAATGGAGGAGGAGGGTGGCTGCGAGCCACGTTGCTGCTGCTCACCCCATTCCCCACCTTTTTTTTTTTTCTTTTTTCTTTCTGGGATTTTCTGACAGCACAAAAGAGACTTTGCATCAATTACTGGTAGGAAGCCGGCAGCGTCCCACAGCAGAGTTCTGTGCTGCCAGCCTGGGTTTGGTTAACTTCCCATTGTGTGCATCAGGGAATGGGCAGCGCTATTCAGACCCAAGGCAGGAGTCATTTTTTCTTCACATATTGGGGTTTCCTAACTCCTCTGTGAACATAAAATCTCCCCACCCCACTGTAGGGCAGTGCCATTGGTGAATGCTGAGCTGTCCCCATCTCTACCATTGGCGGCCCCCAACCTGTGGGTGCTGAGCTGTCGCTGTCTCCATCCTTGGCTGTCCCCAACCTCCTCCAGCTCCAAAGACCCAATCTGAACCCCACGACCCCTCCGCAGCCCCAGACCCAAAGGCTTCTCCCTTACCCCTCGGGTCCCCTCGGGTTTTGGGGACAGGGCGATGCGCTCAGGGAGCGCTGAGATCCCATGGGGCCGGGGGTCTATAGAAATGCAAAGCGTTATTATTTCCCTGGGCTGAAGCAGAGGCCTGAGAAAGGTTGAGTGAGAGAGGCAGCGAGCGGGGAACAGCGGGGGATTTAGATCCTGAAAGAGAGAGGGGGAAAAAGCGGGCGAAGAGCCCCATTGTGTGACGGGCAGGGGGGGTCACGAGTGAGTTAAACTGGTTAATGTATTGGAGCAGCTTCCTCCGAGCTGCTGGGGGAAAGCAGAGCCCTGCAACAAAAGGCTGGGGGAGCATTCTTGTGGGGAAAGTGGGCTCTCTTTAAAAGGATTTGATTTCTTTTCTGTCAGTTGAATGGAATTTGGTGGTGACTCCTTCAGGTCTAAGAATTTCGGGCTTTGGTGGTGGCGGGAGGGGACAGTCCCCCCCCTCATCTCCATCCCACATTCTTCTCCCACCAGAGCCATTTCCAACCCCACTGCCCCCAGATCAAGGCCCCATTGCTGGGAAGGGTTTGAGGACTCATGGACACACTGGAAGAAAGGCGGGGGCACAGGAGGGTGGACAGCATAGCTCCTCATGCTCGCCATTCAGCTGGGATGAGGGGAGATGAAATGGGGGGCACTCACTGGGTCAGTGCCCCTCCTGGGGCTCCATGGCCAGGTTGTAAGGTGTGCTTTCCTTGGGGGAATAGATTTGCTGTTTAAAATAATGGTGAATAGGCATGGAAGGGAGAGTGCACTGAGGATGAACAGACAGACAGACAGACAGACAGAGCTCCCAGCTCACACCAGTGCTGGTACCTCAGAATTCCCCAGATGGATGCATGGTGCTGGGGTTTCTGTCCCTAAGGCAGCAGGTCCAGAGCTGTCCTTCCCCTCCATCTCCACACCTACCCCAGTAAATCCCCAGATCTCCCCCTCCCAGATTCCCTCATGATGGACAGGGTGCCATTCTCTCCTCCCTGCTCACAGCCACCTGCACCTCCAGGTCCCCCAAACCTGATGGTGCAGAAGGATCCAGGATCCTTTTGGTTCCTTGCCCCAAGCATAAACACCTCTGCTGCTCCCCAGGGAAACCAGGGCTGCCTCAGAGCTCCTGCATTCACACACATCAGATATGTGTCACCATGGCTATTTCCAATCCCCAGGGTACGTGGTTTCTCTGCAGGCTCCCACAGCTCCTTGGCTTCTCCATCACCCCGTTGCTGAGCACTCTGCAACATTCACCCACCACTTTCCCTGCCTTCCCTTGGTGGTCTCTGAAAGCCCCTTCCCCACGTCTCACACCCCCAGGAAATCTCTTGCTCCTTTCCCACCTCCCCCCCCCAGCAAAGGGGATTAAAAACCACAGTTCATTTTTCATGTGATGTTAGTATAAATTGGAATTTCGCTGCTCTGGTTTCCGGGAGCCAAAGCTGAGAGGGTGGTATGAGCGCGGTGCGGGGCAGCGAGGAGGAGGGGGGAGGTGGGAAGTGAACAGGGAAAAGGAGGTGGGGGGGACGGCTTGCGGGGGTGTGGACAGGATTAAAACATCCCATTAGAATTTCTGTTTTTGGAAAGCTCACAAAAATGTTGACATGCAGCATGACTAACATAGTGCAAATGTCAGCCCGGCGCTGCGAACGGGGGCCCTCGCTCTCCTCCCAACACCATGGCCCCCTTTTAAGGCAAAAACATACAATGAACGGCACAATGGCCAAATTCCAGTGAGCAGCGCTAATTGTTCCTCTCTCACGTCGGGCTAATTGCTGCGCTGAAACCATTCGTGCCTGGCCTGGATCCCATGTGCTTTTACCCTTTAATTGGGAGCCGGGGCTGGGAATTGGGATGAGATAAAGGCAAGCAGGGTCTGGGTGCCCCAGTGTGAGGATGGAGACGTGCTGCTTGCCCCATAGAGCAGCCCAGTCCTGTGCAGGGCTCGAGATGTGCAGGGGGGCACTGGGATACTTCGGGTCCTGGTGAGCCTCATGTGATGGAGAAGCATTGGCAGCAGCGAATGCTTGCAAAGAACACCTTCATCCAGCTGCCTGGGATCTGTCCCAGTGGGGTGCACGCAGTGGGGTGATGCACACAAGGAGGTGTGTGCAGCTCATCACCCAGTGCTGTAATTAGAAGGTCTGTCCCTTTGCAGACAGCGAGTTCAAAGCTTGATCAGGGGAACAATAGAAAGGCAGGAAATGCCTTACAGTGGCTGCCTATTGTCTTCCACCTTCTAGGGGAACTGGAAGTTTAACTATAGTCTTCCTCTTTCAGGTATTCCTGTAGGGTTTAGTCCTCAGAGGATGCGCCTGGACCACAGCATCATCCCGGTGCTGGGCTCCATTGTTCTGAAGAATGTGCACGTGGTTTTCCCCTTAGAATAGCTCCTCCGACACCCATGAGGGCCCCATGTGGCCAAAGGGTTTGCTCGTGTGGACACCAAAGTGCATAGCCCAATGGCTCAGGGGGTTCAGCACAATCATTTCAGATTGCTGTGACAAGCCTGGGGATGAGGGATGTGCTTGGGCTCTGCATCTCTCCCAGCCCACGGCTCCCAGCTTTCAGGTCTCTAGAACACAGGCAGCATTTTGCCCAGCTGTGAATGAAGGGTGGAGATCAGCCATGAACAGAGGAAAAAAGCATCCAAGACAGAGAACCCCAAACTTCCAGGGTTCCCCAGCAAATCAGCATAGCAAGGGCAATCTTTGTGTTTCCATGAAAGCTTTTAAGTGCACACACAGCCTGAGGACAGGGATGTTGTCAGACACTGGAATTTACAGCAGCAATTTATTCAGAAAAAAAGGCTCCAGGTGAAAAGGGCTGAGCCTTGAAGAAGAGAGGAAGAATTTTCCATAGATGCAAGCAGAATACTTATAAGTCAGTATTTGTTCTTGCCGTCTTTCAGCCCAGCTGCTGCAGGATTGCCTTGTTCAGAAGAACTCAGAACCACCCCTTAAACTTCATTAAAAATGTATTCTTAAGCCTCTGGGGAGTTAGCCTGTTGTGACAAATCCTTCCTTCCCTTGAAATCCACCCATGCCATGGGATGGCCTCATGGTGGCCAACCAAGAGCAGATGATCCTTTTGGGAAGAGAATATTTTCAGCCCCAAATGTAGAGAAGCCAGAACAAATCCACGTAGCAATAAGATGAGAAATCAGAACATTTCTTTCCATGTTCTTGTCCCCATGTTCTTGGTCTTGGATATTATTGATCCCAGGATACCCAAGCCCCACTAGTGCTTCTGCTTCCATCTGCTGGAACCTCCCACCGAGGTGCCCAGTGTGCGGTGCCCATCTGGGGGTCTGAGTGCTCCCCTTGGAATTACTCTCCCATATGTACAAGCTCAGTGCAAAGAACCCAAGCAGGTGACAGGGAAAGATGTTCCCACCACCCAGAGCCCCCAGACCTGGATTTATTTGCACAAAGAGGAATCCAAATACTGAAGGAGGTACCCTGGGGCTCGTGGGCAGCCTGTGCCACCAGCTGTCTGGAGCCAAGGGGCAAGGGGGAATCCCAAGGGCTGGGAAACCACGGCAGAGATCTGTGCTGTCATTCTGTCACCTGGGGAGGGCTGATGTCAGTGGCTGTTCCAAAAGCCTGGTAGGAAAACACAAGGAAACTCTTTATTGCTACTCCCTGCAGCTTGAAAAGGTTCTTATCAGGAAGGGTGGAGGCAACATGATTTGTACTCTTGGAAGGGACAAGGCGTCCTCGGCAGGGTGATCGCTCCTCTCACTGCAGCCTCTGTACTGCGCCCCGTGAGTGTCCCCTGTCCCCTGACCTCAAAAGAGCACGCCTAAAAATGACAAGGGCATTTCTTTTGGGTTTATCTCAGGTGTTGTCCAAACAGGGAATGAGCAGCTATCCCCAGCTGGGAACCACCTGTGTATGAGTTATCCCCTCTGCTGGAGAAAGAACTTCAGCCAAAAAGGAGCTCTCCCAGTTTGTACAGTCAGAATAATGTGGTTTTTATTCTGGAACAAGCACAGAGCCCTTGTGCCGAGCAGGGAGCAGCCTGAGGGCTGGGCACTGACAAGCTGTCATTTCCCCCAAGCCCAAACTGGGGCAAATGCAAAAGCAAGACTCCAGCCTCTACCACAGGCAGGTGTTCCCCAGGACCATACTGCTGGTGCATCCCCAGGGACACAGATCAGCAATGCGTGGGGATAGAGGCTCCCGAGATGCTCATTACCACACTCTCCCCTTGCGCTGCGTGCCTGTCCCGTCTCTTTTTGGTTTAAACTCCTGACATCTCAATCCCCAGCCTGATGGAGTGCGTGGCTGTCAGCTCTGCCCACCCTAATCCGCTCATGGGGCTCCTAGGAGGGCTCTCAGGAACCATGGAGGAGGTTTCTCCTTTTTCACATCTAGGAAATTCAAGAGCCGGTTTCACATTTGTTTTTCTTTCAAACTTGAGGCTTTGCAGATATTAAAATATAATCCAGGAAGAATTTGTTTTGTGAGGGAACAGTGTGGGATCACCAAGGGGAGAAGGGTCATGGGGGAGTGCTGGGAGGTGGGGGAGCAAAGGGATTTTCATTTCCCCTCTGAGTCCCTTTGGGATCAAAGCCTTTACCTCCCTGTCAGTGGCAGTGGGGACTACAGGATGCACTCGGGGCTTGTCGGCTGTGGTGAAGACAAAAGGAATGCTCTTGGCAGGTCGTAAGAACTGCAGAAGAGGTGGGGACCATGGAGAAACGAGGAGAAAGGAGAGAGAACACTTGTCCTGGTACCAAGTTGTTGCTCTGGGTTAAAAACAAAACAAATCAAAACAGAAGAAAAACGAAAAACAACAAGAAAACAAACAACAACAACAACAAAACCCTTAATTTGTGTTATAGGTAAACAGAGGAACCGGAGAGGCAGGACAGGAAGGCAGAGCCCCGTCAGAGTCCTGTGCCGCTCAAGGAGATAAACAAGAACTCCAGAAATGAGAAGATTCTTAAGGTGATGGCTCAACGCGTGAGGAAATACGGGGCAAAAGGCAGCTATCAAGGAGAGGAAGCTGGAGAAGGGCAGGCTGCTCCGAGCAGTGAGGTCAGCACTGCAAAAATAGCACGGGGAAGCTTCCTGCAGGCAGCCAGCCGCGAGCACACATGGCCCTGTGCTCCTCCTGCACACAGGTGGGCCCAGCTCCCAGCTCGAAACTGGGCTGAAATCTCCCGGCGGCACCGAGTTCCATCCACAAAGGGCTCCTCTGCTCCTGTCGCACCTGTAGCTGTGCTTTATTTCCCAGGGAGCGCTGCCAGCACAACGCTGCTCCGTTGGTGATGTCCTGTTGGGTTGCCCTAACTGAAGATCTCACCCTAAAGGCATGAGGAATGTGAGGCTGCATTCACTGAAAGCAGCTATTTTTCTTGAATGAGTATCAAAACCAGCCCTGGCCATTTGTCAGTGCAACAGACAGGCAGACAGACAGACAGACGGACACCCTCCTGGCTCGGTGGGATCCCCAGCTTGGTTGTGCAGAGAACTCATCACTCCAGCAGTGCGAGGCACAGCGCTGGGACAGCAGCCAGCTGAGCAGGGCCCAGTGCTGGCAGAGCGTTCTGTTTGGGTTCCCGTTGTGCCAGGGGTCTCAAGGCTTGTTTGGAGTTCATCTGCATGCGGCGGGTTGGATGGAGTCTGCCTTTCTGGTCACAAGCAGTTAGATATTCATACCAATCCTGCTCTGTGACAAACAGCATCCATAAATCTCTGGGCAAAGCCAAGGGAGCCTTGTCTTGCATTACTCCATGCTGCCCCTTTGGAGCTTTGAACCCCCGGTGCCTCCACAAGCATGGAAGACTTAATCAATGTCCTATCAAAAGGAGCAGAATAAATCTCGTTATCTTATGGGACAAGGTCACACTCCCTGTGTGGCCATTTGGCAACAGATGGGGCTGCTCCTAGGTTGTCCTCTCTTTGCAGGAAGTCTTCCATCAACTTTTGCAACACATGAGACTCTTATTCATCTCCAAAATGCAGTTTCAGCAGTTGGCCCTGCCTTGGCTTGCTCAGTGGGTCACTTGTCAAACTTCCCATTACGGTTCACCAAGGATATAACATAGCATTGTGCCCAGCCTTGTCTCCAGGACCTCACCACTGCATACGACCCAAATGGGATCCCTCTGAATCTTCTGTGCTGTATATACCAGATGAAATGAGAACAGATGTCTTTTCCTAGCATCTGTGTTCGTTCAGAACTAGACACTCCAAACACAGCCCTTACTTCAGAGGTTTCTCTGAAATAAGACTTTTCCTGTTGGTCTTCTCTGCTCAGCTGGATTGGTTTTTCAAGCTCACCTGCCCTCTGTTCTTGCTGCTTTGACTCCTTCTGTGATCCCAGTGATTCATTACAGGATTGCACAAAAGCGTGGCAAAATCTCTGGAAAAATGGCCTCTGACATCAGTGAGTCTTGGGTCAGAAATCCAATTTTCCTGTCCCATTGCCCCAGGCTGTCCAAGCCATTGACCTGTCAGCCCCTCCATTGGTCTACGGGCAAGGACAGCTGTGTAGGCAGAAATGCATTTTTTGGGCTGATTTTCCCTTCCACCCTCAGACAAGGAAGAGGATGCACAGCTGATAGCAACTCATGGCAGTGTTTGTTTGCATTTCCAACAGCCTTTGATAGAGCTGGGCTCCTGCCTGCACTGCCTGAGCTCTGGGGAGCTCGAGAACGTGGGAGGACCGTGTCCCCATCCGGGACAGGAGAGGGCTGCTGGCATTTTCAGCTGGACACACATTCCCTTCAAGGGACAAAGGGGCACGTTAAGAGAGGAAGAAACCCTGTGCAGCCTGCAGGAAGGAGGGGGCCGAAGAGGACTTGATTTCACCATCAGTGGGGAGAGAAGATAGGCATGGAAATCCAGAATGCATCCAGCTCATGTCCCGTGGGACAGAGGATACGGGGGCTATGTGTGAAGGAGCTGCTCACCAGGCCTCCCAGCACAGAGAGATGGGGTCTATTCTGCCTGCCACCCTATAGCCATGACCCAGTTTCACTGTGACATTTCTCAACTGTAGGCTTTTTCCTTTTTGTCCCCCTGCTCGCTGTTCCCTCCCTCCCCCTCGGCACAGGCATTTGATATTTACTCTCAGGCTGGGAGGGACAGAGGAGGCTTTTCCTTGCCTTGCCCCTGCATTGTTTCCTGCTGGTATTTGGGAACAAGTGTGACATTCAGGGGAGCCGCAGCGGACAAAGCCTGCCTGGAGGTAATGGTAGCACAGGCGGCCGGATCGGGTATCAGCGGACGCAGGGCATCCGAGAGCTTTTGACTCTGTCTTTTTTAGGAAGAGCTTTCTCAGCCTGGTATCTCTGAGATTAGGTTTTGTCCCCAGAGGAGCCCGTTGTGTCTCCTTTGTGAGTGCAGCTGTGGGAACCCGCGGCACGATTCGGGCTGGGAGTTTTAGGACAATGCTGAAAGGCACCGGTGCTCCTGGCCGACCCGACACGTCCAGAGGGACTGCTCCCAGCAAGGAGCTGCCGACATCTGCTTGCCAGCACTATCTCTTCTCTACTCAGATGTCTGTAGAAGAGCAGGTATGCATGGAAGCTCTGTGCCCTTGGCAAGCAGCCCCAAGCCTGAGCGTGGAGATGGAGAGGGTGAGACACACACATTCCACTGAGGAATGGATGGTGATTGCTGATCACCGTATAAAAATATGGATGGAGGAGGAGGGTGCATCCTCTCATTCCTGGTTCTGCACTGAGGAAATAGAAACAACTCAAAAACTCAGTGATCAGTGGAAAAAGGCATGGGGAGGTACAGGGCTGCCAGCATCACAGTCTGGTGTGACCCTGCCCATCGAGGTGGGATGCTGTCAGGAGCACCAACAAGCCTGAGGAGCCTGCTGTGCCTCTTCCTCCCAAAGAAACCAGCACCCCTCCCCAGTCCAGTTAAAATATCTGATATACTACAGCTCCTGACTGCATTCAGTCCCTATAAAGTCAGTGCTGGCTTTGCACTGCCTCACCAGCATCACGCAACCCATAACCGAACCCTTATCTCCAGCCTTCTTGTGCTCACAGATCGATTCCTCCCTCCTCTTTGTTGAGTCTCTGTTCTGGGTTCAGACAGACTTTTCATCACAGTTAATATCCTGGCCAGATGAAACACTGAAGTGCTTGAGAACAAATAGAGCTGTTTACTGGCTTAACCTAAATGTGGGATGCAGTTGGATCAAGACATTTCTCCTCCTGCCCAGGGTTTCCCCCGCATGGCTCAGTGTCCTGGCTCCACTCCTCAGCATCATCTGTGGTTTCTCTGCTCCGCAGCACACTGTCACTGAGAATTTGCAGTTTTCCATTTGTGACACACTGGTTTTGCTTAAGGTGACAGATGATCTCCTCACTCTGCGATAAAGTGATTCGCTCATCCCAGGCTGCATCTGCTGCTTAGTTGCAGCCCGCCCTTGGAGAGACTTTTGTTTCTGCTCAGCATCTGCACTGCAGCTGTTTGCCATTGACTTTCCCCTGTTGTCTTTAGCAGCTAGATACCCTCTTCCTACTGCACTTCAACTCGTTGCATTTCCTTCTATTATTCTCAGTTCTCCAAACCAGGCCATTCCTTTCTACAGCTTTGAGGAAGAGCAGCACTCTGCTGCAACCCCACACAGAGGGGTTGGTGTGATCCAGCAGGATGGGTTTGGTGAGAAATGATGGAAGTGAGAGTGCTGGAGACAACGGGGACAGTGGGGGACACCATAGGGGTGTGTGCCATCCAGGGTGGCTGACTGGGAAGGTGACCTGATCTGGGAAGGGAGAGATGCTCTAGGATGAGCAGAATGGTCTGTGCTGCAGATCTGGAGCAGGAAGCCAGTCTCTCCCTGAGGCCACCAGCCTGCAGCCGCCGTGACATGTGCGAGTGTGCAGCCCTGGCTGAGGTGTCTGGGAGCAGTTCCAAGCTGATGCAAGCCAAGCCGGCTGCCGAACACACGCATCCTCCATGCAAGGAAAAGATGTCTTAGCGAGGACACAAAGTGTGCAATGGGCAGGTCCCTGGATGGAGCCACTTCCCTCCAGAACATCTGGAAAACTGCTCCCCTGCTCCAGTAAACAGGCGTCCAGAGGAAGATCTGAACTAGCATTGTCCTCCCTTTGGGACGTGGTGGAGCCAAGGTAGGAAAATCCAGCGGGATGGGAGGATGTAGGCTCTCCAAGAATAACTTACAGCTGTCCTGGATGCTCAGAGACCCAGAGGGCTGAAGAACGTGTTGGCAAAGTTGCAGATGTTATCAATTCTCTTTATTCTTGGCAAAAGGATGGAGGAAGTGACGGTTTCTCAGGAGGCTCACCTGAAGGCAGCCTCAGCCATTTCTCCCACCTCTGTGGGCACCAACGGGTCTCTGGGACAGGCTCAGGACTCCAGCAATGGGATATCTTCAAAACTATACCATTCTGCATTGGCAAGGATGGGCCACTGCTTTAAGAAGCAAGAAGAGAAAAGGCATTGGGGTATCAAGTCCTCTAAGGAAGGACAAAACAGAGTCAAGAGAAGGACATCACATCCTCAGCCCTGGGGTAGAAATTTGGAAAAGGTGAGGGCTGTTTCAGGGCTCCAGCTCCAGAACAGAGTGCAGTGCTGAGAAAGGGCTGCAGTGCACAGAGAGCAAAGGGAGGTTTTGTTTCAATCTCTGATAGCAATAATTATGTCACAGCTGCAGAGGAGATGGCCCACAGCTATTTTTCTGGAGTTTGCAGGCCCAGATAGGGGTGAATCAGGCAGATCAACTCTGTCTTCAGAGAGGGATAAGCAAGGAGCCTATTCTCCAGCATGGACGGAGGTGGAGCCTGGCCTGCACAGACTGAAGGAAACACTGGGATGAGAGCACCTTGGCTGTCCCCCTGGCCACTCTGTTTTCAGGGACAGGTCCAAAACACAAGGCAGCTGATTGCAGTGTTCTCCAGACACCAAAGATGGATGTCACACCTCCTACCACACAGAGAAAACGAAGTGGAGTGTGATGCTGAGGTCTTGCTCCAGGATGGTGCTCCAGCCTTGCCCAGCAACCACTGGCATGGGAACCTCCCATGCAGCTCTGGGGAAATCCAGGAGCCAGCTAAGCACAGCTCTGCTCGTAGCACTGAACCATCACACTGTAAATCTTTTTTTTGTGGCACCCTTGGCTAGGATGTTCTCCACCCAATGCATTGCTCTGTGCATTTCCCTTCTGTAGATAAAGACAGTTCCAAAGCAGCCTTCAGGGCATACTTGGACCGTGTGAGACCAGCGGTGGGGCTGTGGGTTAAGGGGTCAGCATTGAGCTTAGGAGGCTTAAAAAAAATACCTTACAAGAGCATATTTAGGCTGAGCTCTCCCTGGGATCTCTTTCCAGCCCCTCTCCCCTCCTCCGTGGGGCTCAGTGCAGCCTTCTGCGAAATCTCCAAGTGACAAAAGGCTCTTTGGACTCAGCATCAGCCACAGCCCATTGCCCAGGCCTGGGACAGAGGACAGGACCATCTGCTCCAGGGCAAATGAGCCCCATGGCCAGATGCTCCACTTCTGTAAAAGCCTTGGAGCCGGTTCATGGGAACAGCTTCACTCTCCCCCCCCCCTCCCTCCTCCCGCTCCCATTAACCTCTTTACTGCCACTGATGTGTTCACAACAACATCCAAGGCAGAAGGAGAGGGAGGTGTGCTGGGAGCCGGCCTGACACGTTGGTGTGAAGTTTGCCATCCTCCCTTCCCCGTGCTGCGGCCATGGGTCGGAAGCCCCAGGCTGGCAGGAGGCTGCAGGCTGCACGGGAGCAGAGTGGGGGCACAGCAGGGTACTGGGAGGAGGTGTCAGAATTGGCACTGGCCCTGGGAAGTGGCCCCACAGGGGGTCTGCACCAGCCCGTTCCCACGAGCCAGTCCCAGGGGTCTTTCCCAGGGTTTCCCTTGCACGAGCATCAGCAGCATGGCCCATCAGCTGCAAAATGCCCCAGCAGTGGGGAATAACATTCCAGAGACACCTCCCGTCCTTCTCCCATGCATAGCAGCCTTAGTGTCTGGGTGTCCTCACCTCTCAGCCATGGGACATGGCTTCTTCTCTTCCCACTCCTCTTTCATGGGCATCCTCCAGCCCTGTGGTCCCAGTTACTCAGGAAGCAGTGCCATGGTGTTTGCTTCAGGTCTTTGGCTCTTCTTGGAAATACAAGAGGGGTCTCTGGGGTCGTGGTCCCCATCTACCTGTGCACTGCTCACTCTCAGCTGTCTGCTCCAATCCATACAGCATGCAACAGTCCACATCCAACCACGTGGGATGGGACAGAAACCTAGAACTCCCCATCATGCTGTCAGCTGGGAAGAAGCCATGTAACTTCAGTACTCCCTATTACTTCCAGTGTCAGAAAGGGGATAGCAGTGCCATTTGGCAGGATGCTCCCACATAGCACCCAGTTCTGCCTGTCTGGAGCACAAGGATGCACCACCTGCATGCCACAGACACCACAGAGCAGCAAGTGCTCATCCAGGCTGCACCCAACTGGTTTTCTGCCCCTCTAAACTAATTTCCAATGCCCCAGGCCACCAAGGGTTAATGCCACCAGCTCCACAGGCTGTCCTGCTGGGGGGGAAAAAGGAAGGGGGGGCATGGATCACAGGTGGGACGCGAGCTCCCGAGGCACAGTGGCCTGCTGGAAGAGACCTTGACTATTGAACCCTGAAAAATCTCCCCATCTCAGGCAGATCCTTTCTTGCCCTGGTTCCCACAGGGCTCCACAGCCACGCCGCACCCCCGGAGGGTCACACGCTGCGGCTGCATCTCACCCGGCGCAGTGGGAATCCGATTAGCCACCGGCCCCAGCGCTGGGATTGGGCAAAAACGCGGGCGAGAGAAGGGCCCCGCGCCTCGGGAAGAGCTTTCCCACACTCCGTCCCCCAGCGCTGGCGACGGCGGAGGAAATGGTCCATATCTAAATGTGTCCTGATAGCCGCGCTAATCTAGGGCTGGGTGCGCGGCGTGGGGCGGGAGGGCTGGCAGGGCACACGGCCGCGTTCCTCCGGCACAAAGGGATGCTTTCACCCTCTCGGGCTGCTGGAAAAGCAGAGGGACCAGGGGACAGCACCCGGTGCGTGGGGCCCCGGCGTGGGGATGCACGGTGCAGGCATTCACAGCTCTGAAATCAGGCACTGAAAGGGACAGAAAGTGGTTTCTCGGCAGCCAAAGGGCATTTTGGGGTGGTTGCTGGGCAAACTCCAACTCCAATCCTCGGGGATGCTCCATGGGATGGGAGTTGCTCACTTTACACCAAAAAAAAAAAGGGGGGGGGGGGGGGGGGGGGGGGCAAAAACATTGGCTAAATGTCAAAAAGAGCTCAGCTCAACCTGGGACATCCCTTCCACCAACACCATGATGTTCTGTTGCTTTTTTTGGGATCTTTCTCACCTTTTAACTCTTCTTTCTGCAGCAGTGCAGTTGAAATAAGAAAAAAAAAAAAAAAAGAAAAAAAAAACCCACACAAAGCACAACCTATTTTGAAATGAAGAAGCCATCAATCTTTTGTTTTGAAAATGTTGAAACAAGATGTTTCGACATCTTCAAATGATTTCCTTTGCTCGTTTTTGGCTGAAGCCCTGCATTTGCATTTGACCTGAATTTGCACATTGTTGGTTCCCCACAAAAGGGCACATTTTTTGGTGAACTCAGCCTCATTTGTCAGCTCTGCAGCCAAGCTTCTGCAAGCAGTTTTCACAATGAGGGAATAAGGAGCTGGTCTGGGTAAAGGTGAAGATCCTCTTAAAGCTTGCCTCTGTGCCACACAAAATCATAAAACTCCTTTTTCCTGTTCCCTCTTTTTCTGCACTGTCTCTTTTTGCCTCCACTCTTGGCTGCATACAGTGAATAAATGTTGTTGCCAACACAGCACTGAAACTGTCAGAGAACACAGAAACCACAAAGCTCAAAGCCAGGATGGGGTGATGTCCCCCTTGGAGACCATCCTGGGCTACCCTGTGCAGGACAGTGAAGTCACTGTCCCTGGAGGTGTTCCAGAATCATGGAGATGTGGCACCAGGGGACACGGTCAGCGCGCACATTGGGACCAGCTGGGGTTGGATGTGGGCACCTTAGAGGACTTTCCCAACCTTAGCAACTCTGTGACTCTAGGATAAGGGAAAATTTCCACCTGGGAAGGAAGTGCCCCAGTGTTCCCCTGCTTCCCAAGCCTGGCGGGACATATAGGGCCGGATGAGAGGGAGCAGCAGAGCTGCCAGAAAAGAGCATCCCTCGCCTTATCTCCCTTCAGTTCACATTAGCAGCAAAGTCCCCACCCTTGCTCAGAGCCCCACCATGCAGCTCCTCACTACCTCTGCCACTGGTGGGGCAACTTCCCTCCTCACTGAAGACCATCATAATGGGTGAAAAATCCTAGTGCTGGGAGCTGGAAAAGCAATGGCCTTCCTCATTTGCACCACGGAAAGGGAGGGAAGGCAGCGTTTCTGTGGCTGGCAAACCTTCCTCCATCCTTTCTCTTGGCCCTGTTGCAATGTGCCTGTTTTAACTTGTCTGAGTGTCTCACTGGGGAGATGGACTGGAAAACACCAGGCGGATCCAGGCAGCTTGCTCCACAGGGAAAGCTTTCAGCACATAATAGTCTTGGGCTGGTTTGATGCCTAGTGTAAGATGCAGCTGAACAAAAACATGGAGAAAGAGCTTGAATAGGAAAGAGCATCTCGAGAAACAGGCAGCCTTTCTTTCCTCTAATGCAGCAGAAGCTGCCCCAGAGCTGTGCGTGCGGGGAGAGGGGCTCCCATTTCATCTCAGTATGAAGGCTGCCACTGAAAATTAAAGTAAATACATAATTCCTCCAATTCCTGCCCCGTTGCTATGGGGACACAATTTAATTAATCACAATGCCAATGCCCTGCACACCACAAAGCTGCCTGGGAAAATATGATGGGTATCTCTGCATATATATCAATGCCTTGCTTACCTCTTGGTTTTACTCACTTCCAGAACGTGCCAAAAGCCCTGGGAGGACACGTGGTGTAAGCTGGGCCATAGGCACAGCAGCTCTGCTGTGGTCCAGACTGGGAGAGCAGGAGCTACCCGAACTGGATCCCTTGCTATGGCATGCAGACTGGGTGGAAAAGCCACACACATGAGGAATTTCCAGAGAAGAAAGGGGAGAGTACAGCCTTATTTAGTCTGCCCAGGGCTTCCCTTGGAAAACTCATGGAGATCCGACCGGTGCGATCCCAGTAACTTCTGCCTCATAGACCATGGTGTGATAGGAGGCAGTGGAGTTGGAGCAGAAGCATCTCCACCTCTCACCCACGTGAGGCACACTCTTCCCACACCCCAAATTTACCCAAATTCCTCATTTTGCAGACGAGCAGCCGAGTCCAGGAGCTGCACGGGGATTGCGGGGAGATCCACTGTGGGGACTTGGCAGCAGCACAGGAAATCCAGCTGTCAAGAAGGCTCCAGCACGCACCCATCCCTGCCCCACGGCAGCTTTTTCTGGTTTGTGTTTCAGACAGCGCTGATCCTGCTGGCCAGCCCTTACCTGCCAGCAGCTGTCAGACACCGCAGCAAAGAGTAGCCCCAAGGCACGAACAGCCCGCCGTGGGGCCGCACCTAGATCCACCTCCATGATGCAACCATGTCTTACTGCACAGCTGCTCACCTCACTGCCAACAGCCCCTGCGGCCCCGCCACAGAACGGGGCTCCGAGCTGCCCTCCGAAATGGGAGCTTGGCAGCAGCTCAGCTGTGTGCTCAGTCCCAGCCTTGACAGAGAAATCTCAGCAGAAGTGAGGGGCGAGGAGCTCAGCTCAGCAACAGGAATCCTCTTGGAGAAGGGTTGCGCATCCAGATTTAGCCTTTGTGAGGACATCAGTGCATCATCTGGGCCAGCTGCACTGGACATTCTCCTGTAGGGTTACAATTTACTTCTCCCCCTGGTTGAAGTTTTGCCTCAATTCACTGCCTGTAAGCACTGCCCCAGGAGAGCTACAAGGAACAACAGAGGCCCTGTGCTGTGCCTCAGTCCTCACACACGTCACACACCATGGAGCTTCACCAACGTAGAAAGGTTGTGGTCATGCAGGTGCTCTGCTCCTGGTGGTGTGGACCTGCCTGCTTCTAAGAGCTGCAAATGAAAGGAGAAGCTCAGGTGATAAGGTTTGACTCGGTTAGACAAGGGCAGGATAGATAAGCAAACTCAAAGACCTGATCCCACATCCCCATAGCCATCATGCATGCCAGAGAGAAGTGGTCAACTCAGCTACAGAGCTCAGCTGGGGATGATCACCCTGCTGCTTGCACAGGGACCCTGAGGCGATGTGACAGCAGGTGCCCTGATGACACCCCTTGCTATCACAGATCTTCACTGCGGTGCTTTGAGGCAACACAATCAGCCATGCTGCTGCTCTGTGTGTGAGCAGCTGCCAGCTAGGAAATAAAAGGATGGCCCCAAGCAGGATCAGATTTTACCACCCAGGTCCTGGTGAGAGCTGGCACAGGATGGCTGTGCTGCTATGCTAGCCTATGGGCTACATCAGTACATGGGAACAGCACAGACACCTCCACAGAAGGACGTGGACACATCCAAAGACACAGAACATAAAAACCCAGGCCTCGAAGAACAAAGTTGGGGGCTGACAAGGAGGAAGAGCCATCTGGCAGCTCCAGGCATCTTGACCCCATCTGAAGGGACTCACCTCTCCGGCTCATCTGGAGAGTTTATTTTTCCCTTGGTGCTTCCCGTTGGAAAATGTAGGCCCTCATTCCCATTCCTGAGCTCCCCAGGGAGCTGGAGGATTCCTTCACTGTTTTTACAGTTTGCGTCGCTTCCCCTCTCCCTGTTTTCCTTTTCCTCTTATCCGTGACACGAAGCTTAACTAAATCCAGGGGAGGGGAGTGAGGAGGAGGAACAAAACCCTGACTGTGACTCACCCTCCTGCATGATGCCCCAGCACAGAGGCAGATTTTCAGGTGCAGTGAGACAGAGAGCTGGGCACTGCCCATAGGGCAGCAGGTCTGGCTTCACAACCCCCATCCCAACTCTTCACTTCTTCCATGGGATTTCCCCTTCTCCTCTTTCCAGTACCTTCACCGCCGCTTGGGGACAAGGGGGGACAGTGTTCTAGGGAACAGCCCCAACTTGAGAGCCATAAATCACCAGCAGTGGGAACAAAGGCGCCTGTTGGATGAGGAGGGGGCAAGAGGCATTGCTTCTGGCTGCCTGGATTTATGGCACCCTCTGGCTCCTTTAGCAATGGATGCATTCGACAGAGGACTGAAAGCAACAGTCTTAGAGGGGGAGATAAAAGACTAGGGGGAAAAAAGGATCATCTTTTTTTCTTCTCTTTTTTTTTTCCTCAAATCAGTGGAGGGTAAGCAGGAACCATGGCAACACCACCTCCTCAGGCTGCTCATGGAGACCCCACACCCACCACCCTTCCCCATCCTACAGTCCTCAATAAACCCAACGTCAGTGCCCCTGAGCATCGCACACCCGTCACCTGCACTGTCCAGCCCACAACAGGAGAACTTCTTCCTGAGGATGAAATCAGCTACAGCTTTTGCCCTCGGTGCAGAGAAAGAGGAAGCAAGGGAAAGGAGGAGGAGGGCAACCCTGTTAACAAACCCGGACTAAACAAGCTGCTGAGGACTGCAGGAGCAGAGCGTGCCCTCATTGATATTGAAATCAGGTGCAATCCATCACCGGCAACAGGGCCCTTTCATGGGCAGCTGAAAAGAACCACTCTCAAAGGGAAAGGGAAAAACTTGTTCAGGGGAAGGGCGAACCAAAGCGTGGCAGGTGTGGTATGGAGAGGGATGCTGTCAACACCAGACCGTGATTCATTGCCGTGCCATCACTGGGGCCAGAGCAAAGTGCGGGCAGCACAGTGTCCCCTGGGCTTGGGGACACACTGGGTGTTGTCAGGATCTGCCACAGAGGGGGAGATGGTTAAAGTCCCAGGGTGGGGAAGTTGGAATGCCCACGCCAGAGCTGAGAGAGGAGGGCAGCCATGGTGCAGCAATGGGACATGAACCTCTGGGGGACCTGAGCTCCTTCCACCTGCACATGAGTGAAAACACAACACAAAATGAAACTACATTTGGCTTCTTCAGTCTCAAAGCAACTTTCCCCTGAGCCCAAGGGTCACCACTGGCTCCAGCAGATCCACAGTCATTGGGGACTAGCTTCCCCTGGGTCTGCTTCAAATGATCACCACTGGGAAGAGAGGGCACCACAGACAGGATCTGTCCATGGGCTCCCCCAAAACTGCTTCTGCAGATGCAGCATGGGCTCGAGGCCCCGATGCTCTCACCCCACAGGGTGCTGCCTTTCAGTGTATGTGCGCAGGGTCAGCCTGGAGTCATCCTGCCGCAGCCAAAGGCTTTAAGCAGAGTGATGCCAAATCGTCCCAGCGCTCAGCCTTTGGCCTCAGCTCCCCGCACCTGGACACAATCACAGAGCCATCCGAGGAATGGGAAAAAGCCATCAAGCTGCACTTCACCACCAGCTGCTGTTTATTTACCCGGGGTCCTTCTTACCCAGCAAAATCGGAGCGGGGGACGAGCGCTTCCCACTCACTCTGGGGACGATGCGGGATGCGGGGGATGCTCCATCGGCCGGGGGGAGCTGTGAAAGGACCGTGGCAGGTTTGAACTTTCCCAGCACTGTGCAGAGGCCTGAGGGAAGCCTACATCTGTGTGCGGGAGCCGGGCCAGCACCGGTGCCTGCGGGGGCGAGCAGGGAGGAAGCGAGCAGCGGGGCTGCAGCCCCACAGTACCCTGCGGAGGCGGGGGGGGAGGGGGGGGGTTGCAAAAATTGCATTCTTCATTCTTCTCTGCTTTTCTTTTTTTTCCTTTTTTTTTTTTTTTTTTTCTTCCCCCAGAAGAAAGCTGTTCAAATTCTGGAGTTAATTAATCGATGGACAGAAAGGCTGGGGACACGCTGGCTGCAGCTATGAAAGCAATTCTGCTCCAATGGGAAAAGCTTTTCTTCCACAAGGCTGTCCCACGTGTTGTGGCACACTCTGCATTGACCACGGATGGGATACCCACAGGGCAGCCCCTTTGCTCCCATATCCAGGACAGGCAATGTGAGCAGGCTGTGTGCTGCCCTGGGGCTCATCCAGCACTGCCAGCTCCTTGCTGAGCAAGCTTGGCCAGGACACACTTTGTGCTTTTTGCCTGCTGTAAACTTTAAATATTCTTTTGGCAGCGCTGCTACCTACAGTACCCTGTACCACCATGCACTAGAGAGCCTTATGAGACTGAAGTGAGCCTTACTCTCACTTCAGCTTGTTATATGGCCATGATGGCACATGAGACAGCAGCTCACAAGGGAACCTCCTCCTGCAGTCCAGGGATAAGGGGATTTGTCCCAGGAGCTGAACTCCAGCACCCAAAGCAGGCAGGCATTCCTCGCAGGAAGGAAGAGCATCCTGGGCTCCATCTGTGCCATTGTGCTCAGCTGAATGATGGGAAGGGGGAGCCAGGGGTAGAATTAAATTTGCACCCTGATCCAGGAGATTAGTTTCCCATTATTGTTGTAGGAATAATTACATATTGTTGGCTGCATTGTTCCTTCATCTTATAGCCCACTCACTGTATTCTATTCCACAGCCACCTCCTGGTAATTATACTTTGCAGTGTGTTTTCATGGCCCTATACCTTCACTGTGACTGTGAGCTCTTTCTCACTGCCGCTCTCCCTTCCCACTCCACAATTTGCCTCCCAGAGGGAGATGGACCCACAGAGGCAAGTGTATGACTGGGTCAGATAACCATGCTCACCAAGCAACCAAGACAAGGTACAAAGAGGACAGGGCCTCCTCCACATGATGCTCTCCCAGCAACAAAAAGCAGAGCTATTTGACCAGATGGGTCATTATTGCTTTTTCCCTAAAGCTTGGTTTGCTGCACAGCCTGACATGTGAAATGCTCTGCTTTGACTTCACATTATCTTCGCTGCCCTGTATCCCCGTATCCCCATATCCCCATGTGGATGTCCCATACGTGGAAGCATTCAAGGCCAGGCTGGATGTGGCTCTGGGCAGCCTGGTCTGGTGGTTGGTGACCCCGCACATAGCAGGGAGGTTGAAACTAGATGATCTTTGTGATCCTTTTCAACCCAGGCCATTCTACGATTCTATGATACTGCATTATGAAGACTTCAGGAGAAAAATGCTTCGCTCCACAGCCAGCTCCATCCCCAGCCCTGCAGCTGACCCACGCATGCAGCAGAGCTGTGAAGCCCATTTCTCAGGCAGGACAAGCCTGGGGCAGGCACACTCTGGCCCCAGGGACCAACAACACGATCCCGCTGGGAAGCCCAAGCGCCGCTAGGATGAAGGCTGCCAGCCGATCCAGTCCTTGTGCTGCCTTACACAAACAAACACAGGGCCCCGGGCTGGCGGGGGCTTTCAGACAGTGACCGGTGGTGGTTTGACAGGTCACCAGGCCCCCGTGGCTGCCATCTGCTGCTGTAACCTGCAGGTCCCCAGGGACAGTGGGAAGGGGGACACTGGTGGGATGGGAGCACGGGGGTAGGGAGATGGATACAGAGTACTCTGGCAGAATCTGTCTGAAAATAAACCTCATTGGATTTATTTTTAGCCCTGCTGCTGCTGATGGGACTATTTCTAGGCTGGCTGACACTGCGGTCTGGGGCTCAGTGACGAGAACCAGTTATCTTCTGTTTTGTCCCAAGATCATAAAAACTGCTGGGAGAGAGAAGATCCCTTCTGCACGTTGGTCAAAGACCCCATGCCTAGGATGCCTGAGCCCTTTGGTGTAGCAAACAATAAATACAACTAGTAATTCACCAAGAATTTACTGTCTGATATAAGCTATCCAGCTGTGAAGTGGGGAGAAGGAAATCCAGAGGGATGAGGCCAGCTGGGCATGGGCTCGGGGCAGTCTAAGATAACTGACCAGACAATGAGGCTGATGTTCCAAGTCTGTTGCAAACCCATATCCCAGGAGATGCCCAAGGCAAGGTTGGATGGGGCCCAGGGCAGCCTGAGCTGGTGGGAGGCAAACAGCTCACAGCATGAACTTTAAGGTCACTTCCAACCTAGGCCATCCTATGATTTTATGAACATCAATTATTAGCAATCTTTGTGGAAAAGAGAGTGAAGGAAGAAGAGATGTTAGGGCCTCACCGTGGAGGAGCTGGACAGGCAGATGGAGTGATTGGGTTTGAGTAATGATGGAGAATCCATGAAACTCTATGTGTTCCAAGAGCAACACTGCCCTTCTTGCAGATAACAACCAGCTCCAGAAGTTCCAGCTCTGCTGAGAGGGGCCAGAGCAGAGGGACAGAGCAGCACATGGATCAGGGCACAGTGAGCACAGCCAAGCAACAGCTCTTCAATGTCAGGCTGTGCAATGAAGCAAGTTTTAAGGAAACCAACCAAACTGTTTTTTAATGGCTTTGAGACTTCTCTGTAAGACAGCTTGACAGGACAAACACATGCAGACCCATAAATAAGCCATAATAGCTGAAGCCCCATTGTGTAGGAACTGGCTCGCAGCACCCAGCAGCTACTCTCAGCTAACAATGTGAGGAAAGTCACTCCACACATTTTTTATCCTTTGACACACAGTGCAGCTGCAGGAATACCTCATGCACGGTTTTAATGAAAGGCAATCATGTTCTCTCAGCTTTGCATGTTTGAGAACAGACTCGTGGAGATAACGGGCCTGGGCTTACAGTGATAAACATGTCAAGATAATTAAAATTATGCCCTTCTTCTAGCTGAAATAGCAAGATCCTCATCTGCTGTACACCGCCACAGTTCTGTGCAGCCACTGGAGCCACTGCTGCTCACCCCGCTGAGCCCATAGCATGAAATGGGAGCCAGCAGCAGGGCCCTGTGAGCTCAGCGTGGTCAGAGAGGTCACTGGTTGGTTGCACGTGCCAAATTCTCATCTTTCCCCATCCAAAATAAATCAGGGATTTTTGCACATGCATGCAGCCGTTTGGGAGGCAGTCTGAAGGCAGGCGCGCCGCTTGTGCCGAAGAGGAGCAGCTTTCAGGGTGACAGGCGAAGAAGCAGAGGCTGCCTGCTAAGGGAAGGGCCCAAACAGAGTTTTAAAAGTGGGAATGACGCCGAGTTTGGCAGAGAGGCCACTACAGGCAGTGAGAACTCCAGGGTCACACGTATGCAGGGGACAGCTTTTGTAGGGATGAGCAGCCAAAGGCTGTGGGACTGCCAGGGCTGGGAGAAGTGCTGGCAAAGGGCACCGGGGGAGGGAGGTTGGAGGCTCTGGCTGCAGGAGGGGCGAGCAGGAGTGGGAGCGTGCACGGGTCGGTGTCGGGGCTTGTCAGCACAGAGGAGCTGCACGGAGCTGCTATTGTGGAGTAAAATATGCTGGAATGCGGACACGCCTATTCCAGAATAAAGCTGCTTTTTCCTAATTTAACTTAATCCACTATTTGTTTTTATTATTTTTATCATCATCAGATTCAGCTAATTTGGAAAAGCTGTTCCAATTAATTTCCCTGCATAGACATGCAGCTACATGCTGGAAAGCCTTTGTTTGTTCGGTGGCAGCCTGACCAGCAGCCTCTATTCACTTCCAAACCAGCTCCTTTCTTCTTTCCTACGACCATTTTTTCTACTTTACCTCATCAGATCACAAGAGGAACAGGAGTGGGATTTTTTTCTGGGAGCTTGTAGCTCTGTTTAAGAGCAGCTAATAGTCCTGTTAAAAGGAGGGAAGGCAGAGTCAGGAGAGTCAGAGCGCAGAGCAGTGACCAAGGAGGCCACAGTGGATGGACAGCAGAGATACAGCACAAGCTACTGTCTGCTACCTCTTCTTCTGGGGCTATTTGTGCCTTGAGCAATGCATGACCTGAGACCTCAGCGGGGCCCGGAGGCTGGTGCAGGCAGGCAGGGTGCCCAGCATCCTTCCCTTTGACTGGGAGATGAAAGAAACTGGCAGGAGCTTAGGGCTATGAGCTGGTGACTGATTAACCAGTGCTGCAGCTGCTGTGAGAGCTGAGGTGCTGCCCTTGCACAGCTCCCTCACCACTCCTCTCACCCTCTTCTTCTCTCTTCTTCCATCTTTTTGCCTTTGGGCAGCTCTGGCTCCACACTCTGTCCCATGTGCCGCTGTCCTTTGGCACACTGGAGGTTTGGCTCATCCTCCTCCAAACTGGCAAACGCTGGGAGCCCACACCAACACATTCATTGCCAGAAGCAACCTGAAAATGGTCCAGTCTGGCATTCCCTGTGGTCTGATCAATGCCAGCAGAACAAGCCAAGTGTCCCTGTTGCATGTGTGGCAAGAGAACAGGGTCAGAACAGAAGCCCACAAGCCAAAAAACCAATCTCTTGCCAGCTGCTGGGTGCACCTAAAGAGATGGCTGTGAGCACAGGGAAGGGCAGTCAGATTTCCTCCCTTCCAGGCAATACCTATGCTGTTTGTGGAGTCTTTTCCCTCTTAGACCAGCCTTGTGAGACACCATAAACACCTTAAGTCTTCAGCACGGGACATTTGGGATTACCTTAGCGTGCAATCAGGTTATCATTTCAGAAGAGTGCTTCCCTTCTGCCCCTCACAGTTTTGAGAAGGATTCATTCATGGAGAAACCCCACGCATACCTTCTGATGAGTCTAAAAACAAAGCCTTCTACCCTACTATGTATTTTCTGCCCCTACCCAAGGCTTTCTGGAGCTATACCTCTGTAATGACAAAGCCTGGTGCTCTGCAAGAGAACAACAAGCGTTGAGAAAAGGGATGTGCTGCCAGCCCCCTCCCTTTGCTGCCTATGTTTGTGCAGTCCTGATTTCCGTGCGGAGGCTCAGATCTGCGCGCCGTGTTTGCGACCATAAACCAGAGATTAGTTCTTATCTCTGACAGGCAGCACGAGCAGGCACCAGCCCTCACTGCAGAGCGTTGGCAGCTGAGAGCCAGCCCGGCACACGAACTTGTTGGAAGAGGAGGAAGTAAACAACATGGGGAAAACCATTTGTGGGAGGTTGAATTTGGAACAAGGGACAGTGCCAACCAAGTCATGGAGCCCTGAGCGCCAGCGGTGGGTGAGCAACAGGGGAGGAAGCAGTGATCAGAGCCCAGCATCTGCAATCAAGAGGCAGGAAGCGCCCGCGCCAGGAAGTGCTCCCCTCTCACCAGTGCTGATAAGCCCTGAGGAGGAGGCACTGTGCCCTTCTGTGTCCTCCTGGTGTGGTGCCCAGCCCTGGGCATGAGAGGAGGTGGCTTTCATTGCTGAGCCATCAGTAGCATCTTGTCTGGCTGCTGGTGGCCACCCACTGCTAAGGCTCCAAAGGAAATCCCAACCAGTTGGGTGCCCCAGCATGGAGGTATTCCCAGCATTATCTCCCTCACAATTCCCCCATTTTCCTGGTTCCCTTCTCCGTGAAGATTAGCAGGCTTCACCCTCAGCCTCTGGCCTTGGCTGTGGAGCCGCTGGAAGTTGGGTGTATTTGTACTTGCAGGAAGGAGCTGTAGAGACAAGCAAAAAATGGGGCCAGTTTGGTGGCTTACAGCAAGACAAACACCCTAACAAACAGCACTGCATGTGGAGGGAGGTGGTCCATTTAGTGGTCTGGGGGCAGGCTGTGGTCATCAGGTGGGTGCAAGAGAAACACAATGAGAGAGAAGGGTGAGAGAGTAGTGGAGAAAAGAGAAGGAGAAAACAAAATGAAAGAGAACACAAGAAAAAAAAAAGAGAGGAAAAAAAAAAAGAAAAGGGATAGAAAAGGAGAAAGGAAAAGAAAAAGAAAAAAAAAAAAAAAAGAAGGAAAAAAAAGAGACCAAAGAGAGAGAAACCCCCTTCTGAAAGCTCTAAACTCTTTATCTCCCTAATCTGTATTTCCCCCCAAAAGCCTCTTTCTGTACAGGATGAAAGCAGATTTCTCCTCTTTATTTTCGTTTTCTGTGTCCTTTAGGAAGGCATTTGCTCGAGACTAATTGAATTTTCTGCCCGTGAAGAGAAAGACACGACACAGAGTGAGTTAAAGTCCGACACCAGGACAGGGCTCAGGAGCCGTGTTAACTGGTGTGGGGAACAGCCCCTCACTTAACAAAAGTGTTTGATTCTGTCCCCTCTTGTTAAGAGAGGGCGGAAGGAGGGGATATTTATTCTGTTCCTTTCTCAAGGTTTTTCCTTTCGGGTCACAAAGTGCCCCCCACGCTCCCACCCGCCCCCTCCTCCTCCTCTGCCCGCTTTTGTGGCAGCAGCAGCTGGTGTGTTGCAAAGGGGACAGGCTTTGTCTTTTGACACATTCGAACATTTCTGTGCAGAGCTGGGGAAACCTTTCCCTTCCCCACCTCTCATGTTTCCTGGTGAGGAGGAGGGAGCGAGGCGTTAAGGAGATGCTTGGGGATGAAGTGGCACAAAAAAGCAGGGCTGGGGTTGTGAGAGCAGATGGCCACGGTGCTGGGAAGGGTGGGATGGCCCTGTGTGCTGGAGGTTTGTGTCCAGCACCCAACTGGAGGGGGAAAGGAACGTGAGAGAAGAGTGCAGGGGCTGTGAGCAGCTCCAATAGAGACCTCTTCTTTCCCCTGGTCACCTGGGGACAGGCCATGGTTATTCTTCCAGCCACAACATGTGGAGGATTTGCTTGGTTGCTGCTACAAGTCCATAAGAAGAGCTCCTTCTGCACAGCTCCCTCACAACCTCCCCAAAGGATGTGCAAGACCTTGGGTCCCTCCATGCCTCCTTCAGGGATGGAGATCAGGGCTGGCTGCCTTACACAAGGATGCAAGGCATCAAGCATGTCACAGTGGCACCTAATGGGGCTGGCTGGGACCAGGATCCCCACAGATATAAGCAGAAACTGGGGCTTGATCCTGAGCCCACCACACAGTGGCTGGCACAACCCACCTGCATCCATGCTGTCCAGCGCAGGTTCACAGCCTGGGAACGGCCCCAGTGCTTTGTCCTCAGCAAAGTTGTTCTGAAAGCAGGAAGTTAAAGCCCAGCTTTCTGAGGAGCTCACAGCCTGAATTCAAGATTAAATGTTTCTTCTGCCTTCCCCGTGACCAAGCACTTGCCACAAGAGCCCCAGTCCTCACTCTGGAACAAGAGTGCCTATCTTCATTGGTGAGAACCAAGTCCTCTCAGCCTCATTCCTGCCCTTGGGCAGCTACAGCCAGTACCAGAAGATCCCCATCTCTAGAAACACAGGGATGCTCCTTGTCTGGCCCCACAGATTGCAGCCAGTGGCCTGCTAAAAGCCCATTTAACTCTTCCTTATATTAGTGCGAGCTTCAAGGGGCAGACAGTGGAATAAAACCGGTACAAGATGAGTGAGAACAGAGATGTTGGGTTTCAGCCTTTGAGTAGCACCAGATATCTACCTGAAGTTTGGAAACACCTGCTTCCACATAGGCTTTCAGAAGAGTCCTCATGAGTGGAAAAATAGATGGATACCATTTGTTATCCAAATAAGTCTTATTTTGGTGGAGGCTCTTGTGCAAAGCCACTTCTGAGGCTGTCCTAATTGCTTCGCAATAGACCAGAGATAAATATTTATCAAACAGCTGCATCAGGAAACCGCATTTCAGAGAACCTGCACGGGGCCTGGTGTCTCGGGAAGGATGAGTCTGAGTGGTTTCACCCCATTGACCTGCCAGGCTTCCCGCTCCCATGAGCCAGAGTTTCCCTGTGCCCAGCCCACACCATTGCCTGGGGTCAACCACACAGAGCCATTGCCTGGGGTCAACCACACAGCTCTTCATGCGCAAGACCCTCCACTCCCTGGCCCATTGACTCAGTGTTTTCTGACACCTTTCCTTCCTCCAACTTCATGGCCCTGCTTGCTTTCTATTAAAAACCTCAGAGATGTGGCTGCCTCTAGGAGCCTGAGTGCTAAAAGAGGCCCACATGCAAATATTTACCAGACTATTATTAGTGCGGGTGCATCCAACCAGATGGCAGCAGGTCGAGGTCCTGCTGTGCACAACTGGCTCCTCAGCAGAACCAGGCAGGGACAAAGCTCCAGGATCTCCTGTGGTCCCAAAACAGCACACCAATGAAGCAGGGCATGTGGGATGAGGGCTTCTCCAGCATCTTACCCATGTGGGACATCCCCTTGGCAAGTGGCTGTTTATCTAAAAAGAGAGGAAGTTTTGCTTGCAACCAAATGCTAAGGTTCATGAGTTTAGTGAGGTGTCAGCACATGGGTGTGCAGGGCTCCCACTCCAGTTTCAGCTCCACTTTTGCCTCGACTTTACTGCACCATGTGCTGACCACAGCCGGAAGGACAGAATCCCTGCACTGAGGCTGATGTCAGCACTAAGCATGCTCCGTAGCAAACAGGAACAGAATTTCCTCTGCTGAACAGTTAATGCCCATCCTCTAAAAAACTTCCCCAAACCTCTTGAGTTCAAAATGCCCAAGGAGATTATTTTAATGCCAAGCACAAGCCAGCTGAAGTGCCGACATAAGCTTCAGATGGCTGACGTTCCCTTTTAATTGGGAGCGGGTGCTTTTTTGACTCATGCAAAGGGCATGCTATTTTTATTGTGAGCTGACTTCAGATCACAGCCTCCTTATGTTAAGCTCTGCACATACATCTAATGAAAACCAGGCCCTGCCTAAATGCCCGGCTGAGATTTGGGAAGAGAGCTCCAAAGCATCTCACCCAGGGGCTTTGAGAGGTTGCCTGGCAGGGTCTGTTTTTTCCATCCTCGCTCATGTTGTAGAAGTTAAATATTTACTGGTGCTACTAAATATTTATGCTAAGCTACTCATCCTGCAGGGAGCCATCCCATCGTGAGCTCCCAGGGGTCTGTATCCAACTGGCTCACATGCCTGCACCCGGCTCTGTTCTGCTGATGGCTCTTGGAGTGACTTCCTTAAGGGGAGAGATACTGGTCAAGTCCTTGACTGGTCAAGCCAAAGGTGTGGGTTGCTCTTTACTGTTCTTCACCCTGTGGTTTTGTGATGATACCTTGTCCCAGCGTGGGGGGAGTAGGGGGAGGATGTAAAGCTCAAATCGGCCCTCAATTCTTCCATCCTCTGTGAGGGCAGCAGGACCCTAACCCACAGCACACAAGAAGACCTACCACCAGCACAGTAAGAGCAGCAAACCCCATTGCCATGCCGTACCCTGCTGCTCTGTAACACACCTCACAGAACAAGCCCCATACCCAGGAATAGCCCCCAGGCTGCACTGCTCCATCCCACCCCGTGCTGAGTGAGTTAATGCTGCTGCTCTGCTCTGCTGGAACATGGCCAAAGGAAAAAGGGCTCCACCGCTTCCCCGTCCGCCTGGAAAACAGGCTGGCTGTTTGCTTGGGAGGGATGGCAGCACGAGGCTGTTTATTCTGGGCCAGGTTCAGCAGCACTTCATGCTTTCAGCTCGCCAGGACCACAGAGGGCACAGCCTGCCCAGGGAACTGGGTGCTCACCCTGCCACACGGGGGTCTCTCTGGGTGCCACTCTGCCCTTCCTGTTCCCATCCCCTTCCTCCCCTCCTGGTGCTGGGGTCACCCTTCCCTGCCTGGCACACAGCTGGCCCCAAGGCTGGATGCTGTCGCCAGACACCGCACCCCATCCTGCTCCCTGACATCACGTTATCACCTCCACACAATATTGATCAGAAAAAGCATGCATGCTAGAGGAGAAGAAAAGAAAGAAAGAAAGAAAAAGGAAGGAGGAAAGAAACCAACCCTTGGCTCAAGCATGCTGAAGGGACAAAGGCAGCGACAGCACACATGGACTTGGCTGCCTTCCCCGCCAGCTCTTTTCCCAGTGGAGTGATAAGAGATGGAGCGAGCGCTATCGCCAGCAGAGCGGGTCCCGGCAGCTCGGCCGAAGGGCACTGTATGCTCCATGGGGACATAGTTCTGAAATAAAGTCATTCTGGTGCTCCTCCAGCCACGCCATCCCCTGACAGCCTCCTGCAAACATCACTGCCACCCCCACAGTCAAAATAAAGCTGCGGGAGCCCTGACCTGGTGAGGGCATGTCTGACAGATGTCCCACAGCTTCTCCTCAGGCTGCAGTGCTTTTGGTGCCCGCTCCCTCCTGTCTTCCCCATTTTCTTTCTTCCCTCCACATTGCTGCTCTGAAACCACCTTCCTCATGGAGTACATCCACATGCACTCAACCAGTAGGAATACACCGGTTGGTTTCGTACACTGTGAATGGATCTTGGCTCACCTTGAGCACAAAATGAGTGTTCTTGGCCCAAAATATGGCCGGTGGTGGAGATCAGCAGCACAGAGGCTTGTTCTGAGCCTGCTCCTCAGCTGAATCTATGGGTTTCAGCCACGAGGACAAGGAGGGCACTTTCAAGCACATGAGCCTTGGGTTGAGATAGCAGAGGAACTTGCTCTAGACAAACCAGCTCACAGAAAATTAAGGCTGAGAGAGTTTGGAGGACACCTCAGGAGGCACAGCCATGAAACCATCCTGCAGAGCTTTCAAAGCTTCCCTTGTTACCCCTAACCCACCCCACAGCCCCCTCTGCTCCAGCCCCATCCTGTGCCAGAGGCCCTAGCAGTGAACAGGATCCCAAGACCATCATCCACTCCAAAATAACATTGTCAAACCTTGAGATGCTGCCCTCATAGATGTCAGGGAACATCCCAAGACAATGGTGGCCCAAGCTCCTCAGGGAACACCCCCCCCTCCCCCCCCCCTCCCCCCCCTTACTGGTACTAAGGGGGTACTTGGGGCTGTCCTCCCAAAGGCCATTCTAGGGATGCTCAGCATCCCATAACACCCCCCAAGAGACTGAGGTCACTAACTGGAACTCTTTAGGTGGGTCTGGGAGCTTGTCCCTATGCGAGGTGCAAATACAATGGAGGAGAGACCTTCAATTTCCATTAGAGGAGGCTGGGACAAAGCAAACTGACGTCCTTACTGCTCTCCTATTAGAGACAGGGATGTCTGTGGGATGTCCCTGTCTCTGCCTGGAAGCCTCCTTTGAAATACCTGTAGACACCTCTGACTTTCCATCTTCCTGGGAAATAGGCAGAAGAAAATTTGCAATGGCCAGAGCGAGTTTCCCCCAGTTTATGATCTGGATGGGGGAGGGAGCAGGCTGTTACTGGTCCCCAGAGAGGTGAAGGGAGAGGTGGGACACACACCCCTCGGGAGGGGTTCCTGTTTTGAGGGAAGAAGGAAAGGACACGGACGTGGCAGTCAGGGATGTAGTGTTGGCCCTGCTAATAGAAACCCTCTGTATAAACAGGGAGAGGATCCAACAGAGATCAGAAATGGTTTTTCTTTCAAGAAAATTAAACATTTAAAACATTTGAGAACACACGCCCTCACCCCCTGGACAGTAATTAACTTCTTCCTGTGCAGAGCATGGAGCATTTTCCAAAAACAGAGTTAGATGGATTATTTTTCAAAGGAAATGTTGTTGAAAGGATCTTCTGTTATGTCCTAAAGTGGGAAAACAGTTACAGTGGCTGAGGAGGGGCTTGTTCCATGCCTGTGCCATGTTGGGGCTGCTCGAGGAGATGGAGATACTCTGGGTCCTGCAGGTTCAGCCCAGGAGCAGTCACTTCTTTTCACTGAAGAAGTCCTTGTCTGGTCATTGTAAGACCCTAGAAATCGGTGCAAAGTAAACCAGTCAACAGCAGTGAGAAAAAATCCCATGCTCAACCCATGAATGATGCATTGCGTTTCTCCAATGCACCGCGATGGGGGAATCCTGCGATGAGAAAGAGGATGCAAATTCAGATGCAGATGCAAATATATGCAGTGTTCAAGGGGATTTACATCCCACGTCCCCATCCAAGCCCATCTTCCTGTGAACTTCAGATGAGCTCAGTCCTTGTGAATCTCCGTTCTCAGAGCAGTAGCATGAAAAGAGGCAGCTGGTATGTGTGTTAAACAAGCACAGTGTGAATGACATCCCGGCAATAAAAGGACTCCACAGCTAGCCAAGGTGTTTGGTGGGAACAGTGCAGCTTCCCAGGCTGATCCCACCACACTGCCCGAGCCTGTGGAGGGGAGGGGAGCAGCACGAGGAGGCAAGACCGGATAGAAATGTATAAGAGTTGGGCTGGAGAGACAATTGTGCTTTGTAGCAAAGCCTGAGGTTTGGTTGTTTGTTTTCAGTGCAGCATTGGGAAGAAAATAAAACCCAGCATTTTTTTGTGACATAGATTTGTGGGGAAGCAGCCACTCTCTGGTTGAAAAGGTCAGGTTTGCTTTCCGTATCTCCCTCTCATCAAAAATGTCGTGCAATCCATGGAACTCGGGAGAAATTTCCTCTTGCAGAGTTAAGTGAGGGCAGGCCTAGAGGGAGAGCGGGTTGCTTTTCCTAGATCAGCTCAAGGCAGCTGGGGGAGATGGGTCCACATCTGAGCACTCAGTGGCTTTTTCATAGGGTCACTGGGACCATCAGGACTCGGGTACACGACCATTTCTGAGCCATGGTCAAGCAGACCAGAAGGGACATCACAGCAGGGACATTCCCTCTGGGGCCCTTCCCTGGCACAAGGGAGCTGCTGTCACTCATGAGCAGCCCTACAGCCATCCATTCAGCTTTCAGCACCTTTGCTGTAGGCAGGTTCCCACTGTGTCACCCCCATGAGGGGTTTGGCACCGTCAGCTCCTCCATCACAATGAGACAGAGAGTGCTGAGCCTGGAAGGACAGCAAACACATACAAAGAAAAAGAAAACAATGAAAAGAGACAAGACAAAAGGATCTGTTGGATGGCGACCAGCGCATCTGGGGAAACATCTTTGTTTCGGGGAGGGAAGAGAGAGAAGGAAAAGAGGAAAAATGCATCTGGAGCAGGGCTGCTGCTTGCTTGTGTGTGCACGCAGGGAATGCAGAACAGCTCTGTGCATTTGTGACAATAAGAGCATGGCAGGCTGGTCACCGGTGGCTGCTCAATCCTCACTCCCTTCTGAGGTGTTTTGTTCCCATGCCTGCAGGCAGAGCTTCGTCCTTTTCTCTTCCCCACCATCTGCTGTTGCAAATTCCCCTGAACATTGCCTGCCCGGCATAGAGTTTCAGTCTATGGTGGAAAACAAGAGGGAGAGAAATCCAACCCCCAGCCCCAATCCCAGCCCCGTGCCCCTGTGCTGCTGCATCTCTGGCCACTGTCCCCATGGAGCGGTGGGTGCCGGAGGCACCTCTGGGTACCAGTGCTCCTTATGGGTGCTGGGGGCTCCTTGCGCTGTGCCGAGCAGGGGCAGGATGGGAATGCAGGGCCATAGACATAGTGGGATCCTCTTCCCTTGTATGGCTAGGACCAGCGGCACATTCCCAGCTAACCCCACTGTTTCAAATTACAAAGCTGCCCCAATCCCACCGAGCCACCTCAGATCTCAGGAGAAAGACGTCGGCGCTTTGAAATCCAGGCTGGAGCGTTGCCAGCAGGCAGTGCTCACAGCAACAGCTGGGCTCCTTCCCGACAGGACACATGACCCAACCTGGCATCAGGGGCAGAAACATGGGCTTGGGACAAGGGAAGAGGGCTCTGGAAACTGGGGCCCTGCCAGCACTTCTTGCATCATGTCCTGCCATTAGCCATCTCCCATAGGCGACCAGAGCAGACCCCAGGTCCTGGTATGTAATGCACAGGGATGCTATCCTGATCCCCTATGTGTGCTTTCCCCTTTAGATTTGCTCATGACAGCCACAGCATGAGACCTCTCCTGCATTGTACAGAATAGTCTCCAAAGAGAGAGCAATTGTAATGGGTTGGAATAACTACAATTGCCAATTTTATTGGCCTATGTTGGGCTTAAGTCCCTTTGTGCACAAGTGTCCCCTGCTCATCCCTGGCCACATGTCCCTGACCTTGCAGGGAGCAGGACCATCACCAGGACAAACTTGGTCACGCTCAACCAAATTCCTGCCTTCAAAAGGGCCCAGAGTGCCTGGGCCTCTCTGGACAACAGCCCCAGAAGCTCACATTACTGCAGCTTTTGTAGCCTTAACAGCCGTGACAGCACAGCCAATAGCTGTTAGTGTGTGCTGGGAGCTGGGGTGGCGGAGGTAGCTCAGCCCAGCATTAATACCCCAAAGAGATTAATGATGCTGAGTGCTTTGAAGAGGAGAATAAGGGAATGGGAGACTAATTGGGGAGATCAATGGGAGGAAAGCCCCCATAACACCCCTCAGCACGCCAACTGGTGCACAAGGGGTTGGCTTCCCCTTGGGGACCATCCTTAGAAAGGTGCAGTCCCCATTTACCTGCTCACAGTATCTCTGTAAGACCTCTCCCAAAGGAAAGGGTCTCTCCCCCTCTCCAAGGATCCAGACAAGGGATGCTTTATTGTGGTCAGGTGATCCATCCAGGCCATGATTACAGTTTGTTGGTATTGTCTCCTCGATATGGTGATAGGCACTTTATATATACATGTAAATAGAATCATAGAATCGAGTTGGAAAGGACCCTTAAAAGCTGTCTGGTCCTACTCCTCTGCAATGAACAGGGACACCCACAGCTTCATCAAGTGCTCAGAGCTCCATCCAGCCTGACCATGGTTATCTCCAGGGAGGGGGGCATCCACCCTCTCTCTGGGCACCCTGTGCCAGTGTGCACAAAACACAGCCCCAGGAGAGGAGTGCTGTCCCAGGTGCACAGCCAGGCGTGCCACGCTGTGCCATGCCATGCCATGCCCTGCAGGCAGACTTGTTGGCTCTGAGTGTTGCTGCATCCTTTGCTCTGAGCTGGCACAGGTAGAGCTGCAATCTCTGAGGGGAAGATCTGAACACATCCAAAACTTTCTTCCTAACCCGTTTTAACCCAGTTTGGTTGCCCCAGCCTGCACACATGTGGGTGTCCCACTGTGTGCTGCATCCCGCTGGAATTCAGCTCCTCTGTCCTCCTGTGCCTTGGCTCCACGTTGGAGCTCTGCCACAGGGAGGAGAAGAGGCTGC
Organism: Lagopus muta; assembly: GCF_023343835.1. NCBI lineage: Eukaryota > Metazoa > Chordata > Aves > Galliformes > Phasianidae > Lagopus > Lagopus muta. The sequence goes on from NC_064447.1 coordinate 12,107,528, forward strand.
ACACCTTTCCCTGCCTCTCACAGTTCTCTCCTGCTTTACTTTCACCCATCTCTCTCACATCCCCCTACTGGGGTATAACTGCATCTCTAGTGAGCTGATGGAAGAGCCCCATGGTCCCCCGTCACCCTCTGCTGCTCCTCCACAGAGAGCCCCTGTTTTGCAGAGATAGGAATTAAAGCGGCTGGCAATGCTTTCAGGCTCATCTAACGACTTCCAGAGCCTTAATTTAATTTAATTACCATCCCCTTCTTATCTTAATCATCCCGCCTGTGTTTATAAACAAAACACTGCCTCCCTGCCCCACGGGCTGCAACCTGAGCGCAGCACCTCTCATCTGCACAGCTCGTTACATTCCTGCTGCCTGCACAGCCCAGCTGCCAGATGTCTGCAAGGAAGCCCATGCAAGCTGTGACTGGAACAGCAGTGCAGAAGGGGCTGAGTGTAACCACTCGGCTTCCATCCCACATGGGGCTGGGATGTGCTGCCCAGTCCTTGTGGGTGATGGTTGTTTCCATTGCTGCTTGCCCGGCCTCGGCCTTTCAGCTGGGATATTTACATCAAATAAATATGGGATGATGTGGGGAAATGTGGGGTGTGGGGAAATGAGCAGCCAATGGGGTGTCTGTAAGATGCTGCCCTGCACAAACTCAGCAGTAAACGTGGGATGAGCCACCTTATGAGCCCCTGATGGAGTCATTGCTGGAGGTCACACTGGAATTCTGAAACCCCCAAATGAGCCTAGAAATGCAGGGAACCCATGGCAAACCTGCTGTTCCTGGGGATACTGTGAGTCCCCCCACCCAACAGTGTGGATAGAGGGGTGAAGAATGGCATGAGTGGCTCCATGATTTTAAAGTTTTCCCTGTTTCTTCTATAGAACGTCCGCCTGGTCTGCCTCTACTCCTCCACATCTCCTTGGTTGTCCCACCATGGGCCACAGCTGAGCAGAAAGCAGGAAGCCCTCCAAGGCTGCTGTCATTTGCCTTCCCTCCTGACACTGGCTTGAGCTCATCTTCATGCCAACCCTGCTGAGCACTGAGATGCTCCCTGCTTCAGAAGGTGAGGCGAGCCTCCGCAAACAGAAGAGCATCTTGTAAACACCCCAACAAGGGGCTTGGCTCGATACACATGTAAAAACAAACCTTGGCTATCACTTCAAAAGCCTCATAGCTTAAAAAGTTGTTATGATATAACCTTGCACGTACACAAGTGCATGCAGGAATGCCAGCTGCTGGAGGAGGCTGAAGTTTGAGTTCCCAAAACACTGGGAATCATCAGGATTGTCAGATCTGGGACAGCCAGACATCCCAGGGAATTGGGTCAGCACAGCCATGGCCAGCCAACACCTGGGGGAATTTCCTCTGGAGAGGTTTTCTGTCCCTGAAATTTAGGCAAACAGAATCATAGAATCATAGACTCATTTGAGTTGGAAAGGACCCTTAAAGGCAATCTGGTCCCATGAACAGGGACACCCACAACTCCAACAGTGCTCAGAGCCCCATCCAGCCTGACCTCAGGCGATCTGGGGATAAAGGAGAACAGAAACCCCACAAATGTGGCTGTGAGCATGGGCAGGGTGCTCACTGGGATCTGCTATCCTTACACCAGGAGCTGGCAGGAAGGATGCAGGTTTTTCCTATTATAGCTTAGTTATGGGACTAATAAAGCTCTTCAATCGTTGTTCGTCACTTGTACGCGCACACACACTAAAAGGCTCAGAGCAAAAGTGGAGAGGGAGCGAGCACTTGGCAAAGACCTTATTGGCCACCTCCTATTTCTAAAATAATGCTTAAAAAAAAAAAAGGTGAAGGGAGAAAGATGATCCATCCCAGGGCTAAGTGGGCACAGAGCTGCCCGACCCCCCTGCCCCCACCCAAGTGCAGGATCCCCACCTCTTGATTCCAGACATCCCATCAATAAGGCTGCCAGCAATAGAAGCTTATCAGCCCATAAAACGCACCCTCCTGTGCACATATTCCCGGGGCAAGGCTGTGATAAGGGGTTCAAATGCAGGAAATGTGAGAGAGCACAATAACAAAGGCACATTGAGGAGGCCCTACATAAACAATGGCCCGGCCATGGGCTAAGCAAGGGGCACAGTGAATGGCACCCATATTTCTATGGTGGAACAGGCATCTGTGGAGTGTGATTCAGGTCACACAAATGGACTTGGATATGACCAAATCTGCAGGGATTTGGCCCAGGAACAGCCTGGCTCAGCAATGGTGCTGAAGGTGGCTGCTAGGGCTCAGAGCTGAGCGAGACACCAGGAAACATGCAGATATCACATCTGTTAGAGCCCAGTGACACTGATTTTTTACCATTACTTTTTAGTTTGTTGTGGAATAGCATGTACTGCAACAGCAAACGTTATTCAAATATTTGTGAAGTCAGGGCTGGTGCACTCTGTGTGCCGGCAGCTTCCTCGTGTCCTTTCTCAGAGCCCAGAAAAAAATCAACCCATCTGCAAGGGAAAATACTTCAGTGACATGTTTACTTTTTTTCACAGCTTGTTTTCTCGCCTGGATGGGAAAAGCCTGAGGCCATCAGCGGGGCTCCCGTCCCGTCCCGCTGTAGGCTGGCAGGTGGCAGTGCCCTGCAGAGTTTAAGGTTTCATAGCAGAGGAGCAGGGTGTCCAGGTTTCCATTTGAATCCATCAGATGAACCAAGCGTCCCAAAGCCGTGCTCTTTCAGTGTCCGTCCATTCAATCTACCCTGCTGGTGGCTGTCAGCTGGGAAACTCTCCCCTGTCACCAACCTGACCTTTAGGGATGCCATGACCCATCAGCCCAAACTCTTCCACATTAAATAAACTGAGTACAACACTCTATCTGCACCAGCAACATTTCCAGTCCCTTAATCATTTCTGAGGCTCTTTTCCTGGACTTTCTCTTTATACCACCCTCCTGCTTGGCCAGGGGACACTGGAGCAGGGACACCGCACTGCCGCAGCAAAGACCACAGATGAGCTTGGAGTTGCTGCAGTGCTTTGCAGCCACACACATGGGCACTCCAGGAGCCTGGCTTCCCTTTAGGGGAACATGGAGATGTTTTTAGGGGTTGTCCCACTAAAAAATTAGGCCAAAACCACAGTTCTGCCATGGCTTTCACATTTTTAGATTCTTTTCAAGGTTGTCCCATTCTATAAACATATCTTCCCTTTTCATTCCTAGAAATATCTGTGGTTGTATTTAAAAAAAAAAAAAAAAAAAGCACTTTTTGGCTTGCACCACACTGGCTTACCCTCTAACAGCCATTTACAAATATTATCCAAAGGGTTTCATTTTTTTCCACTGAGCAGGTAAAGCTGGGGAGGCTCAAGAGCCAGTTTCTGTGCAGCCCTGCTGGAAAAGCAGCTGTGTGACCACATTTCCCCCTGGCAGCAGCATTTTGTAGCCCACAGGCACCCATGTTTGACCTCCCATCAGCATGCCATCGTGGTTTTACATCACCGGTGTTTATCAATCTGTGTATCAATGTAAGTGGTAGGCTCCACTCTGGCTCCATTTGTACCACAGCCAGACACCAAATCAAACCACACAGCCAGGCCTGTTGCACTGACAGTATCATCTTTATCAGCCCAAATCCTAGCCCTGCAGAAACGAAGAATTTAGCAGAGATCTATTTTCATCATCTGCTGGGACTGGCATCAGTCACACCCCTCCTTTAATTAACTTCACATTGCTTTCTGTAAAAGCTCTCTCAGTATGTCAGCCTTGATGGATGTCAAGCTGGCAGGCTCTAAATAACCCCAGGGGCCCTATTGCCCTTTTCAAAATACTGACTTCTTTCTCGACCTCCTGTCAGTTTGCCACATAGGAGAAAATGTTGGAGCTGGGAGACCTAAACAGCAGAGTGCCACATCCATGCACAAAGACAATAGGTACCAATGGGCGCTGGGCACAATGGGTCCAGAAACATTCCCCAGGCACAGATCTCATGAGCAGCACCTGGAGGCAGGCAGTGGTTTTGTGGTGTGGACAAACATCTCCCGGGGACTCACCAGGATTTTCCCAACTCTTTTCCTTTATGAGGGAGGGGGTGAGGTTTTGACCTCAAGCCTTCCCAAGTGTTGCTCTCGAGCATTAATCCAATGGGGTGCCTCCGTTTCCATGACCCTATTTCCACTCTCAGCGTTACAATCCTCTCCAGCTCCATGAGCTGTTCCAGATGTTTTGGAGTTTGGTTAAAAACTCCAGAAAAGAGAGAAAAGAAAAAAAAAAAGAAAATAAAAAGGGATTTCTCCCAGCAGTTGGATCAGAAGGAGAAGGAGGGAAAGCAGAGGGCGTGAGGAGCAGAGTCATGGTGTGGTAACCTCTGCCCAGGCTACACTCTGCATCGTGTACAAAGTTGGATTGATTAAGTGCTCAGGCAGATCAGAGCTATCCCAGATCGTTTGTGGAGATTGGGGGTGGAACCCTGCAGCCCCTTTTCCATCCCATCCATGGGAGCTATGCCCCAGCCATGACTGATGGACATCTCTCTGCCTGCTTGGTCCCTGCATAGGGTTGGAAACTCACTATCAGCCTTGGTGGGAGTGCAGCCGAGCGCAGCACAAGGAAGAGCTGCAGATACATCCTCAGCTCTCCTGAGCTCCAAGCTGATGGACCTTCAGCCCCACTCCCCAGCTCAGCTCTATGAGCAGGAACATTGCAGTCAGGATGTGGGTATGTCTGCGGTGAGCCTCAGCCTTCCCTGGATGAACCCCTTCACAGGGCGTGAAGCATCTCCCAGCACTGTGCCCTTGTTACCAGTTTATGGCTGTTCCTCTCACACACACTGATGGTTCACTCATAAACCACCCTTCACGTCCCCACTGAAATTCTCATGCTCTGCACAGCTATATCTGTAACTACATAGGAATAAATTATATATAAGCCCATCACCAGAAATAGAGAGAGACTGAATCAGCAGCCTCCACCCAAGGCACTGGGAGCTGGATTTGTGGCTGGAGCCCATCTGCAGCTATAAAAGCCAATATGAAAATAAAGAAGAAACCAAATGACATGGCATCTCCTTGCCTTGACCACAGGTTCCCTGGGGCACTGACTGTCTTATTGTTCATCTCAAGAACAACTTTGCTCTCTGCAGATGAAGAGCTGGAGGAGAGTCAGAGAGTCTCTCTGCGGGAAGGGGCAGAGGGAAGCAGAACTCCCGAGGGGGATCAGGGTGAGCAGCAGGATGAGCAACAGCAAACAGGGCTAGAGGGAAGGAAAATGTGGTGCCACCAGCTGCCACCTTTTTGGCTTAACCTGGTGCAGCCTGGGTGCTGCCACTAGGCAGCTGGTGCTGGTAGCAAGCCCTGCATGGTGGCACAGCTAAGAGCTGCTGGGGGAAAAGAGAGAAAGGATTCAGGCTTAAGGTTTAGGTGTTTGGCTGAAGAGGTCTCCCAGCCCCTGTGTGGGTCTGGAGGGAGTGAGACTGGTAGACTTTGCTCCATCCCCAAAATCCATTCAACTTGAGATGTTTCAAGTCAATAACACAAACGTGCTTCTCTCAGTTTGAGCTATCCTGATCACATCAGGAAACAAATACACTTGGTTCCCCAAATGGGAGAAGGTTTTTTTGTCACCATCGTCATTTTTCGAGTTTCAGTCTTTGTCAGCAGCCCTTCCTCTTCCTCCCTGCTCTCCAAAATAGCAGAAAGCTGCATAGTCCCCCCTGCTGCCTCGCAGCGTGCTGCAACACCCCGATGCCAGCCCCATGCAGCAGAGGTCACAGCTCATGTGGGGAGGACCAAGACTCCAAGCTCAGGCTTTGCTGACTTGGTGGTCAGGCTGATCATTGTCTGGAGTCTTGCTGGTATTGATTCCTTTCAGGCCTGCCAAGCCAAAAATGCCCTTCTGTACACTCATCTCCTGTGTATCATTCCCCCATCACTCCAGGGGCTGGGATGGATGCAGCCTCTAGGATAGTTGTTGTCAGGGTTTCAGACATGAACATGGGAAAGCCTGTGTGATCCCTGCATGCCACTGTGATTTCCTCGTGCCAACAACCCTTGCAAAGAGCTGGTGGGCTCCACACCTCCCGATGTCCCCACACCCAAACCATCCACACGGAACCTGCCAAGAGCTTCCAGAGCTCCAGCTCAATGGATGCACCTGTGTCTGATGTATACTCAAACCTCGCAGGTCAGCTCCCTCCTTCCACCCAGCTCTGGGCTTCCCCCTCCTCTTCCTCCTCCCCAACAGCAGCTGCAGGCGCACGACTGCAGCTCCATCCCACGCACAGCTCCCGGGGAGGAATGCAGCCTTTGATGATATGTGGCTGCCTGTGCCGTGCTCAGGCCTGTTGCCACGTGGGTCCCTGTCCAAGGAGCTGGCATGGGGCTTGCAGGGGGAGCATTAGCAAGAGGCTGTTGTGCTGTTACTTGTGGGAGTGAAAGCCCGCGGCCAAGCTGCAGCCCCTCCACAGTTGGGCCCCCTCCCCCAGCATTTTAGGGCAGTAAATCACTCAGCACCAAATCAGAGTGACTTAGACCAAGGAAACCTGGCCCTCAAAGCCTCACCTCACCTGGGAAGTGCTTCTGGATTGACAGTACTTTTTGAAGAGGCTGCAGGGGATGGAATGGGCTTTGCCAAACCTGACTGCATCCCCAGGAAGCAGAAATTCCCCACATCCAGACAGGAGTGGAGAATGGAGGGATCACATCTCTCCCCTCTCCATCCCAGAGCTCTGTCATCACTTTAGCCATGAGTCAGAGATCCCATGAGGGCCACACACAGCACCCACACTCTGACACCAGGGACCACAGGGGCTCTGCACCAGCGCTGCTCCTCCCCATCCATCCTGAGGAGAAGGAGGCAGGTGTTTCCCTGAGGAGTTTGGAAGGGATAAATCAGGTACCAGCAAACACAGCAGGGCAAATACTTACAGATGATCAAATATTGGCTCAAGGAATCCTGGGTGGTAAACAACACCCTGCACCACGCCTTGCTTTCTGACAGAACAACCATGCCCTGACTGCAGCAGGGCCAGAGCATGCAGCCAGCCCTGGCCAGGGGAATGGAGGTGGCTGTAGCCTGAGCTCATCCACCCTCTGTTGCCTCCTGCTTGTCACACATAGACAGGTCCCTGGCTCACTGTTGGAGCCTGAATGTCCCACACCAGAAGCAGCAAAGTACCAGCAAGCAGCGCCTGGTGGAATGCCCATATAAGAGCAAACATGAGCTCCAGAATATACGCAAAACTCCTCTTTCATTTACTCATTTAACCCGGTGGTGCTGGAGCTGATAGTGCTGGCTTCCTTTCAAGCAGACGCCAGATATAAATAAAATAAACCAGGCGAGCTTCGTGCTTCCACCGTGCCGCCTTTCATCCCCACTCCTCAAAGCTGCCCAGAGGAAAGTCCCAATGAGGGAGCAGGGAGCAGCAGGCCTTGGCCTCAGCTGCACTCCTGCAATGCCCGGCCCAGAGAGGAGTGGCACTGCCATGCACAGAGGCAGAGATTTGTGCCATCGTTCACATGCCTGCCAACAGGAGCTCATAACCAAGAGCTGCAGGCGCATTGGAGGAGCAGCACCACTTCCCTTTCCCCAGACAGGAGGACCAGGGGACACGCTGCCACTGCGCCAAGGCACGGATAAACAGACACAGGGTGGGACCCAACGCCTCAGCAGCTCGTTAGGGCCGTGCTGGAGCTGACACTTCACAGGGCCGGGCACAGGCAGCGTGTGCCGGTGGGTGTGAGCTTTCCCATGTCTCTTGCCGCCCTGCAGGGTGTGATGTTTTTCTTTCCTCGTGGCTTTTTTTAGGCTGAGCTCGCTCTGCAGGGCGCTTTCAGAGGGGCAGCGGTCTCTTTAAGGAGCTGCATGGAGAGGTGCGGGCTGCAGAGCAGAGCACATCCCGGAGCGGAGGCACAGAGGTGTTGCATCAGGCTGCGCTGGCATCAGACTCGTGCACTGCGCCGTTCGTCTGATGGTTATCAGTCGTCTAAGCGAACTGCCCGGAGTCTCCAGCCCTCTCCTGGCAGGTCCTACAAATTGCAACGTGGAGAGAGCAGAAACAGCGGTTAGCAGAGGCTGTAAAGCAGGCAGTAGGGTGGGGATGCTCAAAACACAGTTGTCCCCAACCCCACGGCAGCCAGCACAGGGAGGACAGAACCCCAGCCCCGACACGGCTGCTGGTTCGTTGGACAGAATAAGAAACGAAAAAGTAGACATGAGACATTACTGAGTTGGTGGAGCAAATATGGCCAAGCCTGCACCCCCCATACCAAAAAATACACAATTCCTAGGTTAAATATTGCTAGTTCTTTAAGGCTTCAGGCCTGGAGACTCCTGTGCTAATAACCCCAAGGGAGTTACCAGGGGTAGCTCCCAAGTTTCTCCATCCCTGAGCAGCAACGGGGCAGAGGAGCGTGGCTCTGGCTGCAGCCCAGCACCAGGTACCCAAAGCAACCCTGCATGCACCAGCCCAGTGCCTCGTTGGTGTATTTTGAGCATGTGGGCTGATCTGTAAGCCACCAGTAGGTGTGTATCACTGAGGTTTCCCAGCTGCGTTATATATATATATATATATATATATATATATATATATATATGCATGAGTACATATAAGGTCAGATATTAATAGGGCATAGGGCAACAGCATCCAAGGGCATACACAGCACTGTAAGAGGTGTGGACACAACCAGGACAGCGTGCTGTAGTTTCTGGCTGGCAGGACAAAGTAAATACAGAACAGCATGCAGCACTGCAGGGGAGTATGCCTAATGTCGGGGCACAACTGAGTTAAGTGTGGGATGGACACCACATTCCTACAAGAGCTCACAGTAAAATACAAGCAGGTATCAGAAGCCAAAGAATCACGTGCAGAGCGGTCGCAAGAACACAGGAAAATTGGTTTATGGAGTGTAGATGCAAGGAATGCACTGGGGTCCTGAGAATGCATCCTGTGTGTTTGGAGACCTCTACAGACTAATGAACGCAACCGCACTTGCAGAGAAGCAGTTTCTCACAGGGGAGATCTGTGTGAAAATCCCCGTGGGAAGCATCAGTGTTGGGCTCCTCGCTGAGCACTTCTGTCACTCCATGAACAGCAGGAGAAGAGCCTGGGGACAAATGACCGAGAGCAGGACAAGGATTGTAACGGCTTAGGGATAGGTGCAAACACTGCCTGTTGTACAACCAAATGGCTGACAAATGCGTGAGCAGGTCTGCTAATAAGAGATTTGATAATCACCAAAGTGTCACGCTAATGAAGAGCCCCTGCAGCTAACCAAGCTGTCAGACCATCAGCTCATTTTCTGTGCCGTGTTTTTCTTTGCTGTAAGCCAGCAGCACGCAGTCAGCATGCCTGGGAAAAGCAATGCCACTGAGAGCCAACCGCCCACCTCCAACAGCTGACTTTAGACGTGTTCCCACTCCCTTCCTCCTTGTTAAGCAGAGGTGATGATGGCTCCCAAGGAATGGCACAACAGGCAGAAGGCAAACAAGGCACACCTGTACAACCAGCCCCTATTTGGGCACAATTTGCTGTGTTTGCACCTTTCCCAAAGCTTTTACTGCTCTCACCAAAAGGAGTCAAACTGAATTTTGGGAGCACTGAGCATCTCCATAGTTGCTATCCCCAGAAGCAGAGCAGTCAGAACCTTCTCCACCCTCAAGAGTTCACCCATCTCTCCAAAAAATATTTATGCTGCTTTTTGTGCTCCTGCAGGGCAGCCCTGCAGAAAAGCCACAACTCCAGCACTGCTTGGCCAAGCACCACTGTTAGCAGCAGGGCAGTGAGCTCAGCACTTGCTGCTGCTGGTGGCTTCAGCAGCTGCACTGGGAACTCTCACGGGGCCCAGCTGGACATCGCCCTGCCAGGACAGCTGCAGATCTGTGGGCAGTGCTTGGTTTCACAAGACAAAACCAGCACTTCCAGCAGCTTCTCCAGAAACTGTGACTCGTGCTGGTGTCTGTGCTGCAGGGGTGAGGTGGGCACTGGCACAGATAGGAGCCTTGCTTCTTCCTCTCTGCACAGCATCCTTTGCCTCCTCAGCACCTTCACTGAATCATAGAATAGAATCATTATGGTTGGAAAAGAACTCTAAGATTGCCAAATCCAAATCCAACCCATCCCCAGTGTGACACCAAACCATGTCCCTCAGCACTTCCCAGCACTGCCATCTGAAGCACAGAGTTCGGTTCCAGTGCTCCCAGCACATTTTCTCACCACGAGCACTTTGCTTTTGCAGGAGACCAAAGGGGCAAAACCCAGCCTGGGATTTGGTTTTACAGCCCCAGGAGAGGCTCTTGGCTTAAATGCCTGTTGGATTGAGTTTTAAGTCATCTGCCAAGGGCGCCAGGGCCTGGGATAGCAGCTCTCATTCTGCTTAGCTGCTGGAAACAAAGCAAACATTAAATAACATCAGCACCATGGCCCATAGCACAAGAAGTTTTCAACCACAGAAGCCAGGGATTCCTGTAGGACCATCCAGGGAGAATCAAGGCCTCCCAGGCACGAAGGGGTGGCCAGAACGTGCTTTTGGTGCACTGACCCTGTGAAAATGGGTGCACAGCAACCCTTCCCTTCCCTGGCATAGCTTTGCCCAACTATACATTAACAAATGCTGATGCAAACTCCCATCTCTAGTATACATCAACTTTCATTTCATCACAACCTGTTTCTTGGTGCCTTTCCACACCAGGAAACATCTGACAAAAGCTCTCTCATCCCCAGATTCCTACTTTGTTTCCAGCAGGGAAGGGAACCGCTCTGAGCTCAGCACAGTGGCATCCCAAACCTGCTGGCTCCATACAGGCTGTGAGAAAAAGAATAAAAATAAAAAAATAAAAGGAAAACACTAAAAAAAAAGATTGTACAGACTTTGCAGCAGAAAGAGCTGCTGTTATCTCCTCCACCTTCAGGAGCCCACATTCTTGTTTTGTGCCCCGTTGCTCCCACCCTGCCTCCATCACATCACTGCTCGGGATGCTCAGTGGATGAGTGGGGCTGAATGAGCTTTGCACGCCTGAGTGGGCTGACCCTGCCTGGGGAGCAGGATTTGCTGCTCCCCATCACCCAGCACTAAAAAGTGACCTCAGGCTGCTGCCTCTGCTAATCCCTGGCTGACAGCCCTATATAGACTCCCCCACCCCAGCTGCACAACCACATCTGCTGCACAGAGCAGGAGAGCAGGATGGCATTGCGGGTAAGTGCTGTGGATGTGCTTAACCTGCACATCCCAAAAATGCACTGGAAATGGGAAATGGTAACAGAGAAAGGGAAGGGGTGTGAAAGAACTGAGCCATGGGAAGGGAGAGCTGGGAAAGGGGCTGCCAAAGCTGGAGAGATTTTTTCCCAATGAGTTTGGGAAGGGCAATGCTCAGAAATGCAAGACCATAAAGAGGGCTAAAAAAAAAAGTGGGATGAAATGGCAAGCCCTTCTTATTAAAATGAGTTATTTAATAAAACTATGAATTATTCAACAAGGAACATTTTCTAGCTTGTTCTATGCACGTTTAACATTGAAAATGGGAGGGGAGCTGGTGGAATGGGATCAGAAAGGAGATCTTGGGATGTCATCCATGTAACACTGATAGGGATGGGCTGGATGCCACATTACTCTGCTCCTTTGTCAGTCCCTGCCTTTCACATGCTGCTTCAAAGCATCACCGAGGATTCCACAGATTTCACATTGTCCAGGCAGGGAGAAGGAGCAGTTGCCTTTGTGCCAGGCAGGATTTCTGCCCTGAGATCTTCTGTAGAGAGCTGGGTGGCAAATACAAAAGAAAATCCTGAGAAGGGGAACATCCTGAGGCTCAGAACAAGAAAAAGGCTGGAGCAGAGAGCGTGTGGGAAGGGGGACGGAGGAGAAGAGGAGCAGAGACGTGGAGCAGTGGCTGGGGATGGGCTGTAATGTGCTGTTCCCCACCGTGCCCTGTTTTGCCATCACCTCCTGGCGGCAGTTCGAGGCTCTGTACCCAGAGGGGATGTGTCCCGGCTGGAGCGTCGTGGTCAAGGGTGAAACCAGCTCCAGCACCAGCATGTGAGTACAGCCGTGCTCACAGCTCCCTTGGGACAGCAGTGCTGCTCCACGGCCCTTCTGCATCCCTTTCTCTCGTTTTTATAGGTTTGAAATTAATTTCCTCAGTCATCCCGGAGATCAGATCGCTTTCCACTTTAACCCCCGCTTCGCCAGCTCCAGAATTGTTTGCAACTCCTTCCTGGCCAACCACTGGGGGAAGGAGGAGGTGAACAAAACCTTCCCCTTCGAAGCCAAGGAACCCTTCCAGGTAGCCCCGGGTCACACCATGGATGTCCTTGGGTGGGGCAGGAGCATCCCAGCCAATACTGGGGTGGTCCTCAAGGATCTGCCTTCACCTTTCCAGCCAGCACTGTACCCAGTGAGGTCCCCTTTCTGAATCTGCCTCCTGTCAGTATTTCTTTTGTCCCTGCTATTTTGCTGCTGATTTATAGCCAGCTCTGGCGCAGATGCGCACAGCTCCAGCAATAATCCCTGGTGCTTTTGTCATCAGTTTAAGCTTTGCACTGTCACCAGTTTCTGCTATCACAAAGCAAAAAGCTCTATTATTCTTTTCTTTTGCCCAAAGGAGAGATGACCTGTTCACGTGTCAGCTGGGGGAGGGTTTGGATGCGCATTCCCAGATCTGAGTGCTCACTGATGTGACAACACTGAGGTGTGGGGAGGATGTGTCCACCTGGTGAATGTAACACAGTCTCTCTTTCAGGTTGAAATCTATTCTGACCAGGATTATTTCCACATTTTCATTGATGAAAACAAAATCCTGCAGTACAAGCATCGCCAAAAACAGCTTTCATCCATCACCAAGCTGCAGATTCTCAATGATATTGAAATTTCTTCGGTGGAAATCACCAAACGAGGCCTTTACTAGCAAAGAAAGTTGGGATAGCCTCACCAGCCAGTCTTCCTTAATTTCCTGATCCAGCTGGGGGCCACTTCCTCCACATCTCCACCCATCATCAGCCACCCAGATAGCTGCAGCACATCCTTGCACTGGAAATGATGGCCACAGCCATTGCATGCCACAGCACTACAGCAGCACCCAGCCATGCTGTTAACTTGTAGCCACATCACTGAAGACCTTCTGCCCCTGTGCCCTGAAGTGCACAATGCTCTTATCTTTGCTGCTAGAGAGACTGACAGATCACTGCTTCACATCAAAATCTGCCTTGAATAGCCTGGATATTTTAATGCTGCCCTAGAAATTGTATTTGCCCTGGAGTAGGATGCAAATTAGTGCTAGTCCTCAGCTGGCCGCATGGCGATGGATGCAATGTGTGTGGATGTTACCAATGGAAAGGAACAGCTCACTGCAGGAGCTGGGTTAAAATGCCACTGTATTTACCAATAAAATCCAACAAGGGAATCCCTGCTGAAACATCCTTCACTGGGCAGATCAACTGTTGTTTGTTCCCTGCAAACCTATGGGTGTGAAATAGGTAGGAGCAACAGCCAGTTGTGGGGCAGGAGGACACAGGTTGGGGGCTGCTTTACTCTGCACTGGGAAAGCACTGCCCTTTAGCTCTGAGGGCTAATGAAGTCCTATGTAGGCAAATTGCAAGATATTTCCAAAAGATACATTCCACAGAGATGTTTGCTCAGCCTGTGTCCTGCCAGCTCCAGCCTTGCTAGACAGAGCCTGGGAGTTGGTGTAGTGGGTCAGAAAAGGGTAAAGCTCATCAGGACACATAAAGGAACATAGGCCCTTCAGCATGCAACAGAGATGCAGCTGGACTCCAAAAACAAAAGGACATCTTCAGAAGCCAGCATCTAGAAGCCCATGAGTTCAGAATGAACAAACTGCCACTTTCCCTGTAGGTGTTCTGACTTTTCTCTTTGCCCTGCCTGCTTTCATTTCCTCCTCTTTTTCAGTTGCCCTTCATACACATCCTTCTGCCTTACACCCTGTTCTCTTTGCAGTTGCCTCTTCCTTGAAAAGGAAAATATGTCTGATTCCTTGACCAAGCCACTACAGGCAAAGATGTTATTTTTACTGTTTTAATTGCACACATTAGAAGCATAATGTCACAGTGTTAAATCTGAACAGGAACTCGCTCCAAAAACACAATTACAGCTGCCCCCAAATCACTCCTTTGTTTCTCAGACGTAAGACAGACCACATTCCTGATGGCAAGCAATAACACAGACGGTCCCGCCTTGCAGTCCTTTCCTTCAGGACGATGACACTTGCTAACAAAGCAGCCCTGACCCATCCTTGTCTTTGGATGGGATCACCAAAAGCCATAGTTGCACTCCAGACTTCTCAGAGCTTAAATTGGCCATTCCCAACTCTTTCCTCTGTTTATAGTCTCAAGGACTTACAAAGAAGAGGTGACCGCGTCGCCAACCACAACACAGGATGCCACAAAGCTGACATTTATGAGTCTGCTGAAACGTTTATCATTTTCTTCCAGACCATAAAAAACACCAACTGGAACTGGGCCTGTTCTCACGGTGGAGAATGCAATGGGAACTCAAAATAGTCTCAAACAGTACCTCTTCCCCCCAAAGAGAGCAGAAATTATCATTTGGAAATGACAACTGTCTTGGTGGCAAGTTGGGAGAGCTTGGAGATGGTGAGACCTCCTTTGGAATAAATCCATCACCACTGAGGCAAAACAGTTGCCAGCATCTGGCTTATATTGTAGTTGTGATGCCGCTCAAGGGCTCCACACACTTCACTCCTCCAGCCATCCCTTCGGTAAGACAGACTCAAGCGCAGGCAAAAATAGTCCTGTTGGGATCTCTGTGTCATACTTCTGATAATGCTGAACTGCATTTGAAAGAAATAGTTCTTTTTATTCATGCCTGTTTGGGGGTTGATAGACAGATCATTTTTCCACAGAGGAAAAGTGATGAAACAATTTATGAGGCTAATACTTTGTACCTACATAGCTACAAAATCCATTTACAGCCACCGCTGCAGTAATACACCACAATTTCATTTTTCTCCCCAGAAGCGAGGACAAACAGGGCAAAAATATTTCAAGTACAAACAAATTAAGAGATGCCACACCAAATCAGGCAGCAGCAGGGATTGTACCACATCTGTGAGCACCTTCCCCACAGCTGGTGCCAGCAGCCACTCTCATGTGTTACCACCCACACTGAGCAAGCCCAATCCCTCCTGACACATCCACAGCACTCCTGCAGGGCTTTTCACTTAGGCTTTTATCTGCTGCCTCCTCTAGCCAAAACAGTCCCAAGGGTAAAAGGGTCTTTGGAGCAATGTGGTTCTAGGGAGCTACAGAGCATCTCTGCAAGGAAAGCTTTTGGCTGGTTAGGAGAAATGTTCTCTAACTCTCTCACCCTCATCTGCCCCTTAAGGAGAAACTCCAGGGAAAAATGAAGCCACACAATTAAGGTGATTAATTAAACTCTCAGGAGGGAGTTGACACATCAGCACCACACAGAGGCACTGTGTGCTGGTGTTGAGCTGATCAGAGAGAAGCAGCTCATGCTCCTTCCACATCTCAATCAGCTTTCCTATTCACATCCTGGAGCCTGGGACTGTAGAGGGAACTGATGGAGGCACTCCTGCCCAGCTTGGAAAGGTCCTTTTGGCCTTGAGATGAACATTTAACTGCCCAGGCAGTTGGGGCCAACCAGCCCAGGAGCCAGGTTGAAATGCTTCCAGAGATAGAAGGTGCTGCAGGAGGGGATGGGGACTGTCTTATCGGTTCTGCTTATAAAGCAGAAGATGCTGCCCTTACTGCTTACACCAAACAGGGAGGGCCAGCAGGGAGCAATGCCCCTCAGGAGGCAAAGCTAGGAGAGGTGGTGACCCCGCAGAGGAGCTCTCCCATTCCCACTTGTGTTCCTCATTTGGGCTGGATTTGCAGAGCTCAGTGAACTGCTCTGGCTTGTCCCAGATCAATTGGAGGGAAAACAGGCTCATAATCCCTCGTGCTTGAGCTCTGCCAGAACTCCCAGGGCCAAGGTCTCCTCTGGCAGCATCTCAGGGCTGCGGATCTCTTGTAGAGCATCTGATGGTGCACAATTAGCAAGCACTCCTCAGTTCTGCTGACACCGCTGGCAGTCATCACACACCCTGGCAGCAGCACCAGTGATTTCCTCATGGGCCAGCAAGCAAGAGGCTCCCACGTCAATGACAGTCACATTCTATCAGCAGGGCAGCAGCCTGGACACATCAGGCTGAGTGATGCTGTCTCTGCCAACCTTAGCAAGAGACACACGAATAGCAAACACTTGGTCCTGCCCCGAGATGAGGCAGAGTGCCAGTACAGCGAGAAAGATGTCTAGAAAAGAATTAAAAGGGAAAAAGCTGTGCAGGTTGCATCTGCTTCCCATTTGCTTTCTGACTTAATGTCCACCTTTCTACAAAACAAAAACCAAAAAACATCACAAAACACTTTGATGTTGGTGGTTTAGCTATGCAGCCATGGCTGGAGGGCAGCTCTGGTGAAGAGATGCAGAAGGGCCATTGGGAACTGTTTAGGTGACAGATGAGTTTTCTGCCATTTCAGTGCTTCCACGAACATCCCCTGAAGGAGGCAGAGCTGTGTGAGGCATTGCTCCTTGCCACTGATTCAGTGCAGTCGTGCTGTGGTGCAGCTCAATGACCAACCCACATCTACAGCACCTCACTTCTCACCTCCCCAGGGTGTCAGTTCTCCCAGCACATTGCCACACAATACAGCCACCAGCAAGAGCAGAACTTAAAAGCCACGACTTTCTTCTTCACGTCTCTGAGCCCTTACCTAAGGGAGTGCTTACTCAACACATGGGCTGTCAAACTCCTTGAATGCTGAGGAGTCATAGATGTCTGCCAGAAGGGCAGATTCGACTTCCCTGAAGAGTCCATAATAAACAAACAGAACAAGAAGAAAGGAGGAATAGCAGCTCTGTTCTAACTGGGAGAGAGAACTCTGAGGCACTATGCAGCTGAAAAGGAGCCTCTGCAGAAAAGCAGAGAAATGTTTCTTTTACTGCATTTAAAAGGAGCTTCATGAAGTCACTAACTCACACCACCTCCATCCAGAGCCAGCTCAGACAGGAGCACATCTCAGCTCTGATCTTGCATGCGTAGCGGCAGGTATCAAGTTGCAGACATTAAATGCAGGCTGCAAAGGGATTATTTTCCAAAAGAAAGGATCTGCCGTAGAGGTTGAAGCATTGGAAGCTGATGGTACTGCTTTGCTTGACAGATGAGTTATTGTATACCTCTGCTGCATAAGAAAAGAGTGACAGAAATTAACCCTACGTATGAATTTGCTGACCTTCCTGTTCTGCAGTCTGTTCAAGACCCTCTTGCTGGAGCTGAACATAATCTATCATGTTATGCCTTCAAGCTGCAAGAACACAGCCAGCCAAAGCTCTGACTTGCCCAGAGCAGAAGAGCCAATGGAGATCAGGCAGCTTTCCCTGCCCCCATCTCAACCTGTGCTGCCTGGCTGGGTCTCACAGAGCACTTTGCAGCTTCAAACTAGAAAGAGAAAGAAGTGTCATAACACCTTTATAGAGGTGAAGAAATGAAGGCATGTGGTGGGAAAAGAGCAGGGAGGAAAAGGGAGTGACCAGGTGCATTTGCCTCCAGGCAAGTGCTCTCACTCTGAAGCTCATGACCTATCTATGTAGCTTATGTCTTAGCTTGGCTGGAACTTTCTGTGGCATATGAGTTTGCCTTAATACAGTAACAAACTCTATGCTGAATCCCTCTATGATCTGCAACACAGCCTAGGTTGCACAGATAAGCCAGCCCCTTGTGTTAATAAGCTGAGCTTAATGAGTTTTCCATTCACCCTGTACATAGGCATCATTGCTACGGTCTCAGCTGCTAATCAGTATTTCTTCAACTTCTTTGCTTCCTGCTCCATCCTAAACAGTGGCCAAAGAGCCACAAGCACCCCTTCATTCTTCCCCTTCCTCTCCTAAGCAAGGTTCAGCGATTGCTGTGTGATTTATTGCACACGAGATCGCTGGTTTTGTAGAATGGGAGTAAGACTGAGGTGCAGCTATTTCACCTCCTGACCTCAGCCTCTGCACTAAACTCCATCTACTGTCATAATTCATTTCCTGAAGTCGCCTTGTGCTGTGAGCACACACTGGAACCAGAGAGACAAACGTGGTCAGCGGTGCTGAGGGAGCAGTGATTGCCCGAGTCGTTCCAGATGAGTCACTGCACAATGAAAGGTTATGCATTATTACTAGAGAGAAAAAGAAGTATGCAGCTGATCCTGACAGAGCTTAACAAACGCTCCGAGCCTCTGACTGATTTTGTATGACTCTAGGTGTGATATTCCTCTAAAAAGGCTGCCCAAGATAAATAGAAGCTCACAGATATATTTTTTTTCTTACCTTATCAGAACATTAGAGCAGATTGCTGGAGAGGATTCAGAGCCACGATGTCACCTCTCCCTGCTTCCCAGTTGATCTCCCTCTGAATCCACACGGCAGGAACCCTAAGAGCTTCCTAGCCAAGAACACAAAAGAGAAGAAAGCTTATTATCACGCACACCACCTGATGGCCAAGCCCTTGTTGCAAAAGTGCTCAAGCTCTAAATCTCACTGCAACCTGATCCCAGCCTCATCAGCCAAGAGTGAATCTCCATGCACAGACAGACGAGCTCCCTGCTATTGTGTTCTCTAAAACCTTTACCTGCTCTGCTGGCAGCTGTGGGCCCTGCAAATGCTTTTCTCAGTGCCTTTCCTTCCGGCTCCCACACGTTTCTCCTCTGGTTCTGCAAGCAGCTGCAGCTGGGAAAGGCAAACTGTGGCAAATTTAAAGCCTTTGTCAGATTTCCCCCAGCTGGCAATCAGCTGATGGAGCCAAGAAAGCTCTGTCATGTAAAGACCTCTTTCTTATCTTGTTGCAGCCAGCTACTGAGCAATGGGAAAGCAATGTTTTTGTGCAGCT
This sequence comes from Lagopus muta, assembly GCF_023343835.1. NCBI lineage: Eukaryota > Metazoa > Chordata > Aves > Galliformes > Phasianidae > Lagopus > Lagopus muta. The sequence goes on from NC_064447.1 coordinate 12,126,379, forward strand.
CTGGCAGCACTCATGTGTAAGGAAAGACTGCCTCAGCAGCCTCTGCTATGATATGGTTTTATCTGTCTATCTTCTCAGCAGCTGCACTGGCAAACTGCTTTGACCAAAACAGGCTGAAATGGAGACTCACAAACCTGATCAGACCAGCAGGTTTCCACAGTTAGCCAAATCTGCTTAATTTGGGCCTTGCTTTCAGTCTGATCCTGATTTTTCCTAAGGATTGATCTTGCCTCTTCTGAGCAAAAGAAAGAGACCTCCACACCACATGTGAGCAGAGAGAAAATTCCCTGGGCTATGAACTAGGGATCCAAAGCACTGATTTCTCCTAGAAACCACTTTGCTGTGCAGTCACAGAATCATTTGAGCTGGAATGGACCCCTAAAGGCCATCTGGTCCCACTCCTTGCAATGCACAGGTGTATAACCAAGATGTTATAATCACAATACAATTGTGTATAATCAATAGATATCAAGATGTTATAATTGCAATATAATCAAAAGAGTAAGGCAAAGCAAACAAGGATCACAAAAGAGAATAAGTAGAAGAGCTTACCCTTGGGTTGAGCTCACTAGAAGATACCAAAAAGGAGGATCTCCAGAAGAGATCCTTCCCCTCTGGTAGCCAGCTCTTAAATAGGTCCAGGAGGGGTGGAGCCTGGCTCCACCCCTTCCGGCAGCACAGGTGAATTGCCTTCACCTGTGCTCCTCTGGCTGACTCATGGCTCACCTCAGGTGATCAATCAGAGGTTCAGGCCGTGACTCAGCAGTTCCCATACAACAGGGACACCCACAGCTCCATCACTGCTCAGATCCCATCCCCTGACCTTGGGTGTTTGCAGGGATGGGGCATCACCACTGCTTTGGGCAGCCTGTGCAATGCCTCAAATCTCTTATCTCCATTCATCGACTCTCCTTTTAATGAGACAGGGCTGTATTTTAAACAGGGTCCCATCAAGGGTACATTCAACCCTGTACTCCCCAGTCTGCTGCTTGCCTGTCCTTCTGTACGAACCAAAAGCAAAGATATCAGAAAGAAGGATTTTCAATCACACTTATCCCAAAATGGTGTTTCATTGTTCTTGAGTGAGCGCGCATCATATCAGACAAATTCTTCTGTACAAAATTATCTTTCCATTTCAGCCACTACATTTCTGAAGCACTCAATCTAAGAGGCTTCCAATAACAAAGAAAGAAGATAAAGAAGTTGGCACGTATCTATTTATGAAAACAGACAGCAGTGAATATTCCCAGGCAGAAAAACGCACACATGCCTCATTTAAAATCCTCAAAAGGACCCTAGAAATAGTTTAAACACTTCATTCTTTGATAGACAGGGGAAGAACAATGAGAGAAGAAAGGTTTCCTCTCCTTGGACTAATTACAAACAATAAACGTCAATTCCCAGTTGTTCTTATTTGTTTTGCAGTAGTAGTTTCTAATATTCTGAAGCGCACTTGACATCTTTTGTGCCTCGTCTCGGTGCACTGCATCGGCCTCTTATCTCTTCCTGTCTCTACACCCACGTCAACATGCTGACATCAGTGAGCTCCACATCGGAGTGATGCTGAGGACGTGGGCCACAGTGCCTGAAAAGTCCTTGTGTGCCCACAAAACCGCAGTACCAGAGCAGCTCTGCAAGGCCCAAAGCTCTGCCACCAGCAGAGGGAGTGGCAATCTCAGCTCACATGTCCCCCAAATTCTGTGATGCTGTGAAAACTGACAGTGCTGGAGATTTGGGGAGTTTTCTTGTTGGAAGAAAGTGTCCCAGAGGAGGATGGACGATTTTTTTGTCTTGTATTTTGTCCAATATACAGTAGCGAACAATAACGCTGCTGCTTTGCCCTGATGGTACGAGAGGCAGATAGACAGGTTTCAGCATGCTGTGCATATCAAGCATTAGAAATGCACAGGACTCCTGGGTGGCAGTGGCCCATGGGTGGCAGCAAGGAGTGTATGCAGTATGAGCAGGTGAAAGGGCTCCCAAGCTTCCTTTCCCCATAGCCCTCCCAGCTCTGTGCCAAAGAGTGAGGGATGGGAGGATTAATAGGCAGTGATGAACCACTCTGGGTGTTATCCAGTGCTTTTCATGAGCAATCTGACCAGCTCCTTCCAGTAAAACCAAAGGGGATCAGTTTCACTGGTGTTAGCATTTCCCAGCTCACTGTCTTTTCTCCAAGCCAGCGGCCCAGCTGCCAAAACACCTCCCCTGTACTTAGCAGGGAGAAAGTTTTACAAGGGGAAGGTACACAAGCTGCTGTCAAATTTCTCCATTTTCATGCTCACAAGGAGCCAGTCCACCTGGTCACCAGTACAAGCTAGAAAAGCCTCAGGATTTCTCTAATGTATACCAGTTCTTGGGCCTGGAACAGTCAGAACACAACAGCCCAGCTCCTGCTCTTGCTGCAGTGGGAGCGGGGAGGTTTGTGCTGAGACAGCTATGCTAAATTTACCCCACTCTGGGACTGTGACGTGGAGTGAGCAGAGCAGGTTTTTTGGGCAGAAGTGCCAGGCCTGGGAGCTGCTGTGAGTTTTTCTGAGATTCTGGCAAAGCCCCAGAGTGGCTGACTCACTCCTCCTCTCAGGTCAGATCTTCACAGCTGTAACTCCGGTGAGACCAGCGGGTTATTTCTGATGCACACTGCTGTAGGATCACAGTCCAGTCCGTTGCCCTTGCTGGTGAAGGATGGCTTCTGTTTCCAGTGGGCCTCCTTTAGCTTTTACTCTAAAGCCACTCTGTAAGAGGGGAACCAGTGTGAAAAGAGTTTTTGCCGGAGATTCCCCATCTTGAGCTATTTGGTGACTTTGAACTTGTTGTAGTCAATGAACTTGTTATAACTAATGACCTTGTCCTTTCTAACTGCTGTGTACAGTATATAGATTTGTGATTTGTTGTTAGAGGTGACTTGGCCCTTGTGAGCTGTGCCAATGGATGCAAAAGCAGATTTATCCTAATTATATCGAACCACTGATTAACTTAGAAATCTAGCCTAGAGGTTCCTTAGCAGTGAATCATGCAGGTTACAAATAAAGTGCATGGGGAAAAAATGATAATGTTACCTGCATTTATTAGACTGAACAATTGCAAAGCAATAACCTTAACAAAAGAGGTTTAAAGAGTCCGGGTACCTTTCTTTGCTCTCTTCTTTTGCAGTCTGTTAATACCCTTCTGAAACTGTTGACTTAAACACCTCCATTCTGTTGTTTTCTGCATGTAATGACAAATCTGCTTTAGAAGGCTGAGCAGTGGCTGGCAAGGAGTCGGGTGCATGGAGGTTTCCAATTGCTAGCTTCGACCTGGCCTCTATTGTTGCCTGTTTGCAATAGATCAATTTGGTTGTGGAGCAGCTGCGAAATTGCAGCAGATTTTAGGTATCCATGTGAGTATCTGGACAATTCTCTGCATAGAATAATGTGTACCCTGTGCTCTGGGCAACACACTGTAATTAGTTTATAGAAGTTGTTTGTCTCTGAAGATCTATAAATACACATACATAAAACTATAAGGGAATAAACAGTCACATGCCTAAAGCAAATGCATTCTAATGCAGAAGAGCTTTATATGCCAATCACATTCCTCTGCCCAGAGTTGTTCCACTGCTAATCTTTCTTTCACTTCACGTCAGGATGACCAAAAATATTTACTTTCTTCATTCACATAAATAGACTAAAATGGATGGAGAATTTCCCACCGAAATCAAGGACATTCACCACTCAGTGACAAAAAGCTTCCACTCAGCCTGCGTTTGTCACCGTGCTCTCTCTTAGAGAAAGCAATGAAAGAAAATACAGAATAAACTCCTCAGGTTGAAGTATTGGTTCCTCTTGACAAATTTTCTTCAGTGATTCACTGGCATCACCTGATTACCCACAAGTCTAAAGCTTCATTTAACAAACTAACTTTGTTCCCCAACCTAGCCCTTCAACTTTTTTAAGTGACATTTTCTATGGAACGTTTATCCCATTCCTGCAGCGTAAGAGAAAAGACACAAAGCTGTGTTTCTTCCTGAGTGCTCGTTGCTCAAGTGGGTTCCCACCAACACACGGATACGGTGTTGACCACAGGCTGTCGGCTTCTGTGGGAAGGCGCAAAAGGAGCCCAGTGGATTTGATCTTATGCTAGAGGTAGGTGCAGAAGTGCCTGGGTGCACTGTTCTGATTCCGTGATTCTATGAAGGCCGGGGAACAGCGGGAGAGGAGAAGGCCCAGGGGAGGCGGTCCGTGCCCGGCGCCCCCTCGGCGGAGCTGTCCTTCAGCACCACGGCCCGGGCACGGGGAGCCCGGCGGGAGGAGCGGCTGGCAGCGCTCGGCTCGGCTCGGAGAAAGTGAGCACGGCGCTGCATTGCTCGGCCGGGAGTGAGCCGGGACGGCACGGCCTGACACAGCTCGGATCCAGCCAGCAATCCCGGCAGAGGACATGGAGGTGTCCGTGAAAAGGGGGGTGTGCAGGATGCGCGCGTGTGGGTGCAAAGAGGGAGCGCAAAGGGTTAGCAGGGGGAGTGTGACCGCGGAGTGCAAAAGGAGGAGGTGTGCGGGGAGGGGTGTGCAAGGTAATATGTGTGTGCAGAGGTTGTATGCCCAAAGAGGGTTGTGGGGCACCTGTAGAAAGGTGCATGCGGCAAGTGTGGCAAGGTTAGGGTGCACAGCGTGCGTGTAGAGTGTCTGTATAAGTGTATAAGGGGATCTATAAACCTACGTGTGTGCTGGGAGCGCATGCGATGGATGAGGAGTCTGCGGCGTGGTCTGCACGCACGGTGGTGTGCAACAACGCAGAAGTGTAAGGGAGGGAGATGGGGGTGTTGCGGCTTGCAGGACGAGCTGAAGGAGGGTTGCGTGTGCTTCGTGCGTGTGCAGGGCTCCGTGTGTGCGTGTCAGCGCAGAGGGACGCGAGTGCCGCCGTGCGCGGGGTGGGCGCAGGGAGCGCGGTGCCGCTGGAGCGAGTGCGAGTGTGTGTGTGAGCCCGCGGGTCCTGCGCTGCCAGCACCCGGCGGAACGGCCGGCAGAGCGGGAGGATCCCGGCCCGCCGCTGCCCGCCCTACGCCCGGTGAGTGCCGCCGCGCCGCGACGTGGGACCGGGGCAGAACCGGGAGGGGGGAACCGGGAGAATCGCGGTTTAGCGGGGACAGCCCGTGCTCGGGGCCGGTAGCGCGGGGCATGCAACTTTGCCGGGAGGACGGGGGGGTACCGGTGTGGCTGGGGCTGCTCCCCGAGGGGTTGCTGTGCCCTCCGTTCTCGTCCCGTCTCCCTGCGGCCAAGCACGGAGCCGGTGCCCGCAGAGACGCGCTGCGCTGCCCGGGCCACCCGCTCGTATCCGCGGCTCAACTAAGTTACCGAGAAGCCATTTCCGACAGGCAGTTTCCCTGGGAAAGGAAAATATCGGGGCTCGCTCTCACCCCTTTTCTATTCACCCTCTCTTGCAGGCGTGGTCCCAGGTAGACATGGCCGGAGTGCTCAGAGCAGTGTGGCAGGCTCTGCCCTGTTAGCCCCCGGGGAGGCTCAGCCATGAATTCCTCTCCCTCCACTCCCGGTATTCCCCCCAGCCTGCTCCAATTGTGGCAGGAGGAGAACCAGACCCAGGGCGGTTTCTGGAATGGAAGCCAGGAGCTGGGCTGGGAAGAGCTGGAGGAGATGCTGTTCCTCTTCGCCAAGGAGCCCATCACCATCAGCCTGACCGCCATGTACCTCGTGTCCTTTGTGGTGGGCTTTGTGGGGAACATCATGTCCATCAGGGTGCTGACGCGGAAGCGCCGGAGCCGGGTGTCCAGCCTGAGTGCCACCCGCAGCCTCCTCATCAACCTGGCGGTGTGTGACCTCATGGTGGTGTGTGTCTGCATGCCCATCACAGTGGGCAACCTCATCTACAAAGCCTGGGTGTACGGGGACTTCCTCTGCCGGGCTGTGCCCTTCATCCAGGCTGTTTCCGTCTCTGCCAGCGTTCTCAGCCTGACCGTCATCAGCGTGAACCGGTACTACAGTGTGCACAACCCGCTCAATGCCCGCTCCTTCTTCACCCAGAAGAGGATCCTCAGTGCCATCCTGGTGGTGTGGTTGCTGTCCTCAGGAATATGCATGCCCCTCATCTTCATGAACAGACGGGATGAGATTGGGGTAGTGGAGGGCTTGCCCCTGGTGTTCTCCATCTGCAGGGAGATTTGGCCTCAGGAGAGGCTCAAGCAAGCCTATAACTTTCTGCTTTTCTGTGCCCTTTACTGCCTGCCGGTCCTGTTCAACATGGTCATCTGCTTCCTGACAGTACGCAGGCTGTGGAGCCGCAGCAGCCAGCTGAAGGAGAGCAGTGCCCTGAACCGCTCGCTGCCAGCCTCCAGGCTGAAGATTCGCAAGAAGGTAGCCCAGATGGTGGTGGCCCTGGTCCTGCTGTTTGCCATCTCCTGGCTGCCCGTCTACCTGATGGACATCTGGATCGATTTCAACATCCCCAAGTCTTTGCAGGATGTGACTCCTTCTCCTTGGATCCTGCAGCTCAGACCTTTCGCCCAGTGGCTTGGCCTGAACAATTCCAGCCTCAACCCTATATGCTATTGTTTTGTTGGGAACCTCTACAGATCAGCCAAGGAAATGAAGAGCAAATACCACCAAAGAATGATCTCTCTCTTTAACTTCTCTCTGTCCGAAGGGACAACCCGTTCCTCAGTCCCAGAGCTGTTCTCCTACCAGAGCCCAATGGAGCCTGCAAGGAAAGGACGCTCTGCTACACCTACCATGGGCAAGAGGGCCCAGGGAGACCCTGGCACTAAGAACAAGGGTGGACACTTGAAGTCTTGCCAGCACCCACCTCTGAACACTGTCTCCAGTGAGAACACTTCCTTATGATTCTGCTCAGGAAGTGCACCTCATTTCCTCCTCTGCATTTAAGGACTCTTAAAAGGTCTTCACGAACCAGGCACATTAATGACAGAAAAAAAAACTTTCTTCTAAGCACTCCCACCACCAGCTCAAAAATCCAGACAGGGAAAGAAGAGAAGAACATGTGGAAAATATAACATATTTTAACTCAGATCAACTTTTAAGACAAACGATTTCCACTGGGGACAACCAGCTGCACAACATCTTGCCCAACAGGCAGAGCAGCTCCCTGATGGGGAGGCTCTCCTCTGCAGCTTCACCTCCCAAAGCAACAGCAGAGCCACTGGGATGCAGCAGCAATTTGACTGCTTGCTGCTGCTTGTCCTGTGCTGATAGCAAGCAGCCAGGACAGGCACTCTGATGCAAAGACGTCAGCTGTCATCACAAATAGTGAAGAAATGCTAGGAACAGTATCATAAAAAAATTAGTGGGGGATTTCACACACTTTATCACTTTGGATTTCATTGCCTGACCATATTGTTTCACTACACCGTACAAATAAATTCTCCTGATGTGAAGAGATGGTGCCAGAAGTGCTGAAGCAACCATTGCCACTCCACTTCGGTAATTCAGAAGGGAGAATATGGCCTTGGAGGTGATGTAGAAAATGCAGTAAGAAAATATTTGTTGGGTATCAGCTCTCTTTTTCTTACAGTTATGTTACTGTGCACGGAGTGGAAAGAACTGGGCTTCTATTAACATGATTTGCACTTGAAAAACCAGCTCTTTCTCAGCTGTGTCCGTACCAAACAAAGTCATTGGCATGTGAAAATAAAAATAGGAAGTGTTTTACAGCTAATAAAATCAGAAGCAAATAATGCAATGCTATTTGTCTGGGAAGGAGAGAATCAAAGTGCTTTCCCTCTCTGAGGATCAGAAGTAGGTTAAAACTTATTTCTTCCACCATATCTTTGGAAAGAGGCCTTTGTAAATAAATGCTATATTTTTATTACATTAGCATTGAAAGACCTCACTAAAGCTTAGGAACCCTATTGCAATGAACATCTGTGTTTGTAAGGAAACCTTTCTCCCAAAGATCTTGGAATGAAAACACATCAGACCAGGCAACAGGTGAGAGGGAAAAGCAGCAAGCTGTGACCCACAAGGATGGAAGGAACACAGATCAGCCCCTGCTCTGTGTCTGCACGGGGCTGTGCATAAGGGGCTGTGGAAACGTTGGTGCCACGGTGCTGAGCTCCGGGTGGGAGCTGCAGGGAGAAGGCCTTGGGCAGCCCAGGTTGGGGTCTGCATCTCATGGGACTTTGGATGATCATGAGCTTCCTTATTGCTGAACAGTGAAATGATGTCTGGGGAAATAGAGGTCACAGTGCACATCCTCTTGCCTTTTAGGGCACCTTTTGCTCACACGAAAGAATAAAATAATAGAGGTCAAATATAGCCATGCTTGACAGCAGGATTTCCACCTTTTTAATGATTGTTAACAAACATTTTACGTGGCTAATTATCCGCTCAGAAAACAAGAGATTCCTTTTAAATGCAGCACCATCCGCAATTTGTATTCCCTCTTTGTGTGAAGGAGAAAGAAATTACAACAGCCAGCTTTACTTTGCGTGAGGAATGTCTTTTATGTGTTTTGGCAGATGAGATCATCTGCATTTCTGCAGGTGGTATAGGAGCGTTACCCCCTGCTCGGTGTTTTAGCAGCTGGAGAGGAAAACCTGTGAAGATTTTATTTTCTCTTTCAAGGCACATTTTTAGGGCTGGCACAATGTGCTGGGCTGAGGAGCAATGTCAGCTTGCTGCAGATGCCTGCTGCCCACAGACGAGATGTGACGGTGCTGAGACCTCCCCACCTTGCCCCAACCAACATGTTTAATCCTGTTCTGAATAAACTGCAGTGAAAGGGACAAGGAAATGCTGGCCCTGTTGCATCCCACGTGGCAGGCAGCTCTGAGGATGGCTGGATCAAATGATGCCATCAGAGAGGCAAGAAACCCACACTGACAAAGCCTCCCATTGAAATTTTATTGCTTCCTCAGCTCATGAGCTGTCTCCTGGATCCCACCCTGGAGGTCCCTCTGGCCTCCATAGAGACCCAGTGGGGCTGTAGGTTCTCCTGGAGGTTCCTGTGCCTTTTCCTCCTGACAGCAAATGCCCAGGTTCTTTTCCAGCCACACAGACCTCCAAGACACACCATGACAAATACCCCTCCTGCTGCACAGGGCTATCTCTTCACACTCTTCAATGTACTGTTTTTCAGTCTCGTTCAGTGTTCATTTTCCTATAATAAAGACGAACTGCTCAGTTGAACTCCTCTTGGTCTCCTTCTGTCACCCCTTCTCCAGCTGCTTCTCCCCTGTTTGCTCTGCAGAGAAATGTCCCCACACCTCTTCACTGTCCCTGCCCAGTGGTCAGTTTCTCCCAGTCTATTTCCTATTCCCTTCTCTGATTCCAATCCTGGTGCAATCTGCCCCTTTTTGCATTGCTCAAGGAGCCCTGGCTTCTTTTACCCAGCAGCTGCCAGGTAATGATGGATTTTGGCCACCGTCACCTTGGGGTGACATCAGTGCAAATGAGGAGTGGTGACGTCAGTGCAAAAGGCACTGCATCCCGTGAGCAGCTCTGGTGGTGATTCCATTAACCTGAGCCAGGCTGTGCAGCACAGCAGTGCCTGTGTGTCTCATGTGGGCTGAAATCTCTGCTTCTTGGGAATCAACTTCCCCTCACACCCCAACTGATAAAACACATGACATTTATGCCCAAAAAGACATGGAGGGTCCTCCAGGCCATGCAAGCATCTCATTGTGGATGTACTCATAGGCATTCAAGGTCTCGTGGCCCTTTGGGAAATGGGAGCAGACACAGCTCTGGGTGGTGAACAAGGATGGTTTCCTCAAAGGAGCCCAAAGCAAAAGCCTCACACTTGGTGTGCGGTTAAGGAAATGTGTTTCTCTCTAAATGCACCCAGACAGACTGGAAATGGGAATTTGAGATGTCTCGAAGACAATGTTTTCCCTCAGCAGTGCTGCTAATGCATCTCAGTCCCACTCTTACCCCCATGGGTCCTCCCTTTCCTCTTTGCCATCCCAGTCAATACAAGCATTTTACCACTCCACCAAAATAGCATATTTAAAACAGCTTCACTTGAATCCTTTTGCTGCTGTATGGACTTACAGGTAGCCACTATTTGCTAGCTCTTGCTGGGAATGTCCCGTGGTCTCCTCTTGTACTGTCAGTATTGTCTCAATAATGCTATGGATTTATTCTCTGCCTGTGAACCACTGGAGAGAGAAATAAATAAATAGAGCCTTTCATATGAGGCATCACAGAGGCATGTAAAATCATGACTGGTATGTAGCACTCATATGGAGAATGATGAATCACTCCTTATAATAATACACCCCAGGAAGCCAATGGAATGATGAGGTGCATGCAGAAAGGCAAGGCAGCCCCTCGTGCCCCACTGCCAGCAGGGCATGTGCTGAGCTGGGAGCAATGTGAGAGGCTCAAGAGGAGACAGGAGAGTTCCCAGCAAAAAGGGCCATTGGGGACTATGAGTAGCAGTGGTGCAATATGTAGCAGAAAGGGTGCTGTGTCCCTAACCTGTAACTTTAAGTCCTTCCCAACACTGCTCCTGACTTAGCATGGGAAGCAGGATGCAGGGCTCCCTGCAAGTTAGGATCATAGAATCAGAAAGGTTGGAAAAGACCTCTGAGATCATCTAGTCCAGCCATCAACCCATCACCACTATGCCCAGGGCTGGACCATTCCCTACAGTTACTTCTACATCCCTATGCAAAAAAAAAAGAAAAAGAAAAAAAAGTATTATATATAAAGACCTACATTAATCTGAGTCCTGTTTTAAAGAGCAGAAGGAGAGCAGAGGCTGATTTCAGATCAGGCATAAATTGGTCAAGAGTAAAACTGCCCAGGACACAACCCCCCGGAGGTAGGACACGTCCTTGCTGACACAACACTGAGAAATGCTCACACAGCCACTTGCAGAACAGCACCCGAGGAGTCCCAGCAGACACACACAGTGCCCTTCTCCAATGCAACAAACCAGCAACAGCAGCTCCAGCCTGCTTTTAGCTTTCATCAGCCCTCCTGGGGGGTCAGCACTTTGTTGCAACAATCCTGAGCATCCCAGAGAGAAGAATTTCCTCTGAAGGGAAATTCCTGCCTGTTGGTGCCTTGCATATATCCTTTTTAGTAAGGGCGGTGAGGCAGTGGCACAGGGTGCCCAGCAAGGGGATGGTGCCCCATCCATGGAGACACCCGAGGTTGGGCAGGATGGGGCTCTGAGCAGCTGATGGAGCTGTGGGTGTCCTGGTTCATTGCAGGGGAGTTGGAGTAGATAGCCTTTAAAGGTCCCTTCCAACTCAAACCATTCTGTGATCCTATGATTCTATCTCATACACTGATGTTGGGATTCAACATAGGTTGGAATCTGGCTGTTGAGTTGTCCACGCCACCAGCAGCCCCAGGCACAGCTCCACTGCCTCCTTCCACACCCCAGCACCTCTCATACACCAAAACCTGAGCTGTCCCGGCTCAAAATAACTAAAGGAATGGGGAGAGCACAGGAGATGTTTGGGTTTCTGTCACACTGCAGTGTCCTTGTTGTGGAGAAGCAGAGAGTGGAAGTTTTCCAGGGAAAGTCAGCGCAGCTCAGTTAACCTCTGTGATTATATTCAGCATAAAAATAAAGTCCTGGAGACTGCTGGAAAAACAAATGAGAGCAACTGCGAGCAGGCACAGCTAAGGAGACCACCTCAGCCCTGCAGGAAAAAGGCAGCACACACAGCAGCGCTGCTTGCCTGGCAGACACAGGGCTCATGGAAGGCTTTCCAAACCCTATGGAAATGAATGGTGAGTTCAGTCCTGGGCACAGGGGCTGCAGTGGGTGCTTCTTCCACCTGCTAAAGGCCTTCAGGCAAAGTCCCAGCACTCAGAGCCAACACGAGGCCACGTGAGGTCAGCACAGCAGTGCTGCTGCTCCCAGTCATCCCTTACAGCCCACAGCGGTGGCTCCACGTGTCCTAATTTAAGGTCTGCACTCTTAGCTTCAGTCAGATGGGAAAACCTGACTTGGGGCAGAGGGTGAAGCAAACATTCTATTTGGAGAGGAGAGGATGGTGCTTTCTGCCTTACATGGGTACCGCTGGAAAAAGGTTGTCTCATAACTTTTATTGCATTAATATTTTATTAAAATAATAATTAAAAAAATATATATTTCAGCAGTAAGGGTGGATTTAGCACTTGCAAAGAGCATTTTTTGAAGGGAGGAATTCGGAGCAAAGCCCTCCTGCTTGTTGTCTCTGGCTGATGGCTGCAAAGCCCCTGAAACAGAGCCCACAGTGTGGCTGTGGAGGTAGCTCAGTGCTGGCAGAGCAGGGGCTTGTTGTCACTGTCTGAGAAGGGGACACGCCATGGAGATGCAGTGTGACTCCTGATTTCAGCTATTTCCTATGTCTGATGTTTTCCTCTTGCACCTTTGCACCCTGAATGAAACCATTGGCTCATGTTGCTAGCTAGGGCAAATGTAACCCAAGGAGAACATATTTTTAAAAATACATACGAAATTTCTGCAGTTGAGCTTTGAAAAAATCCAGGAAGGATCAATGTGTCCTCATGTGCCTCACTCTGTCTCTCTGAGTTTTTACGACAACAGGCAGACACTGCAGAGCACAGAACGCCGTGTGCAGGGCAGGATAGAATAGCCGGGCCTCAATCATTCCTTTATCAGACATACCTCTCCCAACTGCAGCCCTGTGCTGGGCTCTCTGGGTCCGGTCTGCGGAGAAGTGAGCAGGCAGCACTGGCTGTACTACAAAGCAGGAGCACCCTGGGGTGTTGGTGCCTGTCTGAGCAGCACCCCCAGCTCCACACCGAGGAGGATGGATGAATTGAAGCAGCCATTTCGGATCCTCAGCAAGGCTGAGCATGAAGAAGGCAGGGTAATCACAAGCTGGAGATGCCCCAGCACCTCTAGGTGGCTTCATAGCTCATCCCTGCCCCACATGCTGCCCACTCTTTGCCTATTTCCATTTTCCACTTGAGGTTATTGCAGTCAATCTCCGCTTTCCTCAGCCACTCGCTAACAAGACTGGGGCTGATGAATTAAAGATCTGTGCAGAGGGATGTTTAGGCAGATGTAGCCCTCACCTGGTGTTTGAGAGGCACAAGCTGTTATTTCACACTGTGAGGTAGGAAAAAGTGGGAAAACATCCAGGAAATAACCGAAAGAATAAAAAAGAGAATGTAAGAGAAGCAAATCCAGACAGCGAGATGAAACTATCTTTAAGCAATTACTGGGGAAGAAATAGAGCTGCCAAGGATATTAGAGCTCTCATGCACCTGCTAATCTGTTCTGATAAAGGTCTGACCAGCTCAGCTAAGAACACCATTAAATCTGCAGTAATCAGTGCCAGAGGCAGCCCAAGGGCTCAGCAGCCCCAGGAAGGCCATTTCCAGCAGGGATGTGCACAGCCCACAGCAGGGATGTGCTGCACACCCCTGGGATGGCATCACATCACCCACATTTCCTAAGGCTCCATCCAGCACTTCTGAATTCTAACATTGTTCTTTCAGGATCTGCGTAGCGTAGGGGAAAACAAGAAGTTTCTACGTGGCCTCGCAGCGTGGATCAGGGATCAGTATTTAGAGCTGACTCACAAAGCCTCCACTACAGCTGCCATGTTCTCCTTCCAAAGCCAACAACCTGGCGAGGCCCCTGGCAGAAATACATCAAGAATATGCAACAGGAAGAGGAAAGGAGCAAAAATTCTCCTAAACCCTGTAGGTGCAAAGCTTCAAACTGCCTCTCGGTGAGCCGGAGTGGAACAAGCATCACAAGTCTGTGTGCAGCCTGGAGCCCATGCCAGGACAGGTCAGGGCTGTCAGCTGGGCACGGATGTGTGTGTCTGACAAGGCGATGGGAGGCTGCCTCCCCCGCAACGTGTCCGAGCCTCCTTTGTGGCTGGAGACGTTATCTGCTGCCTGAAAGCACACAGGCTGCCTTCCTTTTCATTGCCTCTCCACCAGTGTTGACTACAGCCGCATTTCTTCTGATTTATACCAGCAGAAGCTCAGAGCGAAGCCCACAGCGAGCAAAGTGCTGTCAAGGTGAGGTTCCTGTCACATCAGCTGCCATAATTCCATTGACTTAATGAATCTACACCTAATTTACAAGTCAGAGCCAGATCCAGCACCAGCAGCTGAGTATAACGGTGCCATTTTTATATATTCAAATTTATACCTGAAATAAACACCATGTTAGATCTTCCCAACAGGTCTGAACTGCAGTGTGTTCCTATTTCTTTCTGCAGAAGGGTGAAATCTCTTTAATATTTTGAGATAGCCTTCATGTCTCAGTGCTGAAGGCTTTTCAGGGTCTCTAATAGGCAGCTGTGTCCTACAGCCATGGGCTGTGGGGGCTGAGTGCCCTTCCTATGGAGGTGGGTTCCTGGGCCCAGCCCAGCATCCTGACGAGGTGCAGTGGAAATTAAGATAAAGTAGAAGAAATAATGCATTTCCTTCCATAGTGGCTTTTCTTGTATACTCCTGGAATAAGCAGAGGTGTGTGATATACCTCCCTGCCAATAATGGGGATCAGGACAGCTCAGTCCTGTGTGATCACAGGTTCTGAATAGAGATTCATAGCTTAACCAATATCACACCACAAGGATGGGCAATTCCAGACTGTGGAATTGTAAGACAGATCCAATGCTGACCCGCATCCCCAAAGAGAAACCATCCATCCACAGCATGCAGCCTTGTGCCTGTGACCGTGAGCACAGTGCAGGAAGGCTATGTAGGGTGGGAAAGTCTCTACTCTAAAATGAAATAACAAAATTCTCTTCTTAATCTCATCTCCCATATTCCCTTTCTAGGCAGGATGGCCCAGAAGCCAGAAAGCTGACATAATTGTCATGGAAACAGCAAAACTTTTGTGCACAGCACGATGCCAGAACTGGAAGCCAGAACTCCTAGCAACAGCAAGCAACTCATTCCTGAACCTTTCACTCCATCGAGCAACCAATGAAACCTGGGAAAGCAGGGGTGGTGGGGGTGCAGGGGTCCAGGTGCTGGCAATGGAGCAGCTCCATCTCCTTGCCCTTTTCACTGCCCTCTTTCCCATGGGGAAAGTTCTCACTCCCACTTGGGTCGGCCATGAGCTTGCAATGCAACCCAACAGCCAGATCTTGAATTTCTTACCTGCAGACCTGAGGCTGTAAAACAAAGCACAAAACCAGAGAGGCAGCCAGAGGTGTCATTTGCTGCCTGATCTTGTAGCACAGAAATATGGCCAATAACCCCAGCACTGCTTTCTGCATATGGAAGTGGCTGGAGAAAAGCCCCAGGGCATAGCACTTCACAGGGAAGGTCTCTACCCCACTCAGTGGGTGCAGAGATTTGCTCTGCTGGTGAGAAGGGCTCTGGAGGAGTGAGAAAAGCAGTGTTTCGTTTCTGTTTGTAAGCCTGAGCATGCTTGGTCAAGAAGCTTTTGCCCATGGGAAATGTTTTGATAGATTATTGCTGTTCATGTTCTTTTCCCCCAAGTTCTTTCTCAACTGTGAGAAAAGTTAAGCATTACATTTTTATTATCCCTTGGCAAGCTGTGCTGGAATAAAAGAAATCTGCAAATAAAGGGGAGAGACTATGGAGTGTGACCATGAATTGGATACATATAGAATTGAGAACAGCTTGGATGCTGAAGCAGTGAGAAAGAATGTAAAAGTATCCATACATGAGTGTACGTGTGCTAGGAGTAGCTCCGAGATCCAGATAGCCAACCTGAATTGACCTTATTATGAATGATTATGAATTCTGAATTTACCTCATCCTTTGTGTCTTAAAATCATAGAACTGTTGAAGTTGGAAAAGACCACTAAGATCATCCAGTGCAACCATAAGCCCAGCATCATCTGCAGTGCATGAGATCTGATGTTCATCCAGTGGTGGGAAGGACAGTGGGTTTTGACATTCCCTGCTGTCCCTTCCACGGCCCTTGCAAAGGGAAAACATCAAGAGACTCTCCCCGTGCATCTCTCATGCACCAACCTGAGCTTGAGTTGACTTGCCCCAATCCTTCCACCCCTGAGGAGGTGCTACATCCCACAGCACCGCAGGGCTTAGGTCTGGAAAGGGATGAGTTGGAGCTGTAGGACACCCCTGCAAAGACTGAGCCCCCAGAGGAAAGCTATCTGCATACATCTGGAAGCGTAGAGATTTAATTTGTCCTTTCTTTGCTGCTTAAATTATACAAATGAGATGGCGTTTTTTTTTCTTGCCTTATCCCCAGAGAGTCAATGCATTAAACAAAACATTAAAATATACTCACAATCACGGAAATTCTCTCATATATATTTATAATCTCCAAATTACTGGCATTAATGCAGAGGTAGCTCCTATGTGCTTATCTCTTCTCCCCGCTTATGTACCCAAAATATACAGCACAAGAAAGATAAACACATTGAAACTACCCATCCATTAACACATCTGCCACCCAGAAACAAATGCAAGGGACGCATTTTCAAAGGGAAGCAGAGAAGAAGGAGACAAACACAATTACTGCAATGTGTCTCCACCACTGTCTGATCATTAGAGACGACGATAAGGGAATTAAGCATCGCTCCAGAGCCTCCGGCTGCTTGGTGGCTGTTTCCAGCATGAGAACCACTAAGAGCAGAGTAAGGGCAAGGTGGGAAGTGGGCACACAGCTGTGTGCAGAGCAGGGCTCCCCAGTGGTGCTGGGGACAGCTTTCCTCCAAATATTTCTGAACTTTAAGGCAGGGAATGCTCTCCATTACACTGGCTCAATGACCTGGCTTATTAAAAAGGGTTCAGCCTCCACCTCCCACTTCATGCTGATGCTCTGCACCGAGGGCTGTGTGCGGCCAGCTTGATTTGTGGGCACCCCCACAGCACTCAGCCTCACTGGCAAATTCAATCAACCGCCCTCGCAGGAATCACTCCCACAGCCACACAGAGTGCGAGGGATGTTATTGGAGTGTCCAGTTGTGAAAACCTGACCTTCATCCTCAATAACTTAGCGCTGTGAAAGCCGACTCCTCTGACATTAGTGAGACCGACTGCTGCTTCCCCAAGACGCATTGACGCCAAGCGCACCTTGAGTGTGCATTAGTAATAAGTTACTGCAGGTGCCTCTCAGTTTCTTCAGTCAAAAAGCAATCGCCCTCCTCCCTTCCCCATGGCAACCGGGGTTCTGTAATCACCTCATCACCTATTCCAAATTGACGCTGAAACACACGTTCCCAAAGACAGAGAGCTCTGGTCTCCATTAAACCGCAAATATTTGTTACTGCTCAGACAAAGCACCTTCCAGTCTGCCTCCGGATAGACGTCCCCTTCTCCATTTGAAGGATGGTGGGATGGGAAGCGTGGAGGAGGTCAATATTTAAACAGCCTGCTAAAGGAAAACTGTGCTCTGAGAGCCGGAAAGCCAAATGCTCTGCAGGTGAAACTTCCAACAAAACCAACAAACAAAGGATCAGGAATGAAGTATTGTGCTTTGGCTGTCGGGAGGCCTCCTTTCACCTTTTGTTTTCTGGCTTTGGCAGGCAGGTTGACAGCCTGAATTGCCACAGCATTTATGCTGCACAGAAGGTATCTTAATTTTGAAGCCAATGCAACAGGAGACATCTAAGCCAGAAATAGAGATCACCATTTGTTCTTCCGTTGTCATCTGCAATGGCAAGAAAGCAGCTGCCCTGACAGCCAGGCAGAGGGAGAGCCGGGGCAGATCCCAGCGCTCACAGACACTGTGAGATCCAGGATTTGACCTCCAGGTGTGAGCAACGATGCTGTGTGCTCACAACTTTCCTTCTCCAAAACCATTTGCTCTGTGCAGCCTTTCCAAGACTTCCTGTACAGACAGGACAAAATCGAGGCTCTGCGTTTTGCTCCAGAAGTACAACAATAAATAAACTTCAGGGTGATCGTGTGAATTCAAAACTGAAGGATATGAATTTCAGGCTTTTTTTTCCTAAACGTTTGTACTGTGTAAGTCACACTAGTTTGAAGGCATACAGGGAAATACAGGAAAACTGGGCAAATCAAGGTATAGATCATTGGGGCAATATTCAGTACGAGGAGGAAAGGCAACGATTCTTCGAAGAGGAGGAAGGATGGGAATTCTGACGGACAGCGAGGAGTGCGCGGCTCTTGACGGGAATATAAAAAACCTCCGGATAAGAAACCGCGCACACAAACACGTTGCTTCGTGGCACCATCTGCTGGGAGAGAGCAGGAACGGCCCAGAGCAGGAGGCACAGAGGCTGTTTGCTGCTTCCAAGAGGCGCAGGTGAAACGCGGAGCGTCAGCCCCTGAATGATGTGAAGTTACACACAGCCGTAACAAGGAGGGGCCGGGTTGGAGCTGAGAAATTGCTTGATCCTCGCCTAAGTTTCTTGCAAGGCTGCTTTCGGTTCCATGCTTCATACATTTGGTATCTGGATTTAACCTCCAGGGCCACATGTTGCCGTGGTTCTTGGAGAAGTAATAACCTCCTCTGGGACGTCGGTGCAAAGATCTCTAAGATGATATGGAATTCAGAGAAAGTCCTGTGTCTTCCAGCAACAGCTCAGGGTTCCATCCCACCCCCTGATTGTGTGGCTCAGCCGTTCAGTAAGCATCTCCATTTGAAGAGCAGTGGCAAATTAAAAATCTTCTTGAAAAGAATCCAGCATTTAAATCAGCCTCTGGACTCTCTCAAGAAAGGCCATTACGCTTAATTCCCATTCTTCTGCAGCATATTTCAGATAGACAAATGGAGAGGGCTTTTTTTAGAACTCAGCTTTGAAATCCTGCTGATGCCTCAGCAGAATCAGTGCCTCACATCCCCAACTGCTAGAGACTGCAGCAGTGTGCCTTGAGGAAGAGGAAGGGGATTCACACAGGAGTTTCTGATGGAACAAAGGTGGATTGTTCTCATCAACATAATGAGAGAATCTCCGTTCCATCTAAACAGAACTTAAATTATTTATAGAGGGGCCACTTCAGCCACTAATTCTGCAAGAAAATTCTGGATCCCACCCCATTTCCCAGCTGGAGATAAAGGCAACTTGGAGATGTTCCCATGACTCTGTAGTGATTTTGAACAGCAGCTCCTCCCCACACAAAGCCCAGTGTCTCCTGCAGGTCAGCGATGTGGATTCCATCCCTTCTGTCAGCTTCCATTTATGGGGAGAAAGACCACATCTCTGCTGTGAGCTGCACTCTCTGCTATCAGAGCTTGTAAAGCAAACAGCAGAACTGCATTCTGCACGACCTCATAAACTGCAGAATAATGCTAAAATTGAACGTGGCAATGGCTCTGCTTTGGCTGCAGCCACCACTGAGGACCTGTTCTGCAGTTTTGTTCATTTTGTTTTTAAGAGCATCAGAAAGCTACGACTGAAGATTATTTGTGTATCTGCTACAGTGGAGCTTTGGTACTTTGCTTTTAAGATAAACAAAGCAGCACAAGCCAAACTCCACGGCGCTGCATTTTGCAAACCAGAGGAATATAAATGAAGGGCTTGAAACAACGCTTTGCCAAGGATGCAGGGCCACTACACAGCGAGGTTTAGTGACATATACTTCATCATGCCAATCAATAAAGTAATTGGAATGTTTCAGGTTTTCCTTTCAGGTTTTCCTTTTCATTAGACACAAATATTAGATGCATACTTTCAAAACACTTGAAGGTTGCAGCTCTTAAAATGACACAAAGCTCTGAGCCTTCTCAGGCCCTTTGTACTTCTCGGGTCTGTTGGGGCACTTAGGAGCCATTAGTCACCCACTGGCATATTTAGGGAGCTAATGGCCTTGAAAACCCGATCCTTGTGAGCAAAAAGCATTTGGTTGTATGGGACGCGTGGAACATCAGAATATTGGGCAGTGCAAATACACAGTGGCAAGAGAATGTGTACATAATTGCCTGTCCTCGTGTGTGATGCCATGATGGTGTTCACTGCTGATGGCTCTCCAGCTCCCAATGAGCCTCACGCATAGCAGACCCAAAGTCTGGGCTCCTGTATCACTCAGCACTCTGAAAATACTGATGTACTTCCCAAGTTCCCCTGCAGACTGCGGCTGGGATTCCCAGACCGGGCACTAGATGGCAAAGCATCCTGAGAATGGGGATTTCACGTCTGCG
Source organism: Lagopus muta (assembly GCF_023343835.1). Taxonomy (NCBI): domain Eukaryota; kingdom Metazoa; phylum Chordata; class Aves; order Galliformes; family Phasianidae; genus Lagopus; species Lagopus muta. Next base: position 12,146,365 of record NC_064447.1, read on the forward strand.
TTGTCCCCTTTGGGAGGACTTACGGGAGGTTTGGGGCGTTTTTCAAACTCCGTTCCAAATAAGGAATTGGCGAATGTAAATGCACGGAGCCCAAGAGAGATGCGAGTGAATTTGTATTCCCCTCCTACCTCCAGGCTGAGGAATTTGTGCACAAACGTCTGACGCTGTTTCCATCGTGGCTGCTCCCCCACTGACAGACTGTGGCCATAGTGCTTCAAATATGCAAGCGCTGCACTGCTTCAGGAGAGCTTTGCTGCTAAGGCAGGCACGCTGCTCCCTGCAATGGGCACAGCAATGTGCAGCACGTGAGCCCTAGCGCCTCCAAAATTATGTAGGAATCGCTGAGCCACCGGGGCTGCTACACAGGGCATAGAGATGTGGAACTCAGCCCTGGGTGGCCTCCCCACATCTCTGTCCTTCACCCTGAAAGGCTGCAGCCCCATCCATGCAGCGCAACCCACAGCGCTTGTCACACAGAGGGAGATGCCCACTGCTCCTCACTGCACGTGGGGGATTCAGCAGATTTAGGGACGAGTGAGTGACAGATCCCCACTATTCATCCACCAGGTTCCTGTGCCAAATCCCACCTCAGCACACCACTGCATGGCTTTGATGCTACACAGAGCAGCTGCTTCTCCTGGGACAGGCTGATATAGCGTGACGGCAGCACGCTGGGCACGATGGCATAGGGCATCCTGCATTTCCCCGAGGTGCTCATTGCCACCATCCTTATGACAGCAAGCCAAAGAGCAGTGTCACCATTCCACTTATGGACAGCATCACACGGTGATTCGGGACCTCAGAAGCCCTCCAGCCATGTATTTCATGTGCAGTAGTCTCACCTGTGCACACCTGGACCTCACCTGGGATGCTGTAAGCTCTCCTCTCCCCCCCAGGGTCGGTGTCCTTTGCTCACCAGGTTCTGTGCCTGCTGGAGAGGTTTACTCCTATGTGAAGGCATTGCAAAAGGATCCCAGTGCCAACCACACTGCTTGGCAAACAGAGGGGAAAATGTGTTAAAAAATGAGACTTCCGTGCATGTTCTCTGTCTGGAATCTGCCCGCAGAGCAACTCACATTTCTCAAAGGGAGCCATTATTTCAAACTATTTGCTGAATAACTTCAGAGCGTAATTGCAGGGCTGAAGCTCTCCTGCAAACAATTCCTGAGGACATCCGGGTGGCTGTGGCTCTGCTCAGCCCTCTCTCTGTGTTCCTTAGTTGTGCGTGGATAAGCCCTGATTCAGGCAGGAAGGGCAAATAAACCTGTTTACAAAATCTTGACCATAAGAAAAAAGAAAGGCAGAACCTTAAAATTCCATGCTTCTAACATAACTGTGGCTGAAATAGCCTGACAGGGAGAACAGAGCAGCTCTGGACTCCCACACACCTGGTGCAGGGCTCTGTTTGAGATATGCATTTCCGATTGCCATTCATTAGGTCAAATAAGGAGTCCTCTATCTGCCCTGGTGTCCAAACAGAACTGAGTCCCCAGCAGAGGGATGGGAGGAGCTGCCTGCAGAAGTGCTGGGCTGGGTACCAAAGTCATCATTCAGGCCCCATTTCCTGCTGAAATCATGAAATAATAGACGTCCAATTAAGTGGTAAAGCAAAATGCATAGAGAAGTATTGCTTACAGAGAGCTGGCATAATGGGAATATTTTACGTGCCTGGGCTTTAGATAACCTATTTCTATTCTCTCCCTTGCTGCCCTTGGGGCTCCTGAGAGAATGTTATCTTCTTGAAATGACTTTTCTCCTCCAGCACCTCAAGTCCTCTCCCTGCTTCACCAGGGCAAACGACCACAACTGCTGCTAGACTAAACACAGGCCGAATGGCTGGAGTGAGAGGCCAGGTTATCTGACACAGGCTGCAGCCCTGAGGCGTGGGTGTCCTGCTGTGGTTGTCTCCACAAGGTGCCTGTGTGGGAACAAGGGAAACAGCACGGGGAACCAACATCTCTGCATGAGATGTGCAGCGAATGGAGGTGCTCAATGGCTCAGTGCCTCCTTGCTTCACAATTCATTTCACCTGCCACGTAATCACAGCCCAAAGCAGCAAACAACCCAAACCATTGAATTGTTGCAGCTGATAACCTACAATATGCTTTCTGTAGTTCCTGGCACCTGTCTGGCCCAAGAACATTCCCAACGCTCAGGAAGGAGCCATCACCCCAGGACAACCAGAGGCAGAGAGTGCAGTGACTCACTGAGCATCGGGGTGTGACCAGGGAATGGAAAACCCTTTGTGTCGATTTCTGAGAACAGAGAGAACTGCAAATGCTCAGGAAAGGAAACAGAGGCAGCCCAACACACTGCCACATGTAGAGCTTGCATCAGACTGCTGCTGAGGCAGTCCAGGCCCACAATCAACAGAGGGTTTCCTATTCCTTCTCTTTTGTTCTAAAGTCTCTCGTTTTGAGAAGCCTCTCTTTATCTGCAGACAGCTTTGCTGGGGACAAGCGTGGGGTTTGTCACTAATGGGAAGGGAGCCCTAAAAGCTGCTGAAGGAGGCACTGCTTTACCATTTTTTAATTCAGCCCCAGTGCCCTGACCCTAGAGAGCTGTTTTTGTAGCATGAGCAAAACCACCCCTGTGCCCCCTGTGGAAAAGAAAATGATGCAAGCTGTGGGGATGCAGCTCCAAGCTAGAAAAATCTCACAGCTCCAGCAACCTCGATGGAGCTGTGGTGGCAACATGGTTTTATCTCCCACTGGGAGCTGTTGCAGAGAGCTCACAGGGATGCAGGTGGCCCTGAGTCTGGCTCTGGAGGTGATGACAAACCCCAGAGCACAGGGGGGTGAGGATGCTTGCCTTCCCCTCTGGAGCTGCCCTGGGAACGTGGCACAGCCCCAGTTCTCAGCAGTGGGAGCCTGGTGCAGGTGCAGCACCGCAGTGAGCAACCAAAAAACACTGCGGGACAGCCTCTTCCTGCCCCTTCCTGACCTCATCCTCTCTCAAAGCAAATGTGCTTCTCTTTCAGGGGGGAGATATCCTCTGTTGCTGTGGGCCAAACAAGAAAAGGAGAAAAACAAACAGCCCCAGCTCCCGCTATCTCTGGGAAGCTGTCTGAGAAGGGTTGGGAAGAGCACTGTCTGTGCCACGTCCTCCAGCCCTGCAGCTGGGCAGCAGCAAGCTGCAACACCGCCAGCACCAGCAGTGCCTCACCAGGTCAGGCAAACGTGTGCATCTTCCCCATTTTATAGGGAAAATATTGACTTGGCCTCCAGGCTCAGCGCTGTGCAAAGACGCAGGATCATAGAATTATTAAGGCTGGAAAAGATCACCAGCCATCAACCCATCACCACCGTGGCCACCAAGCCACATCATGAGACACCACGTGACATCCTGGAGGTCAGTACAGGCAGCTGCCCTCCCAGGAGGCAGAAGGTCAGACGATAAGAGAGGAGCAGGTTGCGTTGGTCCTCCAACACGTGGGCCCCATCCCAATGGGACTCCTGCCACCACTCCCAGTACCACACAGATCTACATGGAGCCACAGTGGGGCAGGGAGAGCACTTTGCCTGCAGACACACAGCAGGGATCACTGCTGCAGAGTGGTAACAGCTTTGTCCAAAGCAAACACCAGCAAGAAAAATACATCATGAAAACAACAAGCTCAGAGCCGAAAACAAAGCAGCCACTTTCCGTGTGTTCTCTCGTTAAACGGCGGTACTGTGAGGAGTGAGTTGGGATATTGAACCAAGATGTTCCAATACAGGATTTGTCTCTGGCAGCTGGGCTGTATTGGAAATTTCCTTCCAATAGGCACTGCCAGAAAGAAGCTGACACTGACAAGAGCAACCTAACCTATGCTGAAACTTCTTTCTTTTATATTGAGGGGAAAGAAGTCAACAAAACACACTGCCTTGTTGTCTCTAGTTGTCTTTTCAGATTAAGCTGACAAATCCAAGAGCTAGATTTTAGCTGGTGTCTCAGTTCCAAAGGCAAACTGTGCAAGCAGGCTGTTTCCCTATTACAAATAAAAGCATTACTTTCAAACCTGCAGACTTTCCAAAAGTGAGGAACTGCATCCAAGCACGCTGACCTTTTTCTAAGCTCTAAAAAATGTAATAAATGCAAACTGCAGCAGCATCTGGAGCCTGCCCCAACATCTTGAATTCACATTCTCATTTGCTGATGACAAATGCTCTGCATTTTTCTTACTTTTTTTATCTTAACAGATTTGCTCCCAGAAACCACTGCGTAGAGCAATGGCTGCTCTGGAGGACCCAATGTGGGGATGTGAGGGGGACCATAATGTGGCAGCTTCATCTTGCTATTGGGCTTCCATCCACAGCTGTGGGGGGGGGGGGGTGGAACAGAAGCGCAGCTCATCCTGGTCTTACAAAGGGCTTTTGGTTAGAAAGTGGCTCCTGGCACCTCAATATTCCCCAGGAAAACCTGAGCACACAATGCAAAGTTAACTGCAGCAATGCAGTACCTGCGGGATAACTTTGAGCATTCCTCCCACTACTGCAGTCTTGGAAGAAACCAATGATTATATCCCAGAAATGGGCCAGAAAGTTCAGGTTTAAGGTCTGAAAAGGAAAAGGGAAAACCAGTACAGTTCTGATTCCATCATGGTGAAACAGGAATTAGAGGCAGCTCCCAGTCCTGCTAGCTGGGTACCTGCTACAGAGCCCAGACCCAAGCCATAAGGACTAAAGCACACAGCAGCTGTGTCTGCAGTGCCCTCAGCTCAGTCCTTGACTGCTGACTGCGGCTGGAACAGGAATACAGCAAGCTGCTGGCCTGGGGATATGGAGCTGGAGGGACACCCACAGCTGCTGATGGAGTCTGGCTGTCCCACACCCACTGCAACAACCACATGGAGGTTGCACAACACGAGCATCCCTAGGACAACAGCAGAGAATGGAGCTGTTTTATGGGGGGAGCAGACAGTCTGGGGGTGAACTGGCATTGGATACCTGAGTGATGCTATGTTGGGTCCCCACCACGTACAGCATTACTTGGGCAACGCTGCCTACACTTCATTCATCGATTCCCCATTAGCTAAAGGTCAGTGAAGCCTTTGTAAAAAAGCTTTGCACTCTCAGCACGATTATTCTAGATGACAAAAATACTTCTGATTTACCCAAGAGCCAAAATATATATAGTCTGAAATCAATAAGGCACGCAAAGGTTGAGAGAGGGGAAATAGAGATGGATAGAGGTGCCCAACACCACTGAAGGGCCAGTGGCACCAGCCCTTCTGCCCACCCATCCCCTCTATGGGTCACGCTGCTTTTGCAAAATAATTCCTCGTGGCATTTCATCCCAGTTAGTGCTGCCGTTTTAAAGAAGAGAGCCAGCCTGTCCCTGCTCTGGTTGGTGATCTGGGGACAGCTCGATGTGGGCATCACTTTCCCACAGAACCCGGGGCTCTGACCCTGCACCTCGTGTCAGCATCCCTCACGCTCTCCCTGCTCACCTCAGCCCCCGCAGCCCTTGCACCCCCCAGCAGCACATCCCAGCTCCCTCCTGACCACACTTTTGGCCATGCTGCCTCTCTGACACACACCATGCTGGCTCATCCCTATCCCTGCTCCTCCCATTTTTCCACAGAGAACTGTCCAGGATCCAACCAAAACAAGAGGCGATCCTGGGCACATTCTCTTCCACCCATTTTGAATTCTTGCAGTGACAGAGAAAAACATTGCAGCTGCAGCCTCCCTGCTTCAAAATGCAGTGCTGCCAGGGCCGGGTGCCATCCATCCACCCCAGGCACCAAACACAGCGAAGGCACTGCCCAGTGGGCCAGGACATCTCCTCACTTGGTTAACACGTGGGTCAGATGGGGCTGGGTGTACACTGGCATCAGTCTGGCACTCAGATTCAGCGCAGACTGAGGATAAGAACCTGAGGACATAATTGTGAAACCCTTCACTAGGGGAAAAGCAGTGCTTCAGTGCTCAGGGACATCGCAGCCAGCTGAGCCCCTCCGCTCTGCCCAGCCCTGGGGACACCCAAGGACACCACGCATAGCAGACAGACCTGAGGAACCCACTGCGCCTTCAGGCCAACCAGGGACAGAGCCATAACCTCTGAGCCATCCCCCAGCTGGGTTTTGCCCAGTTTAGAGCTGCACATGGAAAACATGCCCTCACCTCAACACCGTGGTGTGAAGAAAACGTAGACCATGGTGGGAGTCATGTAGTCCCATCAAGGAAAATTCCTGCTGCTCCACATTCCTTGGGATCACCGTCACCCCAGATCTCACAGACAGAAAGTTGAAGCAATAAGCAGCAGCCTTAAGGTGTAAAGCAGAGAGCAGCACAGCCAAGCACCTGGCAGCTGCCCCCAGGACAGCTGCTAGCATCACCACGCTGTTCTACTGGCATTGCTCCACGTGCACCTACAGGTTAAGTTGTAAATGATCTCCTTGCACATGACTCTAAGAGCCTCTGGTATTTTGTAGCAGCAATTAATTTTTCAAGCCCAGGGAAAGGCTCATCAAAAAGCCAACAGAAATGTGACTGGAAACTTCCTCTCCCCCTCCCCAAGGTCATGCTGCTCTCAACAGGAACTAAGCTGAGCTTCCACAGTTCCTCCACTTCCTTCTTTTTTATTTTTACTTTATTTTAAGCCATTTCTGCACAAAAGCCAAGCCACAGCAGAGCTGGGAAGACAGTGGGCACTGATACCAGCACAGCAGGGGGGCAATGCAGCAGCCAGAGGGGCCCTGCTTTTGTGGGAGCCAGGCAGGGGGCAGCAGCCCACCCAGCAGCAGCAAAGCTCAGGAGCAGCAAACAGGTTCCAGCTCGGCCTCTGCAGAGCTGCCACAGCCCAACTGCAGGCAGAGCTGGATCCACTGCCCAACATTGCTGCTCAGCTCTTCTGCAGCCAAATGCCAGCCAGCCCATACAGGGACAAGTGTCAATCTCCACAGCCCAAGCTGTATCCTTGATTAAAGCAAACAGAACTACCTTAGCTCTGCTTCAGACCATGCACTGCTCACTTCCATTTCTTCCCCAGACAGGCATCACTGTCCTCATTAAATCCCATCTTTCCTTTTTCCCCTACCCCCAGTGAGGTTTCCAACTGTGGGCAAGCCTTTACATCGGAGCCACCTCGTTTGCCTGTCCTATCATCACACCCCGCACCCTTCCTGGCACTGCTCAGCACCACAGCCACACACAGCCCTGCCAAGTCACCGGCCTTCCCCGTGCTCCAGCTTACATAAGGAGGAACAAGCTGGCTTTTCTTCGTCACCCCTTCAATGCTGCCATTCATCCCCTGCCCTCCACCCGCCCGGTGCCACCTTGAGGGATTCAAAGCACACAGCCAAAAGCCTTCAAGCGTGATCCGAGGGCAACTTTTTACTCCATGATGATTTCTCCACACTTGGTGGCTCTACAATTTTGTCGCCAGAAATGAATGAAAGGGTTAAAGGGAAAATGATTGAGATTTGAAGGAAACCACGTGGTTAAGGCCACCCTGTACCCTGGCAAAGCCGTGCCACTGCTCAGAAAGCAAAGAGCTCTGAAGCCTGACAGCCCTTCCCTGGAGCACACAGGGGCTGTGGGGCTGGGTTGCATACCTTGTGCCATAGCAGTGAGTGAGGGACCCCATCTGTCACATGGCTGCAGAAAGACCTTGACTGCAATGCTGAGCAAGCACTAAAGCTGGTCTCAGTTCCACCTGGAAACATCTCAGTCAAACCCCTGGATATTTTTGCATCCACACATTGGTTCTGCCTCATTGGGCACCAGGCTGGTTTTGGCCAAGTGGTCAGAAGCAAGCCAGAGGGAGAACAGGATGTAATTTTGCAGGCTGAGCATGAAACAACAGAGCCAGGTTTATTTAGACACAAATAGGCCACTTCAAAGCATTTTTCTACCTCTCATAAAATCAGCACTAGCATCACAACCATCTAAACTCACAATTTTTAGCTCTCTTCTGACTTCAGGCCAGCATGCACACTGCCTGCCCTCGCCGGTCATTCTGCCATTGACAAATACTGAATTCCAGCTCCTTCAGAAAACTGGGGGGGGGGAAGCATGGCTGGTTTAAACCCTTTGTCCTTCTCTCCCCCCTACGTACTCTTTTACATCATCAGAACAGTGCAAGAAACCCACAGAAAAAAAAGAATAAATGCACATTCCTAAAGCTGGAGGCTCTGTCCCAGTCCCCCCAGTGGCCTCACCACAAAGCTCAGAGCAGCCTGGGCTGCCTTTGACTCCTTCACAATACATTCACAGCAGTGGGAGGGTGGGGAGGAAGGCTTCAAAAGGAAGAAGCAGCAAGGAGCAGGCTATGGGGAAGCAGCAGCAGAGCAAGCCCTCTCCATGTGAGCCTCACTGCTCTTCTCTGCAGGCACTTAGGAGAATGGCTTTGGCTGGGTATGGGCTTGAAGACATTGAAATGGCTTAAAGCAAACGCAGGCTGGGCTTGACAGGGTGACAGCCCTCTCCCACCACCACCCTCACCACTCGAGCTCTCCTGAGGGTGAAGCCATGAAATACGCTCTGCCTTGGACAAGCTGCAGCCATGGCTCATGATGTGGTGTAGGTGAGGATGCAGCTGCAGCCAGTTTGCAGGATGAGCATCACAGAGGCCCTGCAACTGAGCACAGCTCGGAGGGGCAGGATTTGGTCAAGAGGTGCAGGGGAAGCAGCTGGGAGGAAGTTTGCACAGCTCGGGCAATGCGGTGCTCATCAGCACATCTGCGCTGCGTCCCCAGCTGCCCACGTCTGCAAATACTAAACATCAATTAAATGGAAATTAGAAGAGGAAAAAAAAACCAACCAAAAAACAAACACGTTGTAAAGACAACAACCGAAAACATCCACGCTGTAACTTTGAAGAGCAGGATGAAGCCACCCTGAAGAAATGTAAATATTGCAGGAACCGACAGCCTCCCAGGATTACTCATTACAGCAGATGAGAGTCTCAACATCTTTCTGTTTTGCAGCAATTAGCTTGTAATTGAAAAAATAAATTGAAGAGATCAACACTTTTCTATTATTAGTTTTAAATAATGACTCATAAACAAGCACTTCCTTTTTCCCCAGGCTGTGAAGATCTAAGCACTAAAAATCAGATCATGGCTTCAGGCTCATTTAAACTGCAAATATCTCTGCAGAAATTACAGGAGGGTGCTGTGAATACAATTCTTTGCTCCTAGCATAACTACTAGCTATTACCTTTCACTTAAAGATTAAAAAGCTTGGTGCAGCACATTCACCAGGAGGAGCACACAATGCTGAGACAACGTCACACCTCCTGCTGGTCTCTGAGCAGAACAAGGAAGCCAGCCCCAAGGCAGCTGCCCAGAACACAAAGCTGCTTCCTGAGGCTTGGACCTCCATCGTTTTCACAGCTCAGGAAAGTAATTAAGCATTTCAGCCCTCTGCCTGATCACAGAGCAATTCAGAGAGATGCAGATTCAGCTGATGAGACACAAAGCCTGTCTCCAAAAGCTGCATCCTTTGGGAAGCAGCCCGCAGGCGCTGAGCACAGTGGGCCACCATCACTGCTGCAGCAGGGCCCAGCAAGGCAGGTGACTAAATCTGCTTCAGTCAGTTGCTACAAGCATGAATGCAGCAGATGAGGGCACAGCATCACAAGCAGTAGCTGGCAAACTGAAAACAAATGAATTCAGAGATCACTTCGATGGACACAAACTGAAAGAAATCTTTCAGCTTTTCTTCACCCAGGGGTAAATATCCACACCCTGCCACATTCCCCTAAAGCACTGGGAGTTGTGTTATATCCCCATTGCTGCAAGTTACCTGTGCTGAGCACAGCAGACATCACATCACAGAAGATTCTCCATGCTAGCAATGCAGAGGCTGAGCAAATGCAGTGTTCTGTACAGCACAGCTCCTCCACCACGCTGCTGGAAGTGGAAGCAGAGCACAGGCTCTGGGCTGGCCATCTGCACATCCTGAATCACCCCGTGGGCCTCAACCACTTCCCTCCTGTGATCCTGGCTGTGAGCTGCATGCCTCACCACAGCACGGGTGCTTGGGCACTGAGTGACCCATCTGCTGGGCTCCCAGCCCTGAAGAGATTCAAGTGCCCTGCAACATCACAAACAGCCTTGAGACGACACACAGAGGCAAACGCATCAGCACTTTTTAGGTTTTTCTTTCACTTCTTTTTTTTTTTTTTTTTATTCCTTCCTTTCCTTTGCCACAACACAAACTTCGTATTAAATATCTTAAATATATTAATTTTAAAAAATGTATTAATAAAAAGCTACTGAAGGACACAGCTGGCAGAGTGACCATGGGCAGTGACCCACTGCAAAACATGGAGACATTAAAAAAAAAAATAAAAAGGAAACCCAGAAAACAATGATAAAAATACTGGCATTTTTTCCATATGCACAGCTGGATGGAAATATCCTGAACTTGGCATTACTGCGAAAACGGAAGGGGAAACGGTAGAAAAAATATATTCCATTGTACCAACCTTTATGGAAAAGGGAGGTAAAAGCAAAAAAAAAAAAAAATGAGGAGGCTTTAAACATTTTTGGTATTTCAGATGTTCCCTCCCCCACCCGCAGCCCAATCACTTTTAGTCTTTAAGCAAGTTTTCCGGCTTGGGGTAGCCAAAGAGCACAAAGTCTGCCTCATACAGCTTGTAGAGCTGCTGCCTCCAAGCCAGGGGGATTTTAGCAAACCAGTCATCCTCCCAGCTGCTGGCAGTCCTGTTCCGGTAGCTGGGGGGGAAGCGGAGCAGCCTGTCCACCTTGAGAAGCTGCAAGAGATAAGCAGCGTCCTCATCCAGCGTCTCCAGCTTCCCGATGAAATCATAGTCTATCTGGCACGGGTGGCACAGCCGGTACACCTGCCGCCAGTGCTCGTTGAAAGGGGCCATCTTCTCTGTCCTGGGATCCAGTAAGTACTGGATGAAGTCCGAAAAGGAGACTTTGAGGCCGGCCCCGAAGGCCTCGCTAACAGAGGTGGGAAGGTTGGTATGGTTGGAGTACAGCTTTAGCATGGGGATGGCAAAACGCCGGTAGAACTCCTCGTTCTCCAGCTCAAATTTGCTGCGAAAGGCAGAGATGAGGCGGACAAAAGGGTCCCTCACGAAGAGGAACTTTGTGTATTTCTTCAGTTTGATCTTCATGAGATGCCGGGAGAATTTCCCGTATCGACGCCAGAATTTGTTGAAAGTCAAGTGGGTGCTGGTATTGTGGACGTGCTCCCGTGGGATGTCCAGGGGGTTCCGGTATGGGACTCCTTGGTCCAGCAGGCTCTCACTCAGCACAATCATCACCCGTTTCCAGTTGGTGCAGGCAACCTTGGGGACGTAGCAGTAGATGATGCCGTGGCGGTCATCCACAATCAGATGGTTGAGCTCATAGTTTGGGATGTCATCAAAGGAGCGCTCCTTGGTGGGGAAGGCAAAGCTGGAATTGGCACAAAACTCCCGCAGCGTTCTCTGCCTCTCTATCTGCAGCTTCTCTTGGTCCAAGCTGTTTCTGGCATTGTGCGTCGACCAGTCATAGCCCCGTATGTTCTCCTCCAAATTGCTCACCACAGGCTTGTTGGAGCCCTGGACGAGCAGCTGCTCTGTCTTTCGGGAAGTAGAGCTGTTCTGTTTCAGGCTTGAACTAAGCAGCTTTGCTAAAAACTCATCCACCTCTGGCAAGGCTTCCCAGTCCCCACCTGCAGTGATACCGGGGATGGACTCTGGGGAATGAGGCCTGGAAAAGGACGTGTGCAGGTAGAAGTGAGCTGTTCCCACGTTGTCCCAGTAGACGATGATCAGGAGGATCATGAAGATGGAGACCAGCACCACAGAGAGACGGAGGAGCCGTGCTTTGGTCATCCTGACAGCTACCACAATAGCTGGCCTTCCCATGGATTCACCTCTGGCTCGCAGAGCGAGGGCTGGGATCCTGCATGGTGCTGCAGACCATGAGCCTGGAAAGGAACCAGAAATAAAGTTCAGTCAATTTCTTAACTACTCTGGTTTAGAGACAATGACCTTGCACGATCAAGGCTCTGCACAGGGCTGACCATCTCACAGTATTGCACAGGAAGAGCTGTGTGCTCCCCAAGTACCTACAGTGGCTACACAGAGAGGCACCAATTCTCTTGTAGACAAAGCCCGACCTTCCCTCCTGTTGGCCCTCCTTTGGCAGTTTTAATAGCATCTGGTTCTGCAACTGAGCAGATGGGGTCATGAGATCTCAAAGTATCCCAGGGACAGACCACAGCCTTCAGCTTCTGCTCCAGCTCCTTCCTCGAGGAGGAAAAGCTGCACTCATCCTATGAACCGGGGGACGCTGTCAGGAGTGTACATTCGGGCTCCTAGAGGCTAGCCTGGAATTCACTTGAAAGCTCTGATTTTCTGTCCAAAAGGAGACATAACATGTTACAAGTTTACTCATTTCCATAGCAACAAAGGTTTGTTCATCACTCTCCAGCTTCCTGAATCGCACGATTTTATCAGGAGTTCTGTTTCCATTTAAAAACAAATAAACAAAAATATTAACATTTCAGGCCTCAAGTTATCAGAGGGAAGTGTAGGAGTATTAAAAATCTAAAACCATACACAGAAAGTACCAACTGCCTTGCAGACCTCCTTGATTTTTAAGCATGTCTAACACACCAAGCAAGAGGGCTCGATCCATGACTTCAGCTTTTGGGATCACACTGCAGTCCCATCTCGCCCATAAAGACACTCTGAGCCACTGTACTAAAAACAAAAGCCTTATCAGACTTCTAAACACGTAGGCACATTGCCTCAGTGGCTAAAGAAAGCTTGTGTTGACAGAACATCACCGACCGAACACACTGTTTCATCTAATCTGTGCGAAGGCACCCAGAGGATGTCACCTCCACCACCTTTCTTGGTAACTACTTCATTTTGTCAAGGGCAGCAATTACACCAACAGCTTTCCTGTGAGAACCCACAGGGACGCAACCCTGACAAGAGCTAAGCATCAATAAAAACCTGCAAGAATGATTACTTTTAGCCAAATTGTTTCTGAGATTAAGGATGCTCTGGTAGATCTCCGTCCACTTCTGGGCTGTGTGCAAGTCAGTCACTTTCCCAGCTTAACATAACGTTTCTGTCAGCACCACCCCTAACAGCTCCCAGTCTCCAAAGGCAGGTGAGAAATCACTGTTACATGATCCTTCCTGGAGGGTGCAGAGATTCCTTCTCGTGGCTGTTGGATGAACACAAAGATGTTCACTCCTCACCAGCAGGTGCGAGGTTCGACAGTCCCAACAGTCCTGAACACCCCAGAATTGAGGAGCAAAGACTGACAGCAGTGGAGGAATAATGCAGGAAAGTGAGGAGCAGCTCTATGACATTTTGGGAGAGAATTCAAAGCCTGCTGTTTCACACAGACTACCTGTGAGGGTTAGAATCAAAAGCCAAGCACAAAAGTGGGCACCCCACAGTCTTGGAAAGATTATTCCCTAGCCAGTTCAGTTCTTGGATAGCACCAACCCTATGCTGTATATGGATGCAAAGAACCCCAGAGTCCAGATGTGCAGAAGTACTGAACCCCTTTGCTCTCTATGGGCAACACGCTCAGCACCTGTGAAAGCTACAGAAGCCTTAAATTGAGTCACTTGTCTAAAGAGCCACCTCCATGGCTGTGTTCATGCCTCAGACACAGCAGATTTTAACAAGCAAAGTCCTGATTTCAAGCACTGGACCAAAA